>NC_138202.1:72192422-72792422 GCF_964194415.1 Vipera berus | reverse complement strand
AATCACGCTGTGCAAAAAAATTGTTCTGCATTCTTTTCTACCAATCCCGAGTGTTATAGAAGAGAATTTGCTTTCAGAAGACAAGTAAGATTCATTTATATTCTCGTGAGTGGAGTATATTAGCTTAGGCTTGACAATGAAGCAGTCAAGGAATTTGTGTGAATGGTCTCTTTTCCATTTGTCACTTATCACTCTAACCTCTCTGGTTTTGAGCTCTTCCCCAAAACCTTTCATATAGGAAAACCCTCTGTGGTCATTTGGTTTTTGATTAGCATTGCTGACAGAAAGGTTATTACTTAATCAGGGATACCTTATGGCTAAACTCAGCCTGGAAGGCATATTCAGGCAAATGGATTGGTGCCTCCTGCTCCATTTTAATCTTTGTGTTGAACCCATTCCTGTAATTTTTAACCTTTTGCTCTGTCAGATTTCAGATTTCAGATTTATTAAATTTATATGCCGCCCTTCTCCCCAAGGACTCAGGGCGGCTCACAACAATAAAAAATTAAAAAAACATAAAAGTACAAAATTTAAAAAAGAATTAAACAATGAGTGTAATAAATAAATGACAATTTAACCCAATAAAAGCCAAATTTAAAACCATAGTCAGTCCAGGCCTGCTTGTTGGACTGTATGGTGGGAGGATCTGATTTCCTTTCCACACCACAAACACATTGGTGGCTGTAGACAGATTTTAGTAAGAAACTAGACAATGCGTGACCTATTGGGTCATTGTTTCAGAGATGTTTCCTTCCTTAAACAAAGAAACAGAATGACTATGGGCAGGGCTTTTTTTCTCATAGAACACTCAGAACGGCGTTCCAGCAAATTTTTTTGATGGATTTTTTCAACTTTTGCATGAGCTGTGCTACTCCCTCTATTGGCTTTTGAAAGCCAATAGGAATTGCTGCTGAGCACACCAAAAGACCCGGCTGGCATATGTTCCACATGCAAGTTGTTTGCAGTGAAGGCGAGTTGGCAGGAACTTTGCACTGCTCCCTGCTGCCCAACTACACCCTCATAGTTGTAAGTAAGAGAGGACCAGGAGGCAGGGACAGTGGTGCTGCTGCGGGCAGAGGTGTGGGGCATGTCGGTGGCAGGCTGCCCCCCAGAGCCGGACTGGCTGGTGCTGTGGGAGCTGTGGGGCCCACTCTACACAGGGCTGCACGGGGCAGGTGGCATCACTGGTGGGGTGACTGTGGGTGGGGGCATGGGGGGTAGCGGCAGTGGGATGCCCCCCAGGCCCGGAGACAGTGCCGGAGTGGCTCCTGCTGTGGGAGCTGCGGGGCCTGCTCTACATGGTGGGGCTGCGCGGGGTGGGTGGGGTGGCTGCAGGCGCTGGACATGGAGGTGGTGCGTGTGGGGCACCGCAGGGAGCTGACCTTCCACGGGCCAGGCCAGCTGTTGGCCTACCCGGTGCTGGACCTGCACCGCCGCCGCCTTGCCCTGTGTGGCTACGTGGCCGCCATGGAGTGCCTGGCCCGTGATGCCTGCTGCCACCTGTGCTGCCTACCTTGCACAGCCTCACCGTGTAGAGCGGTCCCCGTGGCTCCCACAGCATCAGCTGCTCCAGCTCCGGTCCTGGGGGGGCAGCCCACTGCCAACACCCCCCCGTGTCCCTGACCACAGCAGCACCACCGCCCTGCCTCCTGCGCCTGCAGCGACTCCGCCAGTGACGCCCGGCCCAGCCGCACCAGCCAGTTGGTCCAACATCAGGAAGCAAGACAAAAAAGCCCCCGAAGTCGACCGGGGAGAGGCGAAATGATCCGGAAGCAGCTGGGAAAAGCTGAACACACTCTGCATTCTCTGAGAGTGGCTGCTTCTCAGGCCTCCCCCTCTCTGCCGAAACACTGGCTAGTTCAAATGGAAAAGGTAATAGGGATTCCCCAAACAAACCAATTTTAAATGTTTGAAAGTACATTCATGTTTTGGACAAAACTTTGGAATTTACTATGAACATTTGCCTTAAATACAATAAATTAAATTTATGTTAAGAATTGAATATATATTTTTTAATTATATGAATAAATGTATAAATAAAATTATATAAATAAAAGATTAGCACCTTTTTTTTTAGAAAAAAAGTACTGACCATGGATGTGTAAAAAAGCAGTGAAAGTGGGAACAACTTTTGATTTCCTGCCAGCTTCTCCATTGAGTTTCCTTGTAGGAAGCTGGGAGCATCAGGAATCTTTCCTTTCCTTTCCTTTCCTTTCCTTTCCTTTCCTTTCCTTTCCTTTCCTTTCCTTTCCTTTCCTTTCCTTTCCTCCCCCTCCCCTCTTCTTTTGAATTCTTGCTTACTTTCCCATTTTCTTTGCATGGGAGAAGCTTGCAGGAAGAAAGTCAAAAGGAAAGCCAGCAGGAAATTGCAAGTCCAATGCCAGGTAAAGTAAATGGCTGTTGCTGGGTAAGGGAAGGATTGAGGAGGTGTGTATGGCTATGAGTCAGGAATTGTGGATGTGAGAGAGAGAGGTGTCATGTGCCTAGGAAATATGTAAGGGTGTGCACCAGAGATGGTATGTGTGTAAAGGAGGGCACACAGGTAGGCCACATAGGTTGAGCAAAGTGCACAGTGAGGCAGCACAGGTCAAGCAGGGTGTGTGTTTGTCATGGAGTTGTGTAAGAATGAGAGTTTTAGTACTATGTAGATAGAGGAGACAATATCAGGGCATAGACAAACAAGATAAAGTTTGTAAGGATTACACAAAGGATTATTTATTACCAAAACTAAAGATGCCAGAGCAGAGGTGGCGAACCTTTTAGAGACCGTGTGTCCAAACTGCAACCCAAAACCCACTTATGTATTGCCGGGTGCCAGGTGGGCATGGCCCACTGGGTGGGCGTGGCTATGGTGCATATGGCAGGTAGGTTGGGCGTGGCCAGGTTGGGCATGGCCAACTCGATATTGCTCTGGTGGGTGGGGCAGTGGGCAGGAGGGCATCTTGCTCAGAGGGTGGGGGGCATTGGGGGAGGCTCCTGAGCCCTGCAGCTCTTCTGAGGGGGGGGGAAGGAGGAGCTGTGCTGGGATTGGGGCTCCTCATGACTTCTGCTGCCCGCCTGCTCTCTTCTGCTGAAGACTGATGCAAAGTATGTTAAGCAGCTCTGTTTTCTCCCTGTTGCCTGTTATTTCCTTGCCATCTTCTCTCTTTAGTGGACCTACAGTTTCCTTGACTTTTTTCTTGTTCTTAATATGTTGAAAGAATTTTTTTTTTATTATCCATGATTTCTGTTGCAAGTCTTTGTTCATTCTGAGCCTTTGCTTTTCTGACTTCATCTTTGCGTGTTCTGACTGTCGGCTGATAATCGGCCTTAGTTATGTGACCCACTTTCCATTTTTTGTATTTGTCCTTTTTTGTGTTTCAGTTTGTCAGAGAGGTCTTTGTGCAGCCATGCTGGTTTCTTCTTGAATTTCTTGTTTTTCTTTTTCAATGGTATTGTGTTGGATGGGCTTTTATGATCACATTTTTCAGAGTTTCCCATGCTTCTTGGGTTGTTTTCCCCTTTAGGATTTTCATCCATGGGATCTTTCCTAGGTTCTCTCTGAGTTTGTTAAAGTCAGCTCTTTTGAAGTTCATGACACTGGTTGGATTGTTTACTGTTGCTAGTATTTGCGTTATATTAAATTCCAGTATGACATGGTCACTTTTGCCCAAGGTTCTGGTAATTTCAACTCCCTCTATCACTTCTTCTCTATTAGTTAGAATTAAGTCCAGTATGGCTTTACGTCTAGTTCCCTCCTCCACCTTTTGGATGACAAAGTTGTTGGCTAGGTTGGTTAGGAATCTGTTTGATCTCCTGCTCGCTGCAGAGCTTGTCTCCCAGCTGAGACAAAAACATTCTGGAGAGATTTTATCTCGTATCATGTGCATTTTTATAGATGTGTACTGTTCTCTTACATATAGTGCAACTCCCCCTCCTCTTTTTGAAGACCTGTTTCTTTTGAATGATTTATATCCATCCATCAGTCCATTCCATTCATGGGTTTCATCCCACCAAGTTTCTGTAATGCCAACTATGTCATACCCTCCCTCGTGTACTATTGCTTCTAGTTCCTTCTGTTTGTTCCCCAAGCCTTGAGCATTTGTATATAAGCATTAAAGACTTTTATGCCTGTTTGTGGTCATGTTTCCCGCATCTCCTGATTGTTGTTTGGATTTTTCTTTTTTCTCATCTCTGCCTACCTCATTGTTTGATTTGTTTTCTTGGGATTTATGATTGGATTGGGTTCTAGAGATTCTGAAGATTGGTCACCCTTCCCCCTCAATTTTAGTTTAAAGCCCTCCTGATGAGTTGGGCCAGTCTTTTTCCGAGTACATTTTCCCCTGTTTTCATGAGGTGCAGCCAGGAGTCCTTCACATAGGAAATGCAGTCCATGATCCAGGAAACCAAAGTTTTCTTGGCGACACCAACCCTTTAGCCAATGGTTTTTTTTCTAGAATTCTTTTCCCTCTCAATGGGTGTTGGCCTTTCATTGGGAATATGGATGAGGTCAGTACTTGTGCTCCTAGCTTTTTAGCTTTATTGCCTAGTTGTTTGTAATTTCTCACTCTTGTACTCAAGTTCTTTGTTGTGTCATTTGTCCCAATGTGGAGGAGAAAGAAAGGGTAGTAATGTGATAAAAAGCAATAATTTGAGTTAAGAAATGGGATGTGACACCAAGGCTGAGTTAAAGTGTAGTACCTTAGCATGATGAATGCATGGGTAACTAAATGGGTTACCTTTTCCATACATCTGATTTACAACCAGTGCTCACAGATCTCCCTCTCTCTTTTTCATTTAACTCCCCCTATTAAATAAAAATTATATATAAAGTGGAGCATGTTCCACAGGCTTTATTTCCACCCACAGATTTCTGGATAGAAAAAGCTCTTTGTTGCTTAACTTTTTCATAGGCAGAGTTCATACCAGACTTCCTCAAAGCTAATTATTAATTGTTTACCTAAGATTTTATTTCAGGAATGTGACAAATATAAATTTAAAGGTAGGTATTTAAAACAGTACTGTACAGAAATCTAGGCTATTGAAGCTGTCTCATCTAGCATTGCCATTTTTGACTCTTACTGTGTTTTGAAAATAATTTTTTTGAGAAGAAAATCTTAGTGGTAAACAGAGGGCAGTCAATGCATGGAAGACTACCTCAAATTGATGCTGGATTTGGCTATTGCTGATGTTTTTATTATTTTTACAGTGTTCTAAATCGCACTCCTGCAAACTTGATTCAGGAAATAATTTTAGTGGATGATTTCAGCTTGGATCGTAAGTATTACTTCCCCCCCCCCGTTTGTGTTATATTTATTTTATAGGTTCCCCTTCCTTCCTTCCTTCCTTCCTTCCTTCCTTCCTTCCTTCCTTCCTTCCTTCCTTCCTTCCTTCCTTCCTTCCTTCCTGATGTTTCTTCTCATTTTTATCTATAAGGAAGAAAGAGCTAATTGGGGAAGAAGTAAACGTTTTCTTGTTTTTTGGGGGGAGGTTGTGTAAGGAAAAAAGAAAAACAAAAAATTGCATTTTTTCCATACCTTCTCAGGGAGACAATCCTAACCTTAAAATTAGATTGTTCCATTAGGTTTCATTAATAACAATTGAGGGCCATAATCATAAGGATAGCAAGTAGTGTGCACAGCTAGAATTCACCATTACATAAGCTTAAGACAAAGAAGTTAATGCATGCTATATTGTGCTTCTTGTAGATGAGACTTGTTCTTGCTGAGGTTTTTATAGGGCAGAATTATCCCAGAGCAATAAAGGAGAATTCTATTGCAAAATTCATTATCCTTCCACCAGGAACCTTGAGCAAGAGCATACTGCTTACTCCCACATTGCAGATGGACTTTTTAATGGGTTTCCACTGAATATTAGAATATGTGGCTAAAATAATTCTGAATGTCAGCCCGTGGAAACTATTTTGAGAGCCAAACTCATTGAGACATTAAAGATATTATTAGCAATCACATCTGTATTTAAAAATAAATAAATCCCGCATAGTAGCTTGGGGCAGGAAAGTGATTATTTTTGTCAGAATCTTAGGGTCAGCTTATCCCAATCTCCATATGATAAGGAACATGAACTCATTCCTCCCATGTTGTATTTTGGATGAAAATCACCAACCCCCCAACCCTCAATAATTTTGAAAGCAAAACTTATATTGTGAGCTTTCCTTCTTATTTAAAAAATATTTTAGTAGAAAAGACCATTCTCTTTGGAAATTACTTAGAATTCCATGGATGGAATGGAATAAATGCTCCATTTCCCTATAATAATATCTTAACAAATTCAAACGGGTGTGGGGAAAGCCTTGCCCTATTATTAAATATCTCTGTGCTTGGGTGCCTGATTTAAAAACACACTGTGGCAAGGTTGCTATGTGTAAGACCTGGGAGCTCACAAATCTGAAGAACTATGGAAAGTTAAGGCTACCATAGTTAAGGCTATGGAAAGTTTTTTTTTTTAAATCCCATTTATATCCCGTCCTTCTCCGAAGACTCAGGGTGGCTTACAATCTAAGCACAAATCAATGTGCTTAGCAATAGCCTTCATTCTATGTATATGCCTGCTTTATTAGGGCTTTCGCCCCCCCCCCAAGCGGCATTATTACAAAGTCAGCTTATTGCCCCCAACAATCTGGGTCCTCATTTTACCTACCTCGGAAGGATGGAAGGCTGAGTCAACCTTGAGCCTGGTGGGATGCGAACCTGCACTAATTGCAGGCAGCTGGTGTTACTTAAGGAGGCATTAGCCCACTGCTCCACCAAGTTAAGGGTTATGAGCTTAAGAATTATTTTATGTAGATGGGAAGAAAGTAATACTTTGGATATTAAAATGGATTCAAGAAATGCGTTGTCCATTAACCTTTGAAATGTCTTTAAATCGTAGAAAGGACAGGATGGGGCATTATGCTTTGATATGGTGTAAATTTAATTTAAAGAGGTTGGATCTTGTTATATAAATCTTTTTTTTCTTTTTCCCCTCTTTTTCATTTTTTCCAGCTTATTGTCATTCTTTTCGATTGTATTATCACCATGATATATTTTATTTCCATCTGTTAATTTCACAATTTAAAATGAAATTTTAAAAAAAGAAGTTAAAAAAGATGCATAGCCAATATTTTGAAACGAGCATGGTACGTCATCAGTAGTTGGGAGCCTAGAGAAGGTAAACTCAAAAGAAATCCAGTTTAAAAATATATGTACTGGCCTGAGAATGTCTAGGTAACAACAGTTTATTATATAATGCAAATACAAAATAGTTATATTCAATGCACATCATTCAATTCCTTTACACACCACGAGGAAGCGATAAGCAGATAGCTAGGGGTATCCATCCTACATCAATCCTGAATTCAGCTGTAAAGACAACACAGCAGAATGAGAGACTCAGCCGCAAAAACATCCCTGCCTTGCACATCCAATCCGTTTTTCTTTCTCATGCGAAAAGCCAGGGCAAGAGTCTATTTGCTTTCTCTCTCACTTTGGACTTCACATTTTAAATCACATCTTTTTTAGTTCTTTCGGCATATGATAAAACAAGGTATTTCTCAAGAGGCTCGAAGAACTCTTGTCACTTCCCTCATTTATCATAGAATGTCAGAAAACGTCTCATCGGAATCCTTATCTCAAATCTTAATTATCTTGTTGCATGTGTGCTGCATTGTTTACCATCCAAGGATGTCTCGTTGTTTCAGATAAATGATGTCATTATTTATAAAGCATCTTATCTAAACAGGTACTGAACAGACCTTCTGATTTTTCCACCTTCTCTGCTGACTTTCAACTTTCATATTTTCTTCTAGAATTGTTAGGAGACCAAGCAAGGGGGCTCGCAGCTGAACACTGTTAGCATAGATGGGGTGTGAAAATGTCACAGTGAATTCGTGGACCTAGTTTAGGACATGGATTTCCTTACCTAGCAAATGCCAGCAGTATTGTAACAGTATTCAATCAAGGGTACCTGTAATTGATTCTCAGTGATACAGCTTCTGATAAACTGTCCTCCTTAGAACAACATTTCAGACAGTGGGAATTGGTTCAGGAGATAGTTGCCAAGTAAAGAATTTGGCTGGTAGCCTTTGTGCTTTTGCAGGACATCAAGGTTGTACAGAGATGATAAAGAGTTTTACAAAACATGGAACAGAACAGAACAGCACATGTACTTGTGGCTTGTGCTGGCGGGGTTAAGAGAGATAAACATGAGGAACAAGGAAAAGAAGATTCACCAGCTATTTCTTGATCTAGAGACAGACATACCCAATGCCAAACTCATTCTCTGTGATAGTGAGTCTGTCTCATCTCCAATATCTTAGCTTCATGGAATACTTCAGACTGAGCTGAATGAAAGGGAGACAAAGGAACAATCCAGTGAATTTGGCATGAAACTGAAAAAACTTATCCTTGATGTTAAGAGTCATCTTCCAATTCTATTGTGTATATTGTGTACTGGGATGTAGAATATTGCCTCAGATTACTCAGAAATCAGTTACCTGAGGCTACATTGTCCTTTATAAATAAAAACGTGTGTCTGAGACACAGTTCTCAGTTCTGCTCCACAATCCCTCTAAGCCATTTTAAAATTGAGACAACGTGAGCCAATCGGTGTGTGCATTGTCTTTCACTTTCTGTCTCCACTTGCACCAAAAAAAAAAAAAAGCTGAAGGAAACTGTTCCGGAGAGCCAAATTCTCCTCAGGTAGCTAGGTTGCAGAGCAGCAGAATGCATCGCAGCAACGCCTTCAGATGGCTCAAATCGAAGGAAATGTGATCCGTACAGGCTAATTTAAAAGTGGGAGGGTAAGAAGGGACGAGTGTGAACAGGTTGCTTAGCAACCTGCTTAAACAGTCTCTGTAACTTTCAGCTCCTGGTGCCTTGCCTTTTTTAAGCTGGGAAGTTGAAAAAAAGGCTAAAAAGAAGGCAATAGAGTGCTATCAAGGAAAATGTATAGATATAGCCAGCAGACATTTAGGGAACCTTTATTTTTCATACACTGTTCGAATTTTGTTTTAATTCCATGGTGATACACAATCAAATGTAGTCAGTCTTTTTTTTAATCCCAAAGCATCTGTTTGTTAAATACAGTATAACAAAGTTTTGGATGATGGAATTATTTTTTATCTAAGGATAACTAATGATAACAGCTCTTAAATCTGTTATTTTGTTTTATTTTTGCACAAAAATTGTATAATTTGCATTTGCATTCATTTACAAATAGAATATGTTGTTAAAATGTATTGGTGTTGAAATAATTAGTGCACACATATACCTAAAACCAGTTTATTGCATTTGGCAATTGTACTAAAAAAAGAAATCTCATTGTCAACCAATATAATTCATTTAATTTGAAATCAAGTGAAAAATTGATTTAAATTATTTTATTAAAACAAATTAATGGCAATTCTTTTATAAGAAGTTGCCTGAAACAAAATGAGTTTGACATGCCTGCTCTAGATAGTTGAATGCTCCAAAATAAATTCTAGACCAGGCCTGTACATGCAGCCTACCAAGCACACTTGGACAGAGCACAGACTTTTTAAAAAAAAGTAATAAAATCACCACCACTGCCCTGAAAGTCATGTTGCCTAATGCCTCCATGGCTTACCATGACCACAACTCCAACACTGTAGATGCTCCTCTAGTCACCAAAGCATTGATTAGCCCACCAGCATTCCTTTGCAGACCACAAAGATTTTTAATTTATCAGTGTGGGCCTTTCCCTTCTACAAGTTGCACAGACCTCTTCTAGATTTTCCTCTTGCCTTTCCGAGTTAACTCCTTGGTCTGTCATTGAGCAAGAATTGACTTTGTAGGGAAGCATATAATCATTTGATGCATATTTAACATATGTTCTGCCTTTATTTACCGATTATATAATATTTGTATGCAATCCACATGGTGAGGTTTGGGGCAACTTACAATATTTTTAAAATCATAAGATTAAAACATAAAAGCAGGGTTTTTTCTCATAGAATGCTCAGAATGGCGTTCCAGCACCCTTTATTGCACACACACACACAAAAGCTTTTGCACAAGCTATGCTACTCCCTCTATTGGCTTTCAAAAGCCTATTGGCTTTCAAAAGCCAGTAGGAATTGCTTCTGAGCATGCCAAAAGATCTGGCTGGCATAATAGTATCATCTAGTAGTTATCGTTCTTATAGAACATTATAAGCTTTTTAAGGCACCCACAATCAAGGCTGAACTGTTTAAGAGAAAATATGAAAGGAGAAGTATTAATTTTTCTCCCTATCAGGTGATTTTACTCTGAATCTTTCATCTTTTTTCCAGGTACATTTAATGAACTGGATATTTCTTGTCTTACAAGTATAACCCCAGTGGAATAAAAACACCATAATGAAAGGGAAATGCAGGTGAAAATTGGTTGGCAAGGGAAAGATTTAAGCACCTTCTTCTCATTCACTCTTACTGATAGTAGCCCTTTATGATGGCTGTTAGGCATGTTTTTATACTTACACACTGTTGTAATATAATATATGTAGTGTGCTTTACTGTCTCAAAGAGATTGATCATGAGGAAAGGAGACAGGTTAAATGAAGTCTATCAGAGATATTTTAAGCAATAGAATGATTTACTACCGAATCACCAGATTGATTGATACCATAACTGAAAACAAAATGTTGGCCTCTTCTGAGAACATGGGACAAATTAATTGCAGCTTTCTGTCTGTGCCAAATGAACCAGGCATTTTAAACCACTGAATTTTTTTTTCCTCTTTTCTTTAGCCGAAGACTGCCAGCTACTTACCAGAATCCCAAAGGTCAAGTGTCTGCGCAATGGACGTCGAGAAGGTGAGCATGACAAAGTTTGCAAACAGTATACACTGCTACAAGGTCCTAATGGAAATGCAAATTAAGACTTGTGGCAGAAAGAATATGGAATTATCTCTTCTGAACTGAGCATGCTCCTTTGCTAGATCTAGTTTTTAAAAAAACCTGGGGACGTTCAGATTTTTGACTCATCGTTAGGCCAATCGGAAAAGTCCAGATCCAAGGGGCTTATAAGACATCTAGAGATTCTACTCAATGGTACTGAAAAGAATGTAATATGTATAACCAGGATGAACTTTTCCAGAACTTCGTATAGCAGAGCAACTATCATGAGCATAAACCACTCTGTACTGTCTGAATCCCCTTCATGGATTACTGCCTTGTCGTGGCGAAGGGGCTTGCGTAATTCAATGAAGCTATGAGCTATGCCGTGCAGGGCCACCCAAGACGGACAGGTCATAGCAGAGAGTTCTGACAAAACGTGATCCACTGGAGAAGGAAATGGCAAACCACTCCAGTATCTTTGCCATGAAAACCCTATGGACAGTACCAAAAGGCAAAACGATATGACGCTGGAAGATGAGCCCCTCAGGTCGGAAGGTGTCCAATATGCTACTGGGGAAGAGCAGAGGGCTAGTACTAGTAGCGCCAGAAAGAATGAAGCGACTGGGCCAAAGCCGAAAGGACGCTCAGCTGTGGATATGTCTGGTGGTGAAAGGAAAGTCCGATGCTGTAAAGATTTTTTCTCCATAGGAACCTGGAATGTAAGATCCATGAATCAAGGAAAACTGGACGTGGTCAAACAAGAGATGACAAGACTGAACATCGACATCTTAGGTATCAGCGAACTAAAATGGACAGGAATGGGTGAATTTAATTCAGATGACCATCAGGTATACTACTGTGGGCAAGAATCCTTCAGAAGAAATGGAGTAGCCTTCATAGTCAATAAAAGAGTAGGAAAAGCAATACTGGGATACAATCCTCAAAATGACAGAATGATCTCAGTTCGAATCCAAGGCAAACCATTCAATATCACAGTAGTCCAGGTCTATGCCCCAACCACCAGTGCTGAAGAGGATGAAATTGACCAGTTCTATGAAGCACTACAGCACCTTATAGAACTAACACCAAAAAATGATGTTCTTATCATCATGGGGGATTGGAATGCTAAAGTAGGAAGCCAAAAGATAACTGGAATAACAGGCAAGTTTGGCCTTGGAGTGCAAAATGAAGCAGGGCACAGGCTGATAGAATTCTGTCAAGAGAATACGATGGTCATAGCAAACACTCTTTTCCAACAACCCAAGAGACGGCTCTACACATGGACATCACCAGATGGTCAACACAGAAATCAGATTGACTATATGCTCTGCAGCCAAAGATGGAGAAGCTCTATACAGTCAGTAAAAACAAGACCAGGAGCTGACTGTGGCTCAGACCATGAGCTTCTCCTTGCAAAGTTTAGGCTTAAACTGAAGAAAGTAGGGAAAAGCACTAGGCCACTCAGGTATGAATTAAATCATATCCCTGTTGAATATACAGTAGAGGTGACAAATAGATTTAAGGAATTAGATCTGATAGACAGAGTGCCTGAAGAACTATGGACAGAGGTTCGCGACATTGTACAACAGGTAGCAACCAAAACCATCCCAAAGAAAAAGAAATGCAAGAAAGCAAAATGGCTGTCTGAGGAAGCTTTGCAAATAGCTGAGGAAAGGAGGGAAGCGAAAGGCAAGGGAGAAAAAGAAAGATACACCCAATTGAATGCAGAATTCCAGAGAATAGCTAGAAGAGATAAGAATGCCTTCTTAAATGAACAGTGCAAAGAAATAGAAGAAAATAATAGAATAGGGAGGACCAGAGATCTTTTCAAGAAAATTGGAGAAATGAAGGGAACGTTTAATGCAAAAATGGGCATGATAAAGGACCAAAATGGCAGGGACCTAACAGAGGCAGAAGAGATTAAGAAGAGGTGGCAAAATTACACAGAAGAACTATACAAGAATGAGCTTAACGTCCCTGATAATCACAATGAAGTGGTCACTGACCTCGAGCCAGACATCCTAGAATGTGAAGTGAAGTGGGCCTTAGAAAAGCTGAGCAACAACAAAGCTAGTGGAAGTGACAGTATTCCAGCTGAGCTATTCAAAATCTTAAAAGACAATGCAGTAAAAGTGCTACACTCAATTTGCCAGCAAATTTGGAAAACTCAACAATGGCCACAGGATTGGAAAAGATCAGTTTACATTCCAATTCCAAAGAAAGGCAGTGCCAAAGAATGTTCAAACTATCGCACCATTGCACTCATTTCTCATGCTAGTAAAGTCATGCTTAAAATCCTACAAGCTAGACTTCAGCAGTATGTGGATCGAGAACTACCAGAAGTGCAGGCAGGATTTCGAAGAGGCAGAGGAACTAGAGATCAAATTGCCAACATACGCTGGATCATGGAGAAAGCTAGGGAGTTCCAGAAAAACATCTACTTCTGCTTCATTGACTATGCTAAAGCATTTGATTGTGTGGATCATAACAAACTGTGGCAAGTTCTTAAAGAGATGGGAGTACCAGACCATCTTATTTGTCTCTTGAGAAACCTATATGCGGGTCAAGAAGCAACAGTGAGAACTGGACACGGAACCACTGATTGGTTCAAAATTGGGAAAGGAGTCCGGCAAGGCTGTATACTGTCGCCCTGCCTATTTAACTTATATGCAGAGCACATCATGAGAAAGGCAGGGCTAGATGAATCAAAAGTTGGAATTAAGATTGCCGGAAGAAATATCAACAACCTAAGATACGCAGATGATACCACTCTAATGGCAGAAAGTGAAGAAGAACTAAAGAGCCTCTTGTTGCAGGTGAAGAAGGAGAGTGCAAAACTTGGGTTGAAACTTAACATTAAGAAAACCAAGATCATGGCATCTGGCCCTCTCAATTCCTGGCAAATAGATGGGGAAGAAATGGAGGTAGTGACAGATTTTATTTTCCTGGGCTCCAAGATCACTGCAGATGGGGACTGTAGCCAAGAAATTAAAAGACGCTTGCTCCTGGGGAGGAAAGCCATGGCAAATCTAGACAGCACACTAAAAAGCAGAGACATCACCCTGTCAACAAAAGTGCGTATAGTCAAGGCTATGGTCTTCCCAGTTGCAACGTATGGCAGTGAAAGTTGGACCATAAGAAAGGCTGAGCGCCAAAGAATTGAGGCCTTTGAACTGTGGTGCTGGAGAAGACTCCTGCGAGTCCCTTGGACCGCAAGGCGATCAAACCGGTCAGTCCTAGAGGAGATCAATCCTGACTGCTCTTTAGAAGGCCAGATCCTGAAGCTAAAACTCAAGTACTTTGGCCACCTAATGAGAAGGAAGGACTCACTGGAGAAGAGCCTAATGCTGGGAAAGATCGAGGGCAATAGAAGAAGGGGACGACAGAGAATGAGGTGGCTGGATGGAGTCACTGAAGCAGTAGGCGTGAGCTTAAATGGACTCCAGAAGATGGTAGAGGACAGGAAGGCCTGGAGGAATGTTGTCCATAGGGTCGCGATGGGTCGGACACGACTTCGCAGCTAACAACAACAACAACTGTCTGAATGGAGTTTTAGTGCAATTACTCTTCTTCTCTCATAAACCTCAAGTTGGGATCTGATTGCAAAACTCTTGCAAGTTTTTCAGGTGAAAAGAAGAAACAGAACTGCTAGTTTTCAGCACTGGCATTACAGTCTACTCCAAAATTTCATACAACCTATCCTGGAATTTATAAGGATGGTAACGTCCCAAAGCATTGCCTGTTAATATTCCCATCCATATTGCTAAACCAGAAAAAATATGATAGAATAATGAAGAATCATAGGGCTACAACCCAGGTGTTTTTGCTAGACAACAACCAACATAACTGAAAAACATAAAAGACAGCTGACAGGAATATAGTTTAGTTATAGAGTAGAGAACTGCTGTTCCATAAAACTCTGGCTCATCAATCTGTTTGGAATCTAGGGTGGTGTCTTATCTAGCAGGACTGATTTAGAGTTAATATTATTTGAGTCAAATTATGCAGATGCCAAATGTGGATAACAGGGACCAATTAGACCAGGAATTAAAGTATTCTCCTAAGGTTTTTCAAATGAGAATAAGAGAAGTGGAACCTGAGCACTTCAAAAACATAAAATGTTCTCAAGAAATACTAGCTAAATATCCAAATTCTGCTTATACTTGAAGCAATTAACATTCCCCCTGATATCCTTCAAAGCTTCCCCAATCCTAATGAGCAGATTAGTGCGGGATATACATAGGGAAGGAACTTCTATAGAACAGTTCCTTTAGTACAGACATGTCAAACACAAGGCCCGGGGGCCGGATCTGGCCCGCGAAGTGGTTTCATGTGGCCCGCGAAGCCACCCTGGAAACAGTGAGGGAACGGCCCCCACTGCCTTGGCCCTGGCCCAGAGACCCTCCTTCTGCCAGAGACCCTCAGATCTGTCCCACTCCTGCCCAGGCCCCCATAGGCACCCTTGATGCGAATGATCATGCCCACCCAGTAGGCCATACGCACTCTAGCCATGCCCACCCAGTAGGCCACGCCCACCCTGGCCATACCCACCCGGCCCCTTGAGGGCAACCGCAATGCTGATGCGGCCCTCAATGAAATGTGAGTTTGACACCCCTGCTTTAGTAGATCATGTCTTGTGAACAGAGAGTTGCATTTCACCTTTGTAAAAGATGTCAGATTGGTTTAAAAAGAGGAGAAAAGACTAGAAGACAAGAAACAAGGAAATAACTTAAATGCAAAAAGGAAGTTGTTATTATCTTTTTTTATTATTATTAAAGAGTTTTACAAAAAAAAAAATTTACAATACATATCCCCAAAACCCACCCGCCCCAAACCACCCCCCTAACTCCCCCCCACTTCCCAGAGCTGAATACAGGGTTATAGATATAATAATCATATTTTAACTAAGATTATCCATTATAAAATTAACCAAATTCATAATGTGCTTTAACTCCCCTTTAACATAGATACATTCAAATTATTAAAAACATAATAATAATAACTTAAACAAAAATATAATCAATACTAATACTAAAATTAATAACAATCTAAAATCTACTCATAAGCTAAATGGAACTTTTTAGTCCCATATTTATTCTGAATATAATCTATCCATCTCCTCCAAACTGAAATATATCTTTCTTGCGAGTGATCCTTCAAATAAGCAGAAATCTTAGACATTTCTGCAAGATTCGATACCTTAAGTACCCATTCTTCTATAGTAGGCAAACTATCCTTCTTCCAGTATTGTCCCACCAGTAACCGTGCTGCTGTTATCAAGTTCAACATCAAATTGATTTCTTTAGTATCACAATCTAGAAGACAAGAAACAAGGAAATAACTTAAATGCAAAAAGGAAGTTGTTATTATCAAACAGTTTCTATCTAGGTTCACTAGAATGCAATTGTCTTGGGAAATTCCTAGGCCTTGTGGAAAAGAAAATATTAAAGGAAATATAAAGAAAATGATGTGGAGGAACAAGATTTGAATGCAGCATACAAGCAGAGGTCTTCAGAGGAAGGAGAAGTGAGATCCAGTAAGGAGTAGAGGAAGTAAGAAAGAGTGCTTCCTATGTGCTAAGGTAGTTATAGACTTTGGTCTTTTGTATATGAAGAAAGATCTTCAGGTAGACATAACAGGAGCCATTATTTAAGAAAGAATCACATGCCTGGAAAAAATATTACTGAGCAGGAGGATGCTTCTGGTAAGTCATCAATAGATTATACAATGTGCTTTGGCTTAGTAGACAACACATGGGTGATTTATTATTACACTAGAGTAGAATTAACAATTTGCTAATGATCTATAATCTCCAGAAGTGCCATAGTAGTTGAGCAACTGAGCCAGGCAAGTAAAAACAAAATATGATTTGTGTTGAACAGTAAAATAGAAACAAGTAAACTTTGGTATACAGCAGTGTTTCTCAATCTCAGCAACTTTACGATATGCTTACTTCAATACCAACATTCAAGACCAAGAATCAAGAAGTAAACAATACCCCAGTTGAGAAACAGCCAAACAAGCTAACAGTAAACAGTCCAGCCAAAGAATCGCCAAGACCACTATCACCAACCTTGGCAGGGCAAGCCATATTACAATATAAATTGAGAGCAAAACCCATTCTTTACCAGCACAGATGATAGTACCTAGTTTGCCTAATTAAATATCTGCAAGAAAAATACCAAGTGCAGAGAGCACCATCGACCCCTTTATTTCAACCCTGAGCTATAAACATTCTCCTTTATCGATTCTTTGATTCATTTACTGAAATAAGTTAGTTTCTTTTCTACTTTTTTCTCCCTTTATTTTCTTGCCTCCCCATTTCAGGTCTAATCCGCTCCCGAGTACGAGGTGCTGATGCAGCAACAGCTGACATTCTCACCTTCCTGGATAGCCACTGTGAAGTCAACAGTGAATGGTTGCAGCCAATGCTTCAGAGAGTAAAAGAGGTGAGCATGGTTTCCTTACCTCTAGTCTAGGGGTAGGCAAACTTGGCTGTTTTATGACTCGTGGACTTCAACTCCCAGAATTCCTCAACCAGCCAGGCTGGCTGAGGAATTCTGGGAGTTGAAGTCCACGAGTCATGTCTTTTGCTTTCAGTTGACCAGAGTCATGTCAAGTTCTTTGGCAGTTGCCTAAAACCAAAAGTTCTCAGAGTTCTTTTTAGCAAGATTCATTGAAATAAAAGGAATCACACTGCAAAGAATTCCAGCTGTTAAACCATTTTCAATTTACAGCTGATATCTCTCTACATTAGAACTTGGTGATTCTCTTTCCAACAGTCTTTGTTTTCTTTGCTAAGTTCACGGGAGCTTGCTGTGAGCTGTTTACTTAAGAGGCTCCATAAGTTTCATCAGTTTGGAATTGACTTTTACACCTAACAGTGTTACAAACAGAAAGGAGGCATTCTAATATCTTTCTTCACTTTGATGTCTTCCTTATCTTGCTGCAAATGTTGCTCTCACTATATCAAGCTCCATGGTCTCAAAACTATGAAGTTAACCGATGTGAAGTTTAATTTCCTATGTTGTAGATTGATGTTCTCATAGAAGGAAAACTAGAAAGTGTGAATTCTTCTTTCATAGATACCTGCTGATAGAAAGGCAGTGGTAATATATTGGAAAAGAACCGAGTTTTAATCCTGCCTGGCATTTGGACAGAAGCCAAGTTCATGAAAGATGCAGGTTTTTCCCTCCATAGGGGAGTCACAACTGTTCCAGAAGAAATAGGCATTTCATAGGCAAGCCACTAGTATTTAAACAGAAAGCAAGCCCCACTCATTTCTAGCACTGATGATGTTACCATGTTTGGTAATAAAACGTCTGCAAGAAAATAACGAAGCTCAGAGACCACCAAAGATCCCACAAGTAGGAATTTATTTTCCACTTGTTTGGTACTTTTTGACTGATACAGTATGCTATTTGACCCCAGTCCTCAAGCTAAAAGAAAGGCTGAAAACTCTGTAAATAAGTAAGTTTATAAAAAATGACCCAGAATGTAGGTTAAATTAGGTATAAGAACAGGACAAAGATATTATATTAGGTAGTCTTTAAGTTTTACTATACAGTATATCTATGTATAAAGGGACGCGGTGGCTCAGTGGGTTAGGACGCTGAGCTTGTCGATCAGAAGATTGGCAGTTTGGCGGGTTGAATCCCGAGTGCCGTGTAGCAGAGTGAGCGCCTGTTACTCATCCCAGCTTCTGCCAACCTAGCAGTTCGAAAGCACGTAAAAATGCAAGTAGAAAAATAGGGACCACTACGGTGGGAAGGTAACAGCGTTCCGTGCGCCTTTGGCATCTAGTCATGCCGGCCACATGACCACGGAGACGTCCTCGGACAAACGCTGGCTCTTCGGCTTTGAAACGGAGATGAGCACCGGCCCCTAGAGTTGGAAACGACTAGCACGCATGTGCGGGGGAACCTTTACCTTTACCTATATCTATGAAGCAATAAGTAGAATATACAATAAGGATGAAACCCATGTCTGCTTGTTTCCCCTTCCTTGGCCTGAATTATCCAAAGTGAATCCATAACAGTGCTGTGTAGAGTGAACCTGGAAAGAAGGAGTTAACCCTGAAGTAAAAGAAGAAAAAGAAAGATACATGATAGAGCTGAGTAGGTAGTTCTCATTCTGGATGTGCCAAAGGGTCAGGAAGAAGGTGTGATCTGCAGGAGCAGAGATAGGTAGGCTGATCTTCCTGCCAGCTGTAATGCCTGCACAGTCTTTTTTAAAAAGAACTTTCCTAGATACCGGTATTTAACAAGGCCCAAGAGACAGGTGGGAGGAACCTGTAGGGATGCAAATTGCAGATATGTTCAGCTTCTGCCAAGAGGGGAAGAAGGTGAACTGTCTGAGATGGAGATTTGAAAACCCTCAGCTTAATAAGTCCTCCCACTCAGCAGCCTACAAATGTCTGATTTATACTTGTTCATAAAATCATGTTGCTGAATAGAGCAACAATAGTGACAACTACTCCTATACAAAAGGAGATTCACAAGGCACTCTACTTTGTAGTAGAGAAGAAGATTGCTCCAAAATGACCTATCATTGCGTAGGAATAGATGGCAGGGTGAGAGGTTGAAAGACCTTTATGCAGGTATGTGGAGAATCAGAATTGGTCTTGGATGTTTGTATGGTAAATTCATTGTGAGTTAATCAGGTGTGTCTGTTGTGTACTGGGTTAGTTGCGCAGGAATGAGGACGAGGCAAGTGAGTTCAGCAAAGATCATGGTTTATTGCTTGCAGGATCTGAACTAGAGAACAGGGCTGCAGATGCATCAAATTATCAATTTATTGGTTGCCTAGGGGCAACCAATAGCAGCGCTGGAGACGGGCTGTCTGAGATGCTGGGAGCCATTAGCTAGCTCCCTGCTCCAGCAGCCTGCCAGCCATTACCACGTGGTGTTAACAAGCAAATCCAATACATTACAGTGTCGGTATACTGTTTTTTAAAAAGCCAGCCAGTCCTCTTTTTAAGAAAATGTGTATTTCTGTCAGGGCACTGAGGATTTTTGAACATTTTTAATTACCAGGATTTTTCTTTTTTCTTTATAATGATGGGAGCCAAGACAGATATACATTAATAGGTTAGTCAAGTGCTACACTTGATCTTAGCTAAAAGGCCAAGAAGTGATTAATGGGTTAAATATATGTATAGATATCTCCAAACCCCCACCTTTGTCCCTGTGTCCAGATCCCAGGGGAATATCTGCACACAATCCTTGAAGGATCAAGTTGGGGTTTTTTTTTAACACATAATTTTTTTTCTTACACATAATTTTCAAGACCATTATTTCTCAAATTGGTCTCTATTATATACCATACCAATTAGCACTATCTTTTGGAGCTTATCAGTACTGTTCTTGACTGTTTTATTTAGCCCAAACAGTTCTAATATTTAAAGGTGAACATCTGGCAAAGTTACTGAAACTGAATAAATACTTGCTTCTAGTCCTTTGCTCACTCCTTTGTTTATATAATCCCAAATTAAGCTTTAAAAATAACCATAGTAAAAGTATTTAAAATGTGTTTATGGATTTCAAATGCTTAATCCTGATTTTCTACTTACAAAGCACTCAGACTAAGCAATTTTTATTAGGCCAACTGAGGTAGTATATAATTGCTGCAAACTCTATTGGAGTTCCAATAAAGCTCGAACTTTCTCCTTGACTATATATTCTAGAGATATTTAATTCTTTTAATTCTGCCCTAGATCCCATTGCATGCCCTCAATAAACTTTGTGGTGGCATAAATATTAGCATTAGAGGGAAATCCCTCAAGCAAAGTTAACAAGAAAAAGATGAAAAAAGGGCACAGTATTGAACTATGTACAAACAATCATTTTATTTGCAAAAGGGCTTTCAGTGAAGAAATGTAATTTTTAAAAGCCTGTATATGTCCAAAAAATAAAAGCATTAAGAAAAATGGAGTTGAAGCCATGAATAAAATAGCTACAGAAAATGTATGGAATACACAAAGACTTACTGTAAAATAGTACAACTGTAAATAATGATTTCTGTGGATTAAGAAAAAAATCCACTAAGCAGGCTTGCCTAACCAGGATTACCACTCTACTGATGCTGACAGTAAAGCTTAACAGACTTGTACTGATCATTATGTGCTTAGTAATACAACAACAACAACAACAACAACAACAACAACAACATAATGTTGAAGATCATCTAGTCCAACCTCCTGCTCAGGCAGGAAACTCTATACCATTTCAGACAATATGTTCCACTGGCTTTCTCTTGCAAAAAAAATTCTGGAACAAGAAGAAATAACCACATATTTTTGTCTCTTCCTATATTTCTCTGTTCTTCTTTCTATTTTGCACTCAACAAGTCACATCCAAACCCCACAGAGTTTACTTGTATCTCTTCCCCAGATTGCTGAAGAACTTACTCATTAGTAAATTCTCTGACAGAAGAAAGTCATACCTTGCTGCTATGTTGATTAGTTTTTTACAAGGAAACTTTCCAGAGTATCTTAGTGTCACTCATAAGAGGATAAATGCTATTTTTGCACTACAGAAGTGGAATTTAGTGCTTGTGAATTATCACTTAAAGTTGGGCTGTTTATCCATGAATAGACAGACCTTCTTATGACATATTTTTTCTGCTCCAAGAAAAAAAAATTCAATGAATTTCTGATTATATTATATAATTATAAATTCAATATAACTTCTGATATTACTCTTTCTGAAAACTTTCTGAAAAACTGAAGAGACAAGACTTTGAATTTGCAGAGACAAAACCTGGAGTTCATGCCTTCATTGAACAGCTACCTAAAATATATTGAAGAACAGCAAGATCCAAAGATTTGGGTTTCCACAATTTTTTGTTCCTTGACCAGGATGAAAAGCCTGTTACACATTTCCTGGATCAGGTTATATTGCTATGGTTTTTCAGGGAATTTTGGGCACTTCCACTTGAGGTATTAGCCCCAGGCCTAGATCAGCTCCACACCCCTGTCATCATCTCTCTTCAGATGTGCAGAGGCAGTGATGGGATTCAGCCGGTTCGCACCAGGTAGCTAATTTTTTGTTGCTCAGGCCCAGAATGGACTTCCAGAAGTGGCATCCACACAGAGAACCGGTTGTTCACATATTTGAATGCCACCACTGTGCAGAGGTGCTGTTTGAAAGCTGATTTTTAGCTATAATAGTGAACCTCTATGGAGCTTAAACCCAGATAGATTTTACCATTAGATAGAATTTGTGGCTTGGCTCTTCAGGAATTCTGGTTTCATTGGTTCTTGTTATGTGCCCCAGATGAATACAGAGAATACAGGGAGTCCTCAACTTACAACAGTTTGGTGACCATTCAAACTTACAACAGCACTGAAAAAGTGACCTATGACATTTTTCACACTTATGACTGCTGCAGCATCCCCATGGTCATGTGATTTACATTCGGATGCTTGGCAACTGGTTCATATTTATGACGCTTGCAGTGTCCCGAGGTCATGAGTTCACCTTTTGTGACCTTCTGACAAAATCAATGGGAAAACCAGATTCATTGAACAACCGTGTTACTAATTTAACAACTGCAGTGATTCACTTAACAAATGTGGCAAGAAAAGTCATAAAGTGGAGCAAAACTCACTTAAACAAATTTCTCACTTAGCAACATAAATTGTGGGCTCAATTGTGGTTGTAAGTTGAGGACTACCTGTAATATTGACAAGGTTCTGTCAGTTTCTTTCTTTTCACCCATGCACCAGTCTCTTCCAATGGTTTTTTAAATTTCTTTTCTTTTTCTTTCCCTTTTTGTGGCCTGAGGGGAATAGAGTATTATTTTTAATTCCATTTATATCCCGCCCTTCTCCGAAGACTCAGGGCGGCTTACAAGCTTAGCAGTAGCCTTCATCCTATGTATATGCCTGCTTATTAGGGCTTTTGCCCCCTCCCAAGCGGCATTATTACAAAGTCAGCTTAATTGCCCCCAACAATCTGGGTCCTCATTTTACCTACCTCGGAAGGATGGAAGGCTGAGTCAACCTTGAGCCTGGTGGGATGCGAACCTGCACTAATTGCAGGCAGCTGGTGTTACTTAAGGAGGCATTAGCCCACTGCTCCACCAAGGCTCTTTTTATTGCTGCAGAACATGCAGTGTGTGTGTGTGTCTGTGTGTGTGTGTGTGTGTGTGTGTGTGTGTGTGAGGGGGGAAAAAAGATATTTATGCTTTTTTTTCTCAGCCTCCTTGAATCAACAGATGAATAAACAGTGCTGGGAAGGAGAAATGGTGGCAGTATGAAAATGCTCTATAGGGGGTGTGGGGGGTGGTGGTAGGGGTATTGGGTGGGTTAGGGTATGGGTTAGGGGTAGGGGGGATGGGGTTTATGTCTAAAAATGTACTTTAAAACTTTTTAATAAAAAGAAAAAAAATGCCCTATAGGGAATCCATTTGTGGAAATCATAATCGTTTTTATGAGTTTCCTGCTTCAAAGATGTAGGAAATAGCTTTCCTGACTTTTGGTAATCAACGTCAGCAGCCATTTAAAAAAAATGGGAGGGGTATGAGTTGGCTGACACCAGCTATTCTTGCACATATGCCATAGATATGGGTACGACCATACTTAGGTGATGTGGACACACCCTTGGGGAACAATGTTAGAGATGCATGAATCTTATTAGGAGATGAGTAATTGGGTATTATTGACTAACTTAATGAGCAACTTGAAAAAAACAAATCTGAGGAAGTATTTTAATCAGCATATAGCTCAAGTTTAAAATTGGGAGATTTCTCCATGTAAAGCTAGCGTGAGGGGAAAGCAATCTGCGAAGTTTTGGACTATGGATTCCTGCCTATTTACTAACTGGCAGCAATGGGAATTATAGTTAAAAAAAATACTTGAAGAGAACCAGGTTGTCTACTCCTCTAGTTTAGCAACACTTTTTGTAGATGTCTGCAAGAAATTACACTAACAGTATCTGATGGTGTGCTGTACTTCATGCCTGAAAGTGAAGAACAATAATTACACTGTAAAAGTTTCTCTCTTTGCATTGACAAATGCTACGGGCTGCAGACGTGTATGTGTATGTGAATATCAATTTAAAAACCTGGAGGTTTTTCCTTCTACCATTTCCATCTTGAAACCCTCTTGAAACATTACTTTCTTCCTAGAAAAAAATATATATCCAGCATTCTTTCTTTTTCTCAACTTTTTCAGGATTATACTCGTGTGGTGAGTCCTATTATTGATGTCATCAGCTTGGACAATTTTGCCTATCTAGCAGCATCAGCAGATTTGAGAGGAGGTAGGTAAGAATAAATAGGTTCTGAAATAGGATATTTCTGAGTTTTTATCTCTGAGAATCAGCCCCATGTGACAGATTCCTTTCACCTCCTGAGGCACTTCCAGCCAAGCAGTCCAAAGACATTGTGCAAATATTCTGCTGTATGCTTGTGAACTGATTTTCTGTGGGACAAGAAGAGACAGACAATCTGTTGGATAAATGTGTGAAAGGTACAAATGGAAGGTAGCATAGCCTGGTCCCTATACAATTCTCTGAAAGAGGCAGGGTGATGATACAATAAAAGCCCCACTGATATTAAATGGTATTAAAGTTATGCTTTCCTCTGCAGGCAGTTAAAATTGACCTAGTTTGTTTGTAGGATTCATAACATCTGTAACTTTGAACAGGCTGTAGAGAATATAGCCTTGCAGGGATCACAGTTTGCATAGCTTCCTGATCCAGTCATTGCAACATCTGTCTTTCCTGCTGCTGCTGTTCTCCTATTCGCGTCTTTTCCACATCGTAAGAACAGTAATATAAGAAAAAATAGCATTTTAGTAGCAACACATGACAAAGGCATTACATCAAAAAGAAGCTGAGTACTAATTTCTTTCATAAGGAAATACGATAAATCAAGCATTTTATTCCAATAATACTAATATCATAACGTTTAAAATTCATTACAAATTAAACACTATTAATCATAAAAATGCAATGTCATTTGGCCAATAATAAATAAACCAGAGTAAAATATGCTAACATTTAAATTTATTTATTGATAACATTTAGAGCACGGTATTAATAATTACTGGTTCCTCAAAAGTCCTAGCTGCACAAAAGGACAGCGACACATTTCTAAGCATAAATGACCTCCAACATATTGCTGCTCCTTTGGGGCATTTCTGAAAGCCATCTAAAGCAACAGAATTGGATGGGTCTGCTCGTTTTCTTTACACACGTGCTTGATGTCCCTGCTGGTTTTCTAGATAAGATATTATTCCTCAATATAATGCCCAAGCATTCACATTTCCTTCAATACTTTTAATAGTCTTCTTGATAGGTAAGACTGTGTGTATGCCAGTATACCTTACTGTTTGTTTCTTCCTCCTCCTCCTCCTCCTTGTCATGTTATGAATACTGTCTTTGTCAAAGAGATTGATACTTGATCTTTCTCAAAGGATGAGCAAATTCTTGGGCAAGCAAGCTCCTTGCTGTTGGATGGGCACATGTCCATGAATGCAGCCTAATTTCAGCTGTATTTCAAATGCAAGCACAAGGTAATCACCAGTCTATAGTACTATTTGCCCACAACACACGTAACTGAGTCAATGGGGGTAAGTTAATGTGTTATTAAGAATGCCAAAAAGGGTTCAGAAAGAGTGAAAGCAACTTTCACTCAGGGAATTAGATTTTGCCCACAAGAGAACCAGTTTTATATAGGGCTAAATTAGGCTCACCTTCAGTCAATTGCCCTGTTATGTCTACTTAATCCTCCAAGGAAAAGAGCTGCAGAGAAAGAGCCACCAACAAGTGATAATACCATAAGACTAAGCACATTTTCTCAGTAGCACACAAAACCTTCAGCTGGGTCTGTTACAATTCACCATGACCAACTTGCCATGGGCAGCTCACCATGGCCAAATAGGCATAGCCAATTTGCCACTATCAACTTTCTGTGCTTAACTCACTGTAGGACAACTCGCCATGGCCAACTCGCCAAAGGACGACTCGCTGTGGGACAAGAGTTAACTAATATCAAAGAAATGGTGGAATAGAATCATTAAAGAAGGGATGCAAAAACAGGGACAAAATGGAATGTAAATGACAAAATTTAAAATATTTTTTTATTTATTTTAAATACTTAAATTGAATTGTTAAATTGCCCCATGGCAAGTTGTCCCACAGTGAGTTGGCCATAGCGAGTTGTCCTGCAATGAGTTGGCCATTATGAGTTGGCTGTGGCAAGTTGGCCATAGTGAGTTGGCTGCAGTAAGTTGTCCCATTCCACCTTCAGCTGACCAACAAACAATCATAAAGTAGTCAAGGAAGAAAACAAAATATTGAGGAAAACTATGCCAAAAAAACTGCCTTCTATGTATCATGTGAGCCAGATGTCACACGCCAGGATAATCTGCACTTGTGCAGATTAGCCTCAGATGCAACAGTTGGCTCCACTGTGGCGGACTGTAGGAAATCCAAGCACTCAATCTTTTCCCTAAAAGATTTGCTATGCCTCAAGCACCCTTTTTAGTTTTTGAAACCTCCCTCAGTGTACTTTATTTCCTTTTGCAAATGCACCTCTCAGTGTTCCCTGCCCAGTTCTGCAATTCTCACCTGCACGCATCTTTCACTAGCCAAGCCTTCCCACCAGATATACCGGTACTCAATTTGCAACACTTGTAAGTCAGATGGCATTTTTATGTGATGCATATGGGGAAAAGCCAATTACAATAAATAGAGATACTTTGTTCCTGGAAATACATGTCATCCCATTGAGGAAACTGATTAATGTCTCATAACTTTGGCAGCCAATGAGGCATAGGACAACATGAGTAGAAAGCTAAAGCACTAATGATTGCCTTTCTTTTTGGGAACCAATATAGGAAGTTTGGGATGTTATTGAGCACAGATAAATACCAGTGAGTGTACCTACTGTGATTCTTTAAAGCCAGGCTGGTCATCTGCATATAGGACTATCCTATAGAAGGCCTTTGCTGCTCTGGAATCATGTCTATAGAAATAAAAATACCTAATTGTCATGCTAAATTCTAGTTAACCTTTAAGGTTCCATGTGTTTTTATGTTCTACATTTTAGGATTTGACTGGAGTCTTCATTTTAAATGGGAACAGATTCCCATTGAGCAAAAGTTGGCCAGGACAGACCCTACCCAATCTATTAGGTAAATTCTTTCATGCAAGCTCATCTTGGAATCCCAGTTTAGATGTAATATTTCATCTTTCATCTTATATAAGAAATGGTCTCATTGGTTGATGTAACCTTGAGGAACATTCTGAAGTTATGAGAGGTAATAAGTCTATCTTTTGCTCCTGAAAGGTGTTAACATTCTTCACAACTACCTGAGATTCTGTCTGTTGGCTCCATTGCACTGCTATAATAATGGCAATATATTAGGCATTGTGTAATCATGTGTGGCTTTTATAGATTGCACTTGTTTAAATTTTACTGTTCCTGTTTGAAAAATATGTGCATTTAATTGATCTTTTCCCAGGCAGTATGTAAGCTACAAATTGGAATAGAATCCACTTTCTACCTCCAGCACAAGAGTTTTTCCTCAAGATTTAGAGCAATTCATCAACCCAAGGCTTTTGTGATGACTCGCACATTCATTGGCTTGTGCATCCTCTTCTATTTAAAGCATAGTGGAAATTGTAGATAAGGACCAGGAGTCTAGCTAAGTCTAGGGTTTCTCTGAACAGTAAGAATATGTTGCAAGTATATCCAAATAGCAATAACACCAAGCCCTACATTTATGTGAACTGTGTTCCAAATAGATTTATATATGGCAGGATAAGAGTTTCTAATTTTGAGGAAGTATAGCTGACAAATATACCACTCTCAGTCTCTGCAATCCAAATATTTAGGATCCTTTAGCCAATTGCAGATCTGGACCACTCTGATCTAGTGCTCTGGATAGTGGAGATGAGGGAGATTGATCTGTTTTCCCCTTGGAGACGCCTCCTCCTTTTGATAGAATTCACTTGCAAGCAAAGGAAGCAGTATTTCTTTATGTCCTCAATATGCACATTCTTCAGTTCATTTTCACTTGACTTTTTAATTAACTTTAACAGGCCAGGAACAAGTTGTGAGAATGCATGATTTTCTCAATTTTCATCCCCTTTGATGGAGACTGCTCTGCTTCCATTAGCCAGAGGGGCATATAAATGAGCCACACTTAATACTAAAGGTTTTCTCTGCATAATTAAAATGATTTTTTTAAAAAAAACTAAACTTTCCCTAAAATCTTATTAAAGAAAAACTAAGTTGTCACTATATACAGTAGTGGCCAAAATTGTGGAAACCTTTTGGGAAAAGTGTATTTTTGAGGTTTGATGGCTAATAACACCTTTTTTTTTGAGTAGTACCATAAAATTATATATCAATGGAAAGATAATTTAATCAAGAATGTAATGCAACATAGTTTGTTCAATTATCTGTACTGTATTCTATGAAAAGTTATAGCCAAATAAACAGAAAAAGGAAACACAACTTGCTTAGGTTGATATCAGGTAGACTTCCTTCATCTGATTGTAGCCAATGAGTATGAGTGTTTAGAGAGCCAATCAGGTGCCATTTTGTTTTGGCAATGAGCCAATCAGATCATAGTAGGATTCAGTTATTGATGTCATGTATTGAAGCTGAGAGGAGGACATTTGTCAGTGTGTTATTTTATTTATTTATTTATTTATTTATTTATTTATTTAATTAAATTTTTATACCGCCCTATTCCCAAAGAACTCAGGGCGGTTTACAGGGCAACATAAAATACAATATAAAAATAGTATAAAATTAAAATAGATTAAATTAATTAAGCCCAACAATTAAAACAATATTAAAAGCTAAAACCCCTTCAGTCCAGGCCTGCTAGATCAAAAAACCAGGTTTTCAGGTCCCGGCGAAATGAATGCAGATCGGGGGCGGTCCGAAGTTCCACCGGTAATTCATTCCAAAGGGCACGCACGCCCACAGAGAATGCCCTCCCCCTGGGGATCACCCGACGGCACTCCTTAACCGACGGCACCCTGAGAAGGCCCTCCCTATGGGAGCGCACAGGACGATGGGAAGTTGATGCCAGCAGCAGGTGTTCCCTTAGATAATCTGGACCCAAGCCATTTAGAGCTTTATAGGTCATTACCAGCACCTTGAATCTCACCCGGAGGGCAACCGGAAGCCAATGCAGCTCACGGAGAAGAGGTGTTACACAGGAGTATCGGGAAACTCCCATAACAACTCGCGCGGCTGCATTCTGCACCAGTTGAAGCCTCCGCGTGGTCCTCAAGGGCAGCCCCATGTAGAGAGCATTGCAGTAGTCTAGCTGGGAGGTCACGAGTGCATGGGTGACTGTGCGTAGGGCATCTCGGTCCAGATAGGGCCGCAACTGGCGCACCAGATGAATCTGGGCAAAAGCCCCCCTGGTCACGGCTCCTATATGGTCTTCGAAATTGAGCCATGAATCCAAGAGGACGCCCAGGTTGTGAGCCCTATCGATGGGGGGTAACACCTCACCCCCCATCATTAGTGATGTAACAACCTGGTTAACCCGAGATGCTGGTATGCACAGCCACTCAGTCTTGGCAGGATTGAGACAAAGCCTGTTTCTCCCCATCCAAACCCGGACCGCCTCCAGGCAACGGGACATCACGTCGAGTGCATCACTGGGTTGGTTCGGGGTGGAAAGAAAAAGTTGGGTATCATCAGCGTACTGATGATACCCCACCCCGAAACCACAAATGAGCTCGCCCAGCGGTTTCATGTAGATGTTGAACAGGAGGGGAGAGAGGACTGACCCCTGAGGGACTCCACAAATGAGAGATCTCGGGGCGGACCTCTGCCCTCCCGTCAATACCGACTGCGAGCGGCCCAGGAGGTAGGAGGAGAACCACCGCAAAACAGTGCCTCCCACTCCCAACCCCCTGAGACGCCGCAGTAGGATACCATGGTCGATGGTATCGAAAGCCGCTGAGAGATCTAAAAGGACTAGGACAGAAGAACAACCCCTGTCCCGAGCCTGCCAGAGATCATTCACCAGTGCGACCAATGCTGTCTCCGTGCTGTACCCGGGCCTGAAACCCGATTGGTATGGGTCAAGATAATCAGTTTCCTCCAGGAACAGAGGAAGCTGATGCGCCACCACACTCTCAACAACCTTCGCCAGAAAGCGAAGGTTGGAGACCGGACGATAGTTATTTAAAACAGCTGGGTCCAGGGCAGGCTTTTTGAGGAGGGGTCTCACCACTGCCTCCTTCAAGGCGGCAGGAAAGATACCCTCCTTCAAAGAAGCAGATATTACTGCCTGGAACCAGCCTCGTGTCTCCTCCTGAGCCACATAAACCAGCCAGGAGGGGCACGGGTGCAGTAAACAAGTGGTGGAGCTCAGCCTTCTCATGATCCTGTCTACGTCATCGGGGGAAACAGGATCGAACTCAGTCCAGATAACATGCTCAAGACCGCTTGATTCCTCCATGCCTGACTCTGCCCAGTCAGAGTCCAAACCGGTCCAGATCTGAGCAATTTTGTCCACCAGATGATGACTAAAGTCCTCAGCCCGTCCCTGTAAGGGATCCTCCCTCATCTCCCGATTAAGGAGAGAGCGAGTCACCCTAAACAGGGCGGCTGGGTGATTATCTGCGGACGCGATGAGGGCAGCGAAGTAATTAGACTTTGCCGTCCTCATCGCAGCGAGATAAAACCTTGTAAAGGCTCTTAGTCGCAATCGGTCAGATTCAGACTGGGTGGATCTCCAACCGCTGTCTAGACCCCGTCTCCGACACTTCATCTCCCGGAGCTCCACAGAAAACCATGAGGCCCAACGGGATCTGTGCCGGGTCTGGGGTCGCAAGGGTACAACACGGTTGAGTGCTTCGGTGGCCGCCCTTTCCCAGGCATCCACCGAGGCATCGACCGGGCTGTGAGTGAGGGAGCTAGGTAAGGACCCAAGCACCATCTGGAACCGTTCTGAGTCCATTAGGCGCCTGGGACGGAACCACCTGGTCGGTTCCACAGCCCAGCGGCGGGGGGTGGCACAGCGGAAGACCAGCCGCAGGAGATAATGATCGGACCATGACAGGGGGACAATAGTTGGCAAGCCCCAACTATTATGTGATCACTATCAAGTTGGTTGGGGTGTTTTTTTTCCTTTCATTTCGTGAGCTTGTAAAATGTAATAAAATTAAAGTAATGGTGCAAAGAGTTGACTGGTTGCCCAGAAAGTGATGTAAAATAGTATTATTAAGTGAACAAGGCTACAGTTATAAAGAAATTAGAAGAAAAATTGGTGGAAACTTAACCAAAGGTGGCATTTCTACTGTACACTTTTCCCAAACGGTTTCCACAATTTTGGCCACTACTGTATAATATATTTAAAACCAGAAGTTGGGAGGAATTTGCAAAATGAAAATGTATAGTATTGTGATCCAAGCCCTGCACCTTTTGTACATTCATTCACATTACATGCACATACACAATGAGTGGTGTTAGAATCACAACACTATGCCCACGATTTTGCAGTTTTTGACACCTCTTTGCAGATTAAGTACAGAGTAGTCATTTTTGTAAAGCGATCATGAAAATATTACAAACATACAGCTTTTTTCATGATACATAATCATAGGAAAGTTATTGTTTTTCAATTATTTTATTTATTTTTTCTAAAGTATTTTATACAGAATAGGTTGCTTACAAATGCAGACGACTTCTGTTTTTCACTCTGGCATTTTTTATTAATGACCTTTTGCACTTCCTCACTGTCATTTTTACTAGAACACCTGTCATAGCAGGAGGAATCTTTGTGATCAATAAGTCTTGGTTTAACCATCTTGGAAAATATGACATACAGATGGATATCTGGGGAGGAGAGAACTTTGGTAAGTTAGTACTTTGATTTGCCTTTATGTTGCCTTCTCTTGTCAATTTTTCACAAATCAGTTCTGAAATCCTGGACACATAATATAATATTTTATCCTGACTGGAAGCACTGAAAACTCAGACTTTATTCAGGATCTAATTGCATAGAAATAAAGTCTCTTTCTTGTCACCAGGCGGTTCTGCCATTTCAGCAGAAATTTGGGTAAGTCAACATTTCCTACACATTCTTACATGACACTCTGGCAATATCTGCATTGTTTGTTATCTTAGACATCTCCTATGAGTATATTTAGTAATAGGGTCTAGAAGAACAAAGTACTTTTGAAAATGTATGTTAAGTGTTACATTAAATATTTCACTTACAGTTTGTATTTTGTCCTACTCATGTTAGATAAGACCAAAAAAATGGCAGAAAGAAATGCCTGAATGACTGAAAGATATCTAGGGACTTTGCAAGCCTAATATTTTGAACTGGGGAAATATGGACATGGGTAGAAGTCTAGCTTAGATATAATAAAATGTAGTTAAAGGTAAAGGTAAAGGTTCCCCCACACATGCGTGCTAGTCATTTCCAACTCTAGGGGCTGGTGCTCATCTCCGTTTCATAGCCGAAGAGTCAGCGCTTGTCCGAGGACGTCTCCGTGGTCATGTGGCTGGCATGACTAGATGCCAAAGGTGCATGGAACGCTGTTACCTTCCCACCGTAGTGGTCCCTATTTTTCTACTTGCATTTTTACGTGCTTTCGAACTGCTAGGTTGGCAGAAGCTGGGATGAGTAACAGGCACTCACTCTGCTACACGGCACTCAGGATTCAACCCGCCAAACTGCCAATCTTCTGATCGACAAGCTCAGCGTCCTAACCCACTGAGCCACCGCGTCCCTTGACAAAATGTAGTTAAAACCAGTCAAATACCAGTACAATAAAAGATGATAGAACAGGAAGAACACATAAATAGTTCCCAGAAAAATTCATAAAAACCAGATTATGAAATAAGCTTTGTTGAAATGAAAGCACTTATGTCCTTGATAATATCTAGCCACGTTTCTCAGCAACTGCGTTTGGACTTCTATATTATGCAGCTTCTACAAAGAAGTGGTAGATATTATGATCACTAACTACCCGTGATTCCCAGAAAATAAAACCCGGACTTTTTTTGCCTCCAAGAGATTCACCAGATCTTATTTTGGGGTAGGGGTGTCTTTTCCACTTACCTCTGGCACTGACAGCTCTGCCCAGCTAGCCCACTTCTTCTGCAGCTGAAGGAGCAGCTTCATTCTGCAGCTGAGAATGGAGCTCTGGCCTGCATTTTACAGCCAAAGGCCTTTCCAAAAGGCCACTGCAACCGAGAACCAAGCTATGAATTCAATTCATAGTTCGGTTCTTGGTTGCAGTGGCCTTTTGCAGTGGCAATTCATAGCTCACGTTTCAGCTACAGAGGCCTTCTGGAAAGAGCTCTGACTACAAAATGCAGGCCTGGGGACACCGCAGAAGTGGACTGGCGAGGAGAGGCCTGGGTGCAAGGTAAGTGGGTGGGGGGCACGTGGGACAGCTCCATCTCCCTAGCTTGATTTTTAGGTGTTTGCCTCGCCCCAAAAATAGGGCTTATTTTTGGAGTAGGGCTTACTTTCGGGGAAACACAGTATATATCTGAATATGAGAGCTACAAGATACAAGAATTGCAATAAAAGGGTGAATTTGATAGAGAGCTGGGGAACCTGTTCCTTCCAGTTATTGGATTCCAACTCTCATCATCAAAGGACCATTAATTACTTATCTGGATCTGCTAAGAACTAGAGTTCAACATCTGGAGGGCTGCTACAATTTGCACCATCTAATATGAATTTTCATTGGTCAATTGAAGAGCACATCAAAGACAATGCAAAATTCAACATATTCATAAATTTTCTAGCCCCCTCTTCTGTCCCCTTCAGTTTTCAATTTGTTTTGCTGCAGCTTTTCTGATATTTTCTTTGTACCCTCAGATCAGTAAACAACAGTGAGCTTCCATGTTTATTAAACATAAGACCTTCACAAGGTCACTGTTTTTTTGAGATTAAAATTATTTTTTACCAACAAAGCCTTGGTAGTCCTCTGATCCTTTTAATAAAAAATTGAGCTTCATTCTGGAGCAGTAAAATCTCTGAAAGCAAAGGACAGGGATAGGGATGCTTCAGTTTAAATAAACAGGATGAGGTTGTGTCTCAGAATCTAGATTGCCAAATGATGCATTCTTATGATCCTACAGTAAAAGTATGCCCCAAAATTTCAGCTTCAGTCTGTAATAGATGAAAAGCACAGGGACTTGGGATGTTACGAAAGGAGATGTATTCTTCCACAGATTTAGGAGCTCATTCGGAGCGTCACGGAGAAACCGCGCCCATCCCATTGCCGGCAATGGGAAAAAGTTCCGATACGTCACGCGACGTCACGTGACATCGCGAGTTTGACGTGTCTGCTTTAGATGATGGCCAGACTTTGCCATTCCTATAATGCTGCCCAGATACTAGGAGTCTATAAAGACTTTAAAGAGCATGAAATTTTATTAGTGCAAACACACTTCTAAGCAATGATTAGAGTCGATTACATGTTTCTCTAGAATTCTGACAATTTTTATTCAGGTTTTCAGTCTCAGTGATACATACAGCTGAAATGGTTTGCTTGGGACTGCATAGGTCTTTGTAACACTCTGTCTTGACTTAATTTCATCAGTACCATTAAGATCTTCTGTCTCTTATTTTGTACTTGCACAAGGAGCCTGCTCCTCTCCCCTCTAAATTGTTATGGACTTTCTTTTTTATGTTAAGATAATTTTCCTCTGATAGATAGCCTTTTAAAAATCAAATCAAATAGCTTTCAAAAAGATTCCCTTTTAAAAGACTTCACCCTTCCACCGCAAATTATACTGATCTGGTATATGGAAAGAGGGGAAAGGCTACAACTGAGGAGGAGCAAGATTACCCTTCCCCTCATACAAAGCTTTATTTTCAGTAAATTTCTTCTCTTTTTATAATCCAATTGTGCCTCTACCACTAGCATGTCCACCTGCAGACTAAGTAGTTCTTTGTTTCACCTCATATTCTCTTTCCTTGGATATTTTCTAGAGCTTTCTTTCCGTGTCTGGATGTGTGGAGGTAGCTTGGAGATTGTCCCCTGCAGTCGAGTGGGTCACGTTTTCAGAAAACGCCATCCATATGACTTCCCCGAGGGCAATGCATTAACCTATATCAAGTAGGAATGGCTTAATCTTGATTCCAGTTTAGAGAACTGGAGGGTGGAGGGACTTTTAGTTCTCACTGAAGTATGGTGCTTGGCCAAAGATCCCTTTGCGTATTTTATTTATTTATTTATTAGATTTTGTTAAAATCCAGTCTTTATTACTTTATAAGTAATACAAGGTGGCAAATATTCATAATACTCCTTTCTCCTCCTATTTTCCCCACAAGGGTGGGTTGGGCTAAGAGAGAGAGAGAGACTGGTCCAGAGTCACCCAGCCGGCTTTCATGACGAAGGTGGAACTACAACTCACAGTCTCCTGGTTTCTAGGCCAGCATCTTAAAGACTGCAACACATCGGTTCTCTCTCTCTCTTTTTTTTACTAAGTTTTCATTTTATTAATATTTATTTTATTAGTAAAATTTTACTAATTAGACCTTACTCTGGGATATTAATATAAACTCAAAAATGTTTGAGTCAGCTGGCTAATCCTAACCAAATTAATATTGTACTCTGTTTTAATAATACATGTTTGCAATGAGAGCCTCCCTGATGTTTAGATTTTTTTAAAAAAACAAACAAACAACTGTGACACAATTGTTTTTGTAGAGACTGTACTTTGGGATTTGGAGACTTGCTTAACCATTGTGTACCTGGAAGAAATACAGATCTAGTACAGAGTTCTGTAATTAAATAGCTCAAAAATGATGACATGGATTTGACACTGAGCTTCATTTAACGTTAAAAATACCATATTCAAAATTAAGGTTTATAATGAGGGAGAACAGATGTACATATCTATGGATATAGGAGCTATGGATTACAATACTACAGAAATAAGATCATGTACTGCTGATACTGTAAACTATCTGAAAAATAATGAGTAGTGATATATATGGCAGCAGTCCTTATAAAGTGCATTAGGTAATTGTAGACTCTCACACAGAGATAGATAACACATGCTGCATTTTCCTACTTTGTATTAGTAAAATCCAAAAGTAAGACCAGATGATAATTCAACACAACCATTTCCCTGTCCTCATATTGCAGCCAATTAGGTCCACTGACAAACAACTCTTCAAAGGCCTCCTTAGCAAAAGATGCCTCAAAGTTTATCAAAGCTGCTACATAATTGGCACTGCTTACAATCCAAAATAGGCAAGAAGTTTAAGAGGCCATAACTGAAACACCCAGATCTTTTTTATATGTAACAGAGCTGTGGTTATTATGATAGTAATAGATAAAGGATGCCCTAGTTGCCATGCCCAGAATGTGTTTTACTTTTCTCTAATGCTGAAAAGTGCTTGGCTGTTGGAGTTAAATAGTCTTTAACGATAGATTCCAACATTATGTGAGTAGAAGTATGCACCAGGATACTTTATTTCTTTTAACTTTTTCTGCAGCAAAACTTGGTTAGGAGTATTCCTCAGTCCCTCCCAAAAGACTTTGAGTGTACAAGAGTCTGTCAGAAATGATTAATGGATTCTACTCTAAATTAAAATGAATTTTAAAAAATAGAACACTGTATATTCAGAACGCTTCTCTGGGAATCTAAGTTGTCTTCTGTTGGGAAGTTTAAAGGTTAATAGCAATAACAATAGCACTTAGACTTATATACTGCTTCTCAGTGCTTTACAGCCCTCTCTAAGAGGTTTGCACCCAACAATCTGGGTCCTCATTTTACTGACTTCAGAAGGATGGAAGTCTGAGTCAACCTTGAGCTGATGAGACTCAATCTGCCAGCTTGTTGGCATCTGGGAGTCAGGAGAAGTAGCCTGCAGTACTGAATTCTAACCACTGCAACACCACAGGTCATAGAAGTTCATAGAAAATGGTACTCATCTCTTCCTTACATACTCACATCCTTATATTCCATTCCTTATTTTCTATGATTTCCTCAAATTTCAGAAGAGTTGTACTCCACATGACTGGTCAGGGAGCTATTTTCATCTTCAAGCAAATGAGAGCACAGCTCTCCTTTAGACTTCCTTGTGAAGGTCAGGAAGCATAAGGGACCAGTTGAGTGGTAAATGAAGACATATAATATGGGGCTAGAATACCTGACCCCATTATCTTTGTGCCCCGCTCATCATATCTTTTCTAGAATGCTTCAGGCATGTTCTTTTAATATGTTGTACCTTGATTCTATTTTGTTCATGCACTGAGGAAATGCAGCTTCTTTTCATTTGGTTTCTACTTTTTGAGATGTTTTTCTCTTGCATCAAAGTTTAGTGACATAATAACAGTTAACTAGGGTAGCAGATTCTTTAAAATGTGCTGCAACTTCATGTCATGGCAAGATGACCTACCCAACAATGACATTTAATAGGGCTTATCTTGTCCTACCTGCAGAAATACCAAACGTACAGCAGAGGTATGGATGGATGAATACAAACAGTATTATTATGAAGCCAGACCTTCTGCCATTGGAAAGTCATTTGGAAGGTAAGCATGTGAAGCACGTCAGTTAAATTGCTCTGAGGAAGATTGAATTGTTGAATCTTTCAATCTTTTGTTCTTTGTGAATTATGATACAAATTGATTGTCCTGTCCCTGATTAAAATGCAAATCAGACAGTAACTAGATCAGATATGTTTTGATTTATACTTCAAAACATATTTTAAAATATGCATTATAAAATAAAATTAATTTAAAAGTGTGTATTTTTAATACAAATCATATTTAAAATGTAAAATGTTTGAGAAAGGATGTGCGATAGAAGTTACTAAAATTAAATTATTGAATGCTGCTGAAAAATAAGAATCTGTGTAGTGTCTGCAAAAACAAGGCCTGTCTCACTCATTTTTTACATACTTTCAGGAGAATAATGGTAATTTATTAAACATACACCACTCAATTCCCAGTGGATCTCATACAAGATACTGTATACTTAATCTTTCTAGAGTTTTTGACAAATTCCTTAGCCAAATCTCTAGGACTGAGTAGTCATGGAATAAGAGGAGAAAGTTATTTATGGCTGGGTGAATGGTTAAATAATTCAAAGCAAAAATAATATTTTCGCAAGAAAGGTTTAACAATAGGATTTTTGTTATTATTTTGTTTTATAACAGCCTTTTAAACATATTTTACCTTGAGATAGGTAAGTGGACACCTTTACAGATGACTTCAAATTATTTAGGGTGGTTAAAACAAACAAGGATGATGAAGAGTTTCAAAAGGATTTCTCCAAACTAGGAATTAACATTAATATTAAAACTATGCATGCTTGGAAAATGATTTTGAAGAGATACTTTGGAACATTCATAAAGATAATCCCTTTTTGAAGCAGCTACATGATGTGTAGCTTTTGTGCTTCTCCATACTCTTAAGCACCTTCTTCAAATCATCTGTAATACACTCAACCCTAACTAACAGTAGATTATAAGGTCTGCTCTGGCCTAGGAAAAAAATATACTGCTCAAAAAAATAAAGGGAACACAAGATAAGACATCCTACTATTAAATACAGTACATTGTGTTGTTTAAGTGTTCCCTTTATTTTTTTGAGCAGTATATTTTGGTAGGTGAAACTATTCTTAAAGTTCTTCTTTAACTTCAGTTTTTTTTTTCAGGACTGCTTCTGTTATATTGCCTTATTAGATGTTGCAGTTGTTACAAGCAGTTTACTCCAGTGCTGTGTTCGTCTTGCTACCAGGCGCTGTTGTTTATCTCTTGATATCTTACTCATAAAACTCTGTTCTAAATTTCTATATTCTTATATTAACTCACACTGTAAAAAGCCAATCATAGGATATCAACTTGGCCTGCCAAAACATCCATACTATCCTTTCAAACAGACATTTATAATCTATTATTGTTATTGTTATTAAAAAGCAGATTGGTGATGGATATAGTACATCAACATTTTAAACAATAAAGAAGTAATTGCCTGGATTATTAAGAAGGGCAAAACTGACAGATAAACCAGTATTTGAATCTCTCATATATACTCATTAATGGAGTCAATAGGTTTTTTTTTGAATAGGATCTTTTTCTCCTCACTCTTACTTTATGCCTGAACTCTGATAAAAGAAAGAAAAAAGTAAATGATGAAATCCTTGTCATTTCCCATGCTGTCACCCATGCAGTCACTTTGCGACACATTTTATCTTGCACATGATCTTCTAGAGTATAAGAATATTAATGGAGAAACAAAAAGAAAGAATTGTTGGGAAAATAAAAAAAATAACAGAAAGCAGTGGGCAGATGGAAAAGATTTCCCACATCTGCTCTAAGATTAACAAATGGGCTTGCATGGGCAATTCTATAAGCACAAGCACCATGCAAATGTGTTTTGAATAGCTTCCACAACATTGATTCCAATGTGGTTGCACCTTAGAAGTGTTGAATGTTCTTTTAATTATTCTTCAAATGTACTCATGTGCTGCTGTGTCACACAATTCTGTTTTATTCATGTTTACAATAAAGATAGATATAGGGTACTTTTGCTTCTAGTATTTCAGACCGAGTGGAACAACGCAGGAAGCTGAACTGTAAATCCTTTCAATGGTATTTGGAGAATGTCTATCCAGAACTCAAGTGAGTCATTCTTTACCTCTCAGCAAAACTGCATGATATGTGTTTTGCCACTGTGGAACAAGAAAGCATCAACTATTTTCTTAATGTGACTGTTACAGTGGGAATTTATGTTTAAAATATTTCTTCCAATTATACTCTATCTGACCTATGTCTTTTCTATGTTTGGTTTCTTTGAACTCTGAAAAAAAAGAGTTTATATGGGGAAAACTAATTGGTAGACAGCACAGTGAGGGCTGTCCTCAGGTTGCATGCAGCAAAAGAAGCATAAGATCTTCAAAAACAGTTATATTTTTGGTGAGATAAAGGCAAATTTAAAGAGAGATTTGAAATATACATAACCCACTTAAGCAAAGAATGAAAGAGTAGGAAATGATAATGATATACTGCGTACATCCAAGAAAAAAGAAAATATGAGATGAATGTATATTCCAGCTCTCTCTCTCTCTCTCTCTCTCTCTCTCTCTCTCTCTCTCTCTCTCTCTCTCTCTCTCTCTCTCTCTCTCTCTCTCTCTGTGTGTGTGTGTGTGTGTGAATCCTTTGGATTTGAAGAAAGCAGGCTATTGTGCAGTTTATCTGCGATTGCTGCATGTGATATGGCTACTTGGAGTCACAGGTGAGAGCTGAGTGCCACATGAGGACCAAAGATAACCAGTCAGTCCTAAAAAGAGCATAACAGGCTCCTCAACCAGAGTTGCTACCCCTCCCTGTACACTTTGTACGCATGAACACACACACACACACACACACACACACACACACACACACACACACACACACAAAATGGAAGAAGAAAGGCTACTTCCTAAAAAATAGGTCTAACAATGTTTTATAGAATATTCTTTGCTATTAGAATTAGTTAGTCAAACCCTCTGACATATACGTGGAGGTGAAAAAGTCTGTGAAGATTTGCTTGTGGTAAATTTATGCAATGTCAAAAAAAAAGTGATATAAAACATTTCTACGAATCTTTCACTGAATGCATTTAAGGGAGACCATGTGACAGAAGTTACCTTTTATAATTTGGATTACCATGGTTCCTGTTTATGGCCCTTAATTTGAAGATTTGTTTGATCCATGTCCACTTTAAGATACAGAAGTCCAACTGAAGAGAAAATTTCTCATGAATATTAAGCATGTGGGCAGCAAACTAAGAAGGCACTCTGGTTGCTTGGACACCATCTTCCTCAGGCAATATATTGAATTTCCATTCTAGGATGAAGGATCAGAGAGAGAGGAAGAGATATTTAAATTTCAGTAATGAGTTTTATTTTTATAAATAACATTTATATAATGTTTATATTCCAGTCATTAGTTTTAAAATCATCTCTACCTATAAATTAATATATGCATTACAAAGGTCATGCAGGCCATTGTTCTTCACTGGTATTTTTAGTGACACATTTCCTCTTTTGGGGGAACTGCCTAATTGCCCAACGTACTTGTCTGGAACGGCTGATTTATTGATTTGATGGGGTACAGAGCATGTAACAAACAAGATGTCTATAATTTCTCCTTTTGTGTTTGATGATCTCTCTAATCACTCAGAGTCCCAGAAAAGGAGCTGATTCCAGGGATCATCAAGCAAGGAGCAAATTGTTTGGAATCTCAGGGCCAGGATACAGCAGGAAATTCTCTAGCTGGGATTGGAAGCTGTAAAGGGTCAGTGAACAATCCTGTTGCTACTCAGGTAAGGTCATCCAAAGTTCATCCCATTAGTCTTCTTTTCTGCTCTGTAGAATGTCCTGGAGAAAACATATGTGCATCTGAAGCATACATCAGTGAATCTGTAATTCTGGCAGAGGGAGTTAGCCATTTGAGGATAATCGTTCAACCATGCCTCAGTGCTCTCTGTTCAAGCAAAGTATAAAGAACAACATAGCCACAGCCAAGGTGTTGCCAAATCAAGACTGTGGAAGCCCTCGTTCAGCACCACCAACAGCCATGGAGGTTTACTTGCTTACTTAGCACCATTACTATCTCTCAGTTCAGTGCACCCCAAACAGGTTGATATGAGTAAAAGGTAGGTAGAGGAAGAATTCTGTGCCTGTTGTCTTGAGCTCCTGGAAGAAATAAATAATCCCACCCAGAAGTGTTATGAAATGGAATCCTTGTAGTAAAATATTACACGAACGGTAAACGTTATAACATTGGAAACCTTTTTCAAATCCCTGAATAGACATTGCTTGTCTTCTGATCAACTCTCTGATGTTTTGGGAGAGCAGGATGGGGGTCCTTTGAGTCAGATTCTACTTCATGGACAACTCCATGCAGGTTTTTTGGCAAGATTTTCAGAATGATTTGCCATTGTCGTCTTCTTAGAACTGAGAGAGAATGATTAGTCCGAAGTCAACTAGCTGGCTTCCATGCAAGGGTTTTCTCACTGCTGGTCCAATGTTTTAACTTTTAGATGAAACTGGCTGATTTTTATTCAATCCTTAAAATTTATTAATTTATTCAATTTCTATAGCCATCCATCTCAACCAACTGACTTTGGACAGCTTACAAAATTAGAATTTTCTGCAGCCATTCAGTACAAAGCTAAGGGAAAAGATAGCCATTTAGTGTGCTTCACACTGAATTGGGTTCCAAGTGTTCCAGCAAGACAGGAATATTGTCTGCACAAGGCAGTCAAAGGTCAATTCTGTGGCATTAAGAAAGCTGTAATTAAAGGTGACCCGGATACAAATATTTATTTAGAAGACCTTCAGGACATGCTTCAGTATAAGATAACACAATAGGTTCTTGCTGCATCTATCAGATGTGGAAGACAAGAAAGAAAGCTATAGAAAAGTCTGACTGTACAATAGGAGTTTTTTTTTTAAAAAAAAATTCAGTTTGTACAGCCACCTATCTTACCTAAGTGACTCTTAGATGGGGTGGAAAACCTTTTTTTAGAGTATGATGATGGTATTTTGAAAATCATCACCTTTTTCTTAATGTTGTTTCACATGCAACCGTTCTTCAATCTATGAAAAAAGAAAATATGAAATGAGTGCATATTCTAAGAATATTTATATAGATCTTTGCACACATGAACAGTGAAGAACGCAGTATGCATTTAGCTTTATCTTTATCATGTTTATACAGATAGATTCCCTGAAATACCTACAAGGGCAGCGCTTCCTAAAGGAAAATTTAAAGACAAAAATGTCAATTTTAAATTATCACATCAAACAGTTTTTCCATATTTATACTGTTGCAAGTTCTGTTTAAGACTGAATGGCTGTACGTACCGGCAAGCCAGGATACTCAGAACATCCCATCCCTTAACATCGGGGACAAGTTACTACCCCCTGTTGATAGGGCCCGCAACCTGGGTGTCCTCCTTGACTCGCAGCTCTCCCTGGAAGATCACATAGAAGCTGTGACCAAGGGGGCCTTCTCCCGGGTTCGACTAGTTCGCCAATTACGGCCTTATCTGGACCTGGATGCCTTACGTACAGTCACCCATGCTCTTGTGACCTCTCGCCTAGACTACTGTAACGCTCTCTACTTGGGGCTGCCCTTGAGATCCACTCGGAAGCTTCAACTGGTGCAAAGTGCAGCGGCACGGACACTCTTGGGAGCCTCCCGATACTCCCATATCACACCTCTCCTCCGTGCGCTGCACTGGCTTCCAGTTGCCTTCCGTGTGAAGTTCAAGGTGCTAACAATGACATACAAAGCCCTACATGGCATGGGTCCGGACTACCTACGGGAGCACCTTCTGCCAATGTCAGCACCCCACCGTCCTGTGCGCTCCCACAGAGAGGGCCTCCTCAGGGTGCCACCGCTCATGGAATGTCGGCTGGTGGCCCCCAGGGGGAGGGCATTCTCAGTGGGTGCGCCAGCCCTCTGGAACAGCTTGCCAACCGAAATCCGGATGGCCCCTGACCTCCGCACCTTCCGGCGCGAATTAAAAACTTACCTGTTCCAGCAGTCCGGCCTAGCCTGATAGCTCTAATTGGGGTCCCAGTTTGTATTTTGCTATTGTTTGTTTTTCACTATTGTTCATTCTGTATGCCTACCCTATTCTGTACACCGCCCCGAGTCCCTCGGGAGAAGGGCGGTTTATAAAAACAAATAAATAAATAAATAAATAAATAATACATCACCACAGATAATACTGGTGTAATAATCAAAGATGATTCTGTACAAGTTGAATTTTATCCTGAAATGATGTAAAATTCTTCAGGGATTCCTCAGTGTTTGGGGCTGCAGTGTTAAGAATTTATTACAGAACTTCTACAAATGACTTACCCATTTGAAAAATTACTGCCATGATAGATTAGAAATCAACATTTAATAAATTTTCACAGCCTGTTATTCTAGAGATTTCCTCTATTACCTCTGTTTATCTTTGTCCTTTTTTCCATGCCATTGAGCATATTTCCAATTTAAGCACCCAAATGCTGCTATTCATTATTTTTATTCTGTAAAAAAAATCTTTTGAAGCTTATTTGGGCCCAGAAGCATTCCTAGATATGAAAATTATACTGGCAGCATGCCAGTTTCCTATAAAAGAAATTAAAAGAATTCTTTAAATTGGAAAAAGTCAAAAAGAGCATTGGACTGGGGGTAGCTTTGAGCATCACATTGGGAAGTAAAATTGTCACAAATTGTCTAGAAAAATCTACTAAGCTAAATCTGAGTTCATTTTTTTCTCGAATAGATTATATATCACTTTACTGTATTAAGTAAAAGTCAGTTCAAAATATCCAGAAATAGCTTGAAATGTTAGCTCCTTTCTCTGCAATTTCTTATTGATAGCAGTAAAACAGTTATGTAGCCTAAGGGATGATGGGATAAGATGGCGTAAATTAATACCATTGTCTAAATTTAGGATATTTCCTGAGAATTATTTTAGATGCTAACAAAGAGGAAATAACTTGAGCAAGCAAAAGGTTACAGTAGAATACCAGATGCCAGCAAAAGCTCACTCACATCTGTTAATGGTTGGGAATGAGTGAGCAGACCACATCCAGCGTGCTCTTTTATTGGACTTGTTGAGCTATTTTGTGGTTGTATGAAATGGCTGAAATTCAATGAACTGTATCTATATCCTGGGAATTATCTAAGCAAAGAAAGCATATGTCAATTGTCTATGGAAAAGGATGGTTATTAGGTAAGGGGATAAATCAATGAAGTTGGCTTTTACTCTTATTTGGTTTGTTAAGGGTGTTGAAATGCATCCCGAATGATCCATTGCATATTGTGACACCATAGGCAACAGCTGAAGAAATAGATTAAAAAACTGGCTGATATGTTCTCCTATAGTACGGGTGTCAAACTCGCAGTGTTACATGATGTGTTGCGACATATCGTGACTTTTTTCGCATTGCCAGAGCTGGGGTGGGCACGGCCTCCGCATGATGCAACCAGCCCATGGGCCGGCAGTTTGACATCTCTGTCCTATTGTATAAGATTAAGATAAAAATAAGATTATTTTCTGCTCCAGAAATTAAGGGGCAGTGTCTATTCTAGTATAGCCTGTGCCAAAAGTAGGCAATGAAGAAAAGTGAAATCTTTGGACTAGCAAATGAAATGGATCCAGCTCACTTCCTGTCAAAATATTCTTATTGGAAGAAAGAAGAGAAGAAACATTATGGTGCTTATAGACCACAGTCCACCTTTCCAGAGCGTGCAGCGTTTTAGAGCTGATTTAGGGCAGTAATAGAAGATTGTAGAGTGAGAAATTTGTGATGTACTACTATAAAAATAGTAATAATTTCCTCCCCCCCCCCCGCCCCTTCTTTTAGTGCATAGGAGGAGCCCATCTCTTTGCAGGAGACTAGATAGTCCCAAACTATTGTCCAATTAGAGGGGACAAATTAGAATGCTATGAAAGATCCCTGTAAAGTGAGGAATTTTGAATTGCACCAGATTATTTTAAGAAAAAAATTAAGTATTTCTTGAAATACTTTGTTTTTTTATTTGTAGATTGCTCAGTGTTTCTGCAGAGTTGGGCAGCTTCAAAGCTAAACAAATAAAAGTACCCAAGTTGGTATTTTCCAATCACATGATGATTTCAGTCTCATTCCATATTTGAAGTCTTTCACATATGAAAATAGTTTCTTGCCTTTTTAAAAGGCTTTTTAATCAAAACCTGACCTTTAAAAATATTACCTCTGAGTGACTTATATGGATATCAACCATCTTTTAAAAAATCACTGCTCTATTTACCACAGTAATTTTATTTAAAATGTACTTATTCTATAGGTGTGCAGTTTGCATCCTACCAATTTGTATACTGATAAACACAGTGTAAACAATTGCAGTCCATGGGACAGCGCCTTTTAAAACGATGGCAGCTGCCAAGAACATCAATAATATCTGGCTTAATTGAGCTTGCTCTATTAAATCAGCCTATTACTTCTACTCAACACAGATAGAACAGCAACATTTTCTCCCATCATTTTTTTTAGCCAGAGGTGGCTAATATAATAATAATAATGATGATGATAATGATGATGATGATGATAATAAATAATAATAATAATAATAATAATAATAATAATAATAATAATAATAATAATAATAATAATAATAATAATAATATTAATAATAATCAACCATTACTGCCAGTCAATCTGAATATTCAGTTGACTGAGGTTCATGTTTAATGAATAAAAGTTTTATAATAATTGTAATTGTATGATGAGAACATGACAGAAGAGAAGTAAACCTATAAGTCCACATAATTATTAGTAAAACTTCCATGGGGGTATAGTAGTGGCTTCATAACTGGATGTCCAATTCAGCTATCCAGGTGATCACCTCTGGTGTTGCTTCATGCAGATTTTCTAGGAAACCAGAGAACACACATCATGGGCAATGTACACAATATGTTTAACAGTTTGCATATCACCACCACAATTGCAACAAGGATAATCTTTCCATCCCCACTGATGGAATAAGTGCAGAGGCACTTGTTCCACTATCATGCCTAATTCTGTTCAATTTTGTCCAGACAAAACGAAGCAGGTCAAAACCAGGTGGCTTGGTAGAGGGATCGCTAATGGCCAGGCCACAAAAGGTACCTTGGACCATTCCTCTCTCTCGAGGCATTCTCGGGATTAAACTGGGCAGCTATTAAGTGAATAGCTGCGAACATTTATTTGTTTATTCAATTTGGATTTTGTGCAAACAGAAGTAGCAAATAAAGTAATAAATAAATAATCTTATTCCCACAAACTCACTCCCAGCACTAACCTACTCAGTATAAACCTTGAAAGCAGGCAGCTGATTTTCCAAGACCCTTGAGGGCTTTCTGTCACAATGGAAACCTACAATTACTTTTTGCAAGCACTGATAACAATAGCAATACAAAAATGCTGCTGCAATTGCAGATTCTTCTGAAAACAAGTTGCCATTTTCCTGATTTATGCCATTTTTCTCCTTCCTCGCTGAAGGGCAATTGTAGAAGTCAATGTAGGAGGGGAAAGTGTTTGAGTCAGGCTTTCTATTCCAAACAAAAGCTATAAATTTAGCAGATATAATTGAGAAAATGTTGTACTATCACTTGTGCGAGCCAGCAGGCCGGTGGGCAATCATACACATGCGTGCTGGTCTGCCACTTGCGCAAATCAAGCTGCACGTGTGCACCGGTGGGGGGGGGCGGAGAGGGGAGCTTGGCCATGCAAGCGGCAGGCCGATGCGCACGTGTGCAGTTTGATTTGTGCAAGTGGCAGGCCAGCATGCACGCAAACGAGTGCCTGCTGGCTTGCACAAGTTGAGCTGCATGTGAACTCCAGCCAGCCATTTACATGGTCAAATTCCAAATAGGCTGCCACCTAGATGTGGGTCATGACCTGGGGATTGGGGACCCCTGTATTATCGCCTTATGCTAAATTCTCTTCTTGCTTTCTGCCCCCAAAGGAGTGGATTTTCAGTGATCCTTTAATCAGGCAGCAGGACAAGTGTCTCTCAATCACCTCCTTTTCCACTGGTTCCAAGGTCACAGTTGAGGCATGCAACCAGAAAGATGGCAGACAGGTACAGTATTGCACAGACTTTGCTGACACTTGAGTGGCCGTGCTGTTTTAGCCTTAATTTTTACAATGCATTTGGAAGGATGATTCACAGGATCTGAAGACGAGAAGCCATCTCTGATACTTGATATATGGTCTGAGTGTCATCCATATCCTGTTATACACGGTGAAAGCCTTTTACTGGAAAAACACTTGATAGATTTGCTCTGAGTAAATTGTTCTCTCTAATTAGCCCTGAATGGTAATGCGCAAGAACTTTGCAAACTGCCTCAGAGTTCACTGAGGTTGGGGTTGGTGTGATGCTATAAGCATTCTTTTTCTTGATCAAGCATGAGAGGCAGGCTATTTACTTGTTTTAGTAAAATGTAGGGAAAGCAGAAATGATGCATGTATAAACCAACTGGAAAAGACACACATTCAAATGCATTAACCAGATAAAAAAACAGGATCTTAGTAAAATGGCAAAGGCTATCCTCTGTCTTTCATTCCTAATTTCCTCATTCTTTGGTAAGAATGCATGAATGCAGTATTCATAAATGATTTGAATTAGAATTACCATCATCCCCAGTTAGCAGTGTCCAATGGAAAAGGCACATAGAAGTTGTAATCTTACAATGTCCATAGGGACATAATTTCTTCATTCCTGAACTAAGAAAAATATACAGTGTAACATTTTAAACTGTAATGTAATTGGAGAGGAATCGGAAACCAACCAGGTTGATGTCTGGACTGTTTTGGTTTTTTTAAGGGAGTTGTCATATGTCATGCTATGCACTTTTCTTCATAAATGAGCCCCATCATAATTCCACTGTGCTTAAGGAAGTTGATATACCCAGAAAACTTGGTACCAAAGTGCAATCTACTCTAGAAGCATATAAAAGAATAATAAATGATAAATATTAATATTTCTTTTACAAATCACAGTATATTCAAAACCTTTCACATAATTAATGACATTGAAACAGATCTGAAGCAATGAATTGGGTTGCTTTTTTATAGAAGATCTTATACTTGGGGGGAAATGATTCCTGTACCAGAAGAACAACCTCAGATGGAGACATCTGGTTTCCTGCTATATGCATATGGAGAGGTAGTGCAGGCAATGCTTTCAACCTTGAAACTCGAGTTTCTGAAATTAAGAGTTAAATTTTGGTGAGGTTCTTTCTGAGAGAATTTATCACATTTATGCAGCCACCCATCGCACAGAATGTGAGGTAATAAAAATGCATCATAAAAACTAACAAAAAACATCCTACAATTAAAAACATCAGTCAAAGTTATCAACAAGGATATAGCAGACAAAAGCAATAATCAATTGGCCACCATTTTCCACCACTTCCTGATATATAATTCCCTCAAGTATTAGGCCTGGTAGGTCATGGCAGGGCTTCATTCAGAAGCCATTATGTCATTAAAGACCAAATTGATGCCTCCCACTAATGTCATCCCATTCTTCCCCAGAATATCCTGCACTGTGAGAAGGGATAATTCCAGTTGCATTCTGGAATGTGTGTGTGTTTTTAAAGCACTTCTGGTGTGTAGTTTCTGAGAAAGGTTTGTGGTGATTGCAGCTACTACCACATTTTTATGTCAGGTTCGCGGATCGATGAGACACAGGCATAGGTGTGTGTGAGCGTAATCTTTATTGGATGGTAGTGTGGTCTGAACTGCCGGACAATGGTTACCTGGGCATGCTTTATACCTGCCCAGGTGAATACCTGACCAATAGGCACTTATCTGTGATTGTCAAACAACTGTGATCACCTTGATATTAAAGTTAGAAACCTATTTGATCTAGTTGTTGGCAAACTTTAGGAATTATGAATGGTCTCTTCTTTAGATCCAACACTATCAATTCTTTTCAAGACATTTTAATCAATTGTGGGTCTTGGAAGCATTAATGTTTTTAAAATCTTTAAACCGCAGGAAGCCTAAGCAAACATTCTCCAAGAGAATTGGTTAATGTGAGGTATCTCCAAAAGCTGTTAGAATACACATGTCATGAAAGCTCTCAGAGATGAACTTAGGGCTACATGTGATTTACCCTCCAGGCGATTGCTACATGTATACTAGCCAGCCTTTGAAGTAAGCCTCCAATAGCCTCTTAAGGCCTTTCACAGAATCTACTTTCCAGGGTGCAGTGAGGATTCTTGCAGCAGAGCTGAGCAGATCCTTCAGTTTTTCAAACAACTGACACTGCTGGTAATGCTGCCTACCACTCTTGGCTGATTTTTTTTAATGAAGCATCATATCAAGTCCACCTGAGGATAGCAGCCTACAGTTTCCAAGATTAAGATGGACCAGGAGAAACTATCTCAGTTGATTGGATGCTCACATTAGACATAAGCCACAATTTATAACCATAATGTCTGGATCCATATCTTATGCTGAGCTACAAAAAAAAGCTAATCCCATTATGGCTTTGGGCAAGTGTAAACCCAGCCACTAAACAGTGGAAGAAAAGTAGTTTTAAAGCTCAGAAGCTACTATAAGAGGCCACACTGTGGTATTACTATCTAAACGCTCCTACAAATCAGGGAAGCAAACAAAGCCCATTTCAAACGTGCTCAGGGAGGGTAATGTAGATGGAGACAAGCATTCATATAAATCACGTAGGTCTTGAATATGCATAGAGACAGCTGATTAAGCTGGTGCACAGATGTCTTTCTATACCAATATCTGGTCAATCATATTTTCACCTAACTGCAATTTCTCAGTTGGTTTCAGAAGCATTAGCATGTAAAGTGTTTGCTAATATAATTTGGAAATACCTAACACATGGATAATTGAGGCTTGGTCTGGCTGTGATTATCTTAACTAATTAAAAAAAAAGAGCACTCCTGATTTATGCCATTAACTGGGCATTTCCACATACGATCATATCCAAGACCACTTCCAGGTTTCTCATCTGAATTTTCAGGGAAAGTGCAGAATCACCATGCAGAATCACTTCTGTACCAATGTCCAGATTAATTGACTTTGTGGTCCCATCACACATATTACAGATTGATTTTCCTCTTACTTTCCAATACCATATCCATATTCAAATTGAGATACCCAGTGCTTTTTTTGTAAAAGAAAAAGGTGCTGGAACTCACGCATGTCATACAACCCGCCTTGCCTACCCTACAAGGTTCCATCCAAAAAAGGTGCCGGAACTCCGTTCTGAGTGTTCTATGAGAAAAAATACCCTGGAGATACCTATCACTTTCCTGGAACATTTATGTGTAAAAAAAAAAGGACAAAACTATCCACACAGTCATTGAATCAAAGTCTGAAAGCTCTACTTCTCTCCCATTGGTCTCTAATAGCCGATGGTGATAGAACTGGGTGACAGATAGTGAAGAGTGAAACAGAAGCTTTCAGCTTTTGAAATTACAGCACCCATGAAAAATCAGAGCCATAGAGGCACTGTTTCCGAAACCCAGTCTTGGTATTAAGTAAGCAATGTGTCTCCCATTAACTCATATGTGAATAATTTCTGTGCTATTCGTTTCATGTACCATGTGGTCTCCACCATGGAAAGATCATCTCTGGAACAGACTAAGACAAGGAATAGCTACAATACACAAACTAGTTTCCTAAACATGGTAGTGGGCTATATCTATTGGTTTTTTTATTCCCACTAAACTTTTTCTGTAATTGTATAGAATTACCCTCCCCCCCAAAAAAAAAATCCTCCCTGCTACCTCTTCAGCATCCCATGTTGAAAGCTATTGGATTATAATGTTCTCAAAGCTCCTATCACAACAGCAGTGCAGGAATTCAAGAGAAAACTGATGTCTCAATTGGTTTGGAAATAGGGTTGGGACAAAGCTATTAATAATGTGCAGTCTATCTGCTCTCTCATCCACTAAGTAGCAAAGAAGCGAGATTTGTATCTCACATAATGAGTCACACAAAGTCCTAATCATTCTCCTGTGCTGTTCAGTGTTTACATAACACAGGGTCTTTAAACTTGGCCTTTTTATGACTTGTGGACTTCAACTCCCAGAATTCCTCAGACTGGCTTACCGGCTGAGGAATTCTGGGAGTTGAAGTCCACAAATCATAAAAGGGCCAAGTTTGAAGACCCCTGGCATAACATCACTAAAGAGGTCATTTGAAATGTGGTGTCACAATATAACACTCAACTGTATTTCTTTTTTACCTGTAGCAGGTCTCCATAGTTGCTTAGAACTAGGGATGGATTGGATGAAGTCAGACTAAAAGTGAATTTAGCTAACGTGGAGGTACTGGGTTTCCCAGGTTTAGAAATTAGAAATTTGCCAGTTTTAATGATGCATCTCTCTCTCTCTCTCTCTCTCTCTCTCTCTCTCTCTCTCTCTCTCTCTCTCTCTCTCTCTCTCTCTCTCTCTCTCTCTCTCTCTCTCTCTCTCTCTCTCTCTCTCTCTCTCTCTCTCTCTCTCTCTCTCTCTCTCTCTTCCCTCCCTCAAAAAAAAGCAGGTGTATCACTTGATATTCTCCCTAATTTCTGTCTCTTGCTAGGAATGCAGTTGATCTCAATAGCATAGAAAATTTTTAGCCACAATCCTATTTGAATTGGGGCAACATAGCTTGGATCCATGCCCTTAGAAACCTCTTTTGAGTTTTATAGCTTATATGAGATGGTTTAAAAGCTGCAAATGATGCAGGATACAGCTGATAAATTGTCAAGTGGAGAGGCAAAATAAGAGTATGTAACACAGGGAGCCTGCCCACAGCCTGGAGTCCAGTTCTGACAAGCTCAAGGTTTACTCAGACTTCCATCCTTCCGAGGTCAGTAAAATGAAGGCCCAGATATGCTGACATTGTAAACACCCATAGAGTGCTGTAAAGCACTATGGGGTGGTGTACAAGTCTAAATGCTAAATGCTATTGTTATTGCTACTTGTGTTGGCTGCCCAAATGACATCAAAGCCATAAACAAAATAGAAGTTGATGCTCTTGTAAGGAAACAGGTTTTACTGAAACAGAAGCTGCCTAAAGGAGAAAGAAACATTTGTCTCATTTAGGACTAGAAAGATTGGTATGAATCCATGGAGGGAACCAGCATTGTCACTGAACTCCAAATTATTTTTCTAGAGATCTCAGGACTCAGAAAGGCAAAAGCAAAAAAAAAATCTTCCTCTTTTTTGTCTCATAGCAGATGCTCTCCCTCTGAAAAAGTATCTGTCCACCTTCCCTGGATAATTCATTAACCTCCTGCTCATCTCCATTCAGTTTGGTTTCCCCCTCTTTTCTTTCCTTTGCTGTGCTGAGTGATTCCCTTCCTCAAATATCCCTTCTGTGATCTGTTCCTTCATTTTCCTCATCTGCTATTTCTCTTGGAAGGAGGATACGTGTGTGTGTATGCAGATAAAGCAGACATGTCAAACACAAGGCCCGGGGGCCAGATCCGGCCCGCAAAGTGGTTTCATGTGGCCTGCGAAGCCATCCTGGAAACAGTGAGGGAACGGGCCCCACTGCCTTGGCCCTGGCCCAGAGACCCTCCTTCTGCCAGAGACCCTCAGATCTGTCCCACTCCTGCCCAGGCCCCCATAGGCACCCTTGATGCCAACGATGTAGAGCTGGCCACGCCCACCCAGTAGGCCATATGCACTCTAGCCACGCCTGCCCAGTAGGCCACGCCCACCCTGGCCATACCCACCCGGCCCCTTGAGGGCAACCGCAATGCTTTATCCGGCCCTCAATGAAATTGAGTTTGACACCCCTGAGATAAAGGATTAATTTTATAAATTAGATTTTACAGGCAATTAATTTAATCAGTAGTTACCAACTCTATTAATATTATTGCTTCTTTTATTCCTGCCATTTTCTGAATAGGTTTCTGACCAGTATGTGGGCACCTCCCCCAATTAATCACATTTATAGTGAAGTAGAGAATTCTCCAGAATTCATCTCAGCTCTGATTGATAACATAGAAATTTTGTGTGTGCTTCTACAATAGTCACTTTTTCTAGTCCTAGTAAGAAGGCTATATGTAGATAGATTTTGGGGGGAGGCAAAGTTGTTGGTTTTGTTTCAATTTTCGTGTTTTCTTTATATTCCTTACTATTCCTTACCAACTTCATAGTTCTAGGCCCAAGGCTGGTGCATTTTTAATAATACTTTTATGCAATAAAGCAGGGCTGGTTCTAGGCTTAGGCAACCCAGGGTGTTAAATTTTAGGGGGGTTCCAAAATTGAAAAGTCTTCTGAAATATACAATATGGTCATTTTTTTGGTGCTTTAGAATTTTTTTTCTAAGTTTTTCAAAGAACACAAAGTTGGTCAAGTGGTAGTAAACAGGACATTAACCAGAGGTTACAAATCACAAAAAAGAAATTATTATAGCTATGGACCTCAAGAATCTAGTAACATTACCAAAGCAAGGCAAAGGTCTGGCATCAAGGTCCTGAGTAAGCAAGTCACATGATTATCAGCTTATCAAATTTATATCCAGGAAAGCAGTAAAGGCACACTGTGTGCACTAATATTTGTATCCACTTAGTATTCAAATATAATTTTACAAAACTGTTGCCATATGATAGCAATGGATACTGATATAATCAAAATAATTGACTGTAATTCACAGTATATTGAGTGAAAATGTCTGAGAGAAAAATGAAAAATTGTCCAGAGCTGAAAATTGTAAGTATCAAGCTCAAAAATTCAAAGAAAAGAAAGAAACAAGAGGGTGCCTTGTTTATATGTTTATACATTGTGTTAAACAATGACCTGGATGCTTACAAAATCAGAAGATGAGCCAAACTAACAGGGAGGGGGATCAGAACATGACTGTGCCTGGGGCGTCAAAATGTCTAGAGCCAACAAAGCTATTCGATGGAAAATTTCAAACATAGCTGCGTTAGATTACTGCACTCTGGGTGGCATCTTGAAAAATGGAGCAGCAGGATGGGATATGGGAGGAAATTAATGAAATCAAGCCCATTGTTTGTAGATAGCTAATTACAAGATGCAAGAGTTGTGGAAATGTAGCCCCCCTGTATATAATTTCTACCCTTGGTTTTCATTCTTATTCCCTATCTTACTTTATGATTTCACTGAACTGAATGATTATTGAAACAGCTGCTGTATTTCAAGTTCTGCAATTAATGGAGGGATTCTTTTATATAATGTCATTCATTAGCAAGAGAACATTTTTCTTGCGTACCCTGCTGTTATGGGCTGCTACCAAAGAAGCAATGAACTGAATCAAATGCATCTGAAAGTGGTTACAGATTAGTGGGGCCCTAATCCAGAAAACTATCATGATCAATTATCTCTGATACGACCAAGTTTTCCTTGATGGTTGGAAGGAAAGGATTATTCCTTGCGTATCACCACATGAAAAGAAATGGGTAAAATTTGAAGGGCCCTCAAAGGCAGGGGTCCTCAACCTTGGCAACTTTAAGACTTGTGGATTTCAACTCCCAGAATTCCTCAGCCAGCAAAGCTTAAAGTTGCCAAGGTTGAGGACCCCTGCTCAAAGGTATTTAGTGTCTGCCTACTTCTGCCAGAAGTAGAAATCCCAATGTTTTTCCTTCCTTCCTGAGGTATTTCTTAACCACCAGTTATGTACTGGGTTAGACTGGCAGTAAAAACTGATAAATATTTTCAGTTATTTTTTCTGTCTAATGGTGAAACAAACCCAATCAAACTAATCCAGGTCATTTTTAACACAATGTATAAACATATAAACAATGTTAAAAGGCATGACAATAAAATGATTCTAGTCCTGGATTAATTTCTCCTCAAGCAAAAGTACTTTTCATCTGATTATTTTTCAGACTCTTCCCTCACTGTCTTCAGAAGCTGGGTCAGAATATTATTGCCTTCCTAAAAATCAGATTAAAATGATGGGGGATTATCTCTGGATTATCACAAATAATACAGATATTATAGATACAACTGGCCAGAATGCCTTAATGTTAGCTTAGAGGGGCAGTCTACAACAGGGTTGTCAAACTCGCAACGTTACATGACGTATCACGACTTTTTTTTCTTTTTTCTTTATTATAATTTTTATTAATTTTATACTATTTACATTCAAATATTTGTGAAGCAATACGGCGGTTGGGTAATCAAAAGTAAACAATATCAAATAAGAAGTTATTTGTACATAGCTCAGGTTACATCAACAAAAATTCCTCTCCACTTCCCTTAGTTATAACACAGTCAAATTAATCAAATTAATACATTTCTAATTGTGACCTAGTCAATTAAAAGAATATATTTTCACTAATACATATAAATATCCTGCTTTTAGGTTTTACCTAATTGCAATAAAATAATCTAGAGTAGCCTATAATAAATAGAGGAAAGCTTATTTTTTGGGTAACCAACATTTCCCTATTTCAATAAAGAGTAATTATCCTGTCTACAAAACTTACATTGTTCATTTCGAAACATTCTTATTTTTCCCCATAACATCTATTTATTATCTTAACAATTCACCACTTATAACAGAATATATTATATTATATCTTTCCAAATTCTATAATATATATCGATTCTAATAACCAACTTTCCTTTAAAAGTTAAATACAAGATGAGTTTCTGTCTATATCATTACAACTAATATATTCTATATGTCGTCTTAACCATTCATCAATTGTTAAAATACTATCTTTCGTTATATCATTCCAAATTCTATAATATAGTTCAGAATTATATTCTAGAAGCTTAATTTTGTTTTCCCTTACAGATCTAAAACCTAAATGTAAAATCAGTTATATTTTTTAGAGATTCCCCTTAATCCATTAAATGATATTTTTAAACTCTATCCTTAGAAATCCCAAAAAAGAGACAAGTTCAGTTTTTTAAATCTAACTCTTGCCTTCTTTTTGTGCCAATCAGGCTTCCCTTCTGGCATCTTTAAATTCTCAAATGTATCTTCCTTTCTTCCTATACCCCTTATTTGAATCCAGGGAGAGCATCCAAATGTCAGTTTTGCAAAGAAAGTGTCCCCTTTGTATCCTTTGAAGTTTTGCTTTAATAGTTCAGTTTTTGATGATTGATGTAATATAGTTGTCATTAGATCAGTCAGGTCTTTTTCTTCTTCCAGTTCCATCTGGGTTAGGTAGAAAGTAGTAGCTGGTGTTGTGGTTGTTGTTTGATTAGCTGAATTCTCAATATAGTGTATTTGAAGGCCTTTAATGTCTTCACTTTTAATGTTGTTTTCTTCCGGTGCTATTGCTTTTTAAGTTGTAAGTTTTGTAGTTGACATTGAAATTTGGACATTAAGGTTCTCTGTAAGTTGCATTTGTAGTTCTTTGAAGTCTCCTATTTTAGTGTTAGTTTCCATTTCTTCTATTTGCTTTTGGATTGTCAATTCCTCATTTAAGGTCATAGTTTGATTTGGTGGCTTTAAATTGTCAGATTTTTCTTGCAGTTTGGCTTTAATTTGCTCTGTCATTGCCAAAATCGTGTCCAGTATCAGCTTGTAGTTAAGTGGTGGGATATAATCATCCATTTTGTTGTTGTTTGCAGCTAAATCTTCCATGGAGGCTATTGTAATAAGAGTCAAAGATTGTCCACCTCCAAAAGCATTGTTTTCAGTGCCAGGTGTTCCCACACTTATCTTTAAAAATGATTTCAAGGACAGCTCTGTTATTCAGTCAGCTCTCACAGTAGAAAAGAAATTTACTTGCTGTACCATGTTTTGCCACAAGATGTCATCAATAACATACAGAATGCAATGTAAAAAATTTTTTTCCAAATTAATATAAAACTTTTATAGCATTAGTCCATATTTTTTTTCCTTAATTCATATCTTAAAGAGAAAATAGGGTAGTAGATCCCCACCAAAAAAACCAGGAGCTTTTTAGTAAATATAGATAAAATTGCTTAATTTCTTTGCTGAATCACTTGATTTTCTTTTAAGCTTTTAAAATTTGTTCCCCAAGTAAATAATCGCCATTCTTTCAAAAAATGGGGGTAGAAATTTTCAGAAAAGTCCCACAGGAAAATGGTTAGGGGAATAAGAAAGGTAAAGTCTCACCCAGGTCCTCCAGATTGCTTCTTAGTGCTAGATGGTGCTTTTGGCTTTCAGCAGGGAGCGGCTTAGTGATCGGCCATCTTCATGGCCAGTCTCTTCTTTGGGCCAAAGGAGCTGCTCCAGATTCTAGCAGAGGGCTGCTGCCCTTCCGCAATCACAGGGAGGGTCTCCTCGTGGTAGTCACCCCTCCAGGGCGATTTTCAACCCTTTTCAAGGGCCTCCAAAAAAGAAAGATTGGACGGCAGGGAGTGGACTCTTCCTGCACATCTGGAAGCGCCGCACGCGCAAACCAGAAGCCATGACTTTTTTCCATTGCTGGCAATGGGGTGGGTACAGTTTCGCCATGATGCATCTGGCCTGCGGCCCGGCAGTTTGACACCCGTGGTCTACAAGAAAGACTAGGAGCATCTAAATCCTGAGTCCTGAGTCTCAACCATTTCATAAAGCTAAAACAAAACAAAACCTGATGGAAAGAGAGACCCTTCAGAGAGACTATGGGGAATCGTCTTATATTAAGTGATCAAAGTAGCTCTAAAATTGAATTAGAATTTAAATTACAGGTAATTCTCAAATTATAACCATTCATTTAGCAACTGTTTAAAGCTACAACAGCATTGAAAAAAGCAACTTACAATTGATCCTAGCACTTACTACTGTTGCAATGTTTCCATGGTCATAGGATCACAATTTGGATACTTGGCAACCAGCATGTATTTATGATGGTTGTAGTATCCTAGTGCCATGTGATTACCATTTGTGACCTTCCCAGCTAGCTTCTAACAAGCAAAGTCCAAAGGGGAAGCTGGATTCCCTCAATGACCATGGTGATTGGCTTAATGGCCATAGCAAAAGTAGTTGTAAAATCAGGCACAATTCAGTTGAAATGTTCTGGTCCAATTGTGGCCATAAGTCAAGGACTACCATGGTCTCCAAACAATCTTTCTTAAATCAACAAACAGAATCGCTGATCTCCAATTTTCCTAAAGAAACACGACCTCTAATTAACACTATTAAGAGAATGTTCCATTACCTATACAAAAAAGATTGCAGGCAATGTAGAAGAGTTTGTCTTCTTAATCTATTTATAAGGCTTGTTTATATCATCTCTCTGTTGAAAACAAACCTCTTTTCTAATGTTGAGAGTTTTTCTCCAAGAAGGTTTTCTTCCTGGCATAGCTAGCCTGAATTTGTATATTAGATCTCACCTGGACAATCTGTGTTCTGTTTGTTATGGAATTATTTAGATTGTTATAATAATTTACATTTCAAAATTTTAGGCTGCCCACCTCTGGGAAACTTAACATATACATATTGTGATCTTTATACTGACCTTTATTTAGAAATACTGTATTCAAGTATTTCTGAATACTCAGAATTCTGAATTCAGAGCCGGGGTGGCACAGTGGTTAGAATTCAGTATTGCAGACTAACTCACTGCTCACTGTCAGTAGTTCAATCCTGACTGGCTCAAGGTTGACTCAGCCTTCCATCCTTCCGAGGTCGATAAAATGAGGACCCAGATTGCTAGGGGCAATATGCTAACTCTTTGAACCACTTAGAGAGGGCTGTAAAGCACTATGAAGTGGTATATAAGTCTATGTCCTACTGCTGTTGCCATTGCTATTCATTTTGCTCTTGAGTGATGCTGTAGTAATTGGAGTGCAGTGTAGAACTTGCAAGGGACCACTTTGGTTTAAGACTGGGGAGGTAGGTGCAGTGGTGGGATTCAGCCAGTTCGCACTAATTCAGCAGAACCAGTAGCTAAGTTTTTGTTGCCCAGGCCCAGAACAGACTTCTGGAAGTGGCATCCACACAGACAACTGGTTGTTCACATATTTGAATCCCACCACTGGGTAGGTGATGTCCTTGGGCTCCAATGTAGCCTGTTTGTGCCTGCAATATTATCTCGCTGCTTGGTTTTTAAACGATATTTGGAATTAAAACAATCAAATATGAACTTGGCATGTTTCAAAGCCTTAGCATCTTGCAAAGCCCCACTATAAAGTTGAAGACATCTGGCAGTTAACTCACTTTCTAATCAATGGATGCTTTGCAGTTGGTCATTGTAAGCCATTTTGTGAAGGGATGCTCCACTTGCTAGATTAAGAGCTCTAAATCGTGGTTAAACTTGCCTAACTTTGTGAAACCAGACTAATGTTTTCCCCCATATATGTATTCAGCCTGAATCAGTCCATTGTGGATTATAGACTATCATGCTGGTCAGGTGTGGACTTTAATAGTAGTTAAAAAGGTAAAGGTCTGCACACACGCTATTTCTCTCCAGCAGCTGAGATCACATCATTTCCATCTGCTGTTGCTATTTATTCATGTGTTTGGTTAATACCCTGCTTTTCTGTCCCTACAGCACTCAAGATGATTTCAACTTCAATGAGTGGATTCCTTAAAGAAGCCACAACTTTATCAGTCTTCTTTCATGAGTAACAGTTGCAATAGCAGTAGCACCTAAGTCTGAAGCATTGGTGGGGGGGTTTCATTTCAAAGGATGCAGAACAACTGCTATTTAGGCCATAGCTATTTAGGCTAATGTGACTGCAGCCTGGTGCTAATTGCAGCTACTCAATGTATTGGAGAAGTGAATAAGCAGGCACAGCTGGGGGGGTTTTTTCTAAAAAAAAGTATTAAAGACAAAAGCTAGTAAGGGCCCTTGCCCCTTGATATTTATAGCATTTAATATCTGCATACGTATCTGCAGCCAGAATAAAAGATCCCGATAGTCTAAAACAGCTTAGATGCTAGCCTGAGAAGAATGACTTAGGAGGAATACCTACTGTGCGCTAGCATTAATGTAAAAAAAAAAAGATCAGGTCAACTGAATGGTGCGATTTGCTCCTTGCATTGTGCTCTATCAACCTATGAATTTCACCCATTCAATAGAAGCTACCGATTTGTCCCTTGTTGCCCTTGTCAGCCAAGCACACGAGACAAGAATCAATTTTATACCTGTGGGATGCGAGGCTACCAAGAGTATATTGTCATAAAGCATCTTTTGTCTTGCTAAAGAAGATGATGTAGAAGGCTCTGCAGAGAAGAGGATTCTAAGCATTCAGCCACAGAACACTCTCATCTTCTTTAGTGACGATGCCACACAATTTGCATTTTGGAATTTCATCTAGACCCAAACTAATATTGTGATTGCTATTTATTGTAAAGTTTCATTATGCTATATTAGCTGACTTTCAAATACATAGGAAGAGTGAAATGCAAAGCCAGCTGCCTGGGGCAGAAGGGATTGGGCTTCTGTTTCAGGTGTCCATTTCACAGAAAATATGATTTAGGTAAAGTCCCAGGGCAGATGAAACAGTTAACTAATCTCCAGCTGTTACGCAGAAATACCTGTGTGCTTCCTCTCTTTTCTGCTGCCTTTTCTCAGATCAATAAAACAGGTGGAGGTTTCAGATAGTACTTACTCATAGGCTGATTTGTACAAATGAGTTGAATCACAACCACAGAAACCATCTATTGTATTAATGTCAGTTACTGTATGTTTGTTTGTAAGTTAATCGGCTAAAGCTAGATTAGCATTAATTATGAGAAACTTATGTAGAACTGCAGCAGGCACCAACAACAGACAGCAACACCAAACACCCTGCCCGCCCCCCATGAAGCATGTCAAAGGTTGAGAGGGAGGTCACCAAAAAAATCTCAGAAATGTGGGGTAGAATGGGACCTCAGATATGCCAGAAAAAAAAGCAGAGTTCCTCACACATTAAAAATTCTCAGAACAGCCCTTCAGACTGCTGGAGATAACCCATTCCATAATAAAAGGGCATTTTTAAAAAGCATATTACTCTATCCCCAACCCCATCTTCAGTCTTGCATAGGAAACATTCTCAGCCTATCCATTTGGGATGAATGAACCAGATGGTTGGTTCTACGCAGTGCTTTTTTTGTAAAAGGAAAAGGTGCCGGAACTCACACATGTCATACAACCCACCTTGCCTACCCTACAAGGTTCCATCCAAAAAAGGTGCCAGAACTCCGTTCTGGGTGTTCTATGACAAAAAAAGCCTTGGTTCTATGTGAAAATTCCAAGAAGCCAACTGTATCAGTTGTAACTCTTGGGTAGATTTGGAAGATAGCCTCATGTTCAACACATTGTGGTAATATAGCTAAGAGGTTATGAGGGTATGGGTGACCTTTTCCAGGACATCGTGCTTAAGGAAGAGATGCAACTGGTACACCAGTGAAAACTAGTTAAAGACCTTCCACACTATCTAGGAGGACCTTTAGGCAGATTTGCTACTTTAAGGTGGGCTTCCCAATCCAGAATAGTAAAATGCTAGATGGCTTCTGGGAAACAGCACTTTAATTTTACAGGGATTCAATCTCGGAGTCTAGCAGATTCTAGGCTCCAGGCCAGGACTTCCAATATATCTGTCTCATCCTGGGAAGTGATTTATAATTAAGCATAACTGTGATCCAATGAATGTCTTCTGCATGGCTTTCCATCAGCACAAAATAATATGGGGGGAGGCCCCACAAATGACCTCCTTTTCTCCCCTATTGCCACTGCCCACTAAGGAAGAAACAGAACAACTAAGAGCAGTGCCCCACCTTGCAAGGGATCCAGAATAATACTATGGGGTAATGGTGCTTAAAACAATGCATGTTATTCACCAGAGTAATCCAAACAATTTCCTCCTCTATCCTGGCAAGAATCCTGAATAAAAAGATTCAGACAATCAGGTTCCTCTAGCGCAAAATATACTTGGAGCTCTGCCACTATCTTGGCAACTTTCTGGAGACCCAGCAATAGTGATCAAGATTGGTGAAGAGAGTGCATCTTTGTATGTACTCAAATAGATATCAAATTATTAAAAGGAGGGTATGTTGCCTCATTATTGAAATTTCCAGGGAAATATACAGATGCTTTCCCTCTTTAGATACATAGAAATCTATCTAGGAAAGCTTTGGGTCCCCACATGTGCCCTTATACACCAAAGGGTCTGTCCTAGCTACAATACAGTTGTATTGCAGCTGTATTATATAAATGTACCTTAATATCAGTTGGATAAGGTACATGTTAAAGCATGCCAGTTCACCAAAAACATGATTTACAAAGGAGCAAAAGCAATCTAATGTCAGTGGTTCAAAATATATATTAGTTTATTTCTAAATTTCTTACCTAGAACTCCAGGAATCCCAACTCCTTATTTGTTCCACCCTTTAAAGGAAAACAACCTTGATGTTTCCATCACAGACTGGCTAATGGACTTAGTGCTCCTTTATCATTAAGACGGTTTATTGAAAAATAAGGCTGTTTCATGGATGGATTGATCCTGAATCTGAAGTAAAATCTCCTTCATTCAAGCTCAATTCTTTTGTGTGGTTTTCCTGCTCACTATATGAGAGTGGTTTGTTTTTGTGGTCTTAAATAAGTGGGTTTTTTTAAAAAAAAAATCAAATTCTCAATTGCATTTTCCTGGTGGTCTGTCATCAAAAAACTAACCAATTCTGACTGGCTTAGCTTGTGAAGATCAGCCAAGGCCATGAGATTAGAAAAAGTCCTAATCAAAATGTAAAATGATAGTGTGCATTAAAGAAGAAATTGAAAAATTTCCTGAATTATTACTGTTTCCATTAGTAAATGGGTATTTGGGGGACATGTAGAGAAAACAAGAAATGAAGGAAAGAAGAGGACACATTTCATATGCTATTGTTTTTCTTTCTTCTTTTTCCCTTGCAGAAATGGAAGATGAAAGGCAGCTTCATCCAACATTTTGTCAGTGGCCTATGCTTAGAAAATGAGTCCAGCAGATTAGTGACCAACATCTGCCAGTCGGATATTCTGGGTCAACAGTGGGAGCTGCTCCAAGCCACATGATGGTTGCCCAGCATCTTTTGGTTCTGATACTTTTTGCATGAGACTCTGGGAATGGAAGGGGCTAGGGTGGGGTATGAATTCTGGTTTTCTTTAAACCTAAATGTTTTGACTATGATCCTCAGCCAATAACCATTTCAGAAGAAATGTCACTGTTTTTGGATTTATGTTAAAAAAAGTCAAAGCTGTTTGGCAACATCAAGTCGAAATGGCCCATCGTTTCCCACTTTGAGTAACAGTGGGAACTGGGTGTAGAAGAATCTATCACAGTAATCAATATGTGTTTAAGTCTGATTGACAGCAGTTCCCTTCCATTCCTTTGTCTCCAGAGAAACCTGTGGTCTATGATCCCATGGAGTTGCTGCAGTTGGCATCTGTGACTATATGCTTGATGTGAACTCCTGATGAGTTTGCTTGATTTCAGACATGTCACCTCTCATTTTGCATGTGTCTCATACTGTTTGATTTATGGAAAGGATGGCAACAAAAGGGGAAGGGCTAGGTTATGGAAAAGTGCATAATTGAGGAAAATTGAGGCAGAGATAAAGCTTTTTTGTTTTTGTTTTCTGAATGTGTTTGATTATTGAAGCATGTTGATATCATTCCTTGCAGAGAAAGAGTTCCTTGGTTTCTCCGGCAGGCAGAATTGATAAAACGTCAGGAAGAAAACTAAACCAATCTTCATCAAGAAAGATATGTGCTATGTTTCTGTTGCTTTAAAAGCTGAAGCACAGAAATATTGTTAAAAAGTACATGAACAAAGGGTCCCTTGTTCTGCCCTCTGGAGAGAACACATATTATTTCCTTCTGCTTTCATCAATATGTGCTTGGCATACAATTGTGAGGAAAAGGCAGCTCATGATAATAGTTCTGTATTTTTGCAAACACAGCTTGGGATGATGGCCAAAGGGTCAACTTGTACTTGTACTTTTACACTCAGTCCTTTTAGATTAATCAAAATTGGATTTCTTCCTAAGGGCCTATCACCTGTTTCTCAGCCTAGTTCTACTGGAAAATCTTTTGGAGCCAAGCCCAAAGCAAAGCTCTTTTTCGTTCTTTGTGTATGTGTTCACTGAAAACATGAACTTGGACTGTTGGCCAGTATCTTCACAATAATTCCATATCACCCAGCAAAGTGCAAAAAGTGTCACCGTTGGTGCCTTTGCTGATGGCAGAATGGCAGTGCTTGCTCTTAATTCATTTTAAAAAGCAGTTTTTTTATGAACATTTGCTTGGGAATCTCAGCTGAATAGATCAGGAGGAGTCTGGTAGCACCATTGCTAACTAATGATGTTAAAAGGCATAAGTTTTCAGTTGCTACATCTATCATAATGCATCTGATGAAGTGAGCTGCAGTTCACAAATACTTATACCTTTTAATAAAATTGGTTAGTTGGAAAAGGTGCTACCAGATCTCTTCCAGTTTTTGGCTACCACAGGCTAACATGCCTCTCTTCTTACAAAATCAACTAAATAAAGTGAAAGTTGCTTCTAAATAAATGCACACAGGATCGAACTAAACATCATCTATATGTCAATGGATTTAAGCATTGACTACATTGGTTGAACATCAGCAAAATGTCAACCTGTTCACCAACCGAAGAAGCCATATGCCAAGGTCCTAGGTCTTAATTATCAAATTTGAATTTCAGACAACATACTTGGTGGGCTTTTTCTGTTAATTGTCAAAATATTATGCTCTCTTCCACTCTGATTTGAAATAGGAAAGTAACAGAAGACATAAGCAACACTTAAATGGTCATTATGAGTCTAATTAATGAATTGATCATTTGCACAATAGGAATAGTCTCTGTTATCAATCATCTCTAATATAAGAAACCATTTCCATATTGACAAAGGTAACACCAGGATTATTCCAACAGTATCTCCAGGTCAGATAGATGCAAATGTGAAGGATGAATATCACTAAACTTTAGGAAAGTCCTCCTCTCATTTTCTAATTATTTCTAATGGGTTACATTCGACTCTCATTTTGGTGGATGCCGTAGTGACCTGTAAGCAGCTCTTCAGCCCATTTCTGGGAGGAAACACGAAGAGGGTAGGAGGCTTTTCAAGGTAGCAAAATACAGTTTAAGGAGACTCTCAAAATTGAAAGTTCACACATTTTATATAACTTCTGTATTATATATAGCAAAAACTGAGAACTTACCTTTCATGTAAGAAAGGGTTTGACAGTTACAAATGTGTGAATGTTCATATTATTTATTATGAATGGCATATTGTATATATTTACCCAGAATAATAAATTCAAGGCAATTTAATACCCAAGAAAAGAGTACAGAATTGTGGTGCAAGGACGTTTTAGGAATGCAGCTAGACAGATAGTTCCTATTATCACCAATGGAAAGAAAATTGTGAATCAACATTTTTACTATAAGGAAAAATGTGGAAATGACAGTAGAAACAAGCAAGGAGGCTACGACTGGGATATGTGTCATCTGATTCCCTACAATATTTTGTAAATTGATTATGTGCCATCAAGTCATTTTCGACTCCTAGCGACCATATAAATTTTCCCCATTGACAATCTATCCCTAACCTGTTCTTTCAAGTCTCCCAATAGTGCACTCACTGCCACATTTACTGAGTCCATCCATCTTGTTACTTAAAGGTGAGGAATTGCATAACAAAACACTAATATGGAAGCATCCCAGATGTTACATCTGTTGTAAAATAGGATACCAAGACTTTAAGGTGCCTGGGTATTAATAACAGCCCCAGCCTGGGAATCCCACCCATCCAGGATGCTTCTAGGGATTTTCTAGTATGCAGTAACCTTGACATGTATTCCCAGAACACTTTTCAGTAGGGCGAGGGGTGGAACCAATATGGAGAAGGCAGAAAAACTCTATAAAATCTTTCAACAAGTAGCATTAACAGTATCAAAAAGAAATCCTAGGAAGATGACAGTAGACAAGCACTGATTTCCAGATTCACAAATATTTTCAAAGTGATGCTTCTCTTATCCGATGCTTAAGAGCATAAGCTGGTGTTAGAAAGAAATATAAGATTAATTCCTTCTAACGTTCTTTTCAGTCAGAGAAGAGCATTCTTAAGTCTATGGCCCCATATGGGTCTTAAGTCCCCTTTTATTACAGACCCCCCTGCCAAAAGTGTGACACTGAAGTACAGAACCATGAACTCCTCCTGGATGTTTGAACAGACAATACTAAAAGATGTTCAAGGTTTATTTAAACTTATCTTACTAAAACCAGAAACAACTTGTCTTAAATAGCCTGGAAATCTTGGTTTCATCAAGCTATTCACCACTGTCACCCTTTAAAATGTATACCGGTATGTGCCAAAAGGTTGTTGATTTTGCTTCAGAAAGAGACCTCTGATTCAGACACACATTCATACTCATGCTTGCAAATGGTGTTACTTGCTAAGGGCATTTATCCAAGTAGAAGATAAAGATGGCTGGGACATAGGCATTCACAAAAGGGAAACATGTCCCTTACATTTTTGTGTACAATGTTACAATACCAAGAATGTATCAGCAAAACTTGCATTGTGATGTCACAATACATGTTTTGCCACTTTAGTCTATTCATGGTTAGGTATGGACCCTGGTAGACAGATGTATGACCATTTGGGGCCACTTGATAAATTCAATGCATGTGGTTCTCCTCCAGTGTGCCATGAATCATAAACATAATGAGAGCTGCAGAGCAAGATCCATATTCTATTTTGTACACGGCACATGTATCAAAAAGGAAAAGATTGCATCAAGAATGAAGAATTTCAACCTGCAGCTATGGACGGACACCAAGGTAGGCAAAACTTGGAGCCAGCAAACATTCTTATTGTAAGTCACTATAATGAGGAGCAAAGTCAGTCACAAAACACATTTAAAGACAGAGAGTATGCTTAATATCCAGGGCTTTTAAAAAAATTTTTCCTGTGCAGATGAACACACTCCCAAACTTGGCACTATGACTCAAATGTCAATTTTGATATTCTAAAGATACCAATATGGGTTCTAGAAGTGTTCGTGTAAATTGAGATTTTGTTAAAGGCTACTGCCTTGAACATGACAGCTTGCCATTTAATATTTTTTTTGTATTAAAATCAGATGGGTTAGGGAGCCTAGTGAGTATCAAGGACAACATCTGTGGGGATGCTCATGGTCAAGGATATCACGCTGCTTACTCCAGTACACAATATTTTCACTAATGGCTCATCGATATTTTTGTCATGCTTTTTAAAATTAAAAGACTTCAGCTTGTAAACAGAGCCAGAACAACAAACAGTGACTTGATTGTGGAGGGAGAGTAATGGGTTTATAAAGAAACAAATGAATAAAATGCCATCCACTATACACTGAACGTGCAGAATAGAGAGTTATCAAAATGCATTGAATGAGGTTCGAAAATGAAATCCCAAATATTTTTGGAAGGATTTGTGTTTTCCCCCTTCTTTCATTACAAAAGCACTTTACCAAAAGTAATCTATGTCAACTTATTTTTCTTCCCTTTTATTTATTTATTTATTTTATTTATTTTTGGGACTTATATGCCGCCCTATCTCCCGAAGGACTCAGGGCGGCTAACAACAATAAAAGACAATAATACAAATGTTTAAAAAAAAATTAAACTAAAGCCCCAATGATAAAATATTAAAAACATTTTTTAAAATCCCTATTGTCAGTCCAGGTCAGCCTGATGGAAAAGAAATGTTTTAAGGCCGCGACGAAAGGACCGGAGGTCCGGGGCCATCCAGAGCTCAAGGGGAAGTTGATTCCACAGGGCAGGCGCTCCCACAGAGAAGGCCCTCCCCCTGGGGGTCGCCAGCCGACATTGTCTAGCCGACGGCACCCTGAGGAGGCCCTCCCTGTTTGAGTGCACTGGGTGATGGGAAGTCATTCCTTTTAAACCAAAGCATGTACCAGAACATGTCTGCTAAGATCAGGGGTCTCCAAACTTGGCTGCTTAAAGACTTGTGGACTTCAACTCCCAGAATTCCTCAGCCAGCATGACTGGCTGAGGATTTCTGGGAATTGAAGTCCACAAATCTTAAAGCAGCCAAGTTTGAAGACCCCAGGCTAAGATGCTACAATAAACTCCACTTCTAAAAGTTATGTTTCTTGGCCTTCATTTGCACAAATTGTCTCCAGTGTGCATTGCTCAACTAGAAGAACGAAAACAGTAGTCACAGAAAGCAATTTAACAGCATTTCCTACTTGCATAGGCAAAACCACATCCTAACAAACCTGAATGCTGTTCAGGAAATATTCCTTCTGTCAGCAATTGCTCTTTCATTAATCTACCTTATTCCTTTCTTTGAAAATAGCTTAATTAGTTGCTTCTTGTTCAAGAATTGTGATTAATTAATCTGTTCCTGTTCTCTGCACAGAAAACTTTAATTACTGCTTTTCCCTTAGCAGCAAGAACAACTATTGGTTAAAGTTTATATCCCTATTATTTTTGGTATTAGAACTGTAAAGATTAATTTGTCAGAAAAAGATGTATATAGGCTCTTCTTAGAAATTTGTCTTTCTAGCAAAAAAATACCTTAGTGAACCAAATGAATCATATAGTAAGTCTGGAGAGGTTTGAAGCCATCAGGGGAATGATTTTTCCCCTCTCTTTTTCTTTCCTGGCAATGCTGAGTTTCCTTAATTATTTATAATTATTAGGATGAAATGGGCACAGAAGCACAGCCTCTCAATTCAAGGTATACTGTCAACAACTTGCTGAGAATTAAAGAAAAAACTAGCTATTGCAATGATCGTATCATGCTACCGATTTCTGGATCGTATCTTTTTTTTAAAAAAAATACTTTTTTAAAAAAATCCTCATAAAATAATTGCTCTATGGCAGTGTTTCTCAGCCTTGGCAACTTGTAGATGTGTGGACCTCAACTCCCAAAATTCCCTAGCTAGCAAAGCCAGTTGAAGTCCACACATCTTCCACAAGGATGAGAAGCGCTGTTCTGTGGAATATGTTGCCACAAGGGCTGATGTCTATTATATCGTTTTAAATTTTAAATTAGACTATTTCATGGCGAAGAGGTTCCCTCCATGAGGGCTTTGGAATCTCCATGGCTAGAAGATAATATTTATTTGATCTATATCCCAACTTTTCATCTGCAGCATCCAAAGCAGTTACTGAGTATCAAAAATGGGAGTGTAGACTTTTGTTTTCAGTTTTTACTTGCTGTTTTCCCAGAGACGTATTTTTGATCAGGAAATAGAATGCAAAAAAACCTAGTGCTGCATGGCCTAATCTTAACAGCAGGTATTATTGAATAAGAAACTAAATTAACTATCTCTGGTAATATTTCCATGGAAACCAATGCAAAGCATTCTGCAATGCATCCTGGGAACTAAGCCATTATTTGACTAGATGAAAATGCAATACAGCCATATGTATAATTAAGGTCTATACATGAAGTTTTTGTAATTTTTCAGCTGTTTCCTGTGCCAAATGGTCCTTTCATTTAAGGATCCCATGTTGGTTTTTTCCCCCTATAATTTCTTGTTTCATCTAGATGTGTTGGTAGATCTCTTAGAGAATTTCAGTTTCTTGTCAATGCTCCTAATAGTTTAACAATTGCAACAAAAACTACAAACTGTCCTGATAGGCTTGTAAATTCACTTTTGGAATGCAATAATTTCCCCCAGACTGGACATATGATCAGGGGGACCTTGCTCCTTGGTCCTACCTATGCAGTCTTCAGGTACTACTTTGTATCTAATGAACAGCCTCCAGAATTGTTGCAAGGAAAGCAAGACTCTAAACCTGGGTCGTCCCATCCCTGGTTTTATACTCACAGTACAACAAAATTCATTGCTCCTCTTAATCTGGCATTCCATCATTGTCTAGAACTATATTGCTGATTCTTCCAGGAACAAAAAAGTAGGTGATATAACCAGTCTATTCTAATGTAGATCTTGGGAATAAGCCCTTAGGATTTAAAAAGTCTCTTTGGAGAATGTAATTTTATGAACGTTAAGGCAACCCTTTCCATCCTGGTTCCATTGAGCTCCCTTGGATTACAAGTCTTCTTTCCACCAGACAGACATTAAATTGAGACAGATTACTTAAATAAAGGTCATCCATCTAATCAGAACTGATCTCCTGCACATTTTGAATTTTATCACTAACAGACGTGGATAAAATAACATCGGCCGGTAAAAGGCACTGGCATTTAAAACTGTTTTTAACAGGACAAATCCTTTGCCTGATTTGCCCTGCAGTGGTAACTAGCGCTCCAGGGTTTTGAGCAAGTCTTCCACATTCCTGACCCTTTTTAAATTGAGATGCCAAGGGATTATCCTAGAGCTTTTGGTAGATAGAGCTTGTCCTCTGAACCATCCCATAATGGGTTGTAGGAAGGCCCCCCCTCCCCAGATTAAAATATTCTTTATTCTTAATATTAAAAAGAGGCAGAATATTATATTTCCCCAAAGGAGGAATGGGGAAAAATCCTAACAAAGGCAGAAAGCAGCACCAGTCTTTCTTAATAGCCTCAAACAGAAGCCTCAAGTCTTTAGAGATGGATATTTTGTACCTATTAAGAAAGTCTGGGCAATCTATTCATAAACAAAACACCTTCATCCCCCACAGCTGATTTGATTAAGAATTTACATTCCCCCACCCAAATTCTAAGGACAGGACATGGCCTTAAGGACATAATAGGATTAACCCACCACCATTGAAACAAGGCTCACCACATTGCAGAACCCCCTGGAGCATCTCACTCAGAACCCTATAAAGATCCATCCACTCACTCAGCCATTTTGTCAGCTGTCCCAGAAATACATGCTGTTGTTGGTTCTGCTCATCAGTAACCAGAAACCTTCTTTCCTAAGCAGCTAGCCTCCATTTTATTTCCAGCATCTTAGCCTCCATTTTATTTCCATTGTCTTACTCCCAGCTTGGAACGGGACCTAATTTTTTCTTCCCACAGGTTTACAGACAAGGAGCTAACTGGCAGTGAAAGGTTATCTTGTGACTGTGGTGATTGAGGGCCACAGTCCATAGCCATTACCCTAACCTAAATGAGTAACTCTTAAGCCCTCCCTATGCTAAGGCAATGGGAGAGAAAGCTGGCAGCATCCCCAGGAAACAGTGTAGTGAACTCCCACTGTTTTGCAATAAGTCGCGATGATATTTTTTTTAAAAAAAAGGGGAAATATTGAGAGATCTAAAACTTTAGTCCTATCATTACTTTTCAGGGGCAAAGCTTGAGAGGTTTTGGGCCACGCAGAGGTGTGCCTGCACCTGGGCCAAGACAGTTGTGCAATTCAGATCCTTTCCTTGCATTCTGGAAGTGAAAGATGGAGTGCTGCTCTGAGGAGGATCACTCTGTATTTCATTGAAACAGTAATAATTGGCTTCCAGCTTACAAAGAAAGAGGAACAATGAAAATAAAGAGGGAGGTGTTTTATGACCATTTTGAATGGTGGGGCAAGAAACTGCAAAGCTTTCTGATTTGTTTTTGGGATCTTGGGACCACATGAAGAAAACTGGTTACTGATCAGAAAAGCCGATTTATTTTTAAGGAACACTTTGCTTTCTGCAGGCAGCAGGGGTGCTGGAAATAGCCTTGGTTTCTTATTAGCAAGCAGAGAAACGCTGATGGAATTTTAGTGCCTATCACCTGGTTACTTTGTGTAATTTTGTTATTATCTTTGTCTTAGTTAGTCAATGGTTTTTCCTGACTGGATTTTCACTGGCTCTAGTCAATTTCACTCTGCCTTTGTTAATGGTGAGCAATACTTCTTTCTTTTCAGTGGGGAAAAGATTAGCGTGGGGAAGGGAACTTTATTTAGAGGCAGGAATATTTCCTTTGGGGTTGACAAGATTAGGTAAACAGGAGATTAGGAGAACACAACCTAATTCCTGTCATGTTTTCAAGATCAGGGAAAAGTGTCCCGGAAAGAAGCTCTCCTCTCATTTCAGCTGAAACACTTTTGTTTCAGGTTTATTTCAGGCATTCTCAACGGGGGCCAGTGAGGATCTTTTTTCCCCCCATATCATTCAGATTGGATTTTGAATGGACACCGCTCGGAGTCACTCTGTGAGGGAGATGGGTGGTTTCTAAATATGAATAATTTAAAGTTATTAAATAAATCAACAAACAAACAAATAAAATTTAGTGTTTTTACTGGGGTGTAATTTTATATAGGTAGTCCTTGACCTATGACCACAATCGAGTCCAAAATTTATGTTGCTAAGTGAAACATTTATTAAGTGAGTTTGCCCCATTTTACGACCTTTCTTGCCACAGTTGTTAAGTGAAACACTGTAATTGTTAAATTAGTCAAACTGTTGTAAAATGAATCTGGCTTCCCCAATGACTTTGTCTGTCAGGTCGCAAAAGGGGATTACGTGACCCCGGGATATTGCAACCATCATGAATGTGAGTCAATTGCCAAGCATCTACATTTTGATCACATGACCAAGGGTTGTAAGTATGAAAACTGGTCATAAATCACTTTTTTCACTATAACTCTGAATGGTCACTAAATGAACTGTTGTAAGTCGAGGACTGCTTGTATTTATTTTTATGGTAATTTCTTTTAAGAGATATTAGGAGTCAGAAGCCATAGAAAAATTTCTTCTCTCATGAATATAATCTCTTGATACTTGATATATGGGCATGTCAGAGGGAATAACCTGGGCTAATAAACTGGTTTTATACTTCTCATCTGTCAGAAGGAGCTGTCCAGGACTGAAAATGTCTGAAGGTTAACTCCAGGCCTTGGGGCTCAGGTGCAGGCATGATCACTGAGCAATCCATGAAGCATGGACATCCAGTCTTCACCTTCACATGTACGCATAAGAAACAAGCCTCTCATATCTTCCACTTTAGACAGTGTTTTTCCCAGCAATCTTCTGTTGTGGAATTTAATACAAATTGTAGCTAACTTTTATCCAGTGTTGTTGTCCATCTATTTATGCTTACCATGAAGATTTCACTTTACACTATTATGTCACCTTGTGTTTCACTTAAGGAAAACAAGCAATTGGGAACCAGCAGCAAAGTAATAGTTTGTGTTAAGCATCTACAACAACCCAGAATTCACTTTTACTGCAATATTTATTTTGGAGGTTTTCTAGCATAGAGACACATACATGCATATACATGAATGAAACACCCCCAACGCACACACCTTGAAAACAAATGCATTGCCCCAAGAAATTAAAACAAACAAACTTTATTACATCATAAAATAGTATGCAGGTTTTCAAATCCTCCGGTCGGAACACCTATCAGGAAAAACATAAATAATCAGAAAGGAATGGGGAAAGGTTAATATTAAAGTGATAGGATCTATATTTAATTACAACAGGAGGTCCAAATTTTTGGAACCAATGGAATTTTGAGACTATGCAGAGGGTGTTCACTGAAATGGCTGATATTTTATTTTTATTCCTTTATTTTTTTATATTCCACCTTTATTATTTTTACAATTAACCAGTGCTTTTTTTCTAAAAAAAAATGGTGCCGGAACTCTCATCTTGGCGGGCACAGGAGGCAGGGGTGGGTGGGGTGGGATGGCGCTGCTGTGGTCACGGGTGCGAGGGGTGTTGGCAGCGGGCTCCCCCCCTGGGGCCGGAGCCAGCACGGCTGGTGCTGTGGGAGCAGCAGGGCCTGCTCTGTATGGCGGGGCTGCGTGGGGCAGGCAGCGCAGGTGGTGCAGGCCAGGTGATGCAGGGCGGCCACTTAGGCACGCAGGGTGAGGCAATGGTGGTGCAGGTCCAGCACCAGGTAGGCCACCAGCCTGACTGACATGGGTGAGTACAAGGATGGAGTGCACAAGGACTCCGCAGAACCCACCTCCCACTCCTTGTCCTCTCTTACTTACCTAGTTGAGATGGTGTAGTTGGGCAGCAGGGAGGGATGCAAAGTTCCTGCCTACTCGCTTTCGCTGCAGACAACTAGCCGGTGCAATGTTTGCTAGCCAGGTCTTTTGGTGCGCTCAGCAGCAATTCCTATTGGCTTTGGAAAGCCAATAGAGGGAGTAGCATAGCTTGTGCAAAAGCTTTTTGTTTTTTGTGCAAAAAAAGGTGCCGGAACACCATTCTGAACGTTCTATGAGAAAAAAAGCCCTGCTTTTATGTTTTAATCTTATGATTTTAAATATATATTTTTTCTATTGTAAATTGCCCCAAACCTCGCCATGTGGATTGCATACAAATATTATATAATTGGTAAATAAAGGTAGAACGTATGTTAAATATACATCAAATGATAATATGCTTCCCTACAAAGTCAATTCTTGCTCAATGACAGACCAAGGAGTTAACTCGGAAAGGCAAGAGGAAAATCTAGAAGAGATCTGTGCAACTTGTAGAAGGGAAAGGCCCACACATAAATTAAAAATCTTTGTGGTCTGCAAAGGAATGCTGGTGGGCTAATCAATGATTTGGTGACTAGAGGAGCATCTACAGTGTTGGAGCTTGTGGTCATGGTAAGCCATGGAGGCACTAGGCAACATGACTTTCAGGGCAGTGGTGGTGATTTTATTCCTTTTTTTAAAAAAAGTCTGTGCTCTGTCCAAGGGTGCTTGGTAGGCTGCATGTACAGGCCTGGTCTAGAATTTATTTTGGAACATTCAACTATCTAGAGCAGCCATGTCAAACTCATTTTGTTTCAGGCAACTTCTTATAAAAGAATTGCCATTAATTTGTTTTAATAAAATAATTTAAATCAATTTTTCATTTGATTTCAAATTAAATGTATTATATCGGTTGACAATGAGTTGTGTTTTTTTAGTACAATTGTCAGATGCAATAAACTGGTTTTAGGTATATGTTACTGGAAGGAAAAAGCAATCCCTGCTGCGTTACTGATCCCAGAGAAGCATTTGCATGTATGCAGGTATCCTTAGGGTGCCATAGTTATTGATGAGAAATATTGGTTGCAAAGTTGACATTTCTGGATGTAATACAGATATTTTGGACTTATTTTTGTTTCTTTGCATGTTTGATATTTTTAAAAAGGCATATGCTACTGACTACACTTATGCACATATGTAACATCTTTTGCTAGGATACATGATCACTGCTTGTCCAAAATTTTAATATACAGATAATACCACCAGAAATTATTTTAGCCTTTTTAATAAATGTTGTTATTGATGTTTAGCTCACCAGGGAAATCATCATATATTGTTATGTATATACTAGGTTAATTATTTAAAGACTGAAGTGCAACATAACTAGATTCTAAATAATCTATTTTTCAAAACACACAACAGTCCAAACAGTAAAAGTAAAGTCCAAATTAAGAATATTTCATTCTTAAGAATTTTTTAGATTCAAAAGAGTTTTCAAGAGTGTACAAAAGATACTATTTTTTTCTAGAATCAGCTAAATTAGACATATTACATTGAGAAAAATGTTTCTCATTTCTTTCCTGTTACCTTGGATTTCATTGCAGGGATGTTAACATAAGAAATAGATTATTTTGTTACCTAATTTTACCTTCCAAAAGACAGAAGCAGATGAAAAATGTGAGGTTCTTTCCTGTTGGCTTTTCTGAATTAGCTGTTTTAGATTCTAAAAGTTTAGTTCCTAAAGAAGTGATCCTGTAAATAATTTTAATGTCCTCCTCTAGTGCAGGCTCTTTTATGACTCAAGGACTTCAACTCCCAGAATTCCTGAGCCAGCATGGCTCAGCTTGGAAACCTCTCCCTTTCCCCTCAGCATGGCTGGCTCAGGATTTCTGGGAGTTGAAGTCCATGAGTCATAAAAAAGAGCCAAGATTGCTAGCCCTGCAATAGTCTTAGGAAAACCAATAAGGGAGCTGGGTTGTGATTTTTTTTGTTTTTTGTTTTGCAAAAAAAGGTGCTGGAACGCCGTTCTGAGCGTTCTATGAGGAAAAAAAGCCCTGCAATCAACTCAAGGTGGTGAACATATTCAACACACTTTTCTCCTCTCATTTCCTCCACAACAACAACCCTGTGAGGAAGGTGGAGCTGAGACAGAGTGATATATGATGGATGATATTAATGTGGTATGATACCTTAACATAATAAGATATGATGGGGTTGGATGGTTACAACACATCAAACTATCATAAAATGAACTGGTGATGCTGTTTCTTTCCTAACTCTTCTTTACTCTCTCCAGAAGATTGTCATCTTACCTTTCTGATATACATCCAGATAAACACTAGGCCAGGGGTCTCAAATTTGGTGACTTTAAGACTTGGCATGGATGGCTGAGGAATCATGGGAGTTGAAGTCCACAAGTCATGCTTGGAGACCCCTGCACTAGGCTACAGACATCTACTAATTTATTTCTAGAACAGGGGTGTCAAACTCAATTTCATTGAGGGCCGCATCAGCATTGCAGTTGCCCTCAGGGGGCCGGGTGGGTATGGCCTACTGGGTGGGCATGGCTAGAGTGTGTATGGCCTACTGGGTGGGCGTGGCCAGCTCTACATCGTTCGCATCAAGGGTGCCTAGGGGGGCCTGGGCAGGAGTGGGACAGATCTGAGGGTCTCTGGCAGAAGGAGGGTCTCTGGGCCAGGGCCAAGGCAGTGGGGGCCGTTCCCTCACTGTTTCCAGGATGGCTTCGTGGGCCACATGAAACCACTTAACGGGCCGGATCTGGCCCCCGGGCCTTGTGTTTGACATGTCTGTTCTAGAAGGAAGCCATGAGAGCTCCAGAGACAGTCTCATAAATAAAAGTAATATAGAAGTCTGGCCCTTTGTTTTGTCCACATGCCTATTGATAATTAACAAAAGAACAGGAAAAAAACTAAACAGTATTTTAAAAGTCAGATAGGACAGAGGGTGCCATGTAATAATGGAAGCAATAGAGTCCATTTCAGATACACTACATAATAAAAAACATGATTTGCTTTGCTTACTATCATGCCTGATAAGAACTGCTGGGGAAAACTAGAGTCAACCCTGTATTTTGTGGCTTTGAGTTGGCTTAATGTATTGCTCGGGGTTGTGAAGAGTCAGACACCACTTAGCGAGTGAACAACAACAGCAAATGTATTGCTGGACCAACAGATAAATGGTGTCACAACCAAAAGCAGTAATGGCTGAGAAAGAAAAAATAATTAAATCCTGACAGAAGAATAAGATTAAGAATAACGTGTCCTTTGGATTATAAATTACGAAGAATGACCAATTCACATCAATGCTTTTCAAATCAGCCTTTCCCCTTAACCTCCCACTCAGAGTTTGGTGGAGAGTAGTTAATGCTGTTAGTATTTAGCTTGCTTAAATGCTTGTTTTACAATGTGCTTTTTTTTAAAAAAAACAAAAAACAAAACCTCCTCTGCTTCCCCACCAAGGCTTTTCTTGCTCCTTAATCTTGAGGGGAGCTGTAATAGTGTCACCAGCAAGGACAGTCCCATGATGTCAAAGCCATGATGTCTAATTATTGCAACCTAAACTGTCAGCTATGTTTTGTGTCAGGATAGATGAAAACAGCACTCAAGGAGATTTATTTAATACAGAGCCTTCTTTTCCCCCAGCCCCCTCAAGGCAATTGCCTGCTGGGTTCTTTTCTTCCCTCAAGCAATCTAAATGCTAAGTAGATCTTTAAAATAATTGCCACACAGAGGATGAGGAGCCAGGCTCCTTTTTTGCAAACACCTGATGCACATTATCAATATTTAGTATGGTAACATTGTACCCTTTATTTCATACGGCTTGGTCTCAGCTTGGCAATTGCACTGAGAAATGACATTAGCTTCTGTGGCGCTGGGGGGGGAGGAAGGGAAAAAAATCACCAAACAAATCCTTGACCACTGATTGCAAAGAAAGAACGAAATCCCCAAATTTCATTTCTGTCCATCTTACCACTTTTTCCTCAGAGATTCTAAGGCATTCTCAGAAGAATAGAGCTCAGCTTCACAATGACCAAATATTTCTAGGCAGTAGGAGCAGTGGAGCCTTATTTTATTCCCTCGCAAGAGGGTAAAAGGAGGAAAACTCACATTAGGACAGGGTGAGAAATCCTGTGTTTCCAGATATTCCCAGATGACCACTTCCAGCGTTCCCTGCCATTGAACGTGAAGAGTAAGATTGCTGGGTGTTCAATTACATCTTCCAAACCATCAGTTCTTCAGTTCCAGCATGCAGCCATAATAGCACCGACGCCATGAAGCAGTTCCTGAAAGAATAATTTGTAAGTTTTCTTCGGGTGTATGTGCCTTTGAGTTAGTGTGGACTCCTGGGGACTGCCTGGTCACTGTAGTTTCCATGGAAAGTTTTTTCAGAAGTGTCTTCAGTCTCTCAGTTTCTAGCCTCTACTACACCAAACTGGCTCTCTTGTCAGCTCCTCCATCCCAGCCTATGGACACAAGGACAGCAGGTCCAGTGTCTTTATGATGTATGTATGATTCAGAAATCATAGGCGCTCCATCACTGGAGATTTTTAAGAAGAGTCTGGACACTCACTTGTCTGAGATGGTATAGGTCACAAGTCTGCAACCCGCGGCTCCGGAGCCGCATGCGGCTCTTTCAGCCGTCTCCTGCGGCTCCCAGTCCTCTGCCATGTGCAGTCCAAAAAAAAAAGTGGGACTAAAAAAGTTCAACCAATCAATTCAAATATGCAGGGTAGGTGCATATCTTGCCTTGGCTCCACTCTTCAGTCGAACCCTGTTCTGCACATGTGCGCATCTACGCGCATGCGCACACTTTTTTTGCGGCTCCCAGTTTTTCCTTTTGTGAGGGAACCGGTTCCGAGTGGCTCTTTCACTGTTTCAGGTTGCTGACCCCTGGTATAGGTCCTCCTGTTTGAGCAGGGGGCTGGAGTAGAAGACCTCCAAGGTCCCTTCCAGCTCTATTCTATTGTAATTTAACCTGCTGCATAATAGTTCACTGTAGAATGCTCAAAGGTACTGGAGCCTGTTGGATTGAAAAAGTCACAACTTGACTCACAACATATGAGCCATTGCCCCTGGCCATGTGGGCACCTAACGGTCATCTCAGAATTGGGTGCATGGGCTGGGCCTTCACAGGCTGGACCTGTGGAGACCAAGGGGAAACTGCAAAGAGAGGCTGAGGCATGCAGTTGTTTGATTTGAAGGCTTGGGAGAAAAGACAGAGTAGATTAGGGGAATGATGCCCCCAATTTGGAATTTTGTTCGCTCCAGGTAGTGGAATTAGGAAACCTTTGCCTGGGAGTAAGCTCTGTCTTGGAGTTGTCCTGAATAATGTTGAGCCAATTATGGAGTAGAGTTCCTAGTCTGGCCACAGAGTGTTCACTTCCAGCTGAGAATATAGCTTCTCTTGAGCAGGGGAGATCCTGCTCCTTCCTCTTGAAGGACAAGAGAATTCTGTAGAACAATTGTTTCAGAAAAGTACACAATGTTGTCAGAACACAAGAATTAGCTTACCAAGTCAAGGCAGCAAAAATCTAAACAACTGCTACATGGCAGCAAAAATTACACAAAACACTGTTGGGACATTTAGATATTTACAACCGAGATTTGGTAGCATTATCCTGAACTACAAACTAACCAGCCACATTTTAGCCTGGTGTGTTTTGTGAATCTAGTAAGCAGTGCTTTTTTTGTCATAGAACGTGCCGGAACAGAGTTCTGGCACCTTTTTTTGACAGGTTTTCCAAGCTTTAAAAGTAACTTTTGAAAATTTGATGTTTGGTCTATATGGACTTGAACCGCCCTGTCGAGTGTAACAGGTTGGCAGCAAAATAATTAAGATGGTACATGCAGGCTGCTTGTGTGTCATGTCCGATGCATGTGTACTTCGTCCGTGCTGGTTGTGATGGCGCTGCTCAGCTTGTGGTGCTGCTCGGCTTGTGATTGGTCATGCGGTTGCACGCTGAGTGCTTACTGCGGGTGGCGACCGTTATGTTTCATTACACAACTGACATGTGGGGATGTATGTACAGTGATTGAGTACATGCGAAAGGTAAATAATTTCTTTATTTTAAAAAACTGTTGGTGAATTGAAAATCTTTTAATTTTTAGTGTAAAATTTACTATGAATATTTGCCTTAAATACAATAAATTAAATTTATGTTAAGAATTGAGTGTATAATTTTTTAAATAAAAGATAAACAAGATGTGAGTTCCGGCACCTTTTTTCTTACAAAAAAAAGCACTGCTAGTAAATATAATTGGTTTAGGTGCCAGTTCCCCACTTTAAGTGCTACCTTGATGTACGTTTTCTTCCCCCTGTTAGGGGGCAGTGAGCAATCTCTTCCCTCTCCTTGATGCACTGGAGATAATTAATGAAAAGGCTGTCTTGGTGCTTATGACACAACTGTCTGCAAAAGAGAAACTAGTTCTACTTTCCTTGGTTCCATGTGATCGGCCTGCAGACCACTGTGCCAGACTGATAGACATCATGTCTTCATTTATGTCACAGCACGATGAGAAGAGAAGTGGGAGAGATCCCTGTTTCATCTGCATTGGATTAAATGCATAAACAGAATGCCTGAACAGGATTATTGTGCAAAGCAAATGCAGAAAACTGGGTTTAGTGAATCAAGATTATGTATGACACATGGGTGTGCCCAGTAAATATTTCTAAGTGGCCAGAATGTGGGTACTGTCATAATTATGTTGGGCAGTGAGTTGCCCCTTCCTTCATAGGTAGTCCTCAACTTATAAGCATTCGTTTAGTGACTGTTTGAAGGTACAGTGGCACTCAAAAAGTGACTTATAACCATTCCTCATACTTATGACTGACACAGTAGTCCCCAAGATCTTGTGATCAAAATTTGGGCACATGGCAACCAGCATGTATTTATGATAGATGCGGCGTCCTGGAGTTATTGTGATTGCTGTTTGCAATCTTCCCAACTGGCTTCCGTCAAGCAAAATTAATGGGAAAGCTGGATTCACTTAATGAGCACATTACTCACTTAATTGCAGTGATTCACTTAACAACCATGACAAAAAAGGTCATAAAATTGGATGTGATTCACTTAACAACTGCCTAGCTATGAGAGCTCTAGGCAGGAAGAAAAAAAAGTAATGTGCATAACATTGCATGTTTCCTGAGTCTATTATGTGAGACCATGCTATGTGCAAAATTATGTTTTAGGTGCCCTTTCTCTGTAATTGTCTTCTCATGAAGTCAAACAGGTATAGCCACTTGACTGTTCAGTTATTAGCTGAACAAGATCTTTCTGTACAGTTTTGTAGCCTGCGTTTTCCCCAAAACATTTTACAATATATCCCAGCCTTTCTTAGCTTGTTGGTCAAGCCTGCCTGGTACAGTATTTTTTCCAGAAGTTAATCTCTTGCAACAGATGGATATAAACCTATATTCCTTATGGGTTACTAGCCAAGGATTGGTGGATAGGGAGTAAGAATACCCCAACACACTTAGCTGATACTTTGCAACATCCAAGGAGTAGGTGAATTCAAGGGATTTGGAAGACTGAAATTCTTTTCATGCTACCTTTCACTGGGCATTCTAAAGAGAAACCAAAATTGTCAAGTTCATTGATTGTTGAGCTGTGTCACTTGCTTAAGGAGCAGCGTTTTGTTTCTTTTGTGAAAAAAGGCATAGACCATTTGACATTTACAAATTCAGCCACCCAAAAAGATGAACCTAGTCTTTAACCCATTCCTGATCAGAACAAAAATCCCAGTCTTTCTCTCTCTGGCTGATTGAAATAGATTGCTCCCTAAAAAGAACTTGAACCTCATTTCTGGGGTCTAAAACTGCTTTGCGGGTCTCCTTGCCCAGCTAGATGGGTGTTTTATTATGTGGTAGGACTCTGTTTTTAGATATGGTTTTTGACCTCCATAATGGTATAATAGCTTTCAAGCAGATGCTCTAGTTTCACAGTCATAGAGTTAAACAATTTCCCAGCTCTTGTTCTAGTGAGAAATCAATTTAATTTGAAGGTGGGATGAAATTGTTTGGTTTGGATGGAGAGCAGGGAGGTCAACTTATTGAGTTCATTCAATATGATTAACTTAATTCACTTTTCAATTGGCCTTTAAAAAAAAGGTAAGTGCATTGCAGGAAGAAGTGATTAATTTCAAAGCTTAAAAATTATTGTTCCTTAAAGATGGGAGATCAATGTAACTCAATGAAGTGCGCTGAAAGGACATTAAAAAATTATATTTAGTTAAGCTTATTTTTTCCCCACTTGCTTTTTGACCTGGTTCTTAAACAGCCACTGAAACTTAGTAAAATTCTTCATGAAAGATGTACTAGCTAACATAAATGTGTGAGGAAGTTTATGCAGCAAATCCTTGTTGGTTGTGTTACTGGTGCACTGTTATCTCACCTGTTGTTTTGGTAATATGATGCATCAGAAGTCCCTGTTGCAATGTATTAATAGACTTTTTCTCTGCACGTGTCCCTGACTATTGAAACATTACACAGTTTCCAAAGGCAATGCATGTTACAACGTCTGCTGTTTTTCTGGCATTTTTGTGATATCTGGTTAGAATAGAATAGAGCTGGAAGGGACCTTGGAGGTCTTCTAGTCCAGCCCCTCACTTAAGCAGAAGAACCTATACCATCTCAGACAAGTGACTGTCTAGCCTCTTCTTAAAAATCTCCAGTGATGGAACGCCCACGATTTCTAGAGGCAAGCTGTTCCACTGGTTAATTGTCCTCACTGTCAGGAAGTTTCTCCTTAATTCTACATTGCTTCTCTCTTTATTCAGTTTCCAATCATTGTTTCTTGTCTTGCCCTCTAGTGCTTTGGAGAATAACGTGACCCCACTTCTTTGTGGCAGCCCTCAAATACTGGAATACTGCTATCATGTTGCCCTTGTTTCTTCTTTTCTTTAGACTAGCCAAACCCAAGTCCTGCAGCCGTTCTTTGTATGTTTTAGTCTACAGGTCTTTGATCATCTTAGTTGCTCTTCTCTGGATTTTTTCCAAGGTCTCAACATCTTTTTTGTGATATGGTGACCAAAATTGGCTGCAGTATTCCAGGTGTGGTCTTACTAGGGTTTTATAAAGCAGTACTAATACTTCGCGGGATCTTGATTCTATGCCTCTGTTTATACAACCCAGGATTGTATTAGCTTTTTTGGCTGCTGCTGCACACTGTTGACTCATAGTCAAGTGATCATCCACTAGGACTTCAAGGTCCCTCTCACAGTTAATGTTTGTAAGCCAGGTCTTGTCCAATCTGTACTTGTACCTTTGATGTTTCCTGCCTAAATGTAAAACTTTGCTTTTCCCCACATTGAAACTCATTTTGTTGGACAAGTTTGTCAAGATCTTTTTGGATCCTGAGTTTGTCTTCTGAGGTGTTGGCTACTCCAAGAGGAGCACTTAATAGATATAGTAGCAGTTGTAGAGTATATAGTTGCTGGTAAAAATATCCAATTAAACTTCAGGATATGCTCTAAAAGATAAAAGTATAAATAAAATTATATAGGAATACAGTTCCTTAGCAACATGCCCAGCTTTATGATTCACAAGGTTAACCATCAAATTTAGCTTGTTTAATTTCTTCTCTTTGAACCAATTTTGCAAAGATTTTTAATACACTTGCTAAGATGTATTTAATTTTTAATTTAATTTAATTTAATAATATTTCTATACCGCCCTTCTCCCTGAGGACTCAGGGCGGTTCACAGGGCAAGAATAAAATACAGAATTACAAATATTAAAAAGAAATTAAATAATTGCCCGATTTTAAAACAATTGATATATTACAATTATAAAAACCCAAAGATAATATTAAGAATACAAAAATAAAAAACCCCACCAATCCCCCATCAGGCTAGGCCGGCTTGTACAAACAAAAACGTCTTGAGATCGCGACGAAAGGAGCGAAGATCGGGCGCCATCCGGAGCTCTACCGGTAACTGATTCCATAGCTCCGGAGCGCCCACAGAGAAGGATCTCCCCCTGGGGGCCACCAATCGACATTCTCTGATCGGTGGCACCCTGAGGAGGCCCTCTCTGTGGGAACGCACAGGGCGCAGGGAGCTTGATGCCGGCAGCAGGTGTTCCCTGAGGTACTCCGGCCCCCTGCCATGGAGGGCTTTGAACACCATTACTAGTACCTTGAATCTCACCCGGAAGGCAACTGGTAACCAATGCAGCTCACGGAGCAAAGGTGTAACGTAGGAGTATCGGGAGACTCCCAACACAACTCTCGCGGCTGCATTCTGTACCAGTTGGAGCTTCCGGGTGGTCCTCAAGGGCAGCCCCATGTAGAGAGCGTTGCAGTAGTCCAGACGAGAGGCCACGAGCGCATGAGTGACCGTGCATAAATCATCCCGGCTTAGATAGGGCCGCAACTGGCGCACCAGGCGGACCTGGGCGAAAGCCCCCCTAGTCACAGCTCCTATATGGTCTTCCAAGGTGAGCCGTGAATCTAGGAGGACTCCCAAGTTGCGAGCCCTATCTACGGGGGGTAATAGTTCACCCCCCATAGCAAGAGGTGGAATATCCAAATAAACCCGGGATGAAGGTATGCAAAGCCACTCAGTCCTCACCACCGCCTCTTTCAAGACGGCGGGGAAGCTACCCTCGTTCAAAGAAGCTGATATAACTGCCTGGAACCAGCTGCGTGTCCTCTCCCGGGCTGCATAAACCAGCCAGGAAGGGCACGGGTCCAATAAACATGTGGTGGTGCTCAGCCTCCCCATGATCCTGTCCACTTCCTCCGGAGTCACAGAGTCAAACTCCTCCCAGGTGATATCGACAAGACCGCCCGTGTCCTGATCGTCAGACTCTGCCCAGTCAGAGTCCAGACCGGTCCGAATCCGAGCGATTTTGTCCGACAGATGTTGGTTAAACTCCTCGGCACGACCCTGCAAGGGATCCTCCCTCACCTCCTGATTTAGGAGGGAGCGAGTCACCCTAAACAGGGCGGCCGGGCGATTATCTGCGGACGCGATAAGGGTGGCGAAGTGGTTAGACCTCGCCTCCCTGATCGCAGCGAGATAAGACCTAATGTGGGTTCTTAGTCGCAATCGGTCGGATTCGGATCGGCTGGATCTCCAACCGCTCTCTAGGCCCCGTCTCCGATGCTTCATCTCCCGGAGCTCCGCAGAGAACCATGGAGCTCGATGGGATCTGCACCGGGTCAGGGGCCGCAGGGGTACAACTCGGTCAAGAGCCTCAGTGGCCGTCCTTTCCCAGGCTTCCACTAAGGCATCTGCCGAGCTGTGAGCAAGGGAGGCAGGTGGGGACCCCAGCGCCGCCTGGAACCTCTGGGGATCCATTAAGCGTCTGGGGCGGTACCATTTAATTGGTTCCATACACCCACGGCGGGGGGTGGCAAGACGGAAGACCAGCCGCAGGAGATGATGATCGGTCCATGACAGGGGCATAATAATTGGAGAGCCCCCACCAAGATCATCTAACCACCGTCCAGATAAGAAAACTAAGTCAAGGGTGTGGCCTCCCTCATGAGTCGGTCCCAAAATTACTTGCGTCAGGTCCATGGCCGTCATGGAAGCCATGAACTCCCGAGCCAACTCAGATGATCCTCCCAGCGATGGTAGATTGAAGTCCCCCAAAACTATAAGTTTCGGGAACTCAATCACCAGCCCAGAGAGGACATCGAGCAGCTCAGGCAGGGCTGCTGCTGCGTGACTAGGCGAAAGGTACACCAGCAGCAAGCCCAACTGCGCACCAGGGCCGCATCTCAGAAAGAGAGACTCACACCCGACTATCTGGGGAACGGTGGCCTCCCGCGGACACAAGGTCTCCCTCATAACAACAGCCACACCCCCACCCCTACCCTGAGCCCGAGGCCGGTGTAGCACCCGGAAACCTGGTGGGCAAAGGTCAACCAGAGGAATCCCGCCCTCTGGGCCCAACCAAGTCTCCGTGATGCAAGCCAGGTCCGCCTGCTCACCCTCGACCAAGTCGCGGACGAGAGGAGCCTTATTAGCAACAGACCTGGCATTCAGGTACACCAGCCGGAGCTCGGGAGGCTGCACATCCTCACTCCCGGGACCTTGGGGCGGAGCCAGAGGGTCGGAGTGCCCCACCGCTTGTAAGCAGCGGAGAGGCCTTCCCTGAGATCGATACGGCCCTCTGCTCCTACATCTGCTGCCATTCCCTGATGTCGTGGGAATAGGTAACCCCACGACCAGCCCTGAAGCCCCGGAGGCAACCGACCCCCGCTCCTCCCCCCTGCGATCTACATCGGCACTAGCCTGAACAGAGGTTGTTGGACCGCCCCCCTTGTCCAAACAACCAAAAGAACCCTCCCGCCTCCCTAACCCCCTAAAAAAATTAGACAAAAAAATAATCAGGGGCCTCTTGTTAGGTCTACGTCGAAGGCCCCTACCCGTGCCCAGCCAACTCTCAGGGTCCCAATAAATGGGCCCTTCCTCGAGGTTATAATCGGCTAGAAAGGCGGGTCGCACCCAGGAAGGGGGAGCACCCCTGAGGGCGAACAAGTCCGTGGAAGAATATTTAAGGGAAGGCATAAGAAGCAGTCCGGATAGAAGGCAGTCCATAGATGATAGTCCGTGAGGAGGATCTGTTCAGAGGGTAGATAGGTGTCCCAGACCTCCGTCCAGCCGCTGCCACTCAGCTGGGTAAACCCCCCGGGCAGGCCCACCACCGTCCTCTCACGACGGCCGCAAAGCCAATTCTCAGGGGGATGGTAGTCTGGAACAACCACTCTGGGTATAGCATGCCCCATAGAGCTCTCACCTCTAGGGGCAGCAGATGTAAGTTCAAGCCACCCTCTCACGATGGCTAATACCCAGAGTTCTCTGAATCCTTTGGGGATATTGTGTAAAGGGCAATGCACAGTCGATTGTAAAGGCAGAAATAAAGCAAGGTAACAAACCATCATAGTCAAGTCTGCTAACGGCCAAGTCCCCCGCTGCTCCGCCATTCCTGGAGGTTGTAACTGACCACAACTCCATGGGCCCACAGTTCTATAATTATTAGGGCCTTCCAGACTGTGGTCGACAAGGATTGACTCCCCCAAGTCCACTAAGTTCCCCGGAGCCCCCTCGAAATCCAAAGACACCAACCAGATCACAACAAGTGTGTTGGGGAGTGCCGGTCTTCCAGGGTCCATCGGAATAACCCGGGTCCACAAGGCTCCACTGGGCTCCACCGGGGTCAACCGGCTAACCCAGGAACCTTCGGGGCCACCAGGAACAATGGGGGTGCCAACCCATCTGGAACATGCAGAACAAGTCGGGGAACAGGCAGACCGGCCATAACACCACCGCTGAGTCATCGGAGCCGCTGCCGCTGCGCCACTACAAACGCCACTGCCGCCATCACCGTTACCACCGGAACGCTGCCGAAGCCGCAAACAATCCGGGGAAAGCCACCGCCACTGCCGATGGAAAACGGGCCGAAAAGGCCCAGGCGGTCGCGGGACAAACGGTCCGGAAGAAGCAGGCCAGCCCGCAGCGGTCGATGATAAAGTGGCCCGAAAATGGCCCGGGAACAACGCCGCCGCCGCCATCGTCGCCGTCGCCATTAAGATGGACCAAAAGCGTCGTCATCGATACAGGCAAAAGCAGAGGCAGACCGACCAAAAAGAACGGGTCAGAGCAGCTCGCAAACAGCCCCGTCGCTGCCGAAACACCGCCGCCGGCGGCCGCCGGGAACACCAGACGCCGCCGAAGAAGCCCAGAGGACCGCCCGACATAGCAGGAAACTCCGCAAACAACCAGCTCGGCAGCAGCAAACCGACAGCCCAGCGGAACGCCGACCAAGTTAGCAGAAGCTTTAACCAACTGCTGAAATCATCGCCGCTACACTTCCCCCAACCCAGGGCATAAAGAAAAACCCTGAGGGGCTCCTAGGACGCCTGTTTTCCCCCCTTCTTTTTGTATATTTAAAGTGAAATGGCAGCCACCAGCTTTCTAAATGAAGATCAGTCATCTCTGGCTTTTAGGTGTAATTGAGCAAGACATCCGTGTAGAATTCTTACAATCCATTAAATGGATCCAGATATCAAGCTTCCATATTGCACTCTTTCTATTTCCTCAAATGGGATTTAGAATTTGCTGATGAAGTCCTGCCAGCTCCATAAATAGGAAGCAAAGGAAGATCACAAGACAGACTAAATTGTGACAAACTCAATTTTATTCATTTAGCTGACTGTACAACCACCCCCAAAGCTTGCTATATTAAAAGATCAATCAAAGCCACCAAAAAATTGTAGTGGACACTTCCACTTACTTTTGTCACACTTGCACTAATAAAGCCGATTATTTTAATTTCTCCAGGGAAGAAGAGGAGAAAGAGAGAGAGAGAAAAAAACGTGACCATTGCATCAGTTAGTGCCATAATTCCAAAGATATTTATTACCCTTAAGCTAAGGGTACAAAATTGGGCAGAATGAGCCTAAGTGGAATCTTTTTTTTTTTAAAAAAAATCACATGTGCTATGCTTTATCCAAAATTTCAGATTTACTATCAGAATAGCTACTATCTAGCAATATTTTAAAATGGACAACAGATTGAAGGTATAGCATTTAGATTAAAGATATCCAAGATGGTGGCCATTTTTAGATCACACTATATTGTGAGTCTGAAATATGAGTAACATGAGAAGAATGACAGTATGAAGTCTTGTTGCCTAATATATTTCCTTCAGAGTGATATAGAAATAGCTTTAGTGGTTTGCTTGTTTTTGTTGAGGTGGCTGCATGTCAGAGGATTATTATTATTATTATTATTATTATTATTATTATTATTATTATTATTATTAATAATAATAATAATAATAATAATAATAATAATAATAATAATAATAATAATAATAATAATAAAAACAACCTTGGAGGTCATCTAGTCCAACCCCCTGCTCAGGCAGGAAACCCTATATCATTTCAGACAAATGGCTGTCCAGTCTCTTCTTAAAAACGTCCAGTGTTGGAGCATTCACCGCTTCTGGAGGCAGGTTGTTCCACTGATTAATTGTTCTAACTGCCAGAAAATTTCTCCTTAGTTCTAGGTTTCTTCTTTCTTTGATTAGTTTCCATCCATTGCTTCTTGTCTTGCCTTCAGGTGCTTTGGAGAATAACTTGACTCCCTCTTCTTTGTGGCAACCCCTGAGATATTGGAACACTGCTATCATCACCCCTCATTCTTCTCTTTATTAGACTATACATTCCCAATTCCAGCAACCGTTCCTTATATGTTTTAGCCCCCAGTCCCCTGATCATCTTTGTTGCTCTTCTCTGTACTCTTTCTAGAGTCTCAACATCTTTTTTACATTGCGGTGACCAAAACTGGATGCAGTATTCCAAGTGTGACCTTACCAAGACATTGTAAAGTGGTATTAACACTTCACGTGATCTTGATTCTATCCCTCTGTTACTGCAGCCTAGCACTGTGTTGGCTTTTTTGGCAGCTGCAGCACACTGCTGGCTCATATTGAAGTGATTGTCCAGTAGGATTCCAAGATCCCTCTCACCATTGAGCAAGGTACCACCTATGCTATACCTATGCATTTGGTTTTTCTTCCCTAAATGTAGAACCTTACTTTTTTCACCATTGAATTTCATTTTGTTAGATAGCACCCAATGTTCAAGTCTGTCAAGTCCTCCATTGGAGAATGTTCTTCATCTGATGAGTCCTCTACGAAGGCCAAGTTCAAGATACAGAACCATACAGATGGAAAGAAAAGATCTTGGCAGCAGGAGCCATGGTGGCACAAAATGCAGAATTTCAGGCTAATTCAGCTCACTGCCAGCAGTTTATCCTGACCAGCTCAAGGTTGACTCAGCCTTCCATCCTCCCGAGGTTGATAAAATAAGGAGCCAGATTGTTGGGGTGGGGTGGGGTGGGGATGACAATATGTTGAGTCTGTAAACTGCTTAGAGAGGGCTGTAAAGCACTGTGAAGCAGTATATAAGTCTAAGTTCTATTGCTATTTCACATTGACAGGACTACCTGCCTGAATAGGTATCTAGGCTGTTCTCTTGCTGTGTTCTCCCTATAACGAGATATACTGTACTTCCATTTGTAATAATTATTTCTTAAGTTTGCAAAGTCACATCAGTCTTTTCTGATGATGTGTAAGGCACCATTCCAGTTCTCATATATAGTACATCACATAAAAGTACCCAACTGGCGAGAAAACATGAAATTGCATGTCACAATAATCTTTTCTTAGAACACACACACACACACACATATATACATGTGCAGAAGAAAAAACAAAATCAGAAAGTCCTAGGGCAACTTCTCTATGTGTCATAACTCCCCATATCAGAGGCTTTATGGTAGATAAGTCACAATATGTCACTCTATAGGGCAGTAGAATAGCTTAATAATAATGGGAAAACAACTGCAGTCTTCCTTTGGGGGAGACTATTACCTTATAGCATAATGACTGATAAAATTGTTGTTTTGGATATCTATCTTGTTTTTCCCCTAAGAAAACAATGACTGAAAGTGGCTAATAAAATATAAAAACAGACAACCACAAGGATCTAAAATTAAAACAAAATCCCCAGGCTAAAAACAGCATTTGGAACAAAAATGTAAATGAGACAATAGTGAAAATAAAACTAAGCAACACAAAGCAATCACAAGCCCACTTTAAAAAAGAAACGGTTTTAGTTTCCAGATGAGCACATACACACAGAGAGTTAACATACCCTCTTGAGGTGGGAAATTCTATATATAAGCTATGTTCAAGTAGGCCTGATTCTGGAAACAGTGGTACCTCTAAGAAATAGGCAATGGTGGTTCAGATTTACAGGAAGTCCTTGAAAACTCAATTTTAAAATCAGATGGATGATGGAATACTCTTCAAATTGCAAAGAAAAATTAGAACATTCAAATAGTTTAAGCAACAGGGACTGTAAACTCAGCTTATTCTACTCTCTCCTGCACCCTTGTTTCAATATTCAGAATTCCTATGGAATTGTGCAGAATGGAGGAATATGGAACTACAATAGGAATGATATAATTCAGGAGGGAGGGTGGTTTGCAGAAACTAAGATGATTTTTATGTGCAAGTATTTATGCATCTAGGGACATGGTGGCTCAGTGGGTTAGCACGCTGAGCTTGTCGATCAGAAGGTCGGCAGTTTGGCGGGTCGAATCCCAAGTGCAGCGTAGCAGAGTGAGCACCTGTTACTCGTCCCAGCTTCTGCCAACCTAGCAGTTCAAAAGCACGTAAAAATGCAAGTAGAAAAATAGGGACCACTATGGTGGGAAGGTAACAGCATTTCGTGCGCCTTTGGCGTCTAGTCATGCCGGCCACATGACCACGGAGACATCCTCGGACAAGCGCTGGCTCTTCGGCTTTGAAACGGAGATGAGCACCGGCCCCTAGAGTCAGAAACTACTAGCATGCATGTGCGGGGGAACCTTTACCTTTATTTATGCATCTAGGTTGTAATAGTTGTGTATCTTTAAAGGTTTTTGAGACAGGGCAGTTTAAAGTTTCAGAGAACAACAAGACAAGGTAAAGTGAATGATTGATTCAAGATAGAGATGTTAGGGCTGATATTCCAAGTAGGAATGAAGCCAAGAAACATTTGAGGTCAAAAACTGTACACAAAGAAAGAAAAGTAGAAGTTGCACTTTAAAGGATCACAAGGAAATTATCCAGAGGTAGGTAACCATTTGTATATAGGAGAATTCTAGGCTGACAATCTATTATAAGATTATAAGATTGTAAGATTGTAAAAAAAAAGCAAATTCTAAATTCTAGGTGAGGTAAGTAGCCAACTGCAAATAATAGCGGTCAGCAGGAAGGATGGCATTTATAGACCTATATCATGTCAATAAGATAAGATTTAAAAATGTATTTTTTATTGATTTGGAAAATATTTCCCTTCTATTTTTAAGGCTAAGTTATAAAAATGACATAACTTTGGTGGCTTTAAAATGTGATCCACCCATCTACAAATTGTCCGTTAGATTCCTACCAATGCTCAAGAAGCCACGGCAATGAATTGGGATATAGAACGTAGGTTGTTATCTGTACAAAAAGCAAACTGAGACTCACTAGGAAGGAAAAACTAAGAATAAAAATTGGAACACTGCTCGCAGTTCAGCTAACCAAGTCTTTTGCATGAGCATAATTCAGATTATACTAATTAGAAGGAACTAATTGTTCATGTCCCTCATAATATCTCTGGATAGAGTCAGCTTTAACTTCAGCTACTATATTTTCAATGTTGAAACCACGGAGAATGTGCCTATTGAAGCATGCACAATAACAAGATCGCTTCTTATGCTAGCACAGGGGTCTTCAAACTTGGCCCTTTTTTGACCTCTGAACTTTAACTCCCAGAAATCCTCAGCCAGCGTGCCTGGTTGAGGAATTCTGGGAGTTGAAGTCCAAAAGTCATAAAAAAGCCAAGTTTGAAGACCCCTGTGCTAGCACATCCTCTTCCCCCTCCCAAAAAAACCCTCCAAAGGCAAAAACCAAAAACTGACAACATCTTGAATTTGTGGGTGAAAGATAGAAAATATTTTCTTATGCAGTGCAGATTCATCTGAGCTTTAATTTTTTTCCATTACATCAATCAACAGAATGTCCTTTAGATTTTTCATTGTTTTTGACTTCTGGTTTGCCGACGCAGCCGCCATGGACGTTTCGAAGGCGAGCTCCATCTTCCTTGACCAGTTTTGCTTCACTGAGGGACCCTAGAAAGTGTTGAAAGTTGCCCTTTAGGGGTGACCAACAAGGAGGGGATCCCCGTTGGATTGCAGGAAGGCGTTAGCCCTTCCGCTTGATCCAGGACAGCCCTCCAAACTGGTGAAAGACTGGCCATAGCAATATAGCTCGATACTAGGCTGCAGACAGCTGAAGTCACACTTACCACCAGGCAATTTTAAAGCAGCACAGATGAGACTGGGTGAGCATTACCTCTGTTAAATCCTAACTTTTTTTTTCTCCTTCATGGATTACTGCCTTGTTGTGGCGAAGGGGCTTGCGTAATTCAATGAAGCTATGAGCTATGCCATGCAGGGCCACCCAAGATGGACAGGACATAGCAGAGAGTTCTGACAAAATGTGATCCACTGGAGAAGGAAATGGCAACCCACTCCAGTATCTTTGCCATGAAAACCCTATGGACAGTACCAAAAGAAAAAAAGAAATGACACTGGAAGATGAGCCCCTCAGGTCAGGTGTCCAATATGCTACTGGGGAAGAGCAGAGGGCTAGTACTAGTAGCGCCAGAAAGAATGAAGCGACTGGGCCAAAGCCGAAAGGACGCTCAGCTGTGGATGTGTCTGGTGGTGAAAGGAAAGTCCGATGCTGTAAAGATTTTTTTTCCATAGGAACCTGTAATGTAAGATCCATGAATCAAGGCAAGCTGGACGTGGTCAAACAAGAGATCACAAGACTGAACATCAACATCTTAAGTATCAGCGAACTAAAATGGACAGGAATGGGTGAATTTAATTCAGATGACCATCAGGTATACTACTGCGGTCAAGAATCCCTCAGAAGAAATGGAGTAGCCTTCATAGTCAATAAAAGAGTAGGGAAAGCAATACTGGGATACAATCCTCAAAATGACAGAATGACTCAGTTTGAATCCATTCAATATCACAGTAGTCCAAGTCTATGCCCCAACCACCAGTGCTGAAGAGGATGAAATTCACCAGTTCTATGAAGCCCTACAGCACATTATAGAACTAACACCAAAAAATGATGTCCTTATCATCATGGGGTATTGGAATGCTAAAGTAGGAAGCCAAAAGATAACCGGAATAACAGGCAAGTTTGGCCTTGGAGTACAAAATGAAGCAGGGCACAGGCTGATAGAATTTTGTCAAGAGAATATGATGGTCATAGCAAACACTCTTTTCCAACAACCCAAGAGACGGCTCTACACATGGACATCACCAGACGGTCAACACAGAAATCAGATTAACTATATGCTCTGCAGCCAAAGATGGAGAAGCTCTATACAGTCAGTAAAAACAAGACCAGGAGCTGACTGTGGCTCAGACCATGAGCTTCTCGTTGCAAAGTTTAGGCTTAAATTGAAGAAAGTAGGGAAAAGCACTAGGCCACTCAGGTATGAATTAAATCATATCCCTGATGAATATACAGTAGAGGTGACAAATAGATTTAAGGAATTAGATCTGATAGACAGAGTGCCTGAAGAACTATGGACAGAGGTTCACAACATTGTACAAGAGGTAGCAACTAAAACCATCCCAAAGAAAAAGAAATGCAAGAAAGCAAAATGGCTGTCTGAGGAAGCTTTGCAAATAGCTGAGAAAAGGAGGGAAGCGAAAGGCAAGGGAGAAAAAGAAAGATACGCCCAATTGAATGCAGAATTCCAGAGAATAGCTAGAAGAGATAAGAATGCCTTCTTAAATGAACAGTGCAAAGAAATAGAAGAAAACAATAGAATAGGGAGGATGAGAGATCTTTTCAAGAAAATTGGAGAGATGAAGGGAACGTTTCATGCAAAAATGGGCATGATAAAGAACCAAAATGGCAGGGACCTAACAGAGGCAGAAGAGATTAAGAAGAGGTGGCAAAATTACACAGAAGAACTATACAAGAATGAGCTTAACATCCCTGATAATCACAATGAGGTGGTCACTGACCTCGAGCCAGACATCCTAGAATGTGAAGTGAAGTGGGCCTTAGAAAAGCTGAGCAACAACAAAGCTAGTGGAGGTGACAGTATTCCAGCTGAGCTATTCAAAATCTTAAAAGACAATGCAATAAAAGTGCTACACTCAATTTGCCAGCAAATTTGGAAAACTCAACAGTGGCCACAGGATTGGAAAAGATCAGATAACATTCCAATTCCAAAGAAAGGCAGTGCCAAAGAATGTTCAAACTATCGTACCATTGTACTCATTTCTCATGCTAGTAAAGTTATGCTTAAAATCCTATCAGCTAGACTCTAGCAGCATGTGGATCGAGAACTACCAGAAGTACAGGCAGGATTTCGAAGAGGCAGAGGAACTAGTGATCAAATTGCCAACATATGCTAGATCATGGAGAAAGCTAGGGAGTTCCAGAAAAACATCTACTTTTGCTTCATTGACTGTGCTAAAGCATTTGATTGTGTGGACCACAACAAACTGTGGCAAGTTCTTAAAGAGATGGGCATATCAGACCATTTTATTTGTCTCTTGAGAAACCTATATGTGGGCCAAGAAGCAACAGTGAGAACTGGACACGGAAGCACTGATTGGTTCAAACTTGGGAAAGGAGTCTGGCAAGGCTGTATACTGTCACCCTGCCTATTTAACTTATATGCAGAGCACATCATGAGAAAGGCAGGGCTAGATGAATCAAAAGTTGGAATTAAGATTGCCGGAAGAAATATCAACAACCTAAGATATGCAGATGATACCAGTCTAATGGCAGAAAGTGAAGAAGAACTAAAGAACCTCTTGTTGTGGGTGAATAAGGAGAGTGCAAAACTTGGGTTGAAACTTAACATTAAGAAAGCCAAGATCATGGCATCCGGCCCTCTCAATTCCTGGCAAATAGATGGGGAAGAAATGGAGGTAGTGACAGATTTTATTTTCCTGGGCTCCAAGATCACTGCAGATGGGGACTGTAGCCAAGAAATTAAAAGATGCTTGCTCCTCGGGAGGAAAGCCATGATAAATCTAGACAGCACACTAAAAAGCAGAGACATCACCCTGTCAACAAAAGTGCGTATAGTCAAGGCTATGGTCTTCCCAGTTGCAATGTATGGCAGTGAAAGTTGGACCATAAGAAAGGCTGAGTGCCAAAGAATTGAGGCCTTTGAGCTATGGTGCCGGAGAAGACTCCTGCGAGTCCCTTGGAATGCAAGGCGATCAAACCGGTCAGTCCTAGAGGAGATCAATCCTGACTGCTCTTTAGAAGGCCAGATCCTGAAGCTAAAACTCAAATACTTTGGCCACCTAATGAGAAGCAAGGACTCACTGGAGAAGAGCCTAATGCTGGGAAAGATTGAGGGCAAGAGAAGAAAGGGACGACAGAGAATGAGGTGGCTGGATGGAGTCACTGAAGCAGTAGTTGTGAGCTTAAATGTACTTCAGAAGATGGTAGAAGACAGGAAGGCCTGGAGGAACGTTATCCATAGGGTCGCGATGGGTCAGACACAACTTCGCAGCTAACAACAACAACATTTTATTTTTACCTGCATAAGCTGCTTAAAGTACTTTTCCTCCCTGTGGAGAGGGAAGGGAGATTTTATCCCTCCCTCTAGAAACAGCAGCAACTGACTATCCAGGGGAGTTTAAAATGTCAAAAAAATAATGATACTAATGGGAATTCTATTTTTTAAAGTTTGTGGACTAAAAAATTTTCTATGCTTACTGAAGATTGGGGGTTTTACTTATAAAAAAGAAGCAAAACTGAAAAGATTATAAAAACTTCAGATTTAAAAGAAAACTTTAAATGGTAGGGGTGATATCTTGTGGCTTAAACCTGATACTACAATTTGTTGTTGCTTAAAAGAGACTTGCCCAGCAGCCCAGACAATAGATAAGACTTATGTAATTTTGAGACATCAGCTGTAGAAGCCCAGCTGTGTTCCTTATTCAGTGACAAAATCTTTTTTTTTTTGCATTCTTTGATTGTAAAGCTTTTAATCTAATACACTACTAAGAGAATATGGATGAAGATCAGGAACAGATTCTCTTTATGTTGAAAGCAATTCATCAAACTATTCTTACAGCTACTGATGAAATAAGAGGTTACAGAAAAGAATAAGATGTCAGCCCAAATATACAAACTCAAACTTTGATTACAACTAAAAAATCAACTACAAAGAATATCACAGAAAAGGTGGAACAATTAAAGATTATGACAGAAGATTCAACTGATCAACAAATACAGTCAATGGAAAACCCAGAAAAGGGACTGACAACATGGAAAAAGGAAAAGACTTTCTACATAAATCAGAAGGAACCTGAGGATCAAGAAGAACAGATTGAAGAGAAGAGGGACTATTTGTTAGTCCTCTCAAAAAAATGGCGACCGGATGGTCTTTTCTACGTCAAACAATCTACATAACAACACAGGGAGATTTGTTTGATGACTCAAAAGCACAGACATGGAAGATGATTTGGCAAAGAAGGCCAGAATAAGACTGAAGAAAATTAGGGTTTTGACTTACTCGTGAGAATTAAAATAGAATATACTGAAATAGATAAGATGTGTACTTTGAATACTAGATATTGTTATGAGATGAGATAAAGAAAACTTTGGTCATTTATAACGTAGAAGTATAAATATTAATAATTAAATTTGAACATTGATTTACTTATAACGTTTAAATGTAAAAGTGATTAAGATATATATAAGCTAAAAATTTATCAATGGATGTAATAAATATGTTTTTATTTAGTGGTAATAATAAAATTATTGGCTTAAATAAGATATAGTAGATATTAAGAGAAAAAGACAGGAAGTATTAAATGTTGAGATAGGAGGAATTTTGGTTACTAAATTTAAGATATCTCAAATTTTCCAGAAAATAAGAATATTATATTGTATTAGTAATTTGTTGATGTAAGAAAGTGAGAATTCAAATAGATACGATGTGTATCCTGAACATTAGATCTTGTGATGAATTGTGATAAAGGGAATTGGGGTTATTTAAAACTTGGAAATTATAAATATCAAACGTTAAATATAAATACTAATGAGAAACTAAAAATTGGGGAAAATTAACCAAGACATTGATTGTCTAAAAAGATTGAATGTTAAAACAACTAGGATATGTATAAACTAAAAATTATTGATAAATGCAAGAAAGTTATTGTTTATTTAATCAATATAAGAATTGTATTAATTTAAATATCAGACAGTAAATACTAAGGGGAAAAGAGAGGAAACATTTAATGTAACAGTTTAAGATCTGTACTAAAGATATTTGTATGTTATTGAATTATTGACTAACTCAGCCGCCACATTGCTTTTCAAATATTTAAATGTAAAACTAGAAAACCAATAAAATTTTCTTTTAAAAAAGATTTTTCATTGTTTTACCAATGCCAATGGTGATCTGAACTTGGGGAGTAGAAGCCAGTATTTTAGGTATTCTGTTACTACAAGAGTAAAACTGGGTTGCAAGGTTGTTGGGAATTGCACAAACATTTCCTAATATTGTCTTCAGCGTCAACAATAGAGCAAGCTTTCTCAGGGTAGCAGTGAATGTGGAGTCTGAGGTTTCTGCTAATTCTATAGTATCAAAATTCTAGGCTTAGTCATGGACACTGATGATAATCTATCATATTTTAGTCATATCCACAATATTTTATTCATAAATTCCAATCTGATTGCACTTTTGAACATGGAAGAAGTAGTAATTTCGTTTAAAGAATATATTTCATTTAAAATATATCCTTCTACTCCAAAGATATACTGAACAATTTTGCACTCACTTTGCATGAGCAAGATATATTATATACAGATGAGATAGATTTGGTATTTGTGGGAGGTGGATCAAAGTTCTGATCATTCAATCACATTCAGTGTAGCCCTGGCATTCAGCAAAAATTACATAAGCCAGAAAAATGCCTTCCTTCACAACATTCTGCTCTGAATGCTGAGACAAATTTAACACATCTGCTCCAGTAGTGCATAGCTTTAAAAGAAAGTTTTTGCAACATTGCAATAAAAACAGTTGTTTGGAAAAGCTCCTGGGGAAAAAAGTATGACAAACTAGGATTTCTGTAGGAAAACAGAGACAATGTTGCACCAAGTGACAAGCTGAGGACCGTGGAGACTCTCCAGACAAGAAGAGGCTAAGAGAGTACCCACCTGCACCCTGTTTGGCCAATCCTCATGAGGAGACCACAGGATTTGAAGGTCCTTGCAGTCACCTTATGAATTGAACAGCTGGAAGATGAGAAAAAGGCATCTAGCTTGCAGCTGTACTACAACCTTTAAAAACCCTGGGTTGAACAGAAATCTTACCAAAATCTGCATATAATAATTTTAAAATTAAAGAGAGATCTTCAGACTAGCAGGAGAAAACCCACTCAATAAGTCACCCTTCTTTCCAGTTTAGAGAAAAAGCAAAATAATTTATTTTTATTTATTTATATCTCGCCTTTCAGTTATTTAAATTCAAGGTGGCAAACACAGATAGTCCTCAACTTACAACAGTTCATTTAGTAATTGTTCGAAGTTACAGTGATCCTGAAAAAGTGAATTTTAGACTTTTTCACACTTAACGACCATTGCAGCATCGCCATGATCACGTGGTCGAAATTTAGACACTTGGCAACTGACTCACATTTATGACCACTGTAATTCGTGACCTTCTGATAAGCATAGTCAATGGGGAAGCCAGATTCACTTAACAATCATGTTATTAATTTAATAACTGAACAGTTGTGGCAAGAAAGGTAGCAAAACGGAGCAAAATTAACTTAAGAAATGTCTCACTAAGCAACAAAACTTTTGGGCTCAGTTGTGGTAGTTTGTCGAGGACCCCCTGTTTACGGAGCACTCTTTCCTCCTCCTTCACTCCCCAGAGAACGACTGGCCCAAAGTCACCCAGCTGGTTTTCATGCTTAAGGCGGAACTAAAACTCAAAAGTTTCCTGGTTTGTAGCCTAGTGCCTTAGCTACTTAAAAATAGCAATAAAAAAAAACTTAACAAGACTTGGATCTTAAATAAACAAATTGGAGAGTTAAATCTGAAACATTGCCCTTTTGGTGAAGGGTTTTGGAATTAATGAAACATATGAAACATACCTATGTTGGAAATGGTGATTGCTTAGAATTGTAGTGAAGAGACAATTGGTGGATTTTACAAAACAAAGAGATAAAGGAAATTTAAGGCAGACTATATAACCAGAACTGTGGAATTCTAGAAAGGGCTGCAGCATTAATACAGAAAAGGCAAAACGGAGAAAAGGGAGGAAGGGAGGGAACCAAAAAGCGAAATGGAATTCTTTTCTATATAAATCCACCATAATTGGGAGTATTAGTGAAGATGGAACTTTTCAATCCACAATGAGATATCCAGCCAGAAAGGTCTACACCAGAGGTAGGCAACCTTGGCTCTTTTATGACTCGTGGACTTCAACTCCCAGAATTCCTGAGCCAGCATGGCTCAGGTTGGAAACCTCTCCCTTTTCCCTCAGTATGGCTGGCTCTGGAATTCTGGGAGTTGAAGTCCACGAGTCATAAAAGAGCCAAGGTTGCCTACCTCTGCTACACAAAATGACTCTTTGGTTATTAGGTTCATATCTCACTTGTCATCCATGAGATTAGATATATACATAATACTCCATGAAGTAACCTGATCTGGCAATGATTGGCTCAAAGTCACTCTGAGTCACTATACTGTAGCTGAGGGTGGACTGGAACTTGGGTTTCTCACTATCGGTCCAACACCTTGACTTCATTTCCTCTCTCTGAAATGGTTACAGAAGTGTTAAGGATAAAAAAAAATCTTTTTGTATTTTTTAATCTAATTCAGAGCAAAAGCAAACCTCCAGTGATGAGATGTGAATCTGCATTCTTAATTGTGATGTGGGCTGCAATCAGGAAACAGATTTTTTTTCCTTTTCAGTTTTACACAAAACCTTTAAACCTGGATATTTGCTTACACTGAAAGATTCTATGATTGCATCGCATATATTTATATAGGAGCAGAAAAGTAATGATTAGGCTGATAACAAATGCTGCACTTAGAAATTGTATTTCAGTTTCTCCAAATAGCTTTGCGCAGTCCTAGTAAATGCATTATCCATTTTCATATGAGCATTTTAGGTTTAAACTTTAAAATATATTTATGCATTGCTTAAAACCTTCCCTACCTCCATATTTATTCTGAATTCCAAAAGCACTGATTATACAGGTATGAAACTGTTCTTAAAGCTGAGAAAATAATACTCAGCAACCTTTAATGTCTTAATGAGGCAGAGTTTGTGATGCAGAACTATTGAGTAGAGAATAGCCATAGAGAGGAAGAGAGTAACAGTATTAACATGGTACAATGAACAGCATAAAAATAAATTCCAATAGAAGAGAATATGTGTGCAGCTCAGGGTTGAATTGTCCTTGGTGCTCTCTGAGCTTGGTTGTTTGCTTGCAGATGTTTCATTACCCAGTTAGGTAACATCATCCGTGTTCAGTCCAAAACACCAGAGAATTCCTGGCTTCCTTGGCTTTCAAACAAATCAGCAATCAATAGAGACACAGAGATAAACCATATTTACACACAATTCAGGAAACAATAAAAAAGCTAAGAAGGAAACAAAAAGATCATAACACATTCTTTTCAGCAACCAACACCCAAACAAACAGGGATTAACACCAGATAAAGAATCAGAAAATAATACCCTAATCAAGGGACTATCAAGGAGAAAACCATACGCCTGTCAGCAACCTTGTTGTATAGATTACAGGTAGTCCTTGACTTACAACAATTCATTTAGTGACCATTCGGAATTACAACAGCACTGGAAAAACTGACGTATGACTATTTATCACACAACCATTGCAGCATCCCCAAGATCACGATGTTTGGCAACTGACTCATATTTATGACGGTTGCAGTGCCTCAGGGTCATGTGATCAACTTTTGTGACCTTCTGACAAGCAAAGTCAGTGAGGAAGCCAGATTCCCTTAACATCATGTTACTAATTTAATAACCACAGTGATTCACTTAAGGACTGGATCAAGAAACATCATAAACTGGGACCAACCTAACTTTAACAAATGTGTCACTTGGCAACAGAAATTTTGGGCTCAATTGTGGTCATGTATCAACGACTACCTGTATAAATTGGATAAATAAAATAATAAAATAAGCACTAGCTGAGCTACCGTATATAAACACAAAACAAACTCCACATTCACTAACACTGATGATGCTCCCTAGTTGGGTAATGAAACATCTGCGAACAACCAAGCTTATTGAGCACCCAGGATTCCACAGAAAAATAAATGTCCACATCATGCAGACAGAACCTCTAGGAATTGATCAAGAATCCTTTTCTTTTAAGTAAAGTTTAATTCAATTGAGGCTTATACAAGTATCTTCTTTTTGTTGCAGACCGGCAATCAGAGACACATTTCTGATAAAGTTGAGCTCTAGTTCATTACTATTTTTGGTATACAGAATGCACTCCATATACAGAACACAAATGAAAATTGAATAGACATTCTATGCAAGCTTAAGCATAAGGCTTGCTTTACGTGAATTAGCTAATCACAGCTTACTCAGATATTTATCTTGTGAATGGTAAACTTCAGATTATTTTTAGTTGCTGAATTTATGTGTTTTTATTTACTTACAGCATAAATACTATGGAAATAACCAATGCCCTACCCAGGCATACTGGCCTGAATCAAGCTTTGCACACTGTAGAATTTCACTTGTTATGGGGAGGGCTGGATAATTTCAATTGATAAAAACTCCAAGAGAATAGACAGCACTCTGTAAAAATAGCTCACCTTTCTTCCTTCAGTTTGGAACATAAACATAGCCCAACTAGATTAAACCAAGGGGCATTTAAATCCAGCTTATTTTTCCAGTGGCTAATCAGATGCCACTAGGGTAGTCATGAACAAGAGATGATATATCCCTCTCCGTGGTTGTTACTCTGTGCCTAGAATTTGGAAATATATTGGCCTGAGCCCAGAGGTAATATTCAAGATTAGTAGATCTTCACATATACACCTGTCCTTCATAAATTTATTCAGTCCCCTATTAAAGCCACTCAAATTAGTAATTTATCTGGTTTTTGTGAGAATGATTTCTGCAGATAAATTCTGCAACGTGTGAAAAATGCTTTTATTTGAATTCTCCTTCTGACCTCTGGTCCTAGGCTTTTTTGAGAGAGAAAAACTCTCCATGTGCACTTTTGCCATATCGTGCTTGATTTTAAATACTTGTATCACTGACAAATCATTTCAAGAGTTTCTAATGTTCCATCTATTTAGTCTCGAATTCCATGTTTGCAGAACAGCAAGTCCGGAGTGTAACCATTACTATTACAGTTGTGTTAGGAGCGCTGATGCACTCCTCGGTTGAAAGAATTGAAAGGGACATCACTGTCGCTTGGGGGATGCCCATCCCCGTTAAGTTGCCCAGTTGAAGTGGTATCCATTTATGTACACACGGTTGCCCGCTTTTGAACTGCTGAGTTGGCAAAAGCTGAAGGGGGTGATGGAAGCTCACCTCGTCCCGTAGCAGAAACGAGATATTGAACGTGAGCCTGCTGATTGTCAGCCCAGCATCGTGAGCCACCATACTCCTTAGCTCAACCATTTTACTCTTCCCATCCATTCCTATTTTAGCTATTCAAGATGTCCCAGTAAAGAAATTAAACAGAAAGTAAAAGACATTCTGGCTCTACCCACCAGTTAAAGAAGCATTAATTGCATAGGCATAGATTTTTTCTCTTGTACCAGTTGCAGAATTCATTGGAATATTATAGGTTATCTCTCACCCTGGCTAAAGACTATAAACATGCATATGTGCAAAATAGGTTTTCTCATTAGTGTTAAGGAAATAAAATTGTATTTCAGTTTCCTTAATATATGCTGCAACCCAGCATTTTTATATACTACCATACCAATCCATTTGGTGGTGTGTTTTTTTAATATTCAAAGAACTGGGTTATCTTCTCTATCCTTGAACACTGAAAGGAAATGTGTGCGGACCAGGAATACTCCTGAAACACAGCCGAGTCACCTATCTAAACTCAAATTCAGAGGAATGAAATAACGTGAAAGCAAATGGAAGCCAGCCAGAATAGCCTAATGAGAATTAGATTTTGTGATAATGAAGTGGTAACGATATGCAGTAATGCTATGTATCAGAGGAAACAAAACATCCCAATATAATTGGCTTTTCCTTAAGTTGTTGGAGATACTTCTAAATTAAAACCAATATACAAATCCAATCCAATCCAATTTAAAATGTCAAGTAAAATTGCAATTCCATTTTGCTTAGTGTTATATCTTCCAAGGTTTAAATAAACTGAATTAAATACAGATAATCTGTGATATGGACTCTACTCACAGAACTCTACTCACTGAAGGATTGATTGATTCCCACTCTGACCCCTGTAAATCTTCCTGAAAATTTGGAAGATCCTGTGGAATGTGAGAGGCAACATATTTATTTTGTGTATGGCATTTGTACATCGAAAGCCAGGGAATCTAGTTATTAGAGTGGATTGGCTGCCTAAGATTGCTAGTTCGATTAGTTCATGCTTGCATGCTACCCAGGGTGTTTGGTTCAGACAGACGAATGACTCAGTGAGGTTTAACAGCAAAAGGTTTATTCAATACACATATGTCAACTGACAACTGTCAAATAACTCTGGCTTTTATACTAGAGCTGTTTAAACTGTATCCAATCACAAGTCCGGGTTTTCCCGCCTTTACAACATTAACCAATAATTGCACCAGAATCTCCCGCTTCAAAGGAACCTTCTTTGCAACAAGCTACTTGCAAATTTGCAACAAGCTACTGACATAACACCCCTTCCCCCCAGTTGATGTTATTTGTTGACGTAATCTCTCAAGTATTTGGGTGGCCTATGGACCCTAGATGGGTATCTATTGGTTTGATTACTTAAGTCATTGTTAACTGACTGTCTGATTGGCTGGCTTATATTTATGGGTCTGGAATTTTGAATTACAGGCTCTGCAGATTCCCTACTAACAGATTGTGATTGCAGTTGTGTTTGTTGTTGTTGCTCAGGTACTGCTGGCCTGTTCATAGGGGACAGCTCCAAGTCAATTTGACAATGTTGTGGGTTAGCTGTAGTCACACTGGTTTGAATTTCCGCTTCACCGCTAACTGGCAAGTTGTTTTGATTAAGCCAAGAAGCAGTATCACCCCCGTGTACGTTTTGACATACTTCCGGCAACTCTCTTCCTTAATTGATCAATATGTCTTTTACTTATTCTATTCCCTTCCCCCTCAATGGAGTAAGACAACGGCCCCATTATGTCAGTGACTACCCCAGGAACCCATTTGTCCCCCTGTCCATAGTTTCTGGCCCAGACTAAGTCTCCAATTTTGAAGGACCTGTTTGGGATGTCAGGTTCAGCACTTGAGGGTAGTTTGTCAGGATGTAACCTGTCCAGTTTGGTGGTTAGCCGTTTGCCCCACCTCATTTCCGCAGGGCTTTTCCCGGTAGCCGTGCAAGGGGTTGTGTGTTGGGTCAGCAAAAAGTCTGCAAGTCTTTGGTGCCAGTCGCCACGGATGATTCGCTTCAAGGCGTCTTTGGTGGTTCTCACGTTGCGTTCAGCCAAGCCATTGGTGGACGGGTGGAAGGGTGCTGATGTTGCATGTCTAATCGAGTTGGCCCTGAGGAAATCCTGAAATTCAACAGAGGTGAATTGGGGCCCATTATCCGATACAATCACATCAGGTAACCCGTGAGTGGCAAAGAGGCCCCTTAGAACCTGTATTGTTCTACTAGATGTCATTGAATTAACAGGCACTACCTCCAGCCACCGAGAGAAGCTGTCCACCACAACTAGGAAGGTTAAGCCTTGAAATGGCCCTGCAAAATCAATGTGAATCCTAGACCAAGGATTCCTAGCCAATTCCCACTTATGTGTGTGTGTGTGTGGCAGCTCTGGTCTAGATCGCTGACACAAATAACATCCTGAAACGCATTCTTCAATATCTTTATCAAGTCCTGGCCACCACAAATGACTTCTAGCTAATGCCTTCATTCGCACAATTCCAGGGTGACCCTCATGTAATTCCGTTAAGACTGTAGATCTGTGAAGTTCAGGAATAACAACACGGTTGCCCCACAATATACATCCCAAATGTATTTGATAGTTCATTCTTCCTCCTAAAATATGGGATGTACTTGGCATCAGGGTTAGTACTAGGCCAACCACCAAGAACCCAGGTCATAATCCTTTTGAGAATATGGTCTTTTTTAGTAGCCTCAGCTATTTCTTTAGCAGTTAAGGGGCATTCAGGAATTTCCTGTAATGACATAATTTGTCCTACTGGGGCAGGGTCCTCCTCTGTGATGGTTAAAGGCAGCCTACTAAGGGCATCTGCATGGCCCATTTCCTTACCAGGTCTATGTTGCAGTGAGAATGAATATGCTGAGAGGAAAATTGACCACCTCAGCATTCTGGGAGACATTATTTGGGGTGTCTGTTTATCTGTGGTAAACAGTCCCAATAATGGTTTGTGATCAGTGAATATGGTAAAGTTCCTACCATAAAGGTAGTCATGGAACTTTTTTACTCCTGCCACGATTGCTAATGCTTCCCTATCAATCTGTGCATAATTCCGTTCAGCTTTGGTAAGCGTCCTGGAATAGTATGCAATTGGCTTTTGAATGCCCTGACTATCCATGTGACTGATAACAGCCCCCACACCATAAGGTGAAGCATCACAAGCTAAATAAATTGGTTTATTCTCAATAAAATGAGTAACTGTGGATTGGCTTGAAAGAATATCTTTTAATGTTTGAAAACTGACTCTATGTTTATCTTGCCACTGCCATGGGGTTTTTCTATCTAATAGTCTATGTAGTGGTTCCACGATGGCAGCTTTATGTGGCAAGAATGTATGATAAAAATTGACTAATCCTAAAAAGGCTTGTAATTCCGCCTTGTTTTTTGGTTCTGGTGCCAATTTGATTGCCTTAATTTTATCAGGTGTAGGGTGAATTCCATTTTTATCTATCCTAAATCCTAAAAATTCTGTGGATTTAACTCCAATACAGCACTTTTCCTTTTTTAATTTAAGTCCAGCCCCCCTAAATCTTCCCAGTACCTGTTCCAGACGCTCAGCTAATATTTCTTCATTTCTTCCAGCTATTAGAACATCATCAAAGTAAGGGCATACACCAGGTATGCCCTTTAAGGTTCTCTCCATCACCTCCTGAAAGATGCCTGGAGCTGCTGCAATACCAAATTGCAGTCTGTGGACTCGGAACGCCCCCTTGTGGGTAACAATAGTTTGAGCTTCAGCAGCCTCCCTGGAAACAGTAAGTTGCAAATACGCCTGCGCCAAGTCTAACTTGGCAAATATGGCGCCATCCTGTATCGTGGCGAGGACCTGCTTCACCGTCGGGACCGGGTAAGCATGTTTTTTCATTCCGAGGTTCAGGGTGGCCTTGTAGTCAGCGCAGATCCTCACATCCCCATTAGGTTTAAGGGGTGTGACGATCGGCGTCTCCCACAAACCACCCTCGACCGGTTCTAGAACGCCTTGGCCTACAAGCTTATCGAGCTCGGCCTCGATTTTTTGCTTAAGGGCGAAAGGCACCCGTCGGGCCTTAAGCCTGATGGGTTTAACCGATGGGTCTAAATTAAAATTAATTGGGGGTCCTTTATATTTACCCAAAGACCCATCAAACACGTCTGCGAATTCATCGCAGACAGATTTGAGGGTCTTATTATTAATAACGGTGTTTATTCCTCCGACCCAAATTCCCAGGGCAGGGAACCAGTTAAGGCCTATTAAACTAGTTCTATGGCCTTCTGTAACAATTAAGTCTAGTATTCCATTAAACCCCTTATATTTAACTCTAAGGGTAACTTTTCCCTTAATTTTTATTGGGGTTTTTTGGAAGTCTGCCAATTGAATTTTGGTTGAATTAAGTGGAATTTTGCGACCACTTTTAAGTTCAATCTTTTTAAGGGTCTCACTTGAAATTATGGACACTGAGGCCCCAGAATCAATTTCCATTTTGCAAGGAATTCCTTGCAACTGGACTACGATTTTTAATTTTGATCCCAAAATGTGGTTTATTTTTCTCTTCCTTATGTGATTAACTCGCGCCACCTCCCCGCGGTTGGGGTATTGTGCCCAAGGTCTAGGGGTCTCCTTGCCACTGTCGTGAGGGGTTACCTTACCTTCAGGCCAAACGTCGATTTCGTGTATACGATTGTCGCGTGCACGACCCCTGCAAATGGCTTGAATGTGGCCGGTCTTTCCGCACAATCTGCATCTGGCAGAGCGGAATCTGCATGTTGCTCGGGCATGATTTCCCCCGCAGCTTCCACATCGGTTGTCGCTGTCGCGCTGTCTAGCTGGAACTTCTCTCGGTTGTCGTTGCGGTGTTGTTGGTTGTCGTTGTGGTGTTGTTGTTTGGGATCGGCGACTCGGTTCTGGTCCTTCACTGCGGAATGGGTTTGCCGCCATTTTTCCAAACCGCCTGGTGACTTCGGCTATGTCGGCTTCCCATTGTGGGTCCACCTCCCCGCAGTCCACAGGGCTTTCTTGGTTTATTTCGGCAGAAGCAGCCATGCTATTGCGGGGGGGGGGTCGCGATACCCAGTGGATTCATAAGTCAAAAGTTCATCAAGGACTTCTTGCAAGTCGCCGGTGGGCTTAGCGATAATTCTATTTTGTAACTGCTCGTCTCGTAGCCCGAGCACCACTCTGTCCCGGATTCTTATTTCTAAGTTATCATATTTACAACGTACCGCTGCTTCTCTGACTGCCGCAACGAATTTTGTTATTGACTCGCCCGGTCTCTGATTTCGTTTTTCAAAGATGCGCCGCCAAAAGAGTTCTGATCTTCTTGGTGTAAAATGTACCTTTAATTTGGCCAGTAAGTCGGCGTACGAAACGCTTGATACTGGCAATGGTTGACAAAGTCCCACGGCAACCCGGTACACAGGTGTGCCACAGATAGTCAGTAAGGCAGCCGCCTTTTTCCGGTCGTCGGTTATGCCGTTCACTAGCAAAAATCCTTCGACCTGTCCCACATATTCTTCCCAGTCCTCTGGGAAGTTTGGATCGAATTCTTTTAAAGAACCAATTTGTGCCATTCGGAGGTTTGAGGATTCCGCCGCGGCCGCTTGCGGTTGACTGTGAATTTTTAAATTTGCCGCTTTACGCGCAGCTGCTTGTCGCCGATCCTTCACTAGTCCGCCGTCTATCCCACCTTCGTCGCCAGTTGTTTGGTTCAGACAGACGAATGACTCAGTGAGGTTTAACAGCAAAAGGTTTATTCAATACACATATGTCAACTGACAACTGTCAAATAACTCTGGCTTTTATACTAGAGCTGTTTAAACTGTATCCAATCACAAGTCCGGGTTTTCCCGCCTTTACAACATTAACCAATAATTGCACCAGAATCTCCCGCTTCAAAGGAACCTTCTTTGCAACAAGCTACTTGCAAATTTGCAACAAGCTACTGACATAACACAGGGTGCAACGCAGGGGGGCTGCACACAGAGGCAATGGTGAGAGGGCACAGAGAACCAACTAAACAATATCATCATAAATAATGTTCTGTAATATCTGTTGACCTTAGTCAAAACTAGACCCTCTATATTAATGGATAAGCAATTCTGAATCCAGTTCACAATACTTTTTACATTCTGTCATGCTAAATGTAATAAAAAACCCTCTTATCACTTGTAATAACAATAATTTGACATATATCACTCCAAAAACAGAATTTTTCATTCTAGCTTGCTTCTTTTGTATATAATAAAATGTTTTAATGTACTTCCTTTGCTTATTAGTTTTGAAAGTGGTTGGAACTGTATTGTGTAGTGGGAAAGCAGCTGCTTCTGGGGAAGTCAGTAATCAGATAACAAGAACTTCAACTGCAGGGATTTATAGAATACAACTTTTTTTTCCTAGTGAACTACTGGTATTTAAGTGTTAATACAGCAACCATTGAGAACCCAGGCTTAGTTCATAGCACTGAATAATAATAATAATAATAATAATAATAATAATAATAATAATAATAATAATAATAATAATAATAATAATAATAATAATAATAATAATAATAATAATAATAATAATAATAATAATAATAATAATAACAACAACAACAACAACAACAATAATAATAAGTTGGAAGGGACCTTGGAGGTCATCTAGTCCAACCCCCTGCTCAGGCAGGAAACCTTATACCATTTCAGGCAAATGGCTGTCCAGTCTCTTCTTAAAAACTTCCAGTGTTGGAGCATTCACCACTTCTGGAGGCAGGTTGTTCCACTGGTTAATTGTTCTAACTGTCAGGAAGTTTCTCCTTAGTTCTAGGTTGCTTCTCTCCTTGACTAGTTTCCATCCATTGCTTCTTGTCCTGCCTTCAGGTGCTTTGGAGAATAGCTTGACTCCCTCTTCTTTCTGTCAGCCCCTGAGATATTGGAACACTGTTATCATGTCACCCCTCACCCTTCTCTTCTTTAACTACACATACCCAATTCCAGCAACCGTTCCCTATATGTTTTGGCCTCCAGCCCCCTAATCATCTTTGTTGTTCTTCTCCGTACCCTTTCTAGAGTCTCGACATCTTTTTTACATCATGGTGACCAAAACTGGATGCAGTCTTCCAGGTGTGGCCTTACCAAAGCATTGTAAAGTGGTATTAGTACTTCACTTGATCTTGATTCTATCCCTCTGTTAATGCAGCCTAGCACTGTGTTGGCTTTTTTGGCAGCTGCAGCACACTGCTGGCTCATATTTAAGTGATTGTCTACTAGGACTCCGAAATCCCTCTCACAGTTACTACTATTGAGCAAGGTACCACCTATACTATACCTGTGCATTTGATTTTTCCTGCCTAAATGTAGAACCTTACTTTTTTCACCATTGAATTTCATTTTGTTAGATAGTGCCCAGTGTTCGAGTCTGTCCAGATCCTTCTGTATCTTAAGCCTATCTTCTGGAGTATTGGTTATTCCTGCCAGCTTGGTGTCGTCTGCAAATTTGATGAGTTCCCCATCTATCCCCTCATCCAAGTCGTTAACGAAGATATTGAAGAGCACTGGGCCCAGAACAGAGCCCTGGGGCACCCCACTACACACTTCCTTCCATGTAGATGCGGTTCCATTGAGGACCACACGCTGAGTACGGCCTGTCAGCCAGCTACGAATCCATCTGCTGGTGATGCTATCTAACCCACATTTTTCTATCTTATCAAGTAGTAGGTTGTGATCTACATGCCTTACTGAAGTCCAAGTAAATTATATCTACAGCATTCCTCTGGTCCACTAGTTTTGTCACTTGGTCAAAGAATGTAATAAGATTTGTCTGGCATGATCTGTTTTTGACAAACCCATGTTGACTTTTAGTGATGACTTTGTTTGCATCAAGGTGTTCGCTGATTTGTTGTTTGATTATCTTTTCCAGAATCTTCCCAGGTATTGAGGTCAGGCTGATAGGTCTGTAGTTTCCTGGATCTATTTTTTCCCCTTTTTTGAAGATGGGAACTACATCAGCTCTCTTCCAGTCCTCTGGTAGTTCCCCAGTGCTCCAGGATCTATGAAAAATATAGTTCAGTGGTTCTGAGATCACGTCTGCCAGTTCCTTGAGAACTTTGGGATGTAATCCATCTGGCCCTGGTGATTTGAACTCGTCTAGGCTGGACAGGTGTTCACTTACTATTTTTTTGCCTATCTTAACTTGTGTTTCCATTCTGTTTTTTATGGCACTGGTTTGGGTAGGTTGGACTGTTTTTTCCCTTTGTGTAAAGACAGATGCAAAAAACGAATTAAATCATTCTTTCTCCCTATTGCTTGTCACCTTCTTGCCACTTTCCCCCACTAATGGACCAATCATTTCCTTAACTTTTCCAAAGAGCCTGTTCATTTATATTTTAATTTTGCCATGAAATGGTACGTGGCAACTCCAAAGCTGAATTTGTATGTTGTGCTCAAGAGTACATGTGTAGTTCTTCTGATTTTTTTGCTTACCTCAATGCATAAACCTTTGGTTTCGTTTAAAATGGGCAACGAGTAAAGGGCAAGGCAGAGACTGCAGGAACCAATTTACTGAAAAGAGCAAAACCAAAATATTCTGGCTTTTCTTCATATTTTAAGACTGAAATTCGTTCCTCTTCCATTTTTGCCTCTATTCCCTGAAATAATCCAGTTAATTGTTTTTGGGAAATTTAACCTACGGCAGAGATCTGGACTGCAAACCTTCAGACAGCTACTACATGGTAGCAAAGAGTTAGAATGTTCTACATCTTTTAAAATCTTCTGTAATTTTAATGTTTTTATACTTACAATTGTTTTTCTATCTGTATGTTTTATTACACTGTAAGCCACTCAGTCACCATGAACCACAAGATGAGCAGCGTATAAATTTAATAAACAATAATAATCTGGTAGCTTAGTGCAATGTGAAACGGAAGCATTACGATTCCCACAAATATGCTATTTCCATTTTTAAATCCTACCAAACTGCCAAGCTTATGTACAATCAACCCCAAAAATATGAATTCTGGATTGGTTTAGAGAGGAGGGGCAATACCAGAGATGAAATCCAGAAGCTTCATCCATGTTAATCCTAATTTTTAGAACTAAGGGGGGGGGGGGAATCACAAATAACAAAATGTGACAATTTTATCACCAAAATTTGGCAATGCAGAATGCTGCGAAGTGACAGGATTGCCCAATTCCTGGTTTATACTTTAATATGTTGTGTAAATCTATTCAACAAATTGTAGTTACACGCAATCTGGCTTAATGTGTGAATTAAGAATCCAATATGAACTGGAATACATATATACTTTTTTAAAATGAATGCTCTACAAGTTATATACCCAGCTTATAAAACCATCACTCAACATGTTTAACTAAAGAGCATTTATTTTATTTTTCACTATGATTTTTCACTGCCTCCAAGTAATACTATTGATCTCCCCCTCTCTGAGGAGTACATATAGCAACGATGGCGAAGGAGATGTGAATAATCTTGAGGACCCTGAACAAAATAAAACTAAGTAAAGTGAAAAATTAAAAATTAAATTCCTGTAAAAGACATATTCTTCTGGAACTGAACAAGTCTCTTACAGTTCTAACTGACTCAGTCCTAGTCATAGGCTTATAAGAATGAACAGTGGACTACAATACAAGACTTTCACTACAGTATGCTGTACACGCCCTCCCTCAGTGCCCCATTATTTGCTTGCTTGCTGAGCTTGTCTGCGGAGAAGAACATAGATCTTCTCCTTTATCCAATCTTTATTGTACGGCTGGTATGTCTGAGTATCAGCACGATAGCTGGTAAGGAAAAAAAATAGGTTAATATTTTTTAATATTGCTTTTCATCATACATTTCTGCAAAACATTTTCTTAAAACCAGTAATTCCCAACATTATGAAATACCCTATTTCCAAAAACAATTATTTTGCGTTACTGAAGTAATAATTATTTTCTTGAATGTAATTTTATAACAAAATTTAGGCAGAAATTATATTTCATTCTATTTCAATATGTATTGAAATATGTAATAAAACCAACCATCAGTATAGTATAGCATGTCATAAAAGATGCAATATTAGATGTATCGTTTAGACTGTTATGACTACAAAGGATTATATATTTGTTTATTTAAAAGACATACAAGTCTTTATATATTTACTTGCCCTATCAGCAAAATACATCTCTGGGCAGTTGGCAATATAATATGACATGCATGCCCTCTGGTGGCTTCCTAAAATCTAAACACTCAATGGCAAAGAGAGAAAAAATCAGAATAATATTAGCTATCTTTTTAAGGAACTTAAATTTAAAGCACTGTTGAACAGTTGTTCTATCTTTACAAGGGAATGCATTTGGAAAAGTCCACTATCACAACAATGGATTTAGCAATTAGTATACTCCAATAGATTCATAAAAGTCTATCTGTCAATTAGTACAATATAAAATACCTATGGGTGTATTCCTAAATAATTCCACCGTTCAAATATTTTTGCAATTTCTGTTTATACTGAGATTATTCAATAAAAACTGTTGACATTCCATTAGCTTGTACTTATAAAATATACTTAAGGTGAGAGAGGACTCTTCACAAGTAGTTTTTATCTCCCAGCAGAAAGCTATGTATCCTACATTTACTTCTTATCTTTGGTTCACATAGGTTTTTGTTAACTCTTCATTGACTACTTCTCTCATGTTCTACTGTATTCCATGAACTCTTGTTGCATTCTTGGAATTAAGGTTATTAATTAAGGAATTAATCGAGTCAACAAATTGGAAATGTCTTCCATGTAAACATTCTTTGGAGAGCCAGTTTAGTGTTATGCTTAAGGCATGAGGCTAGAAACTGAGAGACTATGAGTTCTAAATCTTGTTCTAGGCACTGTCAGCTGAGTGACTTTGGGCCAGCCATTCTCTCTCAGCCCTGGGAATGAAGCGATGACCCCATCACCACTGGGGAAAAAAAACACCTGCTCAAGAAAACTGCAGGGATTAGTCCAGGTGGTCACCAGGGATCGAAAGTGCAAAAAAATAAATTGTCCATTAACCATCGGCCGCAATTGCTATTTCCCACAAATGACAGGAATAAATTGTGGAATTCTAGCATTTTTTTTTAATCCCATTTATATCCCACCCTTCTCCAAAGACTCAGGGCGGCTTACAATCTGAAGCACAAATCAATGTGCTTAGCAATAGCCTTCATTCTATGTATATGCCTGCTTATTAGGGCTTTCGCCGCCGCCGCCGCCCCCAAGTGGCATTAATACAAAGTCAGCTTATTGCCCCCAACAATCTGGGTCCTCATTTTACCTACCTCGGAAGGATGGAAGGCTGAGTCAACCTTGAGCCTGGTGGGACTCGAACCTGCACTAATTGCAGGCAGCTGGTGTTACTTAAGGAGGCATTAGCCCACTGCTCCAACCAGTTAATACTGAATACAATCCAAATCAGGATTTTGTACTTCACTGTCAGCTAATTTTAGGTTATAGTAAATTACAAAACTACCCAAGCATTGGTTCTACAATGGTAAATGAAAATTAGAGTGGATTTTGTGAGATGGGTGACAATATTAATTTGATACTAAATATCTTCTAGATAACCAAAGCAGTGTCAGATAAATTATAGTTGCTTCAAAAACATTTACATTCAGAGTAATACTCATTAAATATCTCACACATATTAATTCAAGAGGCAGAAGCAAGGACCAGTAACATTAAAAATCTAATTATATATGTGCAAACCAGCATATATATTTACAGTAGAAGTAAAATTGTAGAAGTTAAATGATATGATACATACACAAGGCAGCTAAGGTCAGCCAAATCATCGATGAAATCAAATAACTGGCTAATATCATATGTAATGGAAGGACTGTTAGGATTCATTCTCTTCAGGTGTTCTTCATACATTTTACAAACTCCTAAAAAATAAAAGGATGATGTTTAGCAGTTACATTAAACATTTGTGATGCCTACTTGTCAGAGTACCTGAATGTTAAAAAATACAAACAATAACAGAAAAATGCTAAAGCTAGGAATTAATGTTAAAAAGCAACAGATTCACCTATTAGGTGATATATAAACACAGCATAAAATAGCTTTACAATTTTGTATAAGAATTGCAAGAAAAGTAAGATACTAGATTCGTCATTTTCAACCTTCTGCATTAAACTGTTCACAGAATCAAAACTTTTCAATATTCAGTTCTATTTCTATTCTCCAAAGCACCTGAAAGCGGGACAAGAAGCAACAGATGGAAACTAATCAAAGAGAGAAGCAACTTAGAGCTAAGGAGAAATTTCCTGTCAGTTAGAAAATTAATCAGTGGAACAACCTGCTTCCAGAACTTGTAAATGCTCCAACCAGGAAGTTTTTAAGAAGGGACTGATTTGTCTGAGATGGTATAGGTCAGACATGTCAAACACAAGGCCCGGGGGCCGGATCCGGCCCGCAAAGTGGTTTCATGTGGCCCGCGAAGCCATCCTGGAAACAGTGAGGGAACGGCCCCCACAGCCTTGGCCCTGGCCCAGAGACCCTCCTTCTGCCAGAGACCCTCAGATCTGTCCCACTCCAGCCCAGGCCCCCACAGGCACCCTTGATGCGAACGATGTAGAGCTGGCCACGCCCACCCAGTAGGCCATACGCACTCTAGCCACGCCCACCCAGTAGGCCACGCCCACCCTGGCCATACCCACCCGGCCCCCTGAGGGCAACCGCAATGTTGATGCGGCCCTCAATGAAATTGAGTTTGACACCCCTGGTATAGGTTCTCCTGTTGGAGCAGGGGGCTGGACTAGAAGACATCCAAGGTCCCTTCCAGCTCTGTTCTGTCCTATTCTAATTTTCTGTTCTGTTCTGCTGTTCTATTCTGTTCCGTCCCATTCCGTAAGGGGTGGACCTTACTAAATATCATCTCATCTCGAATAGAACAGAATTGAATTGGAAGGGACCTTGGAGGTCTTCTAGTCCAGCCCCCCGCTTGAGCAGGAGAACCTATACCATTTCAGACAAGTGACTGTCTAGTCTCTTCTTAAAAATCTCCAGTGATGGAGCGCCCATGATTTCTGAAGGGAAGCTGTTCCACTGATTAATTGTACTCATTGTTAGGAAGTTTCACCTTAATTCCAGCTTACTTCTCTCTTTGGTCAGTTTCCAACCAGTTTCTTGTCTTGCCCTCTGGTGCTTTGGTGAAAATGCCCTCTTCTTTGTGGTATGATACTGCTATCGTGTCTCCCCTATTTCTTCTTTTTAGACTAGCCAAACCCAAGTCCTGCAGCTGTTCTTCATATGTTTTAGTCTCCAGGCCTTGGATTATTCTAGTTGCTCTTCTCTGAACTTTTTCCAAGGTCTAAACATCTTTTTTGTAGTATGGTGACCAAAATTGGTTGCAGTATTCCAGGTGTGGTCTCACTAGGGTTTTATAAAGCAGTACTAATACTTCGTGTGAGCTTGATTCTACACCTCTGTTTATACAACCCAGGATTGTATTAGCTTTTTTGGCTGCTGCTGCACACTGCTAGCTCATAGTCAAGTGATCGTCCACTAGGACTCCAAGGTCCCTCTCACAGTTTTTATTTTTGAACTAGGTCTCACCTAATCTGTACTTGAAACCTTTGGTTTTTCCTGCCTAAATGTAAAACTTTTTTCCACATTAAAACTCATTTTGTTGGATAGGGCCATTGTTCAAGTTTGTCAAGATCTTTTTGGATCCTGAGCTTGTCTTCTGGGATGTTGGCTATTTCTGCATCACTGACTATAGTGCCCAAAGCTGAGGGGTATTGGGTTACATAAAATATCCTTGTGTCAAACTGCTAGAGCAGGGATCATCAATGACATTTACTTCATTAATCTAATAAAAGGTACAGAGTTTACAACTGTGCAATACTTTCAACTTGATTTCAAACCAGTGTTTCTAAGCACATAGAAGCAGCTCTCTGAAGTTAATTACAGGTAGTCCTTGACTTAGGACCACAACTGAGTCCAAAATTTCTGTTAAGTGAGACATTTAAGTGAATTTTGCCCCATTTTACAACCTTTGTTGCCTCGGTTGATAAGTGAATCACTGCAGATTCACAAGTTAGTAACCCAGTTGTTAAGTGAATCTGGCTTCCCGATTTGACTTTGTCAGGTCCCAAAAGGTGATCACATGATCCTGGGACACAGTAATGGTCATAAATATGAACCAGCTGCCAAGCTTCTGAATTTTGATCACATGATCATGGACATGCTGGAAAGGTTGTATCTGTGAGAAATGGTCATGTGTCACTTTTTTCAGTGCTGTTATTGCCACTTTGAACAGTCACTAAACTGTTGTAAATTGAGGACTGCCTGTATTATTTTAATTGGCACATGGTACAAGAATACAAGCCTTATTAGCTATTTTCCTACAAGTGACTGATCTCATTCTAACTCCCCTTTAAAACTCATTTAAAGTTTAAAAAATTACCTTCCATACATTCATTTACAGATTCATAATCTGCATAAGTCCTGCCTTCAGGTCGTTTGGTAGGCTGAACAAGGAGAATTGTGTGAGACTGAAAAGAAAAGACAACAATCTTAAAACAGCATCATCAAATATCGCAGAAGCCTTAGAGCAGGCATGTCAAACTCGCGACGTTACACAATGTATTGTGACTTTTCCCCCATTGCCGGCAATAGGGTGGGCACGGTTTTGGGATGATGCATCCGACCCATGGGCTGGCAGTTTGACATGCCTGCCTTAGAGCCCCATTAAAAGTTAGATCTGTCAAATCCAAATATTTTTGTTCCTGCACACACGCTATTTTTACACACAGAAATCAATGTAGCTTTAGTCTGATGCACACATACCATGGGAAGGTTCATCCTTCCATTTCAGCAACTGGCCACTGACATGGTTCTAGAGCAGGGGTCTTCAAACTTGGCCCTTTTATGACTTGTGGACTCCAACTCCCAGAATTCCTCAGTAGCGTACCTGGCTGAGGAATTCTGGGAGTTGAAGTCCAGAAGTCATAAAAGGGCCAAGTTTGAAGACCCCTGTTCTAGAGCTTCCCCCCCCCAGAACAATTAATTAAAAAAAAACATTGTAAAGCCCGACCGATTATAATTATACTGTTACTACTCCTATTCGTTTATCATCAGAATTTCTTTTTGATTTGATTTTCTGCAATTCATTTTTAAATATATTTTTTTTTTAAAAAAAGAACAGGCGATAAAGGAAGTCCCAATCATTTCTCTCTGCCGAAAAGGGACCGTTACTTCTCCGCTCAAGGCGGGCCTTTCTTTTTGGTTTGCCAAATACAAGGGGAACGGCAGGGGACAAAAAAAAAATCTTCAAAAGAACTTCGCACGGAGTTGGATGCGACGCGGAGTATCTCCTTCCGAGTAGCCCCTGTGACCATCCCTCCCGAGGGCGGGTTGGGACTCCGGCGGCTTCGTCCTCCTGGGAATAGTGCAGGGTCTCTCGAGAGTGAGAGAGGAAGAGAAAGGGATTCCTTTCCCCAAAAGCGTTAAGCAGTTAACTGACAGACCTCCCATCGCCGCCATGGCCACCTCAGGCCCACTGCAGAGAAGCAGCGGGACGAAGCTGTTTGTTCTTTACGGGCCCCCTTAACTTTTCTGCAAATAATTTCAGCCGCCTTTTCATGCCTCAGCCTAATAAAACGAGGGCCGCTCACGCTTTATCTCCTTTTTTACTCACCATGGCGACTCGTTCCGCTCGGCTCAGGCGCGAAGCACAAACTCCCCACGACGCCTCTACCACAATGCACCGCGGTCGCCGGATGCAGGCCCCCTAGTCTTTCACGCGTTGTAACACCCCCCTTGCACCTTGGGCCGAACCATAGAGACGCCGTTGCTTTCGCTCTCCCGCTTCAGAAGCTAGAGAGGCCTCTGTGCTTGTCCCGCGAGATTTCCCCCGCCACTCGTTTTTTTTTGTTTTTAGGAGGCGGAAGTTCTGATCGGGCGTCCATCTTTGATAAGGGCGTCGCTTCTCACAGACTTCGTAATAGCCTGCTTGAAGTTATTAAGTCTGCCATCTTAAACTGGGCAGGAAGGGGAAGAGCAACTGACGCTGGACTTTCTACGTTTCCTTTCAACTGCCAAGTCTCCCGGAAATTGAGCAGGGGAGAGGAAGTGGAGGGCGACTGCCACTTGGCCTTTACGGCACTAGCGGAGGGGAGACGGAGGCATAGGCGAGGAAGGGCAGGCGGGTTTTCTTCCCGCCTTCTGTTTCCACGGGTGTAATTCCTCATTGGCTGAGGAGGAGCGCGCTTCGGTAATGAGGCCTCTTCCCTGAGCTGAGCGGAGCCCAGCCGCTGCGAGCAAGAGGAGAAGCGGCCACACAGCCAATTTAGCCGGGAACGGGGTGCCCCTCACTGGCTGGCCCGCTTGCCTGCTGCTAACGAGGCGCAGCCAGATTCCGGCCCATGTGGCTTTATCGGGAGCCGCGAGGGCCAATTCCCTGCTGAACCGCGGCGAGCCGTTGAACCGCTGAGGCTGGAGGAGAAGCCGGCCATGGATGATTTTTTATCCATTAGTTTGCTCTCTCTCGCTATGCTGATTGGCTGCTATGTGGCCGGCATCATCCCTTTGGCCGTAAACTTTTCCGAGGTAAGAAGGAAGGCTCTGAACACCTGCCGTCCAGGTGTGCAGAAGAATGCCAAGAATAATAATAATAATAATAATAATAATAATAATAATAATAATAATAATAATAATAATAATAAAGTTGGAAGGGACCTTGGAGGTCATCTAGTCCAACCCCCTGCTCAGGCAGGAAACCGTATACTATTTCAGGCAAATGGCTGTCCAGTCTCTTCTTAAAAACCTCCAGTGTTGGAGCATTCACCACCTCTGGAGGCAGGTTGTTCCACTGGTTAATTGTTCTAACTGTCAGGAAGTTTCTCCTTAGTTCTAGGTTGCTTGTCTCCTTGACTAGTTTCCATCCGTTGCTTCTTGTCCTGCTTTCAGGTGCTTTGGAGAATAGCTTGGCTCCCTCTTCTTTGTGGCGGCCCCTGAGATATTGGAACACTGCTATCATGTCACCCCTCACCCTTCTCTTTGTTAAACTACACATACCCAATTCCAGTAACCGTTCCCTATATGTTTTAGCCTCCAGCCCCCTAATCATCTTGGTTGCTCTTCTCTGTACCCTTTCTAGAGTCTCGACATCTTTTTTACATCGTGGTGACCATCGGAGAGCAAGGGCTCTCTAGCCGCGGTGTTAGTTTTCACTTCTGGAGACCGATCTTGAGGTGGGAGTGTTGTAAAGAACAAATAAATTTAACACAATAGGAAAGAAAACATCCTCGCAAATAAACTTTGGAATAAGCGCCTCCTTTAGGTTAGCCCTTCTTTTTTTTTTGTTTACCTTGATAACTTGTATTGCAGAATTAGGACCCGGCATGAAAGATAAAATGGCAGAAAGGAAAAAAAATGAGATATTTTGACTACTCAGCTAGAGGATTTTCCTCTCCCAATTCTTTCTGCAAAGCCCAGTTTCCTTTTGTGGTGTCGGATGTTCAGCAGCTTTAAAGTTTGAGGATATCAGTCTTTTTGAAATTTGATATAAGAAATAATTTTGCTATATGCAAAAAACGGGTTTTTTTTCCAGATAATTGCCCTTTTCGTTTTTTCAGTACAGTTAGCTGAAACTTGAAGAGAGAATACTTATTTTACATAGTTGTTTTTCTCTGATCTCATGTATATGTGCATTTAAAATTGAGTCTTAAAAAAATACATGTCCACATTGTATTTATCTGCAATATAGTAAAATATTATTTTGGAAGGAATACTTTCCAATATATTTTAAAAGACTCAGCAAGCCAAAGGCAGCTCTATATATTAATTGTCATTGTACTCAAGTTATACACATAATGCCAAAATATCCCCGTGGTGTTATAAAAAATTATTCTGATTATACAAAAATGTCTGCAAAAGTGCAACTTATTTTAATAATCACAGCCAAATGTAATTTCATTTACTGCACAATTCAAAAGTAAAATTCAAATCCAGGGAAGCATATGGAACTGATACTGAAGTAAAGCTTGATAAGCAGAAAGTACCTAACGTCTAAAAATAACAAAACAGAATGCCAGGTTAAAATAACTTGAAGAAATTTTAGCTATGTTATTTTTCCATCCTGTACAAATACTTTGTTCACAGAAAAAAGAAACATGTAAACTTACTTGCATTCTTCAAAATTTTGCAAGCCAATTGCCTGGTCATTTGGCTTATTACCTATACCTAATACTTGTGGGTGATCATCAGGTCAGCCTGCTTAAAAAAAATAGGTTCTTTATTTTCCAAATTATGTGAGAAAATAATTTTGTAAACTGAAATTGCTGTAAGGATTTGAAAATGTTTGTGAAAATCTCAGAATGGTTTAAATCAAAGAAACTAAATAAACAGATCTAAGATTAATAATTTAAATCTGTTTTTTTAACTGCCAATTCCTATGGTTTCACACTGAGATAGAAAAGTCTATTTCCAATTCTTTAAGTAACATGCATTTCCAGAGTTAATGAATCATATATTTCTTCATTAATCTTATTTCGATGTTGCCAGAATCAAGAGACTCAGCATACTGTGAGCAGCCTTCAATTTTTTTAAAGGAAGATTAGTGCTGGGTTATATATGCAAAATAAAAAAATAATGTGAGCAGCTCACTGAAAGCATCAAATGCATACTGTCAAGTAAATTTGTATTGTCTAATTTCCTTAATAAAATACAACAGCATCAGGTGTCTTGAACAAAGCATTCCAAAAGCATTTGTGGATTGTGTATATTATAATTAATAGTCTCTATATTGTAAACCATAAAACCTGGTTTTTGTTACTTTTAATAATGGTTGCATCTTTAAAGGCTAGGATTATGTGGCTTTCATATGATCGAATGTTTTACTTTGGATTATTTTTTAAAAAATAATTTCTAACAGACAATTCATTGTCATTAATCTAATGGGTGCTTATACTGTATAGGCTAAAATGTGTGTTTTATGCATGTGCATTCCAGAAATCTCTCGAGTGATTATTTGCTCTTTTGAAATTTGTCATCTTACTGGAATAAGAATCAAACAGGTTATGTAAATATCAATGTAAAACAGTCCTCAGTTCAGATAATGTACTTAGAAACAATAAATTACTGCATTTGTATATTTCTTTTATTTGTGTAAGTATACTTTGTATTCAGGATGAGGATAATGAAAAGAGAACGTAATTTTTTCTGACTGTGTTGGAGTGGAAAGAGACAGGAAGAACAATACAGTTTGGTTCAAAGGTCTGATAGCAAAGAGGTCCATGACCTTTTCCAGTTCCAAGCTAGAGAAACAGCTGGGTTAGAGCACCTCAGTTATTCACCACTAAAGTAGGCACTGGAGATGAAGGATGTGACTGTTTTCTCCATATATATTTCACACACATCCACACACATATATTCACGTTTCTTTTAATTATTTTAAATTTTATTTTCAGGAAAAATTAAAACTGGTTACAGTTCTTGGTGCCGGGCTCCTTTGTGGAACTGCCTTGGCTGTCATTGTGCCTGAAGGAGTACATGCACTTTATGAAGACCTTTTGGAGGGTAAGAAAACGACTCTTATTCTGGTACAAGGAATTTTGAATAAAACAGAACTTGATTGTAACATAGGCATTTTGGTAGTACAGTCCAGTTTTCTACAGAATCTCAATACTTATATGTATATGTATATATATATATATATATATCTTAGAGGAGACCAACATAATACGACATACTCCATGGTTACCATTCTTGGGCAACTATACATGATTTTATCAGTTTCAATTTCAATATTTTAACAATGCTTAAATTGTCTCAAGTTAGAGTACAGTGTGATGGCTTACATCAGGGGTCCCCAGCCCCTGGTCCGTGGGCCGGCACCGGTCAGTGGCATGCCAGAAACCAGGCCATGCAAACAAAACAAGGCCCCATCTGTGATATGCAGGCAGCACTCAAAATCACACAGCCTCTGGTCCACGGAAAAACCTTTCTCAATGGAACCGGTCCCTGTTGCCCAGAAGGTTGGGGGCTGCTGGCATACATGGTTAGGACACTGGGTTGGGGGTTAGCAAGCCTGCCTTCGTGACCTGAGAGCTGCTGCAGGGTTGGGGTCAACTGCCCTTGTTCACTCCAGCTCCTTAATGGGACATGAAAGGAGGCCCCCCCCAGGGTGTCCCCCCAAGAAATGGTGCTGTTACCAGCTAATCCTTTCAACCCAGAAGCTCCTTAAACAGGAGAGGAATACAGCAAATCGCCAGGCCTTATGTATATTAAAAGTGAAGCCTTTAATAGTTTATTCCCTCTTTGAAATCTTTTTCATGTTAATGAGGGAGGGAAAGAACAGAGTGCTGTTAGGCATTAAGAAAGTAAATATGGGTTTGGTGGAACTTAGATAAGCAGGGAATTAGAGTTTCTCAGTGGAGGATACCATATTATTTTGGCCACAGAAACACTTATCTAGGCTTATTATGATAGCCCCAACTCTCATGGCCTTAAGCAGATGAGAAACATGGCTTTCCTAGAGGACTTTGGGGTTTAACTGTATTAGCAATAACATTTCTTTAAGTTTTACATGGTTTTCGGTTGTATTTTTATTACTGTTTTAGTCATTCAATTTTGTATATTTTTAATAAGCGTATTTTCTAAGCCAGGGGTCCCCAACCCCCGGTCCGTGGACCGGTACTGGGCTGCAGCATGCCAGCAACCAGTCAACACAAGCAAAGCCCCATCCACAGGATGCAGGCAGCACACAAAAACGCGCACCCTCCGGTCTGCGGAAAAGCCTCTCTCCATGTAACCGGACCCTGGTGCCTAAAAGGTTGGGGGCCTCTTTTCTAAGCTATCTAGAGTCCATCTAATATTAGGTGCTCAGATAAATACAGTGCTTTTTTTGTAAAAAAAATAAAAATAAAAAAATGCCGGAACTCAACACACGTCATACAACTCGCCTTGCCTACCCTACAAGGTTCCATCCAAAAAAGGTGCTGGAACTCCATTCTGGGCGTTCTATAACAAAAAAAAAAACTCCTGGATAAATATAATTAAGAAATAAATATTGCTTGGATTTTTAAAAACAAAAAATGAGTAAAAACAGAACATTTCTGGTGCTTATAATACTTTCATTTTTAAAATAGTTAAAAGGATTTATCAAACCTTGCCAAATTATTTTCCTTACTCCTCCCCTCCCCCTTGCCTTCCATAAAACTCCAGGGTTACTGGATTTGGGGGAGGGGGAAAGGGGCTGCCTTTGATTCAGTTTTTGACTCCTGGAGATTCCCTATTTTCTGAAGTGGTTTCCCACTGCCTGCTACTTAGGGCTGAGAAAAAGGAACTGCCCAAGGTCAACTAACTGTTTTTTGTGCCTAAGGCAGGACTAAAATTCAAGGTCTTCCGGTTTCTAGACTCATGCCTTAACTACTTCACCAAATTGGCTCTCATTATTGGCTATTATTCCCTGTTAATAATAACTTCAGTTCAAAACCCTTGTTCGAGCATTACATGACTGTTAAGCAATGTTTGCTAATTTGGGGGATGAGGCAAAGGTTATTTCTCTAAACCTATTATTTGATAGCATACCTTGAAGCATTTTTAGCATGCTGAACTACATCTTTTCTTCAAATAATTTTATTAAGGTTTACAAATTGAAAGGATAAAAACTCATACAAATTCCAACAAATACCCAAAAGAAAATAAGAGTAGAAAAAAAGAAGAGTGAACTATACCCGTATCCTTAACAGGTAGTTTCAGATATTTGACAATTCAGTAAAGGGGAGGCAGCAGTAGCTGAGAAAAGGATAATTTGCATCATTTTAGTTTGGTGATATTTGTCTCTCTCTGCAGAAATTGATAATCCCGGCAACTGTGATTTTTTTCTCAAAAGTACTATGTAATTGCAAGGGGAGGGATCAGGCCTGCATTCCATTTTAATAGAACGTGGATAGATAGAATGCATCTCAATTCGAGAGAGACAAACATCCAAATAGCAATCAGAGTACTGCAAGCTATCAAATGTTAATTCTTTCCCCCTTCTTCATGGTTATCTCTCTTATTGGTTATCTCTCTTATTCTGCTAACCCCTGCATCAGATGGACTGCTGGAAACAGCTGCATTTGTCTGGAGGATAATAATTTGGGTCCATCCAAAGCACCAGATACAGTAGCTGTCCTAATGGTCACTTCTAAAGGGATGGAGAAAACACAAATACACAATTAAGAGTTTCTTTCCTACCTTTGAAAAGAGTTCAGTGGATTAGTAGGATTAGGTTTCTCAATTCATAGTCCAGCCACAATGAAAAAGAAAATATGAGCAAATGCTACATTTGAGATTTGCATAATTTAATAGGCCTGCAGATTTCACTGTTTACTCTATACTTTATATTGGAACACTTAGTTCCAATATATGTTCCTTATGTGTAAGGGTGTAGGTCTATACATATGTTGTATATAGTATGTTTTAAATGTGTGTTATGTATGTGTACACTTTGAGAGCAAGCAGCTAAATTTCATTTTTAATGTGTGCCATTGTGCCCACAGGAAAAAATGACAATAAAGGTTATCTAATCTAATTTCTCTCAGTTTTGAATGATGTTACGCATTTTAATAACATTTTAAATTTGAAGTTTAATAGAAGCATTCTGGTTGGTATATTTGAAGATCAAATATGATTGAGAATAGTTTGTCAGGCTCACTGGGGCAGTCATGCAAAATGGCCGTGCCTAGTGGCTAATGTATGATGTGATAATCTAAGGATAGTGGTCATTTCAAAGCATGTTTCTAGTATTCATCATTATTGCAGAAAATTCTGTGCTTCTTATCATGTTTCTTATTATTTGGATATCTTTTAAAAGCAGACTCTTTATTATTCAGCACCCTAATTGTTCTGTTATCCACATAGGAAGTACAGTCACATGAAAAAGGAAGTACACCCCATTGGATTGTTCCACTTTTTCAACATATAGATATTTCAACATATCAGCTTATAGATATTTGATCTTCATTTTAGCAATATTGATTATAACAAATATTCACCATTTACATTTGTGGTCCATTGTGCAATTTAAATAAATACAAATGCAAATTTTGAAGATGGAAAAAGTACACTGATGTGAAGTTTTTCTTTCTTTTTTTATCATACATGGACTAACCAATATTTTGTTTTCAGTCAAACAATATTATATATATATTTATTTGTCAAATTTTTAAATTAGCCATCTCCTTTACAGAGGAACTCCGGACAATGTACAAATAAAATATTAAAACATTAATAACAATATGTAAGATAAAAAATGAGGCAAGGATTATTAAAAATCAGTGTTAACAGTTAAAAGGAGGGGGAGGGCTTTCAGGGCACTAACCTTCCTCACAGCTGTATGCTTCTCTGTGAGCTTAAAACAAGCCATGTTATCACACCTTTCCAAAAGGCCAGGAGAATGGGGGCATGCTTCATGTCTGGGGACATAAAGAGGTGATCTAATTGAACAAAATGCTATAAAAAATTATTTTGGAATCATTTAGTTAACAAAAATAACATATGCTATTTCATTCTGTAGAAAAAGTAAGCACACTCTTGACTCAAATACTACTTTTCCCCCCAGTGCTTATGTATGTTAAACCCTAGGATATGGCTGCCATATTATTATTTATCCCCTTTATTGTTTTTACTTCCCTCTTTTATTGTCTGTAAACTTTATTGTTAGTATTATATTCTGTTGTTTTGCAAATACACTGAGTGCTTCTGTACTGTAGAGAAATTCCTTGAGTGTCTAACCATACTTGAAAAAATAAATAAAGTATAACTATAGTCTAATATCTGGTATTGTTCCCTTTAGCAGAAACAATTTCAAATACACATTTCTTATAACTGTCTATCACTTTCTGAGATCAACTGGGAGAAATTTTTCCTACTCCATGCAACATTATTCCAACACTGCAATGTCTGAGGAGTTTTTGCGTGCATAGCCCTTTTCAAATCACCCCACAGCATGGCGGGTTTTCTGGAATGTTTAGAGTCATTGTCATGTTGCCAGGTTCACTTTTGGTAGAGCTTCAATCTTCTAACAAATCTCACATTAGCTAAACATCCTCTGGAACAATGAAGAATTCATAGTGGATTCTTTGATGGTGATCACAGATCTCCCCATGTCTTGAAACAGCCCCAAACCTTAACATTTTTACCACCATTCTTTACAGTTGGTACAATGTTCATCTGGTGAAATGTTGCCTTTGGTTTTCACCATGTGTCCTGGTACTGTGGCCAAATAATTTGATGTTTTTGCCTTGGCTGTCGAGAGCACCTTGTTCTAGAAGTCCTAGTGTTTGTCTCTAGGCATTGATGAATTGATGTGTTCTTTCTGGGCAGCAAAGATTTCCTTGTGGCATACTTCCAGTGTATATTTGTGCAGCTTTCTAGTGGTAGATTCATGCCCTTTAACATCAGTAGTGGTGAGAAGGACTTGTGGGTCAGATGAAAATATGGCATTCCTTTTTTCAGCAACTTGGTTTTCCTCCTTGGCCTGGCCTGGGCAAGTTGACAGTTGTTTGAAATCTTCTCCACTTATTTTCTGCACAACGGGATGATTGATGTCCAGTATCACTCATTGATATCTATAACCTCCTTTCTGATCAGAGATCTCCTTCTGGTTAGACAGCTCTTTTGATCTAGAGCAGGGATAGGCAACCTTGGCTCTTTTATGACTCGTGGACTTCAACTCCCAGAATTCCTGAGCCAGCCATGCTAAGGAGAAATGGAGAGGTTTCCATACTGAGCCATGCTGGCTCAGGAATTCTGGGAGTTGAAGTCCACGAGTCACAAAAGAGCCAAGGTTGCCTACCCCTGATCTAGAGTGATACCACCCACTTCAGCAAAAAAGAGCAAATCAAACTAAATGACTCCAATATGACAGGTCCTCCCAGATCCTCAGTAGTAATGTTCACATTTTGTGCACCTAATTTTAGATAATGAAGGTAGTGATAAATATATGGATGTATTTACATTTTTCACATGCATTTGTTTATTTAAATTATACAATGGACTACAAAGTGTAAATATTCATGATATATTTATATATTTATCAATATTATTGAAATGAAGATCAAATATCTCTGTTGGAAAAGATTGCAGTGGGGTGTACCTTGATCTGAACCATAGAGTTTTCTGCCAAAATAGAAAGTGAATACAATAAAAAGAAGTCTTTCATTAGACATTGGAGGTATTTTGCCCAAAATACTTATTCCTAACCTTTACAAATTCAGATTCCTGTCTGCTTGCTTAAGCCTGCAGATATACATTTTTGCTTTCATTCAGTTATTTGATGAAACAGTTATTTATGTGATGTTACATACAGATGTAGTGATACAATGTCATTAACATGACATTGAGGTCATGTTAATTTAACTATGTTTCTGATCAATTTTAAATTTTATTCTAAAAAATTACAAGATTTGAAAATTAATTAGTCACTTTTAAAATTAAAAATACCCTGGGGCATGTTTTGATTTGACTTTTAATAGGTTAGGGACTGCAATTCTAATTTCAACTGTACTTTTTGGTTTCCTTTAGCAAAGCACCACCCAGTCAGTGAGAGTCAAAAGACCATTGAATCTGAGAAAGCAGATGTTCCAGATGTGCATGATCATAACCACAGCCATGACCATTCAAGATTACATGCTTACATTGGTGTTTCTCTTGTTCTTGGCTTTGTCTTTATGCTGCTGGTAGATCAGATTGGCAGTTCTCACGTCCACACTGCAGATGGTAAGCCAATTTTTTCCTAATAGGCAATCAAAGTGAGAACAATTCTCAGAAATATTTAAATAAATGAATATTCATTGCATATGATATAGTCTGTATTAAAAAAAGGATAGGGGGGTGAATTTTGCAATAAAATTAACATTTTCACCTTTAAAATTTTGCAGCATAACATTTGGTCAAAAGTTTACATTGTTAATGGTGAAAAAAATAGTATATATGTAGTCCTCACTTAACAACTCTAATTGGAATGGGAATTTCCATCGCTAAGGGATGCAGTTGTTAGGTGAAATATCACATGATTGCACCACTCAGCGATGGCAATTTTAGTAGTTCTGGTTGTGGCTAGGACTGTGTTATCATTAGGCAAGGACATCACCCTTATCTTGCCCTACTGCTCTCACCTATCTGCCTGTTTCTCTCCTCCCCCACCCACCCCAATCTCTGCCCTTGTGGCCATCCTGCACTGTTGGTCTTGCCCTAGCATGGCAAGGCCTCATGTGGCCAGAGCTGCTTTGCAAAGGGCCAGGACAGACACACCTTGTAAGCAACAGGAGGAAGACGATGGCAAAGATTGACAGCAGGATGGCTGAGGGGAGGGGCAATGGAGTAAAGGGTGGTCAAAAGGGCTGTAATGGGAGGGGAGATAGGTGGGGGAGAATTGAAACACAATTGTATGGTTATAAATGCAGGTGGACTGCCAAATTTTGATCATGTGACCACGGAAGTGCTTTCACAGCTATAACTTCAAAGACCAGCCATAACTAACATTGTTCAGCACTGTTGTAACTTCAAATTGTCACTGAACAAATGGTCATTAAGTGAAGACTACCTGCACAGGAAAGACTTTAAATGGAGACTCTCCATTAACTTTTAATGGAATTTGTAGAGTTTCTTTTTTTTAAAAAAAACCAAGAACAAATGAACTTTTAGCTTTAAATAAAATTTACTAAACCAGCAAGTAATTATCTTTTGAGATTTCGGCTACAAAACAAAGAAAGTGGCAGAAAGTATTCATCGTATTTTAACCAGAAATACTTGAATGTTGAATACACTGTGCTTGGTTCCATGCAAATACATGTGGAAACATATTTTCCACACCAAGCCTCAGTATTTTGATATAATAAGCATGTCACAGAGAACATCATCTCATCTTCTTTAACCCATAATAACCTGGAAACCATAGTTACATTCTACTTGGCAGGAACTAGACTTAAATCATTGTTAAACCATGTAAAAGTGATATGGAGCCCATGATTTTCTGACTGTTCCATCCAACTGCATTTCAAAGGTCCACTGTGATATTTTCACTGCTTAACTGTTATTACCTGTGAATGTTAATTCGCCTCCATCCTCTTGGCCTTCCAGATGGGCTTAAAACCTGGGTCTGCTGATTGGCCTGGTGTCCTGCTGGGGGCATTCCATATTGCAGGTGTTTTGTATATTAAGAGAAGATTCTGTTTCCACCCAATTGTATTTTGCTTCCTTCTTTAGCTACCTCTCTTAATTTTAATTTTAGTATTTATCATTTTAATGTTTCAGATTGTCATTTTTATCTTGTTGTGAGTCGCCTAGAGCCACTTGATGGCAAGGTGGGCATCATATAAATTAAATTAAATTAAATTAAATTAAATTAATAAATAAATGTTAAACTATCTTTCTAAAGGATTCAAGTTCATAGAATATTCCATCCCTTAAATGGGAAGAAGGAAGGAAAGATTCAAAGAATAGAGATAGTTTAGTTTGGTGAAAAAATGTTATTATGATCTATTCATGATAATGTCCAGTCACAGCTGCCAGTTCTTTAGCTGGTGTTGACCTTCATATGCATCAAGTTCCTCACAAGAACCTAGAATGTCACAATGTATCAGCCTATATGTGCAGATACAAACTGTGTGGCATTTTGTAATGTCAATGGGCAGATTTTCTAAGTGCTATTCAAATTTTTGGTATGCGCTATAATATTATTGTAATTATTATATTATCCTATATAAAATGCCTAGAATTCAGTCTTCTACTGTAGTTTCTAGACCATCTATCACCTTAACTACTTTACTAAAGTGGTTTTTTAACCTATATTAACTTCTAATAAATATTAACCTTTGTAATGTTTCTTCATTTCAGTTTCTGCTCCTGCTCTCTTATTTATATCTCTTTGATAAGATTCCTTAATTATTTCAGACCCAGAAGCAGGAAGGTCAGGCAATTCCAAAATTACTACTACACTAGGACTAGTTGTCCATGCAGCAGGTAGGTTAATTTTGTTGGTTTTTTATGTTTTTCTAAAAAAAATGACACAGATACTGTCAAGTTATGTGAGTTAGTGTTGACATGATGACATGATCCCAGTAGTTACTGCTCTTAATAATGGAATAATGCTGTGGACTTTCTTTTTATTCTTCTCCCCAAGTTATCGTAATCTACTTTGAGATAAGAGAGGAGACTAAACCGAACTGCAGGGATATGTCCCTGGTGATTCTTTACAGCTCAGGGCTATAGTGATTTGTAATAGGAAAATACATATTTGATCCAGTCTATAGGCTTGTTGGAGACATTTCTGGAGCTTTTATTCCCAATGTTAGTCTTCTAGAATTATGTTTGGAGACAAATCTTTTAAAGTTTTAAAGAAGATCTAAACAAATATTTTTGTTTGCAAAACCATTAAAACGTAAAGTTAAGAATATGTTGTGGGTTTACGTTTTGTGTATATTGTAATATGAAATACTGCTTCTGTCTTGCTGCTATACAGTACTTAACTATAAGTGCACAGTAAATACATTTACTACTGCCATGTTATACATTTGTTTCAAACACTATAGCAATGTATCTGAATTTTTAGAACCTAATCTCCTGCTCTCGAACATACATTCCCTTTTCAACTTTTAGAATGAGTCTTAGAACTTTAAATCTTCAATTAATTTGTTCCGTGTTATGTGACCAAGGCATGAAGGACTGTGACAAAAGACTCCCAAGTCCAGGAACGGGCATACAGTGAGGGGAAAAAAATATTTGATCCCCTGCTGATGTTGTACATTTGCCCACTGACAAAGACATGATCAGTCTATAATTGTAATGGTAGGTTTATTTTAACAATGAGAGATAGAATAACAACAAAAAGTCCAGAAAAATGCATTTGAAAAAAGTTATAAATTGATTTGTATTTTAATGAGTGAAATAAGTATTTGATTCCCTATCAGTCAGAAGATTTTTGGCTCCCAGGTGTCTTTTATACCCCTTTTAGCCCCCTGAGCTCCGGCTGGTGTATTTGAACGCCAGGTCCGTCTCTAATAAGGCTCCTCTCGTTCGTGATCTGGTCGAGGGTGAGCAGGCGGACCTGGCTTGCATCACGGAGACTTGGTTGGGCCCAGAGGGCGGGATTCCTCTGGTTGACCTTTGCCCACCAGGTTTCCGGGTGCTGCACCGGCCTCGGGCTCAGGGTAGGGGTGGGGGTGTGGCTGTTGTTATGAGGGAGACCTTGTGTCCGCGGGAGGCCACTGTTCCTCAGATAGTCGGGTGTGAGTCTCTCTTTTTGAGATGCGGCCCTGGTGCGCAGTTGGGCTTGCTGCTGGTGTACCTTTCGCCTAGTCACGCAGCAGCAGCCCTGCCTGAGCTGCTCGATGTCCTCTCTGGGCTGGTGGTTGAGTTCCCGAAACTTATAGTTTTGGGGGACTTCAATCTACCATCGCTGGGAGGATCATCTGAGTTGGCTCGGGAGTTCATGGCTTCCATGACGGCCATGGACCTGACGCAAGTAATTTTGGGACCGACTCATGAGGGAGGCCACACCCTTGACCTAGTTTTCTTATCTGGACGGTGGTTAGATGATCTTGGTGGGGGCTCTCCAATTATTATGCCCCTGTCATGGACCGATCATCATCTCCTGCGGCTGGTCTTCCGTTTTGCCACCCCCCACCGTGGGTGTTTGGAACCAATTAAATGGTACCGCCCCAGACGCTTAATGGATCCCCAGAGGTTCCAGGCAGCGCTGGGGTCCCCACCTGCCTCCCTTGCTCACAGCTCGGCAGATGCCTTAGTGGAAGCCTGGGAAAGGACGGCCACTGAGGCTCTTGACCGAGTTGTACCCCTGCGGCCCCTGTCCCGGTGCAGATCCCGTCGAGCTCCATGGTTCTCTGCGGAGCTTCGGGAGATGAAGCGTCGTAGACGGGGCCTAGAGAGCGGTTGGAGGTCCAGCCGATCCGAATCCGACCGATTGCGACTAAGAGCCTACATTAGGTCTTATCTCGCTGCGATAAGGGAGGCGAGGTCTAACCACTTCGCCACCCTTATCGCGTCCGCAGATAATCGCCCGGCCACCCTGTTTAGGGTGACTCGCTCCCTCCTAAATCAGGAGGTGAGGGAGGATCCCTTGCAGGGTCGTGCCGAGGAGTTTAACCAACATCTGTCGGACAAAATCGCTCGGATTCGGACCGGTCTGGACTCTGACTGGGCAGAGTCTGACGATCAGGACACTGGCGGTCTTGTCGATATCATCTGGGAGGAGTTTGATTCTGTGACTCCGGAGGAAGTGGACAGGATCATGGGGAGGCTGAGCACCACCACGTGTTTATTGGACCCGTGCCCTTCCTGGCTGGTTTATGCAGCCCGGGAGAGGACACGCAGCTGGTTCCAGGCAGTTATATCGGCTTCTCTGAGTGAGGGTAGCTTCCCTGCCGTCTTGAAAGAGGCGGTGGTGAGGCCTCTCCTCAAGAAGCCTGCCTTGGACCCAGCTGTATTAAAAAACTTTCGTCCTGTCTCCAACCTTCGCTTTCTTGCGAAGGTTGTTGAGAGTGTGGTGGCGCATCAGCTCCCTCTGGTCCTGGATGAAGCGGATTATCTAGACCCGTACCAATCGGGTTTCAGGCCCGGGCACAGCACGGAGACGGCATTGGTCGCGCTGGTGAATGATCTCTGGAGGGCTCGGGACAGGGGATATTCCTCTGTCCTAGTCCTATTAGACCTCTCGGCGGCTTTCGATACCATCGACCATGGTATCTTGCTGCGGCGTCTCAGGGGATTGGGAGTGGGAGGCACAGTTTTACAGTGGTTCTCCTCCTATCTCCAGGGACGTTCGCAGTCGGTGTTGGCAGGAGGACAGAGGTCGACCGCGAGGTCTCTCATTTGTGGAGTTCCTCAGGGGTCGGTCCTCTCGCCTCTCCTGTTCAACATCTACATGAAACCGCTGGGTGAGATCATTCGTGGCTTTGGAGTTGGGTATCATCAGTATGCTGATGATACCCAACTTTTCCTTTTGACCCCAAACCACCCCAGTGATGCCCTCAACGTGATGTCCCAGTGCCTGGAGGCGGTTCGGGTCTGGATGGGGAGGAACAGACTCCAACTCAACCCCGACAAGACTGAGTGGCTTTGCATACCTTCATCCCGGGTTTATTCGGATGTTCCACCTCTGGCTATGGGGGGGTGAACTATTACCCCCCGTAGATAGGGCTCGCAACTTGGGAGTCCTCCTAGATTCACGGCTCACCTTGGAAGACCATATAGGAGCTGTGACTAGGGGGGCCTTCGCCCAGGTTCGCCTGGTGCGCCAGTTGCGGCCCTATCTTAGCCGGGATGATTTGTGCACGGTCACTCATGCGCTCGTGTCCTCTCGTCTGGACTACTGCAACGCTCTCTACATGGGGCTGCCCTTGAGGACCACCCGGAAGCTCCAACTGGTACAGAATGCAGCCGCGAGAGTTGTGTTGGGAGTCTCCCGATACTCCCACGTTACACCGCTGCTCCGTGAGCTGCATTGGTTGCCAGTTGTCTTCCGGGTGAGATTCAAGGTACTGGTAACAGTGTTTAAAGCCCTTCATGGCATGGGGCCGGAGTACCTTGGGGAACATCTGCTGCCGGCATCAAGCTCCCTGCGCCCTGTGCGTTCCCACAGAGAGGGCCTCCTCAGGGTGCCACCGATCAGAGAATGTCGATTGGTGGCCCCCAGGGGGAGATCCTTCTCTGTGGGCGCTCCGGAGCTGTGGAACCAGCTACCGGTAGAGCTCCGGATGGCGCCCGATCTTCGCTCCTTTCGTCGCGATCTCAAGACGTTTCTGTTTGTTCAAGCCGGCCTAGCCTGATGGGGATTGGTGGGGTTTTTTAATTTTGTGCTTTAATTTTAACTTGGTGTTTTAGAATTTTATTCCTATTGTTTTAATATGGGCAATTATTTAATCTTGTTTTAACGTTTGTATTTGTATTTTATTCTGCCCTGTGAACCGCCCTGAGTCCTCAGGGAGAAGGGCGGTATATAAATATTATTAAATTAAATTAAATTAAATTATACAGGAAACTGAGCTGTGATTAGGAGCACTCTCTTAAAGGGAAGAAGCAGAAGCAATCAATCAGATTCCAAACTCTCCACCAGGGCCAAGACCAAAGAGCTGTCCAAGGATGTCAGGGACAAGATTGTAGACCTACACCAGCCTGGAATGGGCTACAAGACTATCGCCAAGTAGCTTGGTGAGAAGGTGACAACAGTTGGTGCGATTATTCGCAAATGGAAGAAACAAAATAACTGTCAATCTCCCTCGGTCTGGGGCTCCATGCAAGATCTCACTTTGTGAAGTTTCAGTGATCATGAGAACGGTGAGGAATCGGCCCAGAACTACACAGGAGGATCTTGTTAATGATCTCAAGGCAGCTGGGACCGTAGAAACAATTGGTAACACCCTATGCCATGAAGGACTGAAATCCTACAGCACCCGCAAGGTCCCCTTGCTCAAGAAAGCACATGTACAGGCCCATCTGACATTTGCCAATGAACATCTGAATGATTCAGAGGAGAACTGAGGGAAAGTCTTGTGGTCAGATGAGACCAAAATTGAGCTCATTGGCATCACCTCAACTTGCCATGTTTGGAGGAGGGGGAATCCAGCCTATGACCCCCAAAACACCATCCCCACCATCAAATATGGAGGTGGAAACATGTTTTGGGGGTGTTTTTCTGCTAAGGGGACAAGACAACTTCACTACATCAAAGGGACGATGGATGGAGCCATGTACCATCAAATCTTGGGTGAGAACCTCCTTCCCTCAGCCAGGGCATTGAAAATGGGCAGCATGTCAATGACCCAAAACACACAGCCAAGGCAGCAAAGAAGTAGCTCAAGAAGAAGCACATTAAGGTCCTGGAGTGGCCTAGCCAGTCTCCAGACCTTAATCCCATGGAAAATCTGTGGAGGGAGCTGAAGGTTCAAGCTGCCAAACGTCAGCCTCAAAACCTTAATGACTTGGAGAGGATCTTCAAAGAGGAGCAGGACAAAATCCCTCCTGAGATGTGTGCAAACCTGGTGGCCAATTACAAGAAACGTCTGACCTCTGTGATTGCCAACAAGGGTTTTGCCACCAAGTACTAAGTCATGTTTTGCGAAGGGGTCAAATACCTATTTCACTCATTAAAATGCAAATCAATTTATAACTTTTTTGAAATGCGTTTTTCTGGATTTTTTTGGTTGTTATTCTGTCTCTCACTGTTAAAATAAACCTACCGTTAAAATTATAGACTGATCATTTCTTTGTCAGTGGGCAAACTTACAAAATCAGCACTGTAGTTCGTGCACCAGATGAATATATGCAAGGGTTTTCCTGATCATAGCTGGTTCCTACTCATTGAGTAGAAGCTGAATCCAGGAGGACCTCCAATTTATGGACCGCCCCTGAATGTGGAAATGCAACTGGATTAAATTACTGGGACCAAAAGAACCAAAAATATAGCAACAAAGCATATGTTTTAAAACAATGTTGCAAAGAGCTAAACAAAACTGTTGGCTATGTGACCATTCCTGATTCAAAACTGTTGCCGTGGATCTACTCTGAAACATAAATATTAAAACTATCATCAGGAATGGAAGAGCAGGTTAATATAAGAGAATCAGGTGACAGACTTACTCTTGTATAATTTAGCTCCAGTAACTCTTTGATCAGTGGATGGATTCATGGTTGTGTGGCTTTTTTTCCCCTTCCTCCCTCATTAAGCTGATGGTGTTGCCTTGGGTGCAGCTGCTTCTACATCTCAGACTAGTGTCCAGCTAATAGTATTTGTTGCAATTATGCTGCATAAGGTAAGCTTTGAGTAAGAAACCTTCCCATGCTTCTTCCATCGGTGAATGAGGAATTATAGACTTGAATGAAGTGCAAAAGTTCTTTTTTTAAAAAAGTACCCGCGCACTTTTTAAATCATTTCTGTTTGCTTTTGTAATTAGGATGGCATCTAGGAGTAGAAGTATGCAGCTACGTACTGTGTATGTGGGAGGTTTGTGCTAGCCCAGTAGTGACATGTAGTAAGCAGCAGTACTTCTTACTGCTGAATTTAATGTACTTAGAAGATACTTTACGTACAATTAATTTTCATTAGAATCACATAGATCTTGTGTAGGAAATGGCAGCTAATTCTGAATGATTGCTGGGCCTGGAGCTATACTAATTTCATCTTTTGGATTTCTTGTTATAGTAACAGGACCAAGCAATCCCTTAGATTTTTGAGAATTACATTCTAGTTTGACTAAATGGCTGCCATGGAGATTGTATTTTCACAATATGCCATGACTGTAGTCACAATTACCTGAAGGCTAACTGGTAAGGTTGCTGTCCACCAGCCTCTTTATCTCTCTAGGATGCTTTTATCATAACTGTATGTGTATCATTAATTTTTAATACTAATGTTAAAATAAGCATTTAGTAGGTTTTTTTTATTAAAAAGTATTTGTAAATGTATTAACTTCTTTCAATTGTATGGCATATAGTGTTTTTTTGTTTTTTTCCTAAAATGTATTTGTAAATGTATTACCTTTTTTCACTTGTATGGCATATAAAGAACAGGAAAACATGTATTTTTATTATACTTGAAGTTTGCTATTTTCCCCATTAGAAATAGTGATTTACTATCTCATATTAAGGAAGGGCTTAATACTAATGATACATTATACTCCACCAACAGAAAACTTAAGGAAGGGGTCAGTAATGTACTACTGGCATTTGGTCTCACTAAACATTCCATTTTGCAAATGAAGGCAGTACAACTCGTTTTGTATTTGAGCATTAAATATTTTATTGCTTTTATGTTGTAGGCACCTGCTGCTTTTGGGCTTGTCTCGTTTCTTATGCATGCTGGTCTTGAACGGAATCGAATCAGGAAGCACTTGCTGGTTTTTGCATTAGCAGCACCTGTTATGTCAATGGTGACTTATTTGGGATTAAGCAAGGTAAAACAGCCGTGGAATATGAAAAGTTTTAAATAATCAGATTAATCATGTTTACCAGTCAGTTGTGCATCAGTATGTTTGTTGTTGGGGAATCAATTTTGCAGATGCTTAAATATTTGGTATTTTGTTTCATATAGCATTTTTGCTGGATTATGAACAGTTCTTTTTTTTATTAAAGAGTTTTACAAAAACAAAATTTTACAATATATCCCCAAATCCCTCCCACCCCAAACCCACCCACTTCCCCCCCCCACTTCCCAGAGCTAAATACAGGATTATAGTTACAATAATCATATTCTAAATAAAAATTATGCATAATATACAATTAACCAAATTCATAATGTGCTTTAACTCCCCTTTAACATAACTACAAACAAAGTACCAATAACAATGTCCCACTAAAATCTACTCATAAGCTAAATGGAACTTTTTAGTCCCATATTTGTTCTGAATATAATTTATCCATCTCCTCCAAACTGAAATATATCTTTCCTGTGAATGATCTTTCAAATAAGCAGAAATCTTAGACATTTCTGCAAGATTCGAAACTTTAAACACCCATTCTTCTATAGTGGGCAAACTATCCTTCTTCCAATATTGTCCCACCAGTAACCGTGCTGCTGTTATCATGTTCAACATCAAGTTAGTTTCTTTAACATCACAATCTACAACAATACCCAATAAAAACAATTGCGGGGAAAACTTTATCTTTCTCTTAAAAATCTTTTGAATGTTCCACCAAATTTTGATCCAAAAAGCTTTTATATTTCTACAAGTCCACCACATGTGAAAATAGGTAGCTTCTAAACTACCACATCTCCAACATTTAGACTGTAAATTAGGATACATGTTGGACAACTTCTTGGGATCCAGATGCCATCTATAAAACATTTTATAAAAATTTTCTCTTAAATTTTGAGCCTGAGTAAATTTAACATTTCTAACCCAAATTATCTCCCAGGTGTCCAACAAAATTGGTTCCTGAATATTTTGTGACCACTTTATCATACAGTCTTTAACCAGTTCCGTTTCCGAATCCAATTCAATTAAAGCATTATATATCCTCTTTATATGTGCACAATTTAAATCTCTAATTTGTTTTACTAAATTTTGATCTGTAATTGTGATGCCAACCTTTTGATCTGACTTCCACCTAACTTTCAATTGGGTATATTGAAACCAAGAGTAACTTATGTTTTCTTGTCTTAACTCCTCTAATGATTTAAGTTGCCAATCAGTCCCTTGCAATCTAAGTAGTTCCTTATAAGAAACCATGTCCATACTCACTACCATAGATACGCCCTCTATCATGTGTCCAGGAATTCCCCAAATTGGTATTTTATAATTTAACTTATAATAATACTTTTTCCAGACACGCAATAAAGCATTTCTAAGAATATGGGATTTAAAAGCCCTGTCCACCTTCTTATCGTAAAGCAAATATGCATGCCATCCATATACCAAATCCCATCCCTCAAGATGAAGTATTCTCTTGTTAGTTAAATTAAGCCAATCACTAACCCACGTCAAGGCAACCGCATCATAATACAATTTCAAATTCGGCGCCTTGAGTCCCCCTCTTTCCCTAGCATCTTGTAAAATCTTAAATTTAACTCTTGGTTTTTTCCCCGCCCAAATAAATTTGTTAATACCCTTCTGCCATTGATCAAGGTTGGCATCCTTTTTCAATATAGGTATCATTTGAAACAAAAAGAGAAACTTTGGTAGAACATTCATTTTAACAACTGCAATTCTTCCCAGTAATGATAATTGTAATTTTTTCCAATTATGAACAGTTCTTTGAGTGAAAGTAGTCCATACAAAATGCAAATAATTGGTCTTGTTTTGACCTTTTTTTTAACTAACACCAAATTATGGATTTTATGTAAATCATCAACCACCATCTAGCTTTTTTGCACTGACAAAATTTGCTGAGTAAATTTTCCACTGGCGGTAGGCAATGTTAGATCTCCAGAACATTAGTTTCTCTTTGAGGTAAGTTATAATGCATTCTAAAGATGTTTTTGAAATTTCAGTAGACCAGCAATTGAAGTACAATTTAAAAAAGGATGAGCTTTAATATTTTATCTGCCTTTTGCCTTTTTTTTTTACAGAGCAGTAAAGAGGCACTTTCAGAAGTCAATGCCACTGGAGTTGCCATGTTGTTCTCTGCTGGGACTTTCCTATATGTTGCCACAGTTCATGTTCTTCCCGAAGTGGGTGGAGTGGGACATAGCCATAAACCTGACTCTGCTGGAAGCAAGGGACTCAGTCGCCTGGAGGTGGCTGCATTGGTTCTGGGTTGTTTGATTCCTCTGATTTTATCTATCGGACACCAACATTAAAACTTGGAAGACCAGCATTTTTCCCTTCAATCTGATAAAAGCCGCAGTCAGTTGCTTTTTTATTGCTGTCTCTCTTACCCTGTTGACCACCCCATGTATGTTGAGTTGGAGAGGATCGTCATTTTAACAAGAAAACTGTGGGAAAACTCAATAGAAGAGAGAGTACTCTTTGATGGCTAGTTATGAATCCTGCGTAATTTCTTTTTTTCTGAAGATACTTTCATTATGACTTCCTACCTATTCTCAGGGAAGCTGGAACTTGGATATTATCTGGGAAGATCCTTGCAATTCATCATGAAATCATAATCCAAGTGTTCTGTATGTCAGCATTCAGAGCTGATCTCTTGACATTATGATGCTACCTTCTAATATGCGGGAAGATTGTTCACATCTTCCACATGTTCATGCGTTAATAATGGCATGGGCTGACTTAGAAGGAATCATCTGGTGAACATATTTGTGAGGATGAAGTTGTAGGCAAAATTTGTATTAGGTAAAGAAGTTTGATAGGATTCTTGCATTGAATTATTATTATTATTATTATTATTATTATTATGGAAGCACATTTGTTCTTTGATTTTAACAGGCTATACAGTACAGAAGAGAGGCACATTCAGCAGGAGGTTAGATTGTTCTGAGCTTCTAAGGAATAGGTGTTTATTCAAAGGAATGCTAGTTTATTTACAAAAATGTTCCTTTTCAAGTAGAATAAGGTAAGCCCTGTTCATCAGGCATCAACCTCAAAAGCTGAAACATTAATACTTTCTGATATTATTACCAAAAATCATTCCAGGTTGTGAGCTTGTTTTGAATTAAATGTCTGAAGTCTGTTAAACCTGAGTATCAACACACCTCTAGAACACAATTCTACACATCATAGTGGTTCAAAAAGGTATCTGTAATTATCCAGAAAAAGAAAACCCCATCAAAACCTTTGGTTAAAAAATAAATAAATGGTTAAAATATATGTTGGTTACTAGTGCACAGTTTTATATATGCTTTAATTTTTCAATCACCTTATCAAAAGTCTTTCCTTAATAGTTAAAATTTTATTTATAAACAAGATAGTGTTTGAGTGAAAATATTTTTTACTGGACTGATTATTCCATGAGATAAATCTGTTCCTTTCTTCAGTAACTTTTTACAGTCCAGTAATTAATGAAACTTGTTTTCCTTGCCTGCCTTGCTCACATCTTATATTTCCTTGACAGTGGATGTTAAGGTTGTTTAGAATGGTTATGCTTTAATTGGCAGTTCCTACTTATTGAATGAATATTGGTTGTGCATCAGTACGCAATATCAGTTTTTCATTAAAAAAAATCTTGCCTTTTATGGGGGGGGGCATAATGTTAGAACCAGAAAGGAATTAACATTAAATAATATAAACATGACTCTTTCTAAAGGTTTTTTTAAAGCTAATACTCAACAGACCTATTGACTGCTATTCTTTCCAATATACCTTTATCAGCTGCATACATTTATATCAATAAATATTAATCATCTGTGCTAGTGTGGATCAAGCATCATAAAATGGTGCATCACAAATGGATCTGCCAGTTGTACTTGATCTGTAACAAACCATTTCAAAGATTACAGTTTTAGAATTCTCTTCTATGCTAGAAGAGAAAATTAGAAACATATTTGTCAAAACATGGGACAAAAACCCCAGATGTACTATTTGAGCTGGTATATATATATTGAGCTGGTTAATGTGCCTGTCACATTTGTATACTTAATGATTGAAAATAAAGTCATAAAATGCCAAATTACCATTGCTGGGAAAATGACAAGAATGTCAATTCTTCCAACTAGCAAGTTGGGAAATAATGGCAAAATGACAAGTCACCAAACTTGATTGAAATGTCATGAATATAGAAATATTTGGAAGAAGAATTAGGATTCAGGGATATAGTTTTGAGTTTAAATCACACATTTTAAAAAATTATTTGATTGTTGTATGTAATTGAGAGAGAAGGTCAGGAATTCTGTTTTAAGCCAGATTTTAAGTGCTTACTGTTATTTGCAAAACTTAATTGGAAGCTACCTAAACTAAATCAAATTTGTGAAAGCAAGTCTGTTAATTCTTTTTTCCCTATTTCACTAACCTGGGCTCGGTATCTAGAACTAAATTATTATTTGTAAGGCAATGGATAGGCTTAATGTGTGATGTTTATTACACAATAAACTTCATAAGGCAGTGTAGGAAATGCTTATGGGGCTGATTTGCTCCTGTATGGGAACAAAGGTGCCTTGAATACTTTGTCAGTATTTAATTGCTAACTGCTTTTGGAGCAGTGAGCTATGAGAAGGGAATTTCTAGATAATAAAAGAAATCCTGTAGCAGAATTCCAGAAATTTGATCTCTTATAATACTGAGAAGCTCAGTTTTGAGAAATCTGGATTTGAGCATATGGATTTTGACTTTGCCCAGATTTTTAAAAAATCAATGCAAAATCATTGTTTTTGTAGTCTAATTCTACTCTTCTTAACTCTTACTACTAATCACATCCAATTTGTATTCTGAACTTCCCAGTAAACCTGAAAGCCATGGATTGCTAAAACAGAGATGCATCATTAATACATTCTCACAAATTCCAACACTTCCACAAGTCTTATCAGTTGTAGACTGAGTTGAAAGTGGAAATGTTTACAATGAATTTTGTCTGTATGCAACATTACATTCAGTCACCTAATTACCATTATTCATAAAACAATCTTGCCTACGCTGGAGAAACTCAAGTTTGCAATATTTGACAGATATATTAAGGAAACGCAGTATCTTCAATTGAAAGGAAGTGTCTTGGAATTTCTGAAACAGTGGAAAGGAGAAGCTCAAAAGTGATTTTCCTGTATCCTAAGTGAAAATATTTTTTAATATCCAGCTGTACCAGAATGGGAAAACTTGAACAATAAATTGTGCTGCTGTGTTGTTTATGATGAACCATAGGTAACTTGGAAAATGGGAAGCCCTTGCAGCAGCATTTGAAGGAGATTATTCATTTCAGAAAGATACGAACTTTTACATGTTTCTGTTATGTCCCTGTTATCCAGATATGATTTCATGGGTAGCGTTCCCTGGTCATAGCTGTATACCTGATTCCGTGCACTAAAGTGTAATTTTAATGTCTTTTCTAAATCATTTGTACACATGAGATCATTCCATGGATGGCTGCCTTATTTTTAATTTTTTCACTTTAATTGTGAACTGTTTAAATATGTTTTTATTATATTAAAAATTATTTGCTGCATTGTTGAAATAATTTGTCTCATTTTTAATGGTGACAAAAAAAAGCAATAATTTGTAGATTCTTGAAGGGGAAATGGTTTATAGTTTGCTTTATCTCATTTTTATCTCCTTTATTCACTTCTAGAAACAGATAAAGCAATTTTAGAAGAACCCAGTAAAAAGCATAATAAATCCAAATGTAATATACCAAAGTATTAAATGTTCTTACATAAACATGTTTTTTTTTCTTATTTTGAAAACCTGTTGGTGATTTACACACCCTTGAAGACCATTGAAAATTTCATTTGGACCATAATGGACCAGCCCAGCTAATTATGGATATTTATTATGCTGGCATGACAACTCCCTTCTGTAAGCTAGAGATTACGTGCAATTCAAAATGCTGATGATATCCTACCTGACATAAGACTGGGTTTCCTGTGGGACCAACTGCTCCCGAGGGTATTTGCCCATCCCATACATTCTGAAGGAGAAGGCAACCTCTGGGTCCTTTCATTGAAATGGTCATGTTATGAGCCCAGGAGGTGAGGGTTCTCAGAGATGTCCCCTGCCCTTTGGAATGATCTTTTCTTAAGACATAAGGTTGCCCCAACTTTACATCCCTTTAGGTGGGAAGACCTGGCTTTTTCTCCCAGCTCTGGGATCAGGTTGAATTGAATCCATGATGGCAAGAGAAGGTTTTCAGTTCTCTCTGCCCTGTCATTGTTTAATGTATTTTAATACATTGTATTAATTATGTCCACCACCCAGAGTCAGCTGATTTGATTTTGGCAGTCGTGTAAATGCATAAAATGATGACAAATGTACCACGTTCTTGTTAGCTCTAGACATTTCTAAGCAAAATCCTTACTTAATTTTTTTTAAAAAAAATAAATAAATCCAAATTTAAGCTTGTCTAAATGGAGCTGGAACATCTTGGAAAATTACTTGGGCACCTGTCCAGCTGGATAGAAAAAGACTAATCAGAAATTATTTTTAATGTATTTTCTCTAATGAAAGCCCCTTGTGCTTCTCAAGCTTTGGACAGAATCCTGCATATAGAATATGCTATCCAGTCTTTTATATGAAAATGTCTATTCTGCTGCCATGTTTTGGGCATCTCTGTAAAAATAAAACAAATTGCAGGTAGATAGATATAGAAGTTCTGCCGTAAAATATTGGGCTCCCATGATTTTGGCGATAGACTATTATGGTAGTTGGAGAGGAAGATAATAGGAAATTTACACAATTGAAGCAAACAGGTGTAGACAAAAGACTGGAGATTTCTTCTAGTGAGTGATCCAGTCTATTTGGAGCTATTAGAAAATTTACGGTAGGGTAGCAGGAATGGTCTGACAATACAGTAAGTACCTCTGACTATTTATTTTATTTATTTATTTTAATTCCATTTATATCCCGCCCTTCTCCGAAGACTCAGGGCGGCTTACAAGCTTAGCAGTAGCCTTCATTCTATGTATATGCCTGCTTATTAGGGCTTTCACACACACCCCAAGCGGCATTATTACAAAGTCAGCTTAATTGCTCCCAACAATCTGGGTCCTCATTTTACCTACCTCGGAAGGATGGAAGGCTGAGTCAACCTTGAGCCTGGTGGGACTCGAACCTGCACTAATTGCAGGCAGCTGGTGTTACTTAAGGAGGCATTAGCCCACTGCTCCACCAAGGCTCTTTTTTATCAGCTACCTATGACTATCAGACCAATAGTAGAAAGGAATTAATTCATTGACAACAAAAATGATTACAATTGCACACTTTGGAGGCATTTGGGATGTAATTGCCCATCTGCTTTTGGATTGCTTTTTTTTCTGTTAAATAGGCTAGCCTAGTAATGGTAATGAAGGGATTCATACCATAATGAATTTTGGAGAAATAGTTTGCTATTTTATAGCAATACAGAGTTTAAAAAGGTTGTCAGAGGCAGGTAAAGTTTCCTATTGGTGAGAGAGAAAAAATTGAAGGATAATTTGAGGAGATCTTATTTCTGCTATGTGTTATGTGGGAATTTTCAAAATTTGTCATCGCAGATAAAACAAGATATACCAATTTGACTTGGAATGAATGAACTGAAGTTCATTTTCAATAAACCGATATCAAAGGATGCAGCAGTTGATTGAGTCAAAATTGGGCCCATTTGCAGTGATTGCAAATTATGTGTTAGCATTTTGACATTTCCACTGAATAACTGGTATACTGTCTTCATTTTATTTCTGGAAATATCGTAAGAAACTTGTGTTATTCTTTACTAACATCAGTTCATTCTGAGTTTTAATTTCCCCAATAGCTCTTTACAATTCTAGACTATTTGTCTTCTTTGATGACCTGACCTTTCCATATTCTACTCTACAGGCTTGATTTTTGCTTTTGTTTTCTGATCCTCAGTAAACTTTGAATAACATAAGTTAGCCAGAGAGCTTCGGTTTTAAAAAAGATGAAATCTGGAGGGCAAACTAATGTTCATATCTATCCCATATGTTTTTAAAAAAACATTTTTAGAAACTTAAGTTGAAAAATTTACAAAATGTATTCCTATCTGAAATTTTAGGCAAGCTAAAGGTTGAGATTTTAGACAAGCAAGGGTTAACCATTCCATTAACCGCATCACCCACACTGTAATGCTCAAAAACAGAAATGTGGCTTCCAACGTCTTCTACAGCTATCAGTATCCAAGAAGCCTTGCCAGGAGCCTTTGTTCAGATGTAATCAGGCAGCAGCACCTCTAAATACCTCCATGACCACAACCCATATTGTACGGGACAGTTCCCAACATTCCACATAGGTTGAAAAGAAATGAAGGGAAGGGAAGAAAGCCTGGTTTTTAACTGTCCTGTTGCTATTGCTGGGCTGCTGAATTTGTCTGCTACACTTCTGCTACAATTTGTTTTAGGCAGTTTGTTATGAGACAAAAAGGTCAAATGGATTGGCATACTATGGTTTGTGGTTAAACTACTATTGCATGTAATACATATTTCTATTTATATCACAGGGTATATACACCACAGCACACATTTCTCAAAGCATTGTTTACACAAACAATTCTATGTCAATCATCCATTGTAACCATCCAGAAAAGCTGGTAATCAGTTTAGTAAGAAAGCTTACTTTTTAAACAGTTTCTGAACATTTTGTTGTTAAGCCAAAAACAGGTTTTGCTGCATTTCCTTTCCCTATCTCCTCCCATTTCTGCTTTAAAAGAGTATATGTGCATTTTACTTTTTTTAAAAAAAATAATGGAGCTCTCAAGCTGAAATTTCACAAAGTTAAATGTCCTCTAAAATCCTGTTTCCATCCCATTCTGCCAAAGAATGCCTTCTATTATAGCTTCTCATCAAATCTTTTTTTCAAACTATCTCTGACTGGTTTAAGCTGAATCTTGTCTTCAAATCTTGGGTCACAAGTTACATGTTGGCTGTGACTGAATGTTGAGATGTATTGTTCTGAGCTCTTGTCATATATTCTTGTTTTTGTTTACCTCAGAGAAAATTAAAAATAATTTTAAAAATATCTCGGTCCACAAATTAGAATCAAGTCTTTTCAACCTTAAATCTCACATCTGAATGGAAACTTGGCTAGTGGAATTCACATTCAAACATATGTTAATGATCAACATTTGAACAGAAATGCAATCTTCATTGAGCTCAGAGGTGGTTAGTCCCATCCAGCTTATTCATTAAAAGAACCCTTTATTCCATAATTATCCTTTTTTTCCCCAAGCAGCACAATGTCCCTTCTTGGATCCTCCTCCCATTTTATCTTTACAACAACCTGACAAGGTAAATTGGGCTGGTCATTCTCAGCGCAAGAATTTAGCTAGTGAATGGATTGAAGATTTGGACCCAGAGCGCCATGTTCTTATTCCTAAACCTTAATCATCATACTAAACTGACTAGGGAAGAAACTAATGAGTGCCATTTCATTCTACCTGCAACTATACTTTGTGAATGCTCCACTGTTACACAAACTATGCCTTGGCTTGTTACACTGAGGGCTCCATCTACTTCATGAAAAAGGTTTTCCCCCCTGCTTGTCTGGAATGTTCCCTCTCTGGTCAGGGCATCAGGAAGCGAAATGAAACAAGGAAGCTCACATCATCTCTGCATCAGGGAGACAAATATCGAGCACTGGCAGCAGAGTTATTGATTCAGAGCTAAGCCTCACTCTCTCCCCCCCCCCTCTCCCCGACTAAGCAGTTACACCTTTCTGGTTCGTTGCATTTAATCGGATTCCTACAGCTGCAGAGCAGAGGCAGAGAATTGGATTTTTTTTAAGTCTGCCTCTTAATAATGTTTACTTCAAAATCCAACTCCGTCTCTCCTTCCCCCTCCATGGATCCGACAGATCTGGATGCCTTGGATATCCGCACCAAAGTGCAGCTGTACGGAGTGCTCTGGAAGAGACCGTTTGGGAGACCGTCAGCCAAGTGGTCCAGGAGGTAAGGCAGAAGGTGCCTGGGTAGAACTGCAGAGGCAAAAAGGGAGGGGAGAAGAGAAGGTGATTATGGAGTTCATAATGGGAAGGAAAAGCCAGAAAATCTGGGATAGCAAATCAGGCTGGAGTTCTGGATAGGTAGGATCTTAAAATGTCCAGGCAGAATAGAAGAGTACAGTGAAGAAATGGGGCTGTATTAAATGTGTAGGATCCAAATCAGCCTCATCATCACCATCATCATTATTTTGCAATTTTATGGAATCTATTAATTAACAATCTGGGCAACCACAGTTTCTGTGTTGTGGTCCATTTTCTAGGTTGGCAAAGACTCTCTGCCTGCAATGCTCTGTACTCTTTAAAGAAGAGGCATAAGAGACCTGATGTTAGGCCAAGTGTATATAAGAGACAGTGACAACTTAAGTAGCATTTCCATTTGGATTCCAAGCTTTTTTTTCAGAATGTAGGCTAAGTTGAGATCCCCCACTAGGGAAAGTTTAGCCATGCAGGCTTTCTTTGCTTGCTTGTTTGCTTGCTTGCTTGCTGCTTGTTGTGTGAACTTAATTCCAAAGTGCTTTTTTGAGAATGCTAGCTGCCTGATCTAAAGACATGACACAATGCCAACCCAACAAGGAGGAGCCAACCTGTTCGTGCTATCACCATCTAATCCTACGCACATATTTATCTTGTGCTCATTCTCAGAATTACTGCACAATTCTGTTTCTCAATCACAAAACATTACAAGTTAGCTGCTGAGAAGAAAATGCCATCCCCATAATAAATATCCCATTCCTGAATATAGTTTTGGATTAGTAGCAATATATGTATTCAGGAGTAACTTATTCTACTGCCTGATTTCAGAAACATTTAATGCGTAAGATTTCTTTTTAATCTTCCTGCTACTCTGACCAGTCCTTCTAGAAAGATCTGTCTCTGTGATTCTTCATCTTAAATTCCATGTGCATTTATACTTGTAGTTAATATGTAGCCCAACTCAACATGAAAGCACAGTGAATAAATATAAAGAGAAACTTGGATCAAGGGTTCCTATGGAGGAAATTCTACTTACAAGGTTCTTCCATTGAAGCAAAAAATAGGAGATAAGTTTTTGCTGATCCTCCCCGTTTCTTCTTTTGCCTCATCATTCCAGCACAGCATAAAAGAGCTGCAGAGAGGAGAACATTGTTCAATGATTTCCCTTTCCTCTCTCCTGTGAAGAACCTTTAAAATGCTATTCCCTGAATTCATCTGTTCAAAAAATGAAATTCTGGATCTATTATTGTATTAAATGTATGTGTTTCATTGCTAATTTGCCTGAGCAAAAGAAGATGAGGTGGGGAAGAGGTACAGCTCAACCTGCACTTCTACTCTCAATGTGTACCTGTGAACTTATGAAAAAGATATTTCAGGCTATGTACATGGAAATTAGTGGGCCTTCTGCAGCCAAAGAGAGGCGGAATCCTTCTGAAGCAGAGGAGGTGTTGACCTGAAAGTTGCAAGACTTAGCAAACTGTCAAGAGCCAAACCACTGATTCCTGAATAAATAAGGATAGTGGTGGCTTTTAAAAATGCTTTTCAACCACAGTATGAAGGCATTGTATAGAATAGCATCTCCCCCACCCCCAGATTCCATATGCCTAAAGCACAGTAAAAATGCAAGCCATAAAACAGTTGCAAGTTTCTGCCTTTTTTAAGTGACATTCTAAGCTATATTGATGAAGGCACTTAGAGAAAGAGCTGATTCTGATGTGACAGAATGCAGAATAACAGAGTTGAAGGGACCTTGGAAGTCCTCTAGTCCAACCTCTGCTCAAGCAGGAAACCCTATACCATTTGAGACAGATGGTTGTCCAATCTCTTCTTGAAACCTCCAGAAGAATCCTGTTTTAATAACTGATAGATTTATTCTACTAGTTGAAAGCAAACAACAGTAGAGTGGGAGAGGAAACAGTTCCTTTGGCAAACTGTTTTTTGTTTTTTGCATTCTCTGGGGTAGGTAGACAGTCTTGTGGGTTCATCAGTTTTGTGACTTTATTATAAGAATGTCACCGAACAGCAGTGATGTCGACCCAGCTCTAAAACATGACAAGACTCATCTGTCACAGTTTGACAAGCACTCTGATAAAATAGTCACAACAGTTCAATGGTTATATAACAGCTGGTACTGATCAATCAGGGCAAGAACAGGAGCAAAACCTATTATAAACTGATCAACACTAGGCAATTACAACTAGAATGTAAACAAATGACCCCGACTAGCTATCTTTCTCACCCACAAGCTCATTCCTAGTGCCTGGCTGACAGGTGAAAGTTTGGAATAACAGTAGCTAAAATATTTTCCTAAATAAGAACTTAGATCCCATAATAGTTGAGCTCACTTTCAGTAACTGTGCTTCCAGATTTATTGTAGGGTGTGTATAGCTTTAAGTACTAGATTCTGCCTTGTTTATGAGTTCATTGAATTAAATAGAAAACTTCAGCATCAAGCTGGGCATCAAAAGTTTGCAAAGATGCTTAGAATCACCCACGCTGAAACTTTTTTCCTCCCTAAATTAACTGTTTCTCTTTTCCATTTAACAAGCAGATCTACCAGTCTCCTCTCTCTGTGGTTTTGTTGCCAAAACATGTAACAGAAAAGTATGCCATTTCAGTTGCTACATTTGAGATATGGAAAGTCCTGGAGACGCTCTTTTTCCATTTCTACCAGAATCTATCTCCCAAAGGATGAAAATAATCCCAGTTTCAATTATGTGCATTATTTGGCACCTGGAACTTTTAGAACAGTATAGTGCGAAAGAAAAAAAAAGAATTGTGTAGATCTTAGATTGAAGAATGTTAAAGATCTGAGAGTACTTAACTTCTTTTAAGTTTTCAAAGATTTTATAAATGTTAGGCTAACTAAGCTCATTAACAGCATGTTAGAAATCATAGCAGCATTTTTTCTACAGAAAACAGATTTTCTGAGGGTTGATCACAGAGTGTATATGTTTTTCTCAACTATGCCAAATGTATATGTAACTCATTTTGTAACAAACAACTCAGGGCTCACTCTTGATTTTATAGCATAACGCCCACCTCTACTTGCAGATTGCAAAATTTTGGATGGAAACAAAGAAATATTTAGTAGAAAAGTCTTTGCTGCCATCCAATGGTTGTCCAGATTTTTTTGCAGCCCAGATATAGCAGACTTAGTAGTAAATGAAATTATTCACATATGAAAACACAAACTCCTGGTTGTGGTTTGTAAAACACTATTGAATAGCAAAGGTTCTGCAGGTGATTCCTCAATGTGGGTGACACATGTAGTCATAATGCTTGACATCTCTGAAGATTGCCAATCTTGTGCGCTTGGGGCTTTCTCATTTCTCAAACCTTGGAAGGTTTCAGGCAGAAACCACACCATCTCTTGTGATTTGGCATTTGGGCAAATTTTTGTCCTTTTAGCTTTTCTTGCAAAATATTGAAGATTTGCATAGTCATTTAGAGTTAGGCAGTACCTAAATGTACTTAAATTAATGCGAAGAAGCTCTCTGTGTTATAGTGCTTGCATTGCTGACCCCAGATATGTGGGATGATCCTCAAAAGCTTCAGGGATGATACAGGGCTTCACATATAGAAAAAATGTAGGCAAGGGTTGCTCTAGAACCAATGAAAGTGTTAGGAATGAAATGTAGTATCAACTATAGTTTCTGTGCATGAATATCGTAGCCGATTATTTCTTTTTTTTATTAAAGAGTTTTACAAAAACAAAGTTTTACAATATATCCCCAAATCCCCCCCACCGCAAACCCGCCCACTTCCCCCCCCCACTTCCCAGAGCTAAATACAGGATTATAGTTACAATAATCATATTCTAAATAAAAATTATGCATAATATACAATTAACCAAATTCATAATGTGCTTTAACTCCCTTTAACATAACTACAAACAAAGTACCAATAACAATATCCCACTAAAATCTACTCATAAGCTAAATGGAACTTTTTAGTCCCATATTTGTTCTGAATATAATCTATCCATCTCCTCCAAACTGAAATATATCTTTCCTGTGAATGATCTTTCAAATAAGCAGAAATCTTAGACGATTATTTCTGTCCAGGATCAAATATCGGTGGTGGTCCAGAGAAAGCTGTTCAAAACATTCCATAGTATTGAGACTAGTTGAACTGCCGCTATGAAAAGAAGGGTGAATCTAGGATAATATTCAAGGAATGTGTTTGTTATTACTTTCAAAAAGAAAGCATTCCCTGGATTACCCAGTTTCCAGATTTGTGAGTATCCAGTCCACAGAGCTTCTGACTCTCAAGATAACCCTTTTGCAAAGTTACTGTTTCAAAAGTAATTTATTTTCCACTGACTTTAAAATGTCCATGTATTCTCAGTTTAATGTGCTTATATTACAGAGGTGATATTTTGTCTTTGAGATGTGGGTGGTAATTGGTGCTTAGTCATGCCATTGTTGACAGAAATTATTCTGGGCTGATTTTATGAGGAAGTTAAAGAAAACCTCACCAGTTCAGGAACCTTTGTTCTGTTTAGACAGAAAATGTTTTTTTTATACAAAGAGAGTTGCTGAGAATTGGAACTTCTCCGAAATTTGTCTGTAGCTCAGAACAAACACTTCTTTTATCGTAACTCCTTTTGTGAAAGACATTTCCAGTATGCATAATTACATTTTGCTTTAGTCTTCCAATCCAAAGACAATGACAGTGGATTTTAAGATTTATTTTCACATATTTCATTAGCATTCTTACCGCTGAGAAACTAAAACATTTTTATAAAATAATCTAGACCTTGTTGAAAGAAAAATTTTCATCAGGGTCCATTCTAAGCTGGGAATAAACAAACATGGAGACTGCTTTAGAAAGAAGGTTGTAGTTTATTGAAGAGGAGAGCCAGAGAGTAAGATGGCTCTGGGAAAGCTGACCACATGTAGTAGGGAGTGGTGGGTTTTTATACCTTCTTGAGCTTTTGTTTGGAGTTGTTCCTGTGGCATGAACTTTGTCCTGATTCTGAGTGTGCCTTTCTGGTATTCGGATTGTGGTATTATTATGTCCCAAAGGTCATATTCTGCTTCCCAGGGGGTGTGGCTGATGACTATGTCCTGTGTTGGATGTTTTTGGTGTGCGAGATTGTTGATTCTAGGGATCTTTGTCTTTCTAATCCCATCATATCTAAGCTTCCAGGTGCCAGTCTTTCTGAAAGGATTATGATATCTGGATTTCTACAGAGCCGGTTTCTGTGTGAGGGAGGGAGACCTGGGGCTAATAAGAAAAACTGGGCATGCTTTTCTACCTTTTTAAGATCCTTTGAGGAAATATTATATTCTGCCCTTTTTAATATTTAGTTCTCTGGCAGGCCCTGACTTCCCACAACCTCATTATACATTTGGTACATTATGTACAATATGTCTTCAGCAGTGGTGGGATTCAGATATGTGAACAACTGGTTCTCTGTATGGATGCCGCTTCCAGAAGTCCATTCTAGGCGTGGGCAACAAAAAATTAGCTACCAGTTGTGCCAAAGTGGTGCAAACCGGATGATTCCCACCACTGGTCTTGAATGAATGTTGTTTGTACATTTGTAATGGCTAGAGTGAATCATTACTCTGAGAAGTACAAGGGAGTACATTTATATTTACTCCCTGAGATATAACTACTAAGCTGAATTTGATGATGTGAAGACACTTCTCATATATCACCAAGTACATAACATTGATATGTTTTAGCATTTCTTTTTAAAGAAATTCACCTCTTTGCAGTGACTTTACCCAGCCACTAATTCTCTCAATACAGGTAGTTCTCAGTGACCACAATTGGAACCACTGCTCCAACTCCACTGCTAAACTGCACAGACACTAGTTGAATCATCAGGTGACTGTGACAGACTTACAACTTCACTTCCTCTTTGCTCATTAAGCAAAGCAATTTTACTTCTGCCTTCTGTATTTACTCTGTTTGTTACAAGCTAGTTCAGAAACACACAAATGGCAGTCGTGATCATTGAAAGGGTCATAAATGCAAGGAAGGGTCACAAGCTTTGTTTTTTTTAACACTGTTGCAACTTCAGATTGTTGTAAAACAAAGCAGCCAGTAATCAAAGACTACCTGTATACTTTTTTAACTGTTTTTCTTTGAGAAGGAATTCAAAATTTTTAACTGCTTCCAAATTTTCTATAAAGGGAACTGATATAGAAGGCATTTTTAAAAACTAAATATTTAAAAGTACCACATTACTTCCCCCCCTCCCTCCCCCCAAGATTCAGTGTGTAATAGTACGGGTATATGTAATTTTTCTGGAATTGGCATATAGGTATCAAAACTTAGACTTGAAAAAATACTGAAAAGGTAATTCAGCTATCTTCTTTTAAGCTTAAGAATGGAAATCAATGGATTATAATCACTACAGTGCAAAATAGCATGTGCAGGTAAAAGGCAAGTTTCCTCAAAATGAAATTAGCAGAATAGCAAAAGATATTATTAAAAAATGGCTAGACTTACGTAAAAGCCAATCCATACCCATTCAGGTAGATCAGCACTTTCTACTACTGTATATCAGGGGTCTTCAAACTTGGCCCTTTCATGACTATGGACTTCAACTCCCAGAATTCCTCAGCCACCCTGGCTGAGGAATTTTGGGAGTTGAAGTCCACAAGTCATGAAAGGACCAAGTTTGAAGACCCCTGTACTACATTGTGGACCATGGCACCCACCAGGGTTTAAATAACTACATGTTACCATTGCCTGTTGGAGAATTAAAATTTTATGTAAAGAAATATTTCTTTTTCAGATTCTTTATCATCAAGGAAAGTTTTCTGCTTTACTATGCTGAGAGTGAAAAGAAGAACTTTGAAAATAATCGGTACTTCAATATCCATCCAAAGGTTAGCAACATTCAGATAGAGTCTTGTTAGAAGGGCATCTAGAACGACTGGATTTCTGCTTCACAATACATATATTTGTGTACTTAAAATGAACATTTAAAAAATGTAAATGAACCTGCATGGTGCATTTAAGATTACCTGGAGAGTAAACAATCAAATATAGCATGCAATTTTTAATCCCCTTGAAATCCAGATTACCTTTTCCTTGTTCAGCTTCCAAAAAGCCTTGAAGTTGTGGCATTTCAAAAAACATTTGAGTACAACCAGGACTGTGTGGGGGCATCTGGAGTGATTGTTTTGATTGACTGATTGATTCTATTTTAATATTTGTTTCTTGACGTAAGCAACTCAGAGCCATTAGGAACTGAGCAGTACATAGGTTCAATAGGTAAATAAATACAGATAGTCCTCCATTAAGAACCATCCATTCAGCAACTGTTCAAAGTTACAGTGGCACTGAATGACACCTATAGCCAATCCTGAAAATTGCAGCCAACATAACGTCCCCGCAATCACATGGTTGCAATTTGGATGCTTGGCATCCAGCTAACAATTATGATGGTTGCAGCATCCCGTGGTCACATGAGCAGAATTGTGAACTACACAGCTGGCTTCCAACAAGCAAAATCAATGGGTAAGTCAGCACAAGAGTTGCTTAAAGAGCTGTGGTGGTGCAGTGGTTGGAATGCAGTATTGCAGGCTAACTCTGTATTCTCATTGCCAGCAGTTCTATTCTGACCGGCTCAAGGTTGACTCAGCCTTCCATCCTTCCGAGGTTGCTAAAATGAGGACTCAAATTGTTGGGGGCAATACACTGACTCTGTAAATTGCTTAGAGAGGGCTGTAAAAGCACTATGAAGTGGTATATAAGTCTAAATGGTATGCTAATGCTTAACATCCAGAACTGGAGCTGCTGGAATTTGCCATCATAAGTCAATGCAGTCATGTGATATCATACTTTATGATTGTAGCAAGAGAGTTCCTAGTCCCAATGACTGTCATTAATCAAGAACTTCCTGTAAGTAAATAAAGTTTCTCCATTCTATACTTCTTATTCTTGCAAGTTTACTCCCTTTTCTGAACACCCTGAATATTAGGTATCTCAGAAACATAAGACATCTGTGTGGCTATGCATTCAGAGTGGACTGGCTTAAGGCTTTTGACATTCACTTTGTTTTTATTCAGAAACTCAGTAATAATTCATGGGGATTGTTAAATAGCGGGTTCTTTGGTGCAGGAATGAAGACACGAAGCTGAGTACAAGGTAACTCATAGTTTATTTCATGCAGAAACTGTACTGGAGAAAAGGCTGCAACTAGCCGCAATATATAGTCTAGCCCCTGGGCAGCAGCCAATAGGTTTGAATCAACCATTGCCACCTGGAGACAGCCAATTGCAGCACAGGAGACTTGTAGTCTGGGTTGCTGGAGAGCCACCCACATGGTATTCTTTAAGAGCCCAGTACATAACACCCCTCCCCTCTTAGACCAGACCATAATAACACCAATTAGTCTCCATAATTGTCAAGACTCATTATCCAAACACACTAAAATAAAAGTGATAATAATAATAAAAGTAAAAAAAAATGTAGGTTACAATGTTATTAAACAACATCTCAATGAATAGGCTTCAAAAATGGCACTATTAGACAGTTACATCATAGCACTAGTTTCTGTACTGTAGTGGCAAGAGGAATTACTACAATATATAACTCTTTATTTTACAACGTAATCTGCAAGATATGAAGGAGGCTTGTGTGCCCTAGAGGAACGTCTTGGAGTTCCCATCACTTTGTGGTCTACCAGCTTACCCAGTGGGCTGGGTAGACTTGTGTCCCTTTGTGCTCCTGGATCAAGGGGATTCGATGCACTCTGGCTGGCCTCTCCAGATTGGCCCACCCCAGAGTCAGACTGTTCGGCAGAGTAGGCACAGTGGTTGCTGAAGTTTGGTTGGCTTGCTCCTTCAGGGGACCCATGTTGCACTCCAGGGCTCCCCAGTTCTCCCTCCAGTTCTGCCTCAGTTAAGAAGGAAAAGTCCTGATAGTCTATGTGAGGACTGGCTTGGCCGCAGGTTTGAGGACCTTGGGAGGGACTTATGACACAGTCCTCACTTAGTGGCCATTCTGGAAACCATTTCCTGAGCTGATCAATGTGTCGTCTGACAACTCTCCCTCCCTCCAACCCCACTTCATAAGATAGGGGTCCGGATGCCTTGGTAATTTGACCAGGAACCCACAGATTCCCATGACCATAGTTCCTGGCCCAAACCCAATCGCCCATGTGCAGCCCCCTCAGGGGTTTTGGTTGAGAGGCTTCTGCTGCCACTCTATCTGGATGCAACCTGTCCAGTTTAGTAATCAAACACCTCCCCCAACGTAGTTCTGCAGGACTTTTACCTGTGACAGTGCAGGGAGTAGAATGCTGGCAGAGTAAAAAATCTGCCAATCTGTGATGCCAGTCACCTGTGACAATGCGCTTGAGTGCTTCCTTTGTTGTCCTCACCAGGCGTTCAGCTTGACCATTAGAAGATGGATGAAAAGGCGCAGACATTGCATGTCTGATGAGATTAGCTCTAAGGAAGGCCTGAAATTCAGCAGCAGTGAATTGGGCCCCATTGTCTGAAACTAAGACATCTGGCAACCCATGTGTGGCAAAGAGTTTTCTCAGCACCTGTATGGTCCTAGCAGTAGTCATGTTAGGAATTGGAATTACTTCCAGCCATTTTGAGTGGCTATCCACCCTCTATAAGGAAGAGCTGTCCCTGAAAGGGCCAGCGTAGTCTATGTGAACCCTAGACCAGGGAGTGTGCATTTCCTCCTACCTGTGAACTGGAGCCTGTGGCATTTCAGGCCTAGATTGCTGGCATGTATAACAACCATGGATTTGAGCCTCAATGGCCTTATCAAGGCCAGGCCACCAGAGGTAGCTTCTAGTTAAAGCTTTCATTCTGACAATGCCTTGATGGCCTTCATGTAATGATTGTAAAATCCTGTCTCTTAGGGAAGTGGGAATTATGACTCTGTTTCCCCATAAAATGCACCCTTTATGGGCAGATAACTCATGCCTCCTGAAAAAATAGCTCTGAAATTCTGAGCCTGGACTTTTATCCAACCAGCACGTGTATACCCATGACAACACTCTACTAAGTATTTTATCTGTGGCAGTTTCAGCAGCAATGTCCCCTGCATGGAGGGGAAACTCAGGTATGTCCTGTATGGACAGTATTCTAGCAGCAGGAGCTGGATCAGGATCCATTAGTGGCAGTGGTAGTCTGCTGAGGCCATCAGCATGGCCCATTTCCTTGCCCGGTTTGTGAATTAATTTAAAATTGTATGTAGATAGGAAAATAGACCATCTCAGCATTCTTGGAGATAGTATGTGGGGGGTTTGTTTGTCTGTTGTGAAAAGTGCCAACAGAGGTTTGTGGTCAGTGTATACCGTGAAATCCCTGCCATATAAATAGTCATGGAATTCTTTTATTCCAGCAATGATGGCTAGGGCCTCTTTGTCAATCTGAGCATAGTTGCACTCAGCAGAGGACAATGTCCTTGTGTAAAATGCTATAGGAACCTGTTTCCCTTTTTTTTCTATGTGACTTAAAACTGCCCCCACCCCATAGGGAGATGCATCACATGCAAGACATACAGGTTTAGACTCTTTGTAGTGAGTTACAGTGGACTTTTCTGACAATAGTGCTTTTAAGTCCTGGAAACTTTTTTCATGTAAGTTAGTCCATTTCCATGGAGCTTTCTTATCTAGAGGCCTGTGGAGGGGCTCTGTTATTGCTGCCTTATGAGGTATAAATGTGTGATAGATGTTTAGGAGGCCCAAGAATGCTTGTAGCTCTCCTTTTGATTTGGGCCTAGGAGCCATTTTAATGGCCTTTACTTTAGAATCAGCGGGGTGAATGCCGTTAGCATCAATTCGGAAACCCAGGAATTCTGTTGAAGAAACCCCAATACTACACTTGTTCTTTTTTAATTTGAGGCCTGCTTCGCGAAGATTCCCCTGCAATAAGAACATCATCAAAATAAGGGCAGATGCCCTGAATACCCTTGAGTGTACGCTCCATGATTCCCTGAAAAATACCCGGTGCAACACTGACTCCAAACTGTAAGCGTTTAACTTTGAAAGCCCCCCTCTGAGTCATGATCATATGAGCCACAGCTGTGGCCTCATCAACAATTGCTGATAGGCCTGTGCTAAAAAGTTTAGCAAAAATAGTACCCCCTTGCAAGGAGGCTAAAATATGATTGACCACTGGGACCAGGTAAGCATGTTGCTTGTGGGCTTTATTTAGTGTGCATTTATAGTCAGCACAAATGTGAACTTCCCCGTTGGCTTTAAATGGGGTGACTATAGGAGTTTCCCACTCCCCACCATCAACAAGCTGTAACATGCCCTGTTCTACGAGCTTATCGATTTCAGAATCAATTTTATGTTTTAAGGCAAAGGGGACCCTACGAGGCTTAACCCTGATTGGAACTAAGTTAGGATCTAACTTAAATGAGATAGGCGGGCCTGTGTATGTGCCTAGGGTTGAATCAAAAACATCTGCATATTCCTCGCATACTGATGCGAGGTCTGCAGTTTGCATCTGGTTTATGCCAATAATCTGAATACCTAAGGCATCAAACCAATCAAGTCCAATGAGACTCGTTCTCTGGCCCCCTACTACTATTACATCCAGGTGCCCCAAAAACCCTTTAAACTTTACCAACAAAGTGGCTTCTCCCATAACTTTAACATGAGCGTTTGAAAATCCGTTAGGATTATATCTGAGGGTCTTAGTTTGGCCCAATTGTTACTGTGCCTACACACGAAGTTAAAAGTGTCTTGAGAAATAATTGAAACTGCAGAGCCAGAGTCCAATTCCATCTTACGTGGAACTCCTTGTAGATCTATCATGAGCTTAAGTTTGGGCTTGAGGGGGCGTCGAGCCCCGGTGCGGCATACGCTTCTATGGCTTCTGAAAAAACCCACACTAACTGGACACTGGGCCCCAGTACCTCTCCTAGTCGGTTCTTCCGACTGGTTTTTGGGTGGCCGGTCTCTCTGGTGGGCTCTGCAAACCACTGTCCTTCCGCAAGCTCTGCACGTGGCTGATCGAAATCTGCAGTTGGTGCGAAAATGGTTGCCGCCGCACCCCTTACATCTCAGTAAGAGAACTGCCTTGTAATTGTCCTCTCGCTGCTGGCTGTTTCGGTGTTGCGTGTTGGGCTGCTTTTGGAGTCGGTTGATTTCAGGTTCTTCCTCCTTGGAGAATTCTTCGGTGCATTTGACGTCCTCACAGTGGACCGTTTCTTCAAACTTTGTCGATTTGGTGGGCTGCACTGTTTGAACGGCGCCCCCAGCAGCTTCGTCAGCCATCACCTCATCTTGTGCTTCAGAAAACGTTAAATTTGGCCTAGCAAAGAGTCTCTGCTGAAGAGTTCTGTCCCATAGGCTGCAGATGAGCCGGTCTCGTAGTCGCTCTTCTAAATTTGAAAATTTGCAAAGGCGTGCGGCCTGCCTCAGGCCTGCTATGAACTCAGAAGCTGATTCACCCGGTTGCTGCACTCTTTGGTCAAACTTGAACCGCCAAGCCATTTCAGACATCTTGGGCTGGAAGTGCCCGGTTAGCTTGTTTTTGAGGTCTGCATAGGAGACTGCTTCGATCGGTGGTGGCACGAAAAGGTTCTCAGCCAAATCAAAGGTTGCTGGGCCGCACACACAGAGTAGCATTGCGGCCTTCAGTCCTTCTTCCGCAAACTGATTGGCCCTGAGGTAGTTTTCTACTTGTGATAGATATGACGGCCATTCCTCCGGGTGTTTCACGTTGAATTCTCTCAGTTTCCCGACCTTTGGCATTCTTTTGCTGGTTCCTGTGTTCTTCTGGATCCTGCTTCCAGGCTCAGGGAATGAGTCCACTGAGCACGAGGTTGCTAGCGTAGCTTGCTAGCCGACCTTGAGAGAGGGGGGGGAAATGCCTTTTCCCTCCGGCGTGCGCTGCCTTTCCCTCGTAGACTTCAACTCTTAATCAGTGAAGCAGGATCCCACCTTCGTTGCCACTGTTAAATAGCAGGTTCTTTGGCGCAGGAGTGAAGACGCGAAGCTGAGTACAAGGTAACTCATAGTTTACTTCATGCAGAAACTGCACTGGAGAAAAGGCTGCAACTAGCCACAATATATAGTCTAGCCCCTGGGCGGCAGGCAATAGGTTTGAATCAACCATTGCCGCCTGGAGATAGCCAATTGCAGCACAGGAGACTTGTAGTCTGGGTTGCTGGAGAGCCGTTGGCTGCTCCAGCAACCCATGTGGTATTCTTTAAGAGCCCAGTACATAACAGGGGTGATTATGCCCTTATGCCTTTAAATAAAAAGTGCCGCTAAATGTACCAGTATATGGTTAGCCTGGGAACAGAGTGTACAGTTCTTTGGGTATGCTTCTGTTGTTCCCCAACCTTTCTTCTTTTCATCACTCTCATTTAGAAAACAGGCAACCTCCATGTATTTTCTGTCTTTATGATTAATTGACAGTCAAAAGTACTTTTCATCTACACCTTGTAACTTAAGAGATTTACCAGCTGATCCTGATCTATGCTCTACTGCTTCCATGTCATTCTTTTACGTACATTTTATAGTTTGTTGTTTAATAGATTTGTTTAAAAAACCATCTTTACTACTGACATTTTAGTAGAAACACCAGTACAAATTATCACATGTTTATATTTTTATATAAAATATTATCACAGCAAGCTTTAGACTTTAAAGACTTCTTTCTCCCCAATGCGGTTAAGGATATACAACATGATTTTCACCAATTCCACATTCTCCTGTAGTATCTCATGCCAAATTTTGAGCAAGGCAGGTTTCAGAAGGCTATAGGGGGCTGATAAATCCACGGAAATCCCTTCCTTCTTTTGCTGATGGGAAATGCTCATGACTCAGCTCATCTGAAATAAGCACAAAGCAAACCAAGCACATTTTGCATAGAAGATGAAATATCTTTGACCATCCAGTTCTTGTGAATGCCGAAGGTTCTGATAAAGAGAATCATCTTCACTGCCACTGAGGGCGGGGGGGGGGGGAATACAGGTGGCTCTAGATAAGTCACCTTAAGAGTATTCCAGCAATAGGATGCCACGCTTGAAGAGTTTCTCTTCTCTCTATGTTTAGCGTAACTGCCCCAAATATATGATCTATCTACTGAATTTGTCATTAATTAAAATGTTGAAGAAATTTTAAAAGAATGGACACCAAGAAGAAATACATTGCAATAGATAGAAGAGACCAGTGCATGGAAAACAGTGGCCAAACACTCACTATTGAAGAGTTTGCAACTGCCAACAACGTGTTTGAATTATTTCTACACCTTTTTCTTTTTGGAAGAGGTTCCTTATTGATCAGGGAAGCTAAGAGAGCTTCCAGACAAGTCTTTATGTAAACAACCCTCCTCATTTACAGAAGACGACAAGGATAACTTTCAGTCATTACCAGCTTATGATTTTTACTGTTTCCACTTATTTTCTTTCCATAATGCCAAGATATGGGAAAAAAGGAGAAAATAAATTCACAATGTTCAGTATTCAGTCAGAGATAGAACTGATCTGTCTGGAAATACCTTCCTTTAATAAGCCTTATTTTCTTTCAGATAATTTTCTTTACAAAGTACCTCACATAGTGGAGGTGTTGTAGCTGAGAGTGTGTGTTAGTATCTGTGAGCTAAGTGAACCTTGAACCTGAGGTACAGCAAGTCCCGGGATTAAGAAAGAGTTCTGTTCCTAACTCTATCCTTAAGTTGAATTTGTATGTAAATAGGAACAGGTTATTTAGTCAAATATTTGTCTTATTATGTAGTCAGAAAAATACAGGAGCATGACACCACTCAAAATGGACAAAAAGAGGACAGCATTCCTCTTTCTCTAGCTGAGGAACTGCTGCAGCCATATCATGCTTTCAGGAACCATTGAAAACAGGCTGCACAGACTTCCGGTTTGTCATTGCGGCTGCTGCGGCTGCCGGAAGATGAGCTCCATCTGCTGCGTTTGGTTTTGCTTTGCTGGGAGACCCTGGAAAGGGTCAAGAGTCACCCTGTAGGGGCAACAAGCAAGAAGTGGACCCCTGTTTGATCACAGGAGGGCGGTAGCCCTTCTGCTTGATCCAGGGCAGCCCTCCAAACCAGTGGACGAAAGACTGGCCATAGAAATATGGCCCGTCACTAGGCTGCAGACAGCCAAAGTCAGACTTACCACCAGGCACTTCTAAAGCAGCGTGGATGAGACTGGGTGAGATCTGAACCTCTCTTCAATCCTAAGTATTTTCTTTTCCTACAAAAGCTGCCCAAAGTATCTTCCCCCCTGTGATGAGAGAGGGAAGAGAACTTCTATCCCATCCTCTTAAGAATAGCGGTGGCTGACTATCCAGGGGAGTTAAAACACTGAAAGAATAACCTTAATCTAACTGGATTTATTTGCTTCTAAAATTTGGGGACCAAAAGATTTCTTATCTTTACTGAAGACTTTGGTTTTTATTTACAAAAAAGGAATAAAATAAAATTGTGTAGCTTCAGTGGTTCATTGATTTGCAGGGGGTGGGGGATGTGTGCCATCTGCCAACTGCCTTTTCAAGTCAGATCTTGTTGCCAGTCAGCCACTCAGCCAGATTTGCTCCAAATGATGAGATAGGCGGTATATTAAATAAGTAAGTAAGTAAATAAATAAATAAATTTGTCATTTTGAGTACCACAGTCAGCCCGTTTATAACTACTAAGGGCTGTTTATAAGCCAAAGATATATAAGACTTCCTGTATATATGTATCTGTTATCATTAGCTCTATGAGGATGCCCATCTCTCAATCTTATCTAGTCTAACTGCATCATGTCACTAACTGCATCATGTCACTTCTCACTGGTGATTTTAACCAATTGTCTGAAATATCTTTGGTGCCTCCTCAGGGTGTCATACCTCTTGGTGGTTGCATCGTAGAAGCCAAAGAAGAATCCAATATGCCTTATGCCATGAAAATCTCTCACGAGGACTTCCATGTAAAGTGTTGTTTTTTTTCTTGTTCCACTTAATACATTTTAATACTGCACCAAGTTTCTAATTAGACAGTAAAGAAGTAGATGGCCCAACATAAGCATGCAGCGGAGATGCTCAGGCAGCAAAACACTGCTCCATCACTGGAGGTTTTTAAAAAGAGACTGGACCACCGTTTGTCCAGAATAGTATAGAGTCCCCTCCGTAAGCAGGGGGTTGGACTAGAAGACATCCAAGTTTCCTTCCAACTCAGTTATTCTGTTAATCTGATTTCCCTTTGGTAGTTTATTCACATAAGTGTAACAGCTAGTAAAGGGAACTATTAGCTGTGACATTAGAAGTCCCTAAGATTTTTCATTTGTTTGCAGACCATCACTTTCAATTGGTTAACTTTCCTTACTGCTTTCCAGGGATCAATGCAAATTGTTCGTGCAACATTTGTTATTTCCAGTATTAGTCTGGGAAAGTCATGCAAGTAAAACTGATATATGTATTCCCAGATAGTCTTCTTTTTGTAATAGTAGTGGTTGTTTGTTTTCCCCCTTTGATCAGCTGTGTTTACATTCCAGTTTCTCTTGAGGAAAAAATGGTGTTTATGATTATTATTTTTTTAGGGCAACATTGTACTAGCAGCAGAATCAGCTTATGAGCAAACCCAGTGGTTAGAGATGCTTCAGGAGTCTGGAAAAGTGTAAGTGTGCATGCAGTCACTCCATTTTGCTTGTCTTGATTTTGAATTGCATTCAAGCTACCATTACTTTTTTTTTGGAGCTCTCATGGTGAAAAGGCATTGTGCAGTATGGTGGCTTGGAAGCCTCTTCCTTTAGCGGTTTTTCTCTCCCTTAAAAATAGCCTCTCAGGATAGAGAGAAGGATTATAAATGGAAAGTGACAACATGAAAGTTCAGTGCAAGCAATGCCTGGAAGTGCTCTTTGGTTTTGCAAATATTTTGGTTAATATAAAGAGTTTAATCCCACAAGAATTAGTACCCTAGAAGAATTCACCATGGAGTACTTCCCATAAGCCTTGCTTTTGCTGATCCCACTTATTTTATCTGCTTCTCAGGATACAGAGTGGTAGAGCACATTATTTATCACTGCTGTTGTTGCTGCTGTTACTATTTTAAAAGAATAAGGTTGCCCAACTCCACTGTAACTCTGGGTGGCACATAATCACTTCTAGACATACAGTATGCTTTATTCTCCCAACAAAATCAACAGAATTGTGTATGAATTGCCTAGGGCTGTGGACTTGATTTTAAGAATGTATTGGATGCCCAGCTTGGTAAATGCTTAATGGCTAGATGATATTCACATTGTTCTAAGTAGAACCAATTAATAAGCAAAAACCAATAGCCTAATCAAGGAACTACCAAGGAGAAATCTACACCCCCATCAACACTGGCAGAGCAACCTACTGCGTATAAGTTGGGAGCAAACTCCACAATCACTAGCACCGGTGGTAATGAAACTTCTATAAACAAACAACCAAACTCAAAGAGCATCAAGGACTCCACAATTCAACCTTGAGTTACATATATTATCTTCTGTATAAATCAGAAGTAGCTGTGTCTCTGCCCTCTCTATTAATACTTTGTTTCCCCAGTTCCTTTCAAATCTGTTACCTCCCAATACCTCTCTGTTTCTGATATCAATTTGTCTTTAGGTTTCCACCAAATAGATTGGCCTAGCGGTTAAGGCACTTAGCTAGAAAGTGGGAGTCTGTGAGTTCTAGGCCTGCCTTAGCCATGAAAGCCAGCTGGGTGACCTTGGGCCAATCATTCTCAGCCCAACCCACCTCATAGGGTTGTTGTTGGGCAAATAGGAGGAGGAAGGTGTATTAGGTATGTTTGCCAACTTGAGTTATTTGTAAAAAATAATAAAGGCAGATGAAATAAATACATAATAGAAGGAAGATAGCAGAACACCCTTTTAGCTGAGGAACACAAGGCTTTGGGTTTGTAGCTGTTTGGCATTTCCCCTCTATTTGTCAATTTCAATGTTCCCCCTCCCACAAGTATATAAGAAAGCACAGTGTCCATGGGCTAGTCCACGGGGTAGGCAACCTTGGCTCTTTTATGACTCGTGGACTTCAACTCCCAGAATTCCTGAGCCAGTCATAAAAGAGCCAAGGTTGCTCGCCCCTGGGCTAGTCCATTTCAATTATTCTAGATGACCTAGCGGGTTGTACATTGATGGCAGGAATTCCCTCCTCTCTGAAATTCTTTCAGCCCTTTTATTTTCCAATCGATTTTTTTAAAAAAATTAATTATTTAATTTTAGGAAATGTGCAAATATGATGTAAAAGGAAGGTCAAACAAACCAGCTGAGAGAGGTTAGGCAGAGCTCGGAAGTGAAAACCTTCTGGCTTCTGATTAGCGAAGCTTTCCTTTCTGGCTTGTGATATGTTGAAAGCAGGAGAAAAATTGGTAATGGAGATCAGAGGCAGCAAATGTTATGCTGGCCTTGTCGTGACTCAGGAATGACTAAATATCATTTTAACTCAGCAGTGGGGAAAGGCTGCAAGGAAAGAAATGTCATTCCGAAGAGAAACTGCGGGATGGAGCCTGCATTAGTTTCTTTCCCTAACAAGTTACATCTGACACCCAGGCAGCCACATAAAATGCATTTCCTAAATCCCATGGAATGCAATGGGACTGACTTCTGGGTGAATGTGTCCCAGGCTGATAGCTCCTCTGCCTATCTGAAATGTCATCTTTGACTCAGGCTTATTGTCTTGATTAGGAACCTTTTCTCACTTGAATCTGGCTATATTATCTATTTTTTGCCATGTCCCTATGACCTTGCCTTTATGTGATCCCCAGCTTATGCACAAGACAAAGCCCAAATTATTCTCATCTGTGTCCCTGTTAACCCCCCCCCCATTCTGCTACCATCCAACAGCAGCCTCATGACATATGACATTAATTAGGCTTATCACTGTTGTTTTGGAGGGAGATTAGATGCCTGGAACAATGGGACTAGAAGCAATGGGGACAGTCAATTTTGTTCTTGAATGGTTTTCTGTCACTTCAAGGATGGGGTGATGACACTCATTTCAACAGTGGGAAAAGCTCCACATCAGATGGATATCTGGCTTGAACAAGTGGGAGGAGAGTCAGAAGGAGCTGTTCAGTTCAAGGGCTCTTGACTCCTGTCATCTATCTTCAGCTAAAAACGGAGAACGTAATTTAGAAGAGGAATATTGTAACCAAAATGAATGGAATTACTGATCCCATCAAAAAGGAAGTGCATTGTAAAGGGCCCCAAATAGTCAGCCAATAGGGTATGGTTAAAACAACTTTGAATTTCTTGCTGACGGAAAGCTTATGGAAATACCAAGGGTCAGGCTACGCATTCATCTAATTGCATATTTTTTTACCATTAAATGCAATGTTGTACTTCCCAAATTGCCAGCTTTGCAGGAGAAAGCCATCCAGACTGGTGTCCTAATGTGGGAGGTTAAGAGGGGAGCACTCACCTTTTGTCTCTGCTAAGGTACTAGTTTTGCCATTTGGGTTGCCATTCTTTTCAACAAGAACTTTTGGGGTAAGGCTAATTAACATTCAGATGGACTTAAATGGAGAGTACAAGCACGAACAACAGATGATGCTCTCTTACTGTGGTGGAATGTAGTGCAGATTCACCGGAGGGAGGTGGGGTCTTTCCCAAGGAGCATAGGTAGAGTGCTTTAGTCTGGCAAAATTCCTGGCTATAGGCCGGCAATAATAAATTACTCTGAAGTAATTCCTCATGTCATTAACTATCTTCTACGTGGTTTGCTCTGTCCTACTCATCTTCTTTCATCTTCTCCCACCTGTACTTCAAGGCAAAAGCACTGAGAAGCATCTTCACTGCCTGGTACAGCTTAAAATAGCTTTGAAGAATTGCTTCAGCAGTCATGCAATTGTTTAGTTAAGGAGGGTAGCTTGACTGTGAAGGTCAAGAACATTCTGAAAAATGTGGCTTCGGTAGGATTGCAGGAGCCAACTAACCATCTGTGACAGAGCTGAGCAGAAAGATCTATCTCCCTTTTTATTGTACTCTTAACTTGGGGAGAGAACAGAATAGGAGTTTCACCCCCTCACACAATTGAGTAAATGTATGCCAGCCAACTATATCCCAATGCAGCAGTCATTTGGGAGTTCTTCCAACATTCAGTATAAGGGGGGGGGAATCCATCTTGAGCTTCCATACTCGCCTGCAACATAAATCTGGGTTCTGCAGCCAGCTAATGTTGAGACTGCCCTCAATCCTTAGTGTCCCAATCCATATGTCTTCGGAGAAGGGCGGGATATAAATGGAATTAAAATAAATAAATAAATATGTACTTTGGGATTCCCAAATTCCATTTTGCAGACTTGCAAGAAATGGAACCAATTTGCACACAATGTTGAACAATTTTATAGCGTTGAATATCTAAGAACCAAATAATAAGAGTACCAGTGAAACATGAGAATTGTGGTGTGTGACTTGGTTTGGGAGGGTTTGGAGCCCCAGGTAGCAAGAGGTAGAGTCTGGGCCAATATATTGAAAGAGAAAATTAAAGTAATGCTATGAATTACACAGGCACCCTGTTGTTATGGCCCTTTTATTCTTTGGAGGGAAATGATTTCCATGTTCCTTCATAGTGCTGGTTATTTTCATTTTCTCCCACTTTATCTGTTCAACTGAATAGTACTAAAAGAAGGCAAGGCTACCAGCTGTTTTCAAAGTTATTTTCCTTTGTCTTGGGGGAGAACATGAAAGAAGGACTCCCCTCCTCCTCGTTTGACACCTAGGAAAGGAGGAAAGAAAAAAAAGGAGGAAAGAGAAAAGGAGGCTGTTTTAATTCTTTGATTTCTTTTTCTGTTCACTTTTTTAAAGGACCTGGAGAAATGCTCAGCTGGGTGAAGCGATGATTGAGAGCCTTGAAGCTCAGGGACTACAACTGGCCAAAGAGAAACAGGAATATTTAGGTTGGAACTAACAGCAGCAATATATGTAAAGATTATTATCATCTGTACATGAATGCATTAAACAGGGCAGTGCAGCGCTTCAGATGCAAAGGCAAAAGGTAGTTCGGGGTGCCCACAGATTTTTCTCACAGACATGTCCCTGGAATCACTCTGCAATGACAGAGAATAGTCAGGCAATCCCAGCTGAGGACTTCAGAGAGCTGCAGAGAGGAGCCGTCTGGGCATCCCTTCAAAACCTAAGCACCTTTTTCCTTTGAATCCAAAGAGCTTCGGAGCCTTAAAATGAGGCTACTCAGTTCACATTCACTACCTCCCATTTTTGGTATATAAGCCTCTATCCAGTTGGGAAGATGATAGAATAGGAACATATCAGAGCCTTAAGGACTGCTTTGGAAGTTTTCCCACATGTTTAGAAAATGCTCTTGACAGAGAAGGCTTTCTCAGGGGTGCCTGCCCTCCAGCTTTGGGAAGCTCTTGGAAAGAAGCCCTCCCTGTATTATATCACCATCTCTTCAGTATCTGGCCAAGGTTTCTCTGTACAGGTAGTCCCCGACTCACAGCCATTCATTTAGTGACCATTTGAAGTTACAGTGGCACTGGAAAAAGTGGTTTATGACTATTTTTCACAGCAGCATCCCCATGGTCATGTGATTAAAATTCAGATGTGTAGCAATTGGCATATATTTATGATGGTTGCTGTATCCGGGGTCATGTGATCACTTTTTTGTGACCTCCTGGCCAGCAAGGTCAATAGGGAAACCAGATTGACTTAACAACTATGTTAGTAAATTAACAACTGAGGTGATTCACTTAGCAACTGCAGCAAGAAATGAGGCAAAACTCAGTTAATAATTGTCTTAACAACATAAATTTTGGGATCAATTATCATAAGGCGAGGACTACCTGTACCTCCAAGCTTTTTCCCCCGTCTGTAATATATATTTCCTATGGTTTTATACCCATCTTCAGCCATAATAAAAGTTTAATTTACTGGTCTGGTTAATTCCTATTCTTGTCAGCCATTTTAAACCTTTGTACTCTATGCTGGTACAACCCTGTTAGACTTGTTGTCTCTGCTGATCTTTCATTGTATTTTATACCATGGGCAATGAAGCTGATGATGCCCTCTCTAAAGACTCCTAACCTCTTCCCCATGTGAATTAAGATCTGTCGAGAGACGTAACTACATTAGGCTGAGTTCTCCATAGAATGATTATGCCTCTCTACAGTGCAATCAGGGTTCCAGATCTTGGTCATGTGCTGTAACTTGATTAAGTGCTGTAACTTTGGTCTTCAGTATAGAGCAGCCTTCCCTAACCTGGCCTCACAAGCTGGCTTTGAATTTTAGGAGCTGCTATTTCCTATTGGAGAATTGGAAGGCTGGTGTAGGCCTTCCTGTCAATTCAGAGGGACTGGAAATGAAAGGGAGAGAACTACATATCTGAGGAAAACCTCAGTATATGAGACATGAGCTACTTGAGAGAGTAAAGTCTTCCTGGAGCCCTCCAGAGGGTTTATACTAAAACTTCCAACAGCTCCAGACAACGTGGAGAGTCATAAGGATGATGGGAATTGTAGTTAAAAAAATCTCTGGAGGGAAATCAGATTGCAACATTCTGGTGAGTCCCATAGAGCAATCTTTTATAGCTGCTGAGTGAGATTGGCTTTTTGGTATCTTTAAGCTGGTATAACTAATAACCTTAATTAAGCAGCATGAGTTAATGAGGCCAAACAAAAGGAGGACAAAGTTAATGAGAATGTTAGGAATACAGATGGTTTCCATAATCTAAGACAGTCTCCTATTTCCAGCTAAAGCCTTCATATGAAATAAAAATAACTTGTGTAGGAAAAAACAATTAGAAGGTTGTACAATCAGTACTCCCCAATATGTATCTGTCCCTTTGCTTCATATTTTCTATTGTACGGTATTTCAACTCCAAGCAGACTGATATTCTTCACAGATAATTTATAGAAAACAATCTGGTGGGTAGAACATTAGCCAAATACTTTACCACATTTGTTTTCTAGGCAAAATCCACATTATTACTACGAACATTTTAATGCCCAGTTTTCCCATCAAAGTCATAACCTCTTAATAAATCAAAGCCTTCTCCACTGCTTTATTATTGGCCTAATTTAGCATACATCCTGCTATTTTACTCTCATCTGTTAAATAAAGGTGATGAAGCTGGTGAGAGAATCGCAAATTATAGCATATTGGTTGTTAGCTAAAGCTCGGCAGGGAAAATCACTAGTATGGTAGCAAGGCAAGCTGTTGTTTGCTGTCATTTTTGTGGATGCAACAAAAACAAGTTTACTGACGCTACCTCGTAAGGTTCAAATCAGCACATTATGCTATACAAGAAGCAAAGCTGCATTTTTCAAAATCCATGTAATCTGTGTCTGATAATTTTCAGTTATCCCTTCCATGGCGAATGCTTTCATTTGTCATTGTCTTTTGCAGATAAACTGATGGAAGAGACAGAAGAGCTATGTCTACAGAGGGAACAGAGAGAGGTTTTTTTCTCATTTTAATTGTTTAGCTTACATACTGAAATATCTATCATCTATCTCAATAGTTTCTCTGAATTACACTGTAGTTAAGACTGCTTTTTTCCCTTTCTAAAGTTCATTGCAGACTTTAGATACCTTTCCCTCAACCTATTGTCCTCCAAATTTGTTGGACTGTAATACCCATCACCCATTAATATGCTGGTTGGGCATCATGGGCTTCTGAATGGGTTATTCGCCTGTCAACTGAAATAACATGATTTCCCTATTTATAAGATTAGAGGGGGTTTTTTCTCATGTTGAACAAATTGGAGTGCTAACATGTATCAGTAACTGCCTTTTCTTGCTTTGTCATCTTAATGTTGACTTTGTTTCACCCAAGGATATTACTTCACTGTTTTGGTTTAGTTTCTGCAAATAGGTGACTGTTGTAAAAGTATGAGCCAGATAAAGTTTAACAGTCAGAAGGGACGAAGTGAGTTGAAAAAGAGTGTCCCAATTCCATGAAGGGTAACATTTCTAGTTCTTAATAAAAGCGATAGCTGGGTGAACCCTTGAGATTGAGACTTTGTGATAAAACAACAGAATGATTCCTTTCCCACCCTGCTATATAGCTTCAGCTGGCCTTCAAGAGAAAATTGGAAATGTAGTTTTGTGTTACTGCATTGTCCTCCTCCTACGTTTCACATATGGGGAGGGAGAAGGGGCAGTTCAAGTCTGCAGTATAGAAAATAAGGAAGGTGACCTGGAGGGAGATATGTGGGAGAAAACATATTGCCTAGGCCAGGGGTAGGCAACCTCAGCTCTTTTATGACTCATGGACTTCAACTCCCAGAACACGGTGGCTCAGGAATTCTGGGAGTTGAAGTCCATGAGTCATAAAAGAGCCGAGGTTGCCTACCCCTGGCCTAGGCAAAAGGTGCTGTGTTTTTTTTTAAGTTCAGAAAAATGAAATAACATTCAGAAGTGGTTCAAGCAGATGCCATCCTGATTCGCTGGAGTGTAAGAAGGGGGAGGATATACAACACTAACTTGCAAGATTCAGCTTGTGTTATATCATAGACAGACAATCTCAGTAAAAGTAGTTTTAGCCTTCCCATAGAGCTGGTTTCCTGGTTTGGACTACCTAGTGGGGCCAACATACAGAAAACATGCAGAAAAGTTGAGTGGGGAAGTCTGAGTGCTGAGACATCTGGTGGGGGAGAATATGAACATTCCCAATCCTTGAGCATCCTGCAACTCTACCCATGCTTACCTAGAAGTAAATCCTATAATATCTCATGGGCCCCTTTTCCTGAGGAGGAAATGTGCTAGAATTATTATTGGAATCAATTGGTGCCTAATTTAGATAATAACCCAATTTTTATTTACAGATCATAGCTGAGGCAGTGAAAGCTCTCTTTTGCTGCTCCAGTTTTAAAAACAGTATTTTTTCCTATTCTCTTGATACAGTTTGTCCAGAATACAAATTTATTGTTTTTAAACTTGAATTTAAAAATAAACTGTGAAATAATATTAGTCCCGTGCTAAGCAGAAGATCAGTTTGAGGAGAAAGGGAGTCAGGTTCTGCCACCTGCAAGTTCTGTCACTATTTACAGGAGTATTAACAAGAGCCGTGGTGGCATGCAGTACTGCAGGCTAACTCACTGCTCACTCCAGGAGTTCAATTCTGACAGGCTCAAGGTTGACTCAGCCTTCTACCCTTCCGAGGTCAGTAAAATGAGGACCCAGATCGTTGGGGGAAATTTGCTGACTCTGTAAACCACTTAGAAGGGGCTGTATAAAGCACTATGAAGAGGTATATAAGTCTAAGTGCTATTGCTATTATCTAATTGATTCTGTGCTATTTGTGCAACTACCTGGCTAAGATGGAGGAAAACCAGGTCTACCTCATGCTAGTATTTGCTCAAAAAGGTACTTCTGGATAGTCATTAACACAAAGGCAGTGGCATATCTAGCCCCTGTTGCAATTATGGCAGCAGCTCTGGTGACCACTAGCACTACCTTTTTCAGCCTCCTCCATTTTCTCCTCCTATGGGTCTCCTTCAGTAGCCCAACTACCTAAACAGGTTGCTGTCTAATTCAAACACCTGGGTACCATTGAGTATACTACAGTGTTTTTGCTGCTGTTTCATGTGGTTGTACTTTTGACTGCTTTTATTAGTTGGGAGGACACTGACCATGAGATCAGAACTGTGCTTCTTGGTCTCTCCCTGCCATCGCTGCCATTGTCTTGTATACTATTCAAGGAGGACAGAACTCCTTGCTGGCTATTTCACCCCATGCTGTCCTCCATCACGGTGTCCTGTCAGCAGCTTAGTTTGGAATATGACTTCATTTTTCATTCAGAGCAGGGCTTTTCAACCAGTGGTACGGGTACCACCTCTGGTACATTGGCACCTGGCAGGTGATATGCGACCATCCTAGAAAACTGGGAGCGGGAGAGGGGAATGAGCTGAACCGGTGGCAGCACCGCACAAGCCTGAGTGAGAGATGGCTGGAGCTGCAGGGCTGTCAGGGCTCAGCGAAAGCACCAGGATCAGCACCAGGCTCCAGCTGGAGCTTGGTGCTGATCCTGGTGCTTCTGCTGAGCCCTGAAGAAGCACCAATCAGCTGGAAAACAGCACTGATCTTGGCACTTCTGCTGAGCCAGAAGAAGCGCCAATCAGCTGGAATGTTGCAGCATCTCTAGGTTGTTGTGATTTACATTCAGATGCTTGGCAACTGATTCATATTTATGATGGTCATAGTGACCCAGGGTCATGTGAAGTGACCAAAACCTGCTGCAACCAGTCACTAAGCGAACTGTTGTAAGTCAAGGACTACCTGTACTTCATCACTTTTTTCCTTTTTTTTGTCATCAAGTTTTTGACACCTTGCTAGGCGACTGGTGGTACTTGGATGTTGCCATATCGTAAAAGTGGTTCAATGGGTGAAAAGGTTGAAAAGCCCTGATTCAGAGCATCTAGGGCTAGGCCATCTTCAGAAATAGCCCAGATGTGGAGGAAATGTTGCATTGGGCAAGAGCATTGGTATTGCTCCTTCATGCTTTACTCCGTGAAGCCCAGGAGGTAGTTGGTAGGTGAATGGGAATGGGAATGGGAAGACAGTCTGCTCCTTGGAGGCCAAGGCAGCCACTGTTTTGAAGCAGCAATTTCCTCTCTGAGGATCAAACAGCTATAAGGCTGATCACAGACTAAACTCCAAGTGATTATGCTATGTGATAGGGCGTTATGTCATTCCAATGCTGAGAATGTACTTTTATCTGTCTGCTTTCTTAGCATACTTTTCCTCTTAAGAATGAGCAAGGTTAGTTGTGGTTGCACAACTTTAAAATAGATGCTGTCTTTCCTGCCCCATCATTAAAAAAATCCTTTCCTAAGCATTCTGTTTTAGAAAAGTTCCCCATATTTGTTCAAAAAGCAACCTGTGAAGGAAAAAAACTGCATCTGCAGCAGACTCACAAATCTGATTATTAGTGTCAACATTTACTGTATGCTGTATTTATTACACAGCTGTGTAAATGTTCAAACTTTAACTAAAAATCAAACTCTGCAGTCGTTTGAATTCTCCATTTATTGTCTTTTTCTTAAGGCCCTGGAGCATCTCAACCAAGTATTAGAGGCAGAAAAGCAGCAGTTTGAAGAAGTAGTACAAGATCTTCGGGGGGAACAAGAGCAGATTAAACGGTAATACCTCTTAACCATCAACAGAACCAAATAATAGCTGGCATTAATGGTAATAATTTTTAAATAATGCTAACTAGGCTATGAGCCACATCTATACAACTTGAGTTGTGAGTTGGCTGAGAGAAATATTTTCCACATTTTGCACAAAATTACATTTTGAAGGAGTGCCATCTTCAGGAGAAATCGGCTCTTTTGGGACACTTCCATACTATAAAACATTTCAACCTCTCTCCCTCACTCCAGACAAACATTTAAAACTCAACCTTAATCATCTTTAATTCTTCTCACCTCAAAACATCATGAGCCAATGGGAGCTTACCCACTTTCACTCCAGCTGACTAATGGGAGATAGTGGGTCACACATTGTTGCTGCAGTCACTGGCTTGGGTAACTAAATTTTATTTTTGATGTGTGCCATTGTGCCCACAGTAAAAGAAAAATGACAATAAAGGTTATTTTATCTTCTAAAGAATGCAGAAATAGGATGCTGAACCTCTGTGGAGGAAGGAGTATAGAAATGAGCCTACCTCCCAGGAGATAGAATGAGATGAGAATTTCTGCCAGTGGAAAAATGCAGAAATATAAGACAGTTATGCCTATATATTGTGAATGCTGTACTTCCACTTAAAGAGAAACACAGACCTTCTTCTTCAGACAAGGCAGACAAGACAAAGGACAGAAAGTACTAACTAGACATTTGTGTTTGCCACTTTCTTGCATCTATCTCTTATCTTAAACTACCCTTCTTTTAAGATAAAAAGGTAAAAGGTAAAGGTTCCCCCACACATGTGTGCTAGTCGTTTCCGACTCTAGGGGCCGGTGCTCATCTCCGTTTCAAAGCCGAAGAGCCAGCGCTTGTCCGAGGACGTCTCCGTGGTCATGTGGCCGGCATGACTAGACGCCAAAGGCGCACGGAACGCTGTTACCTTCCCACCGTAGTGGTCCCTATTTTTCTACTTGCATTTTTACATGCTTTCGAACTGCTAGGTTGGCAGAAGCTGGGACGAGTAACAGGCGCTCACTCTGTTACGTGGCACTCGGGATTCGACCCACCAAACTTCCGACCTTCTGATCGACAAGCTCAGCGTCCTAACCCACTGAGCCACCAGATACAGCAGCAAAAATACATGTTGGTGCTTGCTCATGATATCATGAAATCAAATCACTGTAATGAAAAACAAATCTGTGTTCTTGTAAGAGTCCTTGGATTTTCAGTAGCTAATTTTTTTCTTAATACGGTAATATAGAGATAAAAAACACTCTATCTGTTATTTTGTATATTAAACATCATGTTGGAAATATAACTACAAAAGCTATGTAAAGGGGGGGAAAGGTACACAACTTGTAATTCTAGAATTGAATATATCTGACTGGTTTCATTTTTTTTCACTATATGGACTTCTCTAAAATTGTGATGCCAACATTTAGGGATGTGGTTTCCTGCCATTTTTGAGCTAGGAAACATGTTAAAACTGTAGCATAGGCCTTAAAATAGATTGGAGTCCATTTTAAAAGAGGAAGCACTCAAGTATACCCTCAATATTCTAAAAATAAAAAAAATAAAATTTCCGTCATTTCTATCTCTGCCATGCCCATTGTGATACCGTGATCTCCTCTTTGAAAACTTACACGGTCAAAAGGATGCCCATCCTCAGTCTTGTATTACAACACAGAGTTGAAAAATATGCTTCAATGGCCTTTGCATGGTTATTTCACAGAGAGCTGGAAATGACTGCCCAGTCCCTCAAAGGAGTAGAAGAAGAAAAGAAAGGACTACAAACTCTGACAGAAGCATTACAGAACTCATTGGAGGTAGGTGTTTGATTTTTCTCCTGATGGCAGCCTTCAATGACTAGTAAATGGCCTCCTTTGAAATAACTAAATAATTGAAATTACAAATAAAGCTGCAAAGAAATGTTGAGGTTCCAAACACAGCTTGTCCAGGATTCCAGTCAGTCATGCCCTCTTTCATTCTGTCTCTCCATTCCAAATGAGAACACAGCATTCTGAACCCACTGAGCATTCTTGATAGGGCCTCCATTTAGGGACCCACTTAGCACCCTTGTCAGTCTTAGGTGATCTCACCCTTTCATGCAAATGTATTTTTAAGGATTCCTTCCTTCCTTCCTTCCTTCCTTCCTTCCTTCCTTCCTTCCTTCCTTCCTTCCTTCCTTCCTTCCTTCCTTCCTTCCTTCCTTCCTTCCTTCCTTCCTTCCTTCCACCCATCTTGTCACACTTTTGTACTCTTATGCTTTTTCCCAGCCAACTCTTTTGTATGAATGGTGCTCTTTGACTACATAGTCATTGGCACTTAAAGATATAGTTTTTACAATAGAAGCTCCTACCTGCCAGAAATATTGGGCTTATTAAGTGAAATAGGCATCTTGAGATTTTTGTCTCACGTTTGCTTTTTAGATGTTCAGTGCCTCAATGTTTTTGATTTCTAAGGTAAAGGAAAATATTGAGTAGTGGGCTTCTGTAGGCAAGGAGCAGGCCAGCATAGTTACAACATCATTTATTGACTCAAACTAGAACTGGAAAACTGCAGGCAATTGCCTGTAATTATACTCTGAGCCCACAGGGCCTTAAACAATCACAATACTTGAAAAACCCGCCCAAATATGAATGTTCAAAGTTTCCCTCCAAAACAGTTGGAGTTAACAGTCAGGGTCATCTAAAGGTTAGTTTCATTCTGGCTTCACAAGCAGTTGGAGTTAACTTAGTTTCACTTTAGCAGGGATTAACACAACTTTATATATATACAATAAATAACAGAAAAGGTGACAAAGGATGCAGCTCATTAATACAAAATCTCCATTCCTCTTCTTAATGGCAAATGAACCATCTCAAAGCTAATCTGATGCTTAGTTAAATGAGGAAGTTGCCTGCAGTTGCTGTTTGGGGATGTTCTGCTGATGATGGTTAAAGATTTCATTGTCATTGTCTTTTTACTGTCAGGGATATAGATCTTTGGAGATATTTTTGCCTGAGGTATGAAGATCATTTGGCTTAGTTTAGCAGCTGAGCTGCCCCTAGCTATTCACTTTAGGTCAGACATGTCAAACACAAGGCCCAGGTGCCGGATCCAGCCCGCGAAGTGGTTTCATGTGGCCCGCGAAGCCATCCTGGAAACAATGAGGGAATGGCCCCTGCTGCCTTGGCCCTGGCCCAGGCCAGCTGGGAGCCAATGTACAATTTCGTGGTGGTCATCTATGCTGAAATACATTCAGTCTTAGCTTCACAAGGCCATCTGGAAACAGTGAGGGACCGGCCCATGCTGCGTCGGCACTGCCCCCTGGGCGCAAGCTGGGGAGGTATCACCATTTGTGAGGAATGAAGAAATGCACCATCGCCTGGAAGTGGCCAGCATGTGACCCTGCCTACTTTGGGCAGGCTAGGGCCTGGGCAGCGTTGTGCTTCTCTTCAGATTCGTGCCATCCGGCTCATCCTCTCGGCACTGTCAGGAAAGTGCCCCACTGCCTGCCAAAACCAGGCAGGCTGGGGGCAGCATTGTGCAGGTAACATCGACTCTCATGATGCTCATGGCATCCCCTCCCCCAGAGCCCACCAAGCCGGATATGTGAAGTAGGCGAGGGCCATGTGCTGGCCACTTCCAGGCAATGGTGCATTTCTTCATTCCTCACGAAGGATGACACTTCCCCAGCTGCGTTTCTTGCCTGTTTTTCTCCCTGCCTCATCTCAAATATTTTCCCACCACTCGAAGGAAGGAAGGAAGGAAGGAAGGTGAGGGAGGGTCTGAGGGAAGTCCTGCCTTAGTCCTTCCCTGCTGCCCTTTCACCATCCCCTTGCCCCCTCCTCCTGGCCTATCCTGGGGGGTCTCCAATCCTATTGCTAAGGAAGGTTTGGATACAAAGCCAGGTCTCCTCACATGGAGAGGGAGTGGGCCTCCCTTTTGACTTTGCCCTCATACCCATGATGAGCAACCTGGCTAAGGAGAGCAAGCACAGCAGCAGCAGCCTTGAGGAGGAGGTAAGTGCAGCTGGCCACCACCTTGGGGAAGTGGAGCTGGGCTTAGTGCCGTGGGTGCTTGACAGCTGGGCTGGGCATTTGACCTCCACACCACTATCCAAAGCCCCCCAAGGCCTGAGAGGAACAGTGAGGCTCCTCCAGTGGACCATGCCTTGGCACTTGCCCCGGTCCCATCTCCTTCTGCCAGAGACCCTCAGATCTGTCCCACTGCTGCCCAGGCCCCCATTGGCACCTTTGATGCGAATGATGTAGAGCTGGCCACGCCCACCCAGTAGGCCATGCCCACCCAGGCCACACCCACCCGGCCCGCCAAGGGCAACTGCAATGCTGATGCGGACCTCAATGAAATTGAGTTTGACATCCCTGCTTTAGGTTATCACTTATATTAAGCCAAGCCTGCCTAGTCTCTTTTCTCTGTTCCTTTATGTGTGCCTGAAGAAATAAATGTAAGACGTCTCCTTTATTTTTGTTGTGTCTGGTATGCTATGTGAAATGATCCTTTGAAAGATTCTCTTGGGAGTAGGAACGCCAGCTATCTTCTCTTCTGCATATTTTCTCAGAAATGTAGCACTTTCTTCCATATTCATGAATGTGATAGACTTTCTCCTAATCTCACAATTGGTATCTGTTGTTGGTATACTATGTGGCATCTGTGTATTTAATTTTGCATAACAGGAAGAAAAGTCCCCATTTCATACCAGCATGAACGTATTATTCTAATAAAAAATAATAATCTGCTAAATTTCTCTTTGATAAATTTTGTATTAAAGCATAGACACCTTGCTAGGTTGGCGATGACAGCCATCCTTTTGATTCCACAACTCTAATGTTGTGGAAGTTGCCTTTTTTCAAGGCCAACCCATCTAAAAGTCAGTCATGGACAGGGGAAAAGGAAGAAGCCCCGATCACTGCTTAACCTGTCTGTATTGGCTATCAGGAACTCTCTCTGGAAAAACAAAGCATGCTGGAGAGGCTGGAAGAAGATGGAAGTCATTTGCAGCCCCAGAAGAGCCCTTCGGAGAAATCTAGTGCCGCTGGGGACCTGCAGAGTAGCCTCCATCGGATTGAGGAGAAAATGCACCAGCTGTTGAAGGAGAAACTCTTAGCCGAGAAAAGGTGAGATGGGGAGAAACTTTGAAACCCAAAATATTACAACGTGGGGAGTTAACCTTTTGCATTTTGAGAGATATTAGAGTCCATAGCCCTGGCTCGTTTCTTCCCTTCTTATTACGGTTTTTTTATTTTTATTTTTACAAAAAGTAGGGACAGCAAGTGAAATTTGCAAGAAGAATCTGTTGTTGCCCATTGGAGTAGAAAGTTAACCTGGGTTTTGCAGGCTGGCTGTTATGTATCCAGGTGAAGAGAACACATACACACTTACATAGCAGTCACCACCAGGGGGCGTTGAACTGTAACTGTTTTGGCGGGAACCCAGTTTCGGCGGGAAACAGGTTCAAACCGATTGGCCGGCTGCTCACCTGACCAGGTATAAAAGGAGGGCAGGTAACCCCTATTTCCCAGTACAGTCACTTCCACCTAATAAAGATCTGCCATGCTGTACTCATCGTCTCGGCGTCCTTCCTGCTCTCCAGAACCCACTACACAACACTGGCATTCCCACAACCTAAAGACAGGAAGGAGAGAAACGAGAGGAGAGGAGCACTGAATGCATTTTCCTCTTCTGCTTCACAGAATGAAGGAGAATGAAGAACGCTCCCAAGCTCTGGAAGAAGAAAGGGAGTTCTATTCCTCCCAGTCACAGGCCCTGCAGAATTCCCTATCTGAGCTGACAGCCGAGAAGCAGAAGACTGAGAGAGACCTCAAGGTATGGTGATACAGTTTCTATTATGGTAGAGGTGGTTCTTAGGCCTAAAGTTGGCCCTGCTCCCCTTTTCAGTTTCCAGAACTCCTTATGGCTTCATTAATGAATTTCAGTCTCTCGTGTAGTATCTTACATGAAACAGACTTAATGGAGTTGAACAGTCATCCCCCACTCTTCCATTAACCACATTTTTGTAAAAAAAAAAAAAGGAGAAGAGCCTGAATTTGTCCACATGAAAGACCTGGTTCTTTTTTTTTTATTAAAAAGTTTTAACATACATTTTATCTTTAACAGTCCCCCCTCTCCCTCCCATACCCATCCCTCCCTACCCCTCCCCCCTCCCCCCCCCCCGACTTCCCAGAGCTAAGTACAGGGCATAAAAACAAAAAAAAACACACATAAACATCCAAATGCTAACAACCATAAACTCTAAGATCTATCACTCTCTAGCTCATATAGGATAACTACAAACACTATTACTACTAAATATAAAAAAAGAAAAAAGAAAAAAAAGGAAGACTTATTCAAATGCTACATGAAACTTTTTAGTCCCATATTTGTTCTGGATATACTCAATCCATTTTCTCCACTCCATAATGTAACGTTCTTGCAAGTGATCTTTCAAATAAGCCGAAATCTTTGCCATCTCTGCCAGGTCAGAAACCTTTAAAGTCCATTCTTCTATAGTCGGCAGTTCCTCCTTCTTCCAATATTGACCTATTAAGAGTCTTGCTGCTGTAGTTAAATTCAACATCAACTTAGTGTCCACAACCGCAGCATCTGTAATTATACCTAACAAAAAAAATTGCGGGCAAAACTTTATCCTTTGCTTGAAAATCTTCTGCATGTTCCACCAAATTTTTATCCAAAAGGCCTTAACCTTTTTACAAGTCCACCATATGTGAAAATATGTTGCATCTTCATCGCCACACCTCCAGCACTTGGGCTGATAATTCGGATACATACTTGCAAGCTTTTTAGGATCTAGATGCCATCTATAAAACATTTTATAAAAGTTCTCTCTTAAGTTTTGAGCTTGTGTAAATTTTACGTTCCTCACCCAGATCTTTTCCCACGTGTCCATTGTAATAACTTCTTGAATGTTTTGGGCCCATTTTATCATACAATCTTTAACAAGTTCTGTTTCTGAGTCAATTTCTATCAATGCAAGATATATCCGTTTGATATGTGCTGGACCCTGCTTTCTAATTTGCTTTATCAGATTTTCATCAGTCATTGTAAAACCAGTTTTCTGATCTTCTTTCCACCTGGCCCGTAGCTGAATATATTGAAACCAAGTTTGAACAATCTTCTCATCTCGCAAGAGACTGTACGGTTTCAGACACCAAACATTTCTTTCCAAACTTAAAATCTCCTTATACGTAGTCACATCATGTTTGAAACCAACATTTATATTTTCTATTGCGTGTTTTGGGATTGCCCACAATGGTATCTTACAACCTAACTTATGTCTGTACTTCTTCCAAACTCTCAACAATGCTTGTCTTAAAATATGCGCTTTAAACACATTATCTACCTTTTTATCATACAACAAATATGCATGCCAGCCAAACAACAAGTCATGGCCCTCAAGATTTAATAATCTCTCTTGTGTCAAATTAATCCAATCACTTATTCCTGCTAACGCAGCAGCTTCATAATATAATTTAAGATTGGGCATTTTAAGACCACCTCTTTCACGAGTATCCTGCATAATCCTAAGTTTAACTCGTGGCTTTTTCCCTGCCCAAACAAATTTATGAGGAAAGACCTGGTTCTATTCGTTCATCTTTTCATTGAGCTCTTTGACTCACCGAAACAAATTTTGGTTTGTTCCTCTAGACCAGGGGTCAGAAACCTGAAACAGTGAAAGAGCCACTTGGAACCGGTTCCCTCACAAAAGGAAAAACTGGGAGTCGCAAAAAATGTGTGCGCATGCGCGTGCATGCGTGCATGCGCAGAACAGGGTTTGACTGAAGAGTGGAGCCAAGGCAAGATATGCACCTACCCTGCATATTTGAATTGATTGGTTGAACTTTTTTAGTCCCACTTTTTTTTGGACTGCACATGGCAGGGGACTGGGAGCCACAGGAGACGGCTGAAAGAGCCACATGCGGCTCCGGAGCCGCGGGTTGCAGACCTGTGCTCTAGACAAAAAAGGGTGGCCCAATCTGTGTTACAGGGTCAGCCAACAATCTCACTTCCCCTTCTTCTATTGCTGAATGACAGAAGATAACATCAAGAGAAGGGAACTGGAGATACCCCAGGCAGTGCACCAATTGTTAAAAACACAATTTTTGCTTCTGTTTGCAAATTGCTGTTGTATTTCTTTTCTGGATTTTTGGGGGGACTGCCTCCTTTCCTTCTGGCTCAGGCAGAAGTGAAGGTGCGTATGGACCTGGAGAAACGCTTGCAGGAGGCTGAAGAGGCTTTGCAGAGCCTTGAACAAGGCTTAAACTGCAAGCATCGCAACAAAGAGAAGGAGGAAAAAATGAAAGCTGATGTCAGCAATCTGAAAAGTAAGTGGACCTTCCCCACTGTTAACCTCTACAATAAAACTATCACTTCAAAAGAAGTATCACCTTGCAGATGCCTCCAGCTGGAAATATTAACCAGTGAATCCTTGCATACTGTGAGCTGTGAACCTGTTTAACAGTCCTCATGGGTGTTGCAGTAACACTTCTGGCACTCTAAAAATATAAGCCAACGAAATCTAGGAGAAAAAAATAATAATCATGGGTGAACTTCCTGAAGGAGGGTCAAACTAAAACAGCATGAAATGTATCTTTGTATTTCATCTCCCTGCTATTTTTTAAAGATGCAACCTCAGCTGGTGGTAGCTGGGTTGAGAAGCTAAGCAAACACTACTTAAATCATAGACCCACAAGGGAATCCCAGGGCTATACTAGACCAGTGATTCTCAACAACTTTAAGATGTGTGGACTTCCACTTCCAGCATCCTTTTCCCCGGCATGTTGACTGAAGAATTCTGGGAATTGAAGTCCAGATATGTTAAAAGTTGCTGAGATTCAGAAACACTAGTTAAACCATAGTTCATTCCAGAAGAAAACATTGGCAAACCACTTCCCTGTTGCTCCTAAGGAAACTATATAATGGTGTCCATAATTTCACCAGCAGTGAAATTGAAGGGGACCTTATCTTTTCAAAAGTCAAGCAGCAGCTGTTGATGACATTGACCAATGTGTGTGATTAGAATTGAAGCAGGCAGGAATGGAAAATTCAACCTTTTGTTGGTGCCGATGCCGTGTTTGATTTGTGCCCAAGAATCATTTTTATTTGCCTGAGTTTGCATTCTTAGTGTGATGAAAATGATTTATCCAATCAGAAATAGCATGATTTCTTCTTGGGGGATATTATTTGGGGGACAATTATATTTTAGAAACTTGCTGCCAACACCCAAAAATGATAACATTCTCTTGATGGCATCACTTCTCCAATCCATTAGTTGTTGTTGTTTTTTCTGGCAATACGGCTTCTTAAGTAGGAGTGGTATTACATATTATGTAACATTTACTGACAAGACCAATTATGAAAAAAATTAAAACTTTATTTAACAATAATTTTCTATCAACACATAGTATTGATAGAAAGTTGTTTCTGTTCAGAAATACATCAGCAAAACTCTTCCTGTGTGCTTAATTATGGAGTGATTGTCACATTTCTGTAAGTTCTGGATAACTTCTGAATTACACTAATCCTTGAATTATTTGATTATGTGCCATCAAGAGCCTTAGCAACTATATAGATTTTCTTCAGAGCAACCTGTCCCCAGCTTGGTCTTTTGGGTTTTCAATGGTGCACTCATCAGTTACAGAAGGACCAGATGGTGACAGATCACCCTGGAGAAAAATCTATCTATGTGCTTGATAAGAGCTGACACCAACTTGATGAGACATAATAGTTCAAAATCAGCAGAGCTTTAAATGCTCCTCCCTCACTACCCAAATTATCTTGAGAGACTAAAATAAGCACAAAATTAGAATAAAACTGAAATAGCTTATTTTTGTGCAGTGGAGATCATATCCCAGAAACCTTGTAAAAGGCAGTTAACAAGCAGTAAGCAAGCTTTAAATCAGAAAAGCTGTCAAAAATGTTTCATTTATCCCTCCCCCGAGCATTTGTTGTTAGCATGATTTTTAAATAAATAAAATATCAGAGAATATAAAGCTGCAGCAACACTTAATAATTTTGCCTTAAATTGTCCCAAAGGAGAAGGGATAATCCTAAAATATTTTGCATAGTCAAATTAAAAAGCAAACTATAGAAATGTCGGAATTGAAATTTTAAGACATAGGCTAATTTCTATACCTTCATCTTCAAAATGTTGTATGGACCATTCATAACTTGACGTCCTCTAAATAAGGTGGTCTTGAAATCCCATAAACATTTACTACAATTCTAGGAGGTCATGGAAGTGTGGAATGCTAGGTCGAGGAACAGTGGTCTAAGGAAAGGGTCCCCAACCCCCAGTCTGTGGACCGGCACCGGACTGCGGCATGCCGGAAACTGGGCATTGCAGACAAGCAAAGCACCATCCACAGTGTTCTGAACCAGCCCTCTTCTGGCCTTGTAATAAGGCAAACCCCTATTCAGAAAGAAGAGACTGGAGAGCGTCCAAGGCTAAAAGGCATCTGCCAAGATTTATTACGCAGTTAACAAAAACACTAGAGCTTGTCTTCTCAAGCGGAAAAGTTGCTTTCAGCAACCAGCCCCTCCCCAAACACTCCTTTTATAGAGAGCTCAGGGCGTGGTCTCCCTGTGCCTCCTCCCGAGGAGTCCCGCAGCCTTTCTTTGTTTGTTCCTGCTCGACTGCCTCCTGCGTCGGGCGTCCTTGAACAGGGCCAGCTGTGGGTCATCTTCCTCCGCACTCTCGGGCTCACGCAGCTGAGAAGAGGTCCCCGGCTGAGGGCTCTGCAAAGCCTCCAAACCATCATCAGCCGGTTCGTTTCCCTCCTCCCCCTCATCTGAGTCATCCGATACATCGGAGCCGGCTGTCGGACCCACAGGCTGGCCCTGAGTCACAACACACAGGATGCAGGCAGTACATGAAACCACGCCCCCTCCGGTCCGCGGAAAAACCTCTCTCCAAGGAAATGGTCCCTGGTACCCAAAAGGTTGGGGACCTCTGGTCTAAGGCTAAGATTTATTCATTTTCTCCTGTCTCTGATCATCCTGTAGAATTCTTTGAAGAATGTATCCGGAATGCTGAATTAGAAGCCAAGATGCCAGTCATTATGAAAAATTCTGTGTACCTTCACAAGGCTGCCACTCGCAGGATAAAAAGCTGCCGATTTCGTCGTAGGAGATGTAGCGATTCATGGAATAGTTGTAAGTACTACTTGTCCCTGTTCTTTTATAGTTTATAGATAATTCAGGGTATGGGACTTTTTATTATCTTGTAAAAAGGACATAATTGTAGCCACTTTGGTGCAAAAAACAAGATCACCTTTGATTCCGCAATGATAACCTTGAGGTAGGAAAAAGTCACCCATTGATTGACAAGTTTCTCCACATTAATTAAAGCTCTAAATCTATGACTGTACTTTACTGGTTTAATATGACACTGATCTCTGGGGGCAAAATCAATACTACAGATGGCTACAGCTTGCATAGCTGCTAGAAATGCTGAGTTATAATCCAACACATCTAAAGGATATCTAATTGCGAAAGGCACACTTGGTATATTGTGATAGTTCCATTATGTATATTAATCAGTGTTTTTGTTGACTGCCATCTTATTTCCCTATTGAATACATACTTAAACTGTTTGATAACACCCATTTTACCCCTTATTCCCACAATACTGGCCTCTTCTAATTCCCAGGCCTGATTTTCGCAACCTACCCCACTGTTTTCCATAGTGCAAAATGTCCATCAACCACAAAACATAAATAAGAGGAAAGATGAATGCATCTTGATGCCACAAGTCTTTCTTTTGCCATTGTTAGGATTTCAAATAAGTAAAGTTTCCTAGTGTTACATACCGTTCTTGTTTTCAGTGCGGCAATCACAAACATTCATGTACTCAGAAGCAGAAAACATAGAAGAGCTGAAGCAAGCTGCCAAGAAGCTAAGCCAGGACCATCACTTCCGGGAAACCATCTATCAAATCATGGAGTCGCATCAGGTTTCTTCCTCAGTCAACAAAAAATGAACCTCGCCCACCCTATTGTCAGGGGAGTTCTAGATTCAGCTTGTCATTTCATTCAGCAAAAGCCAAATTGATTTGTCTAGAATGCAGAAGTATGATAGCAGTAGAATGTTGTGAGGAAGTGAATGGAACAATAAGACGGTTCCATGTAGTTTGCTGTAACTCCTTGGCTGTCCATTCCTGTCATATTAACTGACTCTGCTTTCCTCTCAATTTCCTTTATCAGGATCCAGACAGTCCTTTAATACCAGGGAGAAATACCTACAGTACATGAAACAAGTACATCAGGTGATAAGCCCAAGGAGTAAATAATCTATAAAGGGAAAGATACTACAATTTGCTTTTTTCAAATTTCTCATTGGAGGCCAATGATGGTTAAAATTCTTTTTGCTTTATGTGCAGGCAGTTCTCCAAACTCTCAGAAAGCCGATTACTGAACAGTTTTCTGTATTCACTATAATTTGGTGGCTAAATCATCATGCTTCTAACATATTATGCTATGCTCCCCATTCCCTCTGTGTAACAGAAAATTTCTATGGCAGAAAATTGTCTGTAAGAATTAATGATTTATCTCTTTATGGTATCTATTGGCAAATATAATGCACATCACAAGTAGAGAATACCCCATATTTGCATTTGGAGACCTCTTTTCTAATACTTGCATAGCATCTGCTACAATCTGGTAGCTGTCAACTCCAGGAAATCACCTTTATTTCTTCCCTTCACATGGAGAGAACATGTTTGTTTCTGGGTTGCTTAGATGCTTGTGAACCTCCTGATTCTCAGACATGTTTCATAGCATAATCCCTAAGGACCATCCTAGATATTTCTTGGAAAGTTCAGCAGCAAGAGCAATGTCAACAAAAGATGATGTGGTGTAGCGGAGCTTCTGAGGTGATTTGATTTGAGAATGGAGAGTAGAGTGGAAAACAGAGCAGAACAGGAGAAAAGCAGGTTAATAATATTCCCACTCCCACACAGCTAGTTGTGCTACTTCCAGGTAAGAAAATTATCTACTGATCTGTTGGCAGATGGACATTTGGAGAAAAATTAGGGCTGTCTTGATTAAATGGGGAACAACCATTTCTGCTGGTATCCCAGTTTCTTTTGTCAATGTAAAGTAAAGGTAAAGGTCCCCCCGCACATGCGTGCTAGTCGTTTCCGACTCTAGGGGCCAGTGCTCATCTCCGTTTCAAAGCCGAAGAGCCAGCGCTTGTCCGAGGACGTCTCCGTGGTCATGTGGCCGGCATGACTAGACGCCAAAGGCGCACGGAACGCTGTTACCTTCCCACCGTAGTGGTCCCTATTTTTCTACTTGCATTTTTACATGCTTTTGAACTGCTAGGTTGGCAGAAGCTGGGACAAGTAACAGGCGCTCACTCTGCTACGCGGCACTCGGGATTTGACCTGCCAAACTGCCGACCTTCTGATCAACAAGCTCAGCATCCTAACCCACTGAGCCACCACATCCCTTTTTATCCAGGTTTTAGGCTAACATAAAGAATGATTAGTGGCTACTTCAATTTGCTGTTGTCAACAGATCAATTTAACAACCAGTGTGTGATCTGAGTTCAGCAGTTTGTTTGTTTGTGTGTAATGAAGGAAAGGCCCAGAGGGAGTAGCAGCTAGAGTTTAGGCATGAAATAAAAAAGTTTCACCCTGGTTTCCAAAAAGCAGTTCAGGGAAAGCTACACAGTTATACTATTATGTTAAATACAGTAGTTCCAAAATATAATGTAGTCTTGGTTTGTGCAATACATTTCAACAGATCAGTTAAAGACTGAGTAATCTGTCTGTTTCCAGCTCTGGCTTATATTCTAAACATTCTAAGTACCCAATGGTACTTCATCTTAACTAGAGCAACTTGTGACAGCTGAACCTGGAATAAAATACAGTAAAGAATTTAAGATTAATCTCCATTTTGGCATTTGCAAAGAGAGGGATACTAAGAGAGAAATCTAGAGCAGCCTAACAGACTTATTTATGCACCTTCTTTTTATGGATTTTTCTTTTCAGCCCTTCCAGATTCACAGCATCTGTGACCTAGAAATTTTTTTTTCAGTGAGTGAGGAACTAAGCTGCTTCTTTATCTGCCCATGGTGATTCTGATCCTAGTCAGGCCCCTAGAAGTATTTTAAACAGTAACAGTTGGGGGCTGTTATTGACAAAAGGGACGTGGTGGCTCAGTGGGTTAGGACGCTGAGCTTGTCGATAAGATGGTCGGCAGTTTGGTGGGTCAAATCCCGAGCGCTGCGTAGCAGAGTGAGCGCCTGTTACTCGTCCCAGCTTCTGCCAACCTAGCAGTTCGAAAGCACGTAAAAATGCAAGTAGAAAAATAGGGACCACTACGGTGGGAAGGTAACAGTGTTCCGTGCGCCTTTGGCGTCTAGTCATGCCGGCCACATGACCACGGAGACGTCCTCGGAGAAGCGCTGGCTCTTCGGCTTTGAAACGGAGATGAGCACCGGCCCCTAGAGTCGGAAACGACTAGCGCGCATGTGCGGGGGAAACTTTACCTTTACCTTTTAAAACCTGGATAGATATTCCCTTCATTTGATGTAATAAAGGGCATTCCCTTAAAAGGATCTCCCACTTTCCATTAGCCTTTTTTTTCAAACAGAAGAAACCTAACTAGGTGTAAGGACAGAGAATCCTGTGAAAAAAAGACAAGGATACTGAAGTTTCCCAGAATTTCTGTTAGTAGATAGCATAGAAACACAGAGGAAAGCAAGTCAAATGTAACCAAGGAACATTTGCTCCCTCTAGTGGAACCAAATAATAATGCATAGATTCTAGCTGTTAACTAATTAATAACAAGCTTTTCTTTCCCATCAAAAACAAATAATGTCATCGTTAATGGACAAGAAGTCAGTAGAGGAAGTGCTTTTCTTTTGCTTTCATCTTAGATCTATCCAGTAGGTTACTAAAGATATTTTTACGGGTGTAGCTGGCATTATATAATATTATATTTTATAAAATGATTTAGGTGTCTGTACCAGGAAGGCAGATAAGTATATTTCTTCTGGCAGCTGAGCAATGCTACTATTGCTATTGACAGGCTGAAGCTTCTTTAAGGATGACCAAAAAAATAATAATAGTAAAGGCTTCTGTCATCCTAAGAGAGGACTGTTGGTGAGCCATCAAATAGGATGAGCAAGGAATTGTGAAGTTGTAGTGCACTCAACGAAATGTGTATAGTGTTTTCAGCCTTGCAGTTGCCTTTCTCTGTGCTAAAGTCCCTGCAGAATTTAGCATTTCATCTGAACACCTCAGTTAAAAGACTCATTTAGACTGATTATCAAACCATGATTTGGCATATTTAGATAAGCTTGGGTGTCTTTCAACACTTCTCCCCCCACCTCCCTCTTACGTTACTGTAGTTTTGACCTCCTTTATGATTTGCAAATGCTTTGATGAAATGCTCAGAAATAGCACTTTTTGTAAGCCAATGCTCTGTGAAATGTAGTGATGAGGCTCAAAATAATTGCTTATGACAAAGAATACAATGGTGGATGTGAAACAAAACAAAACAAAAACCTGTCTGTCTGGCATTATTTTGCATCTAATACTGAACTCCATTGCCCCTCCAATTGTATGTGATAATCGTATCAAGACTTTCTTATGTGACCACACACACACAATCAAACAGAAATATAGTTCTAGAATCCCCACGGTACATACCTGGACATTTCAGCTAAACCCTGGAATTCCCAAATAGATTACAGAACTAATCAGTGGAAGGTGGAATAGATTACTTTATAAGGAGGTGAAACATGTGAGAAAACCCGCTGATAACACCGTACCAAATGGATGATGAATTATGATTGGAGTTGGCCTGTAAAATATGAACAGCACTATGATCATTTGGGAGATTTTCCTCGCATTTAATTTTCTTATATATATATTATACACACACACAAACACACACACACACACACAGAGAGAGAGAGAGAGAGAGAGAGAGAGAGAGAGAGAGAGAGAGAGAGAGAGAGAGAGAGAGAGAGAGAGAGAGAGAGAGAGAGAGAGAGAGAGAGAGCTGAGTTGCGGCATTTTCCATTCTTAACATTTGTGGCTGAAAGAAATTGACAACTCCATTGCAGTTTTAAATAAAGAGTAACATGGAATTGTTTAATATCAATTTAACAGAGATGTACTCAAGGCATAGTTATGTAGGTTCTCCCAATGCAGCATTATGTAACTAATACTGCATCGGGAGAACCGGCATAGCTATGCCCTGAGTACCTCTCTATAAGAGATTAAATCTGTGCCAGTTACATAACCAAATAATCTAACAGTAATGTCAAGAACTAGAATGAATCTCCAATTGGTACGAGTAAATAGCCCACCATTTCTCTTCTTCTACACACTTAATTTTCACAAAATTAGTCAACATCAGTTTGCTATTGCCTCTCAATTTGCGGTTATTTTTTCAAACATCGCATTGTAAAAAGGAAAAAAAGATGTATATGATCTAAAGAGAAACCAAATATTGTGAATTATTTTTTTCTCGTTCAGTATTTCCATCAATGATTGTTTCCTAAAGGTGTGTCTGTAATAGACAAACTGAAAGTCTGATAATATGCCATTATTTTGATGAACATATTGGCACAGGGTATTTATACACTCCATTGAATTTTGATTGCAAGATAACACGTCAAACATGGCAATGCATTACTCTTTGGAAAAACTAAAGTCAAAGTATTGGTTTTGAAAATATAATAAATTACGCTTCCCAACGTTTTCAACCATTGTCCTATTAGCATCCTGATATCAGAGATACATATATTAAGTATGGGAGTTGTGGGTTAAGCATCTTTCTGCACCCTTTTCGGATGATCTTCAATAATGAGAAACCATGTAACCGTGTTGAGTCTCCATTTCACATTGACTCCAATCAGTCCTCAGTTATAGGGAATACACTACTTATACTGCCACCTAGCAAAAGTGATGCTTTGAATTTACAAAAGCCAAGTTCAATTAGAGCTTCTTCCTTTAAGAGTTTGGGATAGTGGAACAAAGCAAGATGGGAAACCTGTTGAGAGCAAGATAATACTAATTGGGTTCCCACATGTGTGCTAATCACACATAATGTGGCTTGGGTTTGGCTTAGCATAATATGTGAACCCAGCCATGAATAAGAAGTACCTAATTATCTGACTCACTAAGTCTGATAAGAGAACCTCATTTATTCATGTATTCTGAGATCACAACCCCTCAAGCCCAGTATAGCAAAAGTCTCTGAACTAGAAAAGATTCATGACTCCATACAACAAGGAAAAAAGCTTTCACTGCTTTTCTTCTAAATCTCAAATAAGTAACCCCCGGCTTTCCAATTCTTACTGAAATACTATGCTAGAATCCCTTGTGGACAATGCTGGCTGGGGCTGGTGGGACTTGAGGTTCAGCAACCTCCAAACCGTTGGTTATGTAAACACACTGCATTAATATTAGAAGCAGGATTTTAGGGCATGAAGAACCACCTGGCTCCCTCAGTCACTGTTACAGAAGAATTATTGGAAAAGAAATGAAGCTGCCATGAGGACCAGGATTCAAGGCTGAACAAAATTAACAGTCATGACGCCCTGCTCTATTGTGCTTGCTCAAGTACCTTGGCTGTGTTCCTGCCACAGGGAGAGACTGTACTGTGCACAGCTTCAAATGGAAAAGTAAAGAGGCACAATGGGCAGGAGGAACAAAGCAGGACAGGAAAATTCAAAATATCTTTTGAGAACTGTGAAGGAAAACTATCTCTACTGGGATTTGATTCACTGGTGGACGGATTTAGGCACATAACTGTAAGAACTGAGGAAGAATTTTGCTAATTTAATGTAGCTCAAAGGTGAAATAAACTTTAGATTTGATTTCCCCCCCCCAACTCAGATCAAGAATGAAAGGAAAGGCACTGTGACAGATGAGACTCTTACAAAAATCTGTTCAAGACCAAGAAAAACAAAAAGAGTTATATAGAAAACAGAGCTGCAGATAATTAATCCCATTACACTTGACAGACAGCCGTAAATGGGAAAATGAATGATGGGGGAGAGGGGATGGTGAAAGAGAGGTGTCTTCTCCAAAAAATTCCCCATGTAATTGTGAATTGATGAAAGTATCTTTCTAAATCATCTGACTAGGTAGCCTAAACAGGAGGAAAAAATCAAGTCTTATTTCTGATTTTTATTCTATTGCTTACCATATTTCTGTAGATATTCCATCAGTTCCTGTAACTTCCACAATGGTGATGCTCGGAATATTGATCTAACTTCATCTTCTGTATCTAATATGGTATATCTTTTAAGGTATCTTGCATGCTGACACCTCTGTTATACAGAATTTCAATATATTCCTTTTATCTTCATTTGATCTTCTTTAAATAAGTTACTATCTCTCTATTGGTATCCTTTAGCATACCACTTTAAAGTTGGAGCATTCGTCTGAGTTTGGAGATCTTTGGAAGACTTACTTTGTTTCTCTGAGTCTGTTCCCATTTTTTATTTCTTTACAGATATTATTAAAATACTGTTTCTTGTTTCTTCTAACAGTTCTCTGAAATTTGTTGTTAATATCCTTCCTGAGATCTTTGTCTTTCTAAGCCTTGGTTTCTCTTATCTTCTCTGTTCTGATACCCTGTTCAATTTCTTCTGTTTCTTAGTCTTCAGCAGGTTTTTTTCACATTCATCCTTAACTGTTTTTATTTCATTCAACAGTTCCTCTGGTTGCTTACGAATGAGGTTCAAGATTTCATAACAATTCCTGATATTTGTCTAAAAAATGGTGACAATGTTAGATGTTTATGTGCCAGCCATGGCAGTTCCCCAAAAAGGTCATCAGATGGGAGCAAAGAGGCATCTTTGCTCCCACTGATGGGTCAGGGGTCTTCGGCCCCTGCAGCCCCATTGGAGAGAGTTAATGGCCCTCCAGCCCCCTCACTCTCATTGGTAAGGGAGGGGCTGAGGACCCCCATAAAAACCTCTGCTCAGGGGCTGCTCTTTCTCTTGTTGCTCTCTTGTTGCCTTCTTGTTCAAGCTCCCTCTGGGAATGATCCACGAGCTCAATCCAGGCATGGATGCCTCCATGCCAGGAAACTCTTTCTCTTTACTCTATCTTTAAATAAAGCTTCATCTGATTGCATCCCTATGTGCTGCCTTTTTTCTTGGAAGCACCTCAACGAACCATCGGTCTCGTGAGGCCATCTCACAGACAATGTGTTCAAGATCATATTGTGGAAACTGATTGGCTGCTTTAGCTTGACTTGGAACTTGCAGATGCGTACTTCGTGATCCGTTCCATAGTTAGCCTCAGACCTGGAATAATTGAGGTTTTTTCACCTCTTTGTACCAATGATATAATCTAATTGATTTCTTTACAATTTTCTTCAATCTCTTCCCTAATATTGTCATTAAAAGTTTATAATAATTATTTATTTAGGAAACCACTTTACAGTTCTTTATCTATGAACCATCTTAACCTTTCTTTGGAAGCCGGCCAACATTAGTTTCCCTTCATGATTGAGGCATTTTAGATCCCTGTAGTCCTTGACTTACAACAGTTCAAAGCTACGTCCCTGAAAAAAAGTGGCTTATGACCATTTTTCATACTTACGACCTTTGCAGCATCTCCATGGTCACATGAACAAAATTCAGATGCTTGGCAACTGATTCATATTTATGACGGTTGCAGAATCCAGGGGTCGTGGGATCACCTTTTGCGACCCTCTGACAAGCAAACTTACTGGTGAAGCCATATGCATGTAACAACTGTGTTACAAACAACTGCAGTAATTCACTTAACAGCTATGACAAGAAAGGTCGTAAAATGAGGCAAAACTCCCTTAACAAAAGCCAGATTCACTTAACAGCCATGTTACTAATTTACCAACTGCAGTGAGTCACCTGACAACTGTGACAAGAAAAGTTGTAACATGGGGGTAAAACTCACTGAACAAATGTTTCACTTAGCAACAGAAATTTCGGACTCAATTGTGGATGTAAGTTGAGAACTACCTGTATAGAATTTATTACCTCTTTCAATGGTTTTAGCAGTTGGTCTTGAAAGCATTTATAATATTGAAAGTCCATCTGGGCCTGGGGTCTTGCCTATTTTCATCTTTTTAATGGCATCTGATATTTTGAAACTAGTTACTGGATCATTCATAAGTTGTTTTTTTCCCCTGTGAAAGCATTGATAGTTGTTACTTTAAAGGATATTCATCTTTTTTTTTGTAGATCCATATCTTTTTTTCTTTAGAAATTTGAATAGAAATTGTAGAATGAACTTTTAAGGGTCATTATGTATCAATTACCCCTTCATGGATTACTGCCTTGTCGTGGCGAAGGGGCTTGCATAATTCAGTGAAGCTATGAGCTATGCCGTGCAGGTCCACCCAAGACGGACAGGTCATAGCCGAGAGTTCTGACAAAACATGATCCACTGGAGAAGGAAATGGCAACCCACTCCACTATCTTTGCCATGAAAACCCTATGGACAGTACCAAAAGGCAAAACAATATGACGCTGGAAGATGAGCCCCTCAGGTCGGAAGGCGTCCAATATGCTACTGGGGAAGAGCAGAGGGCTAGTACTAGTAGGGCCAGAAAGAATGAAGTGACTGGGCCAAAGCCAAAAGGATGCTCAGCTGTGGATGTGTCTGGTGGTGAAAGGAAAGTCCGATGATGTAAAGATTTGTTCTCCATAGGAACCTGGAATGTAAGATCCATGAATCAAGGAAAGCTGGACGTGGTCAAACAAGAGATGACAAGACTGAACATCGACATCTTAGGTATCAGCGAACTAAAATGGACAGGAATGGGTGAATTTAATTCAGATGACCATCAGGTATACTACTGCGGACAAGAATCCCTCAGAAGAAATGGAGTAGCCTTCATAGTCAATAAAAGAGTAGGAAAAGCAATACTGGGATACAATCCTCAAAATGACAGAATGATTTCAGTTCGAATCCAAGGCAAACCATTCAATATCACAGTAGTCCAAGTCTATGCCCCAACCACCAGTGCTGAAGAGGATGAAATTGACCGATTCTATGAAGCCCTACAGCACCTTATAGAACTAACACCAAAAAATGATCTCCTTATCATCATGGGGATTGGAATGCTAAAGTAGGAAGCCAAAAGATAACCGGAATAACAGGCAAGTTTGGCCTTGGAGTACAAAATGAAGCAGGGCACAGGCTGATAGAATTTTGTCAAGAGAATACGATGGTCATAGCAAACACTCTTTTCCAACAAACCAAGAGACAGCTCTACACATGGACATCACCAGACGGTCAACACAGAAATCAGATTAACTATATGCTCTGCAGCCAAAGATGGAGAAGCTCTATACAGTCAGTAAAAACAAGACCAGGAGCTGACTGTGGCTCAGACCATGAGCTTCTCATTGCAAAGTTTAGGCTTAAACTGAAGAAAGTAGGGAAAAGCACTAGGCCACTCAGGTATGAATTAAATCATATCCCGGTTGAGTATACAGTAGAGGTGACAAATAGATTTAAGGAATTAGATCTGATAGACAGAGTGCCTGAAGAACTATGGTCAGAGGTTCGCAACATTGTAGAACAGGTAACAACCAAAACCCTCCCAAAGAAAAAGAAATGCAAGAAAGCAAAATGGCTGTCTGAGGAAGCTTTGCAAATAGCTGAGGAAAGGAGGGAAACGAAAGGCAAGGGAGAAAAAGAAAGATACGCCCAATTGAATGCAGAATTCCAGAGAATAGCTAGAAGAGATAAGAATGCCTTCTTAAATAAACAGTGCAAAGAAATAGAAGAAAACAATAGAATAGGGAGGACCAGGGATCTCTTCAAGAAAATTGGAGAGATGAAGGGAACGTTTCATGCAAAAATGGGCATGATAAAGGACCAAAATGGCAGGGACCTAACAGAGGCAGAAGAGATTAAGAAGAGGTGGCAAAATTACACAGAAGAACTATACAACAACGAGCTTAACGTCCATGATAACCACAATGAGGTGGTCACTGACCTCGAGCCAGACATCCTAGAATGTGAAGTGAAGTGGGCCTTAGAAAAGCTGAGCAACAACAAGGCTAGTGGAGGTGACAATATTCCAGCTGAGCTATTCAAAATCTTAAAAGACGATGCAGTAAAAGTGCTACACTCAATTTGCCAGCAAATTTGGAAAACTCAACAGTGGCCACAGGATTGTAAAAGATCAGTTTACATTCCAATTCCAAAGAAAGGCAGTGCCAATGAATGTTCAGACTATCACACCATTGCACTCATTTCACATGCTAGTAAATTTATGCTTAAAATCCTACAAGCTAGACTCCAGCAGTATGTGGATCAGGAACTTCCAGAAGTACAGGCAGGATTTTGAAGAGGCAGAGGAACTAGGGATCAAATTGCCAACATACACTGGATCATGGAGAAAGCTAGGGAGTTCCAGAAAAACACCTACTTCTGCTTCATTGACTATGCTAAAGCCTTTGATTGTGTAGATCACAACAAACTGTGGCAAGTTCTTAAAGAGATGGGAGTATCAGACCATTTTATTTGTCTCTTGAGAAACCTATATGTGGGCCAAGAAGCAACAGTGAGAACTGGACATGGAACCACTGATTGGTTCAAAATTGGGAAAGGAGTCCAGCAAGGCTGTATACTGTCACCCTGCCTATTTAACTTATATGCAGAGCACATCATGAGAAAGGCAGGGCTAGATGAATCAAAAGTTGGAATTAAGATTGCCAGAAGAAATATCAACAACCTAAGATATGCAGATGATACCACTCTAATGGCAGAAAGTGAAGAGGAACTAAAGAGCCTCTTGTTGCGGGTGAAGAAGGAGAGTGCAAAAGTTGGGTTGAAACTAAACATTAAGAAAACCAAGATCATGGCATCCGGCCCTCTCAATTCCTGGCAAATAGATGGGGAAGAAATGGAGGTAGTGACAGATTTTATTTTCCTGGGCTCCAAGATCACTGCAGATGGGGACTGTAGCCAAGAAATTAAAAGACGCTTGCTCCTCGGGAGGAAAGCCATGGCAAATCTAGACAGCACACTAAAAAGCAGAGACATCAACCTGTCAACAAAAGTGCGTATAGTCAAGGCTATGGTCTTCCCAGTTGCGATGTATGGCAGTGAAAGTTGGACCATAAGAAAGGCTGAGTGCCAAAGAATTGAAGCCTTTGAACTATGGTGCTGGAGAAGACTCCTGTGAGTCCCTTGGACTGCAAGACAATCAAACCGGTCAGTCCTAGAGGAGATCAACCCTGTCTGCTCTTTAGAAGGCCAGATCCTGAAGTTGAAACTCAAATACTTTGGCCACCTAATGAGAAGGAAGGACTCACTGGAGAAGAGCCTAATGCTGGGAAAGATTGAGGGCAATAGAAGAAGGGGACCACAGTGAATGAGGTGGCTGGATGGAGTCACTGAAGCAGTAGGCGAGAGCTTAAATGGACTCCAGAAGATGGTAGAGGACAAGAAGGCCTGGAGGAACGTTGTCCATGCGGTCGCGATGGGTCGGACACAACTTCGCAGCTAACAACAACAACAACAACAACAACATGTATCAACATTTTCTTGCCCTCCTGGATTTTACCAATATCATCTTTTCTCTTTCTTTTCTTACTGTATATGCCAGTGGTGGCAAATCTATGGCACACATGCCAGAGGCAGCACTCTGAGCCCTCTCTGTTGGCATGCGTGCCGCCACCACCAGCAGCAGGTCCATCATGTCACCACCGTCGCCCGGAGCCCCGCCCAGCACAAAGAAGGCAAAGCGGCCAACTAACAAGCTTGAGTAGAGATGGTAGAGCAGAGGTCACCAACCATTGTCGATTGGCGGACTGGAAGAAAAGGGAGGGGGGAAGCATTTTACATGTGTGTGTGCGTGCATGCATGGGGCCGCGAGCATGCACGAGCTGAAAATGTGGTGGGGCTAGTGCCTGCGTGATACTCACTAGCCCTGCCCTGTTCTTACGTGGTACAGTGCCTTGTATCAGCGTCTTGCAGCACGGTGGCCCATTTTTGCACCCCTGGTTTTTCCATGCCAGAGGTGGCACTCAGAGGTGCCTCCCTGCCCCCCCCCCCCCGAGGGCACCATAATGCTGATGTGCCCCTGGCACTTTGCAATAAATAAGTGGTTTTTGGGTTGCAGTTTGGGCACTCGGTCTCTAAAAGGTTCACCATCACTGGTATATGCCAACCATCTTTCTGGTTTATTGGCAAATTCAAAATGTCTTTGTTTTATTCAATTCTATTTCCACTTCCTGATCAGTCAACATAGATAGTTGTTGGCCTAATGATTTAATTTGGTGCTGGCTCTATTAATGTTCTATGTTAAGTATTTATATTCCATTTTTCTTTTTATTTTAAGAGGTTGATGGATCCAAATCTTGTGCAGCTGCTCCTTCACTTTTTCCATGGAATTCAGTCTAGATCTTCTTTCTTGGTATGTGAAGAGCATCTCTTCCAATTTATCCCAACAAAATGGAATCCTTTTCTTTTTTTAAAAAATATATATGTCAGGAAAGCATATACTTTTCTTTTCCTTGGGATTCTAATGGTGATTTCCTTCGAAACAATTATTTTTACATTATCAATTTGCAATTTAATCTTAAAGCAACAGTCCAAAACTTATTCTCCTTTTTACATCAAATTGATTTCTGTGTATTCAATCTGATGATGTTCATGTATACATAGTTTTGGTTAAGATAGTGATAACAATGAAATAAAAATTGGGGTGGTAAACTTATAAGTAATTTTTCTGTTGCATTTCTATTTCCTAGGCCATATAGTCCAACTACAATTTCTCCTTACAATTTTCAACTTTGGCTTTCCAGTCTACAATCACAAGCAACATATCTTGCTTGCATACTCAGTCCATCATCAGTTTGAACTTGACAATGAAACTTATTAACCTTCTCTTTTTCTGCATCAGTTTGTCATGGTTCCAGCAGATGTTACTCTTCAAAGAACTTTGAGGCATTGTTTACATTAAAAATTCTTTATTCAAATAACATGGCATTGGCACATACATGGTAGAAGCCAAAATCTGAATTCCCCTCCCCTGAACACATAGTATCAAAGCACAATTCCCTCCTCCTATTGACAGTCAAAGATCACATTCTCCAATTATTTTAAAATGCAAACCTAACCCGCCATTCCTTATCATCTCTTATTTCAAACAACCTTGAAGAATACTCTACTGCGATGTTGTTATGTCTAACTAATCCCCATACACATTCTTCCCCGCCCTGCCCCCCCCAGCATCATCTAATTTTAATTCTAAAAGTAAGATACAGGTTAAAGAGAAAATGGCTGCATCTTCATTGGTAGCATTGACACAATGTTTGTAACATAAACATGCATAGCTATCATATTGATAGGTTAGTTATGAAGTCTAATGGAAAAATATATAATTTAAATTAAAATGTTGCAGCTGAACACCTGCAGACATAAAGAATATTACTTTTTTTCTTTTAGTTTGGATATTTTTTGTCTTTTTATAAAAAAGTAAATCATGTTCTGGTTTCCCATTGTTTAAGGACAGCTTACAGGGAAGTGATATTTCAACATTTTATATCAGTAAGTGAAAATAGAAAAATTAGCTGTGTTAGATGGCACAGCAGTACTAGAGAATAAATTTCAAAGACAAAGCTCCCCAGTTAAGCTAAGGGCAAGATCCTTATTATTCCAAGGAAGATTTCCATGAACTGCCTGAGGTTTTGTTAATGATTTTTTTAAAATATTCTGGTCTGTACAAACCAACAGCTTTTGTATATGTCATATTTTCACATCTAAATTATAAGGAAAAGGTTACCTGTTTTTCTGTAAGGAAACATTAAATAGCAGTAAAAGATCAAAAATTGAACAACCAATGAGGGTTTTTGTGCTAGAGGGAATTTGATTAACAACACAGTGCAAGACAATTGGGAGGGGCAGAGCTAAAAAGAATTGGATGAATACATTTGGATCAAAGGGATAAATCTTAGGTTACTATAGCAACAATGCCAACAGCCTTACCATAAAGGCATCAAGCTTTTGAAAAGCTAAGCAGGAAAGCTTCATGTGTTGATATTGTAATCTCTGGTTTATCATTTTTTTTCTGTTTGCGTTGCATGTCTGTTTTTATCTTGTGTACTACCCAGAATCACTGAGTTGGGAGGCCTATGCATTTGATTTATTACATAAATAAGTGCATGACTGGAAGTATATCCTGCTGAAACCAAATAGCAATGTAATTTACTTCTGGATAAAAAAATAGCTATTTATTTGTAGGGTACAGAGTGGCTTTTTCCAAAGGAGAGGAATAGAAGAAAAGCACAGGGCAATATGTTGCACAGTACATGTTCTGCATCCACACATTGTTTCCAAACTTTTGTTTGTTTTAACCACTCTATTTAAACTAGCCACAGTGTTCTCGGTCACTCACAATGCTAAGGCACAAGATTAACCATGGTCTGTACAACCTAATGTTTACGTTCACATGGACAACTAAGCCTCATCCAATCATATTATAGATCACAACTCCCAGCCTAGCCTGATGGCATTTACAAGCCCGTGCATCTAGAGATCTCTAGATGGGGGGAAGGCTATTCTCACTGATGCTCCGGGCCCAGGCAGCGGCACCATCTGTTCTTCTTTATTACCATGCCAGACTATTTGAAAGAAGTGCAGAACAGCTGCTCTCAGAAGCCTTTGTGGGACCCCAAGGGACAATAAATTCAAGCAGGACAAAAGAGCAGCATTTGCTCTTGGTTCATCCCTTTCCCTACCCAACTTCTCCAGAATGGACCTTAAGTGTGAGGGCAGCATGTTTACTTCTGTTTGAGCAAGATGTATTTCTTTTCCTATTGCCATTTGAGGACATATCACACACTCGTGCTACTGGTTATAAGCAGGGGTTTGTAAGAAGTAAGACTGGTACAATCCCTGATTTATGGGAATGAGGGAAGTCAGCTCCCCAGAGAAGGAAATATTAAAAAGGGCAGAAAAATGTATTTCCTAAAAAGAAATTGAAGAACCAGGAAAGCATGTTCAGTTTTCTTAATAGTCTCAGGTCTCCTTCCCCCTATGCAGAAAACCAGTTCTATAGACATGCAAACGTGAGCCATCAAGAAGGTTGGAGCCAGGAGCTTAGGTAGCAGAAGACTTAACATCTTCTACATACTCCAGCCCCAGGGAGGCAGGGGCTGGGACATACAACCAGCAAGATTCCTAGAAAGGCACACCTAGACTCAGGACACACAGGAAATAGCCCCAAACAGGAACTAGAAATAACTCCAAACAATAGAGTCCAGGGGGTATAAAAACCCACTACCCACATGTGCTCAGTCCTTTTTTCTGGATCCATCTTCCTGTCTGGCTTTCCTCTGCAATAAACTGTAACCCTCTTCCCAAAGCAGTCGCCATGTTGTTTATCCCCGGCTTGGATGAAACTATGATGAAGACTTTTCTTCCAACAGGAACAAAGGGCATAATTAGCCCACCAAGCTCCCTATCAGAACATTAGCCTCTCAATGTGTGATAGTGCAAGATTCTAATATCTGTAGAGTAGTTGGTGTTCCCTAAGCTTGGTTGTTGGTTTGCAAACGTTACATTACCTGACTAGGTGAAATCATCAGTGCTCATCATGATGCTTATATCTGGAAGCAAACTACCAAGTTTGAGAGAACACCAAGGATATCACAGTTCAACCCAGATATTCTCTTATGTTGGATCTGTATTATCTGTCAGAGAAGTTTTGCTTTACAGTATAACTAAGCTGCAAATGAAGTAATGTTTTATGTATCTTTAGTCATATCTTTAGTCAAAGAAAGTTTCCTACCCACCCAAAAACACTTACCTGATACTCTCAAAATCTTACTGGTTTTGTCATTATATCTTTTGGTGACAGTCTGCCTTATTTAAAATCTAAACAGGTTGTTTTAATTTTGAGGATATGGGAAAACCAGTTGGCCCATGAAACACTGTGCATCCTTAAGAATAGCAGTGAATATCATATTCACTTGAACTCCTAACATTACCTGGTTGGATGATGAAACATCTGCAAGCAAACAACCAAACTCAGAGACTACCAAGGACTCTTCAGTCCAGATCTGAACTACGTATATTCTCTTCCCTTGGAAGCACATTATAACCTATATTTCATCCAGCTAAAGATAATATTCACATTTTATTTCACATCTTTTTTCCTTTCTTGTTTAGAATTTACCTGTGCTTTATCTTTCTAATAACATGTGGCAGCCACAGAAGCTTCCTAGATGGGAAATGAAACTTCCAGTGTCTTCTTTGAATCAGCATGTCCTGTTTATCAAAATGAGATTGTGTGTGTGTGTGTGCGCACGCGCGCTCAATAACGTCCTTATTGCACCAAAGAAAGCATGATAGAATGCCTATTGCAGTGCAATGCATTCATACTCTAGCAAGCATAATGAGACACATTTTTTACTTACTTTTATTAAATTGATCTTCTGATCTAAACAAAAATTACATAACATTAACTGTTGTTGCAAGTACCAGCAAGATGCAGGAGGTGGAAAGGACTCGTGGTCCTTTGGAAGCTTCTTATAATGAGGGATCCTGGGAATTAGAGATCATCAACATCTGAAGGACCTTATAGCACCAAGCCATACTTTCATATTAAGTATCAATTTTGTATAAACTCTTCCTCCAACATGGCTTTAATGCTGACAGAATATAAAATAATAAATGAATTAAACATTCTAATTGATGTTTGTTGCCTCCCCCCAAGAGACTTCTAAATGGAGCATCCAGATTATTTTCATACTCATTTCACCACCTGCTTTGTGCAGCTACACAGGACAATGAATGCTTGAAGAGTTACTGTACTATATTGAGTTTGTTATATTTCCTTTCTCTGCAATTGCAGAGGTATCAATCACAAAGGATATTTGCTGCTGCTGTGGTAATGAATGTATGCACAAAGTATATGAAAATGCTCTATAAAGATACACAAAATTCAAAATTAAACAAATAAAACAACATCATTCATAGATGTCCCAAAGATGCTTTTTCAAAAGACAACTGAACTTGCTTGTTTTTCTTGGAAGACATTTCGCTTCTTATCCAAGAAGCTTCTTCAGCTCTGACTGGATTGTGGTGAATGGCAGGATTTATACTCCTTGCAGACAGCTGGTCATTTGCATTCTTTTAGCAAATCGTTGAGGCCACTTGGAGGCTTATCTGTGTCGTCAGGGTCACCAGAGTAGTGCAAATGGGTGTGGAGCCTTCTTGGAACTGCTGAAAAGACTGTGTTATAGACTGGAGATACTGTAGATGATGTTGTATCCGCCCCACTCTGTTGAGAGAGGGCTGTTCAATTTTGACATAGATGGCCTCTTTGACCCCTCTTTCAAACCAGCAGTTCTCTCTGTCCAGAATGTGGACTTTGCTGTCTTCAAAAGAGTGGCCTTTGTCTTTCAAATGCTGATGGTCTGCTGAACCTTTTCCTGATGCGTTTGCTCTCCTATGTTGTGCTATGTGTTTATGAAGTAGTTGTTTTGTTGTCGTTGTTTTGTTCATAAATGTATGGCACAACATAGGAGAACAAACCCATCAGGACCGACCAGACAGTTATAGGTATCTTTTTAATAAATAAATAAATATAGCCTTTCAGATAATTACTTATATTTATTTCTTTTTGATTTATTTGATAACTGCCCATCACAACAAGTGACTCTGGGTGTTGTACATCATTATTTATTAGAACTAATCATTGTTAGTTTCAGAAGAGAAGCCAAAGGATGGATATATCACGTAATGGTCTTGTGTAGCATATTATTGCTTTTCATACTGCAGGATAAAAACTAGTGTGTGCTTGTGTGTAATGTGTGTGTGTGTGTGTGTCAAAAAAAATTGAATATCAGATATTTTGTCCTGGCCTTGTAAGAAATTTGGGAGCTCTTTAACTTTAAGTGGTTCTTATTAGATTGGTTTGGGTTTCATATTATATTCATGTAAGTTAATATAATTTTGGAAAGAACAGTAATAGTTAAAGATGTAAATGTGATGTTAAACAATATTCCTAAAATATGGATTTTTGTTTAATGTGGCTATTCATCTCAAACAAAATGACTTTGGATGGTAGGTAGGAAAAGAGGAAAATTAACAAGGAATAAAGAAGGTCTTGAAAAGCCTCAATATTGTATATCTTTACACTTTCACTGTCCTGCAGAGCTTCACAAAGCAGATGGCAAAACAAGAGAATAGAAATAATCTGGATGCCCTGTTTATAAGTCTCTGTGGGGGAGGTTACATCAGCTAGGATGATTAATTTAGTAATCATTTTACATGCTGCCAGCATCAATGCCATTCGGAGGGAGGGGGGAACAGTTGATAAAACATGGTACATAACACTAAAATAGGCACTAAATGGTCCTAAACTCAAAGTAGTAAAGGAAACCAATAAAAAACAAAACAAAAAGATAAAATCCATTTAGTTTCAATGTGAAATCACCATAAACCCAACCTAGGCCATATATATATATATATTAATCCATTAAAAGACAACTAATAGAGTAAACTGTAACATGGTGACCAGATTAAAATATATTGCTGCTCAACCATCTGGGACTTCATTCCTCCAGACCCCACAACCTGGGAAAAGAGCCAGGTCTTGACTGCCTTTCTAAAGACTGCAGGTTCAAGGGCAACCACATTTATTTTTATTTATTTTATTTTAATTCCATTTATATCCCGCCCTTCTCCGAAGACTCAGGGCGGCTTACAAGCTTAGCAGTAGCCTTCATTCTATGTATATGCCTGCTTGTTAGGGCTTTCACACACACCCCAAGCGGCATTATTACAAAGTCAGCTTAATTGCCCCCAACAATCTGGGTCCTCATTTTACCTACCTCGGAAGGATGGAAGGCTGAGTCAACCTTGAGCCTGGTGGGATGCGAACCTGCACTAATTGCAGGCAGCTGGTGTTACTTAGGGAGGCATTAGCCCACTGCTCCACCAAGGCTCTCTTGGGGGGTGGAGGTCCCAAAAGTAAAATATCAAACACACATATGAGTTTTAGTTGTAGGTAGATGAAACAGCACATAAGGGAAGCCCACAAATTCTTTCCATGGATGCAGAGTTGTGAATGAAATTTTGCCGACCTGTAACAGAATTTCTTCTATAAAATAATGCATTTTTGTAGCCTGGTGCCCTCTGGGTATGTAAGACTTCATCTCTCATAATTCTCAACTATAGTGTGTTTCTCACACTGACTAGGTATTTTGGAAAATGAGGTCAAAGTATCTGGGGAAGAGGAGGTTGAAATAGAAACCTCTACAATTGTCTGACTTCAAGTGCCCCAGCAGATTTTATTTATACTATACATATATACCATAAGAATGCATCCCCATGAACTTGCAATATTCTGACCAGCTAGAGTGTTCATGTTCTAAGAAACACTTCCTTTTGCAGTATAAGGCTTGTTGTTGTTAGCTGCAAAGTTGTGTCCGACCCATCGCGACCCCATGGACAATGTTCCTCCAGGCCTTCCTGTCCTCTACCATCTTCTGGAGTCCATTTAAGCTCACGCCTACTGCTTCAGTGACTCCATCCAGCCACCTCATTCTCTGTCATCCCCTTCTTCTATTGCCCTCAATCTTTCCCAGCATTAGGCTCTTCTCCAGTGAGTCCTTCCTTCTCATTAGGTGGCCAAAGTATTTGAGTTTCAACTTCAGGATCTGGCCTTCTAAAGAGCAGTCAGGGTTGATCTCCTCTAGGACTGATCAGTTTGATCATCTTGCAGTCCAAGGGACTCGCAGGAGTCTTCTCCGGCACCATAGTACAAAGGCCTCAATTCTTTGGCACTCACCCTTTCTTATGGTCCAACTTTCACAGCTGTGAAAGTATAAAGCTTATCTTGGTCTTTAATGGCATACTTAAGGACCACTCTTCAATTAAATGTAAATTTGACTTAACATTTAAATTGAATTAAATCAAATTGAATTAAAGTTATGTTAGTCAATGTAGTTGATATCAGAGTTCCCCAACTTTTTGGGCACCAGGGACCGGTTCCATGGAGAAAGATTTTTCAACGGACTGGAGATTGCATGGTTTGGTGTGCTGCCTGCATCCCACAAATGGGGCTTTGCTTGTTTGTGCGGCCCAGTTGCTGGCATGCCAGGCCCCGGTACCTGTCCTTGGACTGGGAGTTGGGGACCCTGGTTTACATGATTCATTTTTGATTGCTTAATAATTTGTTCCTGCATCAGAGTAGTTTCCAGCAGGTAATATTCACTTTGGGTCCAGGTTTAGGAATTTAAAACCAACAAACCTTATCCATTATGGCTCATTGACCAATCAGCCAGATATTTAGACTGGATTTGGAATTTTGAACCATCTAACGAGTCCTTCCCAATTACCTGGAATAAGCAAATGTTGTTTGATGGTCTTCAAGATATTGTCATAGGATATAAGCTACTCTAGCTAAATCTGCCTTTTGCCATCATTAATATTTTGAATGCACTCAGCAAAATTGCAAATTTACACATTCTGAAACCCCCACATTTTGTGTGAATACTATCAAATGCCATTTCATGACTATCATACCCTTTAAGCAACACAGTAAAATTATTTCAAAGATACCATTCAAGAAGCCTCCTTTTTTTTTACAAAAGGTGTATCTGGCATATAAAGTTTCACGGTATAGCCTCATGATCCAGAAAATTCCGTTTGCTTAGAAGGGCGGAAGAGTAGAGGTTTTTGATACATCTGTCAACTTTTAAAGGAATTTTGCTTGCAATATTATCCGTTTCATAATAGTCATTTTTAATACCATACTATGATGCTTATCTTTAAATCCAGGACAAGATCGTTTTATTCTCCCATATCCATATACAGACGCCAATGGAACTGGCAGCTGGAGATTACTTTCATGCTGGCAGCAGGAAAGCAGCATTTTGTTTCCAGATAACCCAACCAGCCCTGTCCAATACTTCAGTGCTGGTTCATTCTCATCTCGCTTCCAGCATCTGATGCCTAAATCATTGCCTTATTTAAAAATGGGGCCTGCCCTGGAGCTTTTAAAGCAAACATCTTCTGAACACATTCCCCACCATCCAGTCAGAGCTGAAGAAGCTTTTTGGATGAGAAGTGAGACATCTTCAAGAAAGTCCAGTTGCCTTGCAAAAAAAAAGGCATCTTTGGGATAACTACGTCCTGGATGACTGAGAATCTCCACAGACATCTTCTGAACCACAGACTTACAAGATACCACTTGCATAGTGAGATGTTCTGATTTTAACAGCTAAGCAGAGAATAATTGTGATTTATTTCTGCATAGAAGAGTTTTCATGGGGTTAGACATCATTAAGAATATTCCACAATTAATAAATTGTGCTTGCCTGTTGAGCAGGAATGCTACAAAACATACCAATTCCAAGACATGTTACTATATTTTGTTATTAGCATTAACTGAGACATCCTTGTCGTACAGGTGCATCAATTATACAGTGTTGAGCTGATGAATTTATATTAATAATCTATAGGATTTTCATAGACCTTTCCCTGCAGTGTTATACTTATTTTCTATCCAAAAATGAGTGTTCTTTTATTATCCAAGTACACTATACTTGGAGCACATTTGTATGCAACAAGATAATGTTTTCAAACTGACCCAATAAGTTTGGGATAATTATTGGCATACATCACTGCTGATAATAATATATATAAGGCTTACTCTTTCCATTGTGAATTTTGTGAAAAGTAGATCTTGAAGACCTGGGTCTTCCCCCAGCTATTGAAGCCAGGATGTTAATTATGGAGCTTGGGCATTAGTCCATGTGATTGGTAATTATGGAAATTTAATTGGACCTTCACTTATTTTGTTATCATTTGGTTTTAATAGAAAACCTTGGGGTTTTTCCCCCTTTGTTACCTAGAGTTTCTTTGGAGAGATGGACAGCCATATTAAATGGATTAATACATAAATAATAGTTAATGAAAGGGACTGTATAAATGACACTTTCTACACATTTGCAATTTTATTGGAACAGGTTTTTTCCACATGCTTTCATGTCCTGAATCAGAATTTCAGTTTTGTTATTTAAAAGTTACAAGGCCTAGAGTTTCCAACAGCAAGGATAAATAAAGTGCACCAGATAAATAAACTCTTTTCAAATATGGACACATATAAGAGACCAAAAGTTCCACTGCAGAGTGACATTCAAATTAAGACTCAGATATATCAATATGATAATACTTCATTAGAATTTGAAGGAACTGAAATGGCCCTTGAGGAGGGGAAAGAATTCTTATATAAAACATACATATATTGATTTTATTCCATGGAAACAGTATTTTAGTCAACAGAGGAAGGGATGCATATTTTCTTTGTATAGATAGTTGCAAATTTTTTTGAATAAGTATAACAAGAGCATTTGAAAAAGGTCTATGAAGCATATGCCCAAATTTCTGTGCTCCATAAAATAATAAAGTTTAAAAAAAATATCTCCCAATTCTGACAACAGGCAGCAAAACAGAAATCCCCACTGAATCCCAAATAAAAAAAAGACAATTCATTTTTTAACGAGGCTGGCCTGTAGTTGTGCCTCAAAGGCCATCTTGTCAAAGGTACGGATGTGCATCTCTTCCCGGACTTTTTCCCTCACGTGGAATGATGCCCGAGCCACAGACCTTGCATTTTCCAAGACATTTTTTTTCTCCTTACAAATCTGTTCACTTCGCTCCAGCTTTTTCTCAATAGACAACAGGATCTCCCTCCGGCGGATATCTTCACACTCCTCGACTTTCCTCTTGTTTACTTTCTGCACCTTCTCCTTCTCCAGCCGATTCTGCCCCACCTTTCGAGCTTTCTGCTGGACAACTTCCTCGGCCACCTGAGTAGCGTGTTGGAGCTTCCTCTCTGAAGCTTGAGCTAAGGCTCTTAAGTGCTCCTTCTGTTCCTGGTCTTGGCGCTCTGCTGACAGCTTGGCCCTCTGGCTCTGCAGGTCTTCCCGTTTGGCTCTCTCTCTCAGTTCCTGGTTCCTTTTCTCAATGAGATGCTCGTAGTTCTCTTGAGCTTTGCTCAGGTTCCCTTCCACGGCGGCCCTCAGCACTGCCCTCTCTTGGGTCTCCTGCTTAGCCAGTCCCTTGAGAATGGCCTCGTGTTTCTGCCTGTCAGCTTGATTGAGCAGCTTCTTCTTCTGAATCAGCTGTTCCTTGATAAGCTTCTTCTGGGCTGCCAAGGTGACCTTTTCTTGCAGCAGCTGCACCTCTCGCACCTGGGCTTCTTTCTTGCTTTCTTCCTGAGCTTTCAGGTTGTGCTCTCGGTGGCTTTTCCTCTTCTTGTCCTCCAGAGCAGCCTTCTCCAGCTTCTCCTTCTTCACGCACTCCTGCTTCTCCACATGTTCCCGCCGCTTCTCGTCGCCCATCAAGGTCTGTCTTTGCTTCACCTGGGCAGCCTCTTCCCAAGTATGGGTCAGCCGGCCACGTCGCTTCTCCAGCCGGGATTCCCACATCCGGTGGCCCTGCAGCAAAGCCCGCTGCTTTTCCTGCTCCTCCTGCTCCCTCCTCCGCTCTGCCACCTTCCTCTGCACATCCCACTGGAGGTGGGCGCTGTACTGCTGCTCCTTCCACAGGCTCTCCTCTTGGCGCCTCGCTATCATCAGGGCGGCAATTTTTCGGTCCCTCTCAGACACCTCCTTGAAGCCCTTCTTCTGCTTCACTTCCCTGACAATCCTCTCCACTTTCTGGGTGGTTTCTTGGGAGTGGCTCAGGTCACTCAAGCTGAAGCTGCGACCCACCAGGGAGGTCATGGTGGCCACGTTCTTAGTCCTAGGCAGGCCCTGGGGCCATTTGTCCCTGCCACTGTCTCCGCTGTAAGAAGAAGAGGCCCCAGAGTCAGAGGAGGTCTTGGTGGAGAAGCCCTCTCTCCTCTTGTGCAGGGAATCCAGGGAGTGGCTCTTCTTGGTCTTGGGGCCGCTCAGGGGAGGAAGTGGAGGCCCTCCAGCCGCTTTGGGCTTGCCAGCCGGAGGGCAGCTCCCATCGGGCAGAGTGCTTTTGAAGGCCGTCCTGGAAGCCGGGGAGGAAGGCAGGCTTCCGGTCAGTGCAGGCGTGAAAAGCCTCCGCTTCTCCTCTCGGATTATCCTCTCCCTTTCCTGCCGGCACTGCTGCAGCTTCCTCTGCCGATCCATCTCGTAGGCCTCATAGAGGCCGGAGGCGACGCGCATAGACCTGCCGGGAGCCTCCTTGATCAGCTCGTTGAGCGGCCGGGCCAGCAGCTCCACCGGCTTGACGGCACATCGAGCGCAGGCTTCAAGGGAGCGGGGACTGGTGAGCACGTAGCGGCTGCCTTGGGCTTCCGGGCAGTCGAAGTTGTACAGATCCAGGTGCAGCATCGGCGACTCTTCGCGTGTTTTCTCCGGGTCTCCGACTGGAGGAGGAGGAGGAGGAGGAGGAGGAGGAGGAGGAGGAGGCGCCGCTGCCGGAGGGGATGCGGGGGGCTGAACTGCAGCCTCGGCCGTGGCGGAGGTAGCGGCTGCCGCGGCTGCCGCAGCCTCTTCCCCCCCCGCGGCACTCCCAGGATCGGGGCATGCTTCCTTGCCAGGATCCGCTACCGGATCCACCATTGTCTGGCTCCCTCCAGAATCTGCAAGAAAAGTAGACAGTCACAAAGGACAGGCGAAAGAAATCAAGCGGGGGTTTTCTGCAAAATAAATAAAGAAACAAATCCCCGTTGTGCTCTGCCTCTCCATGCCCGCCGTAGGCGAGAGAAGCGTCGCCGCAAAGGAAACCAGCTCTGCCGGGAGGGTTGCTGCAGCGGTGGCGAAAAGTGGAAGAAGCTCTTAATAAATCCTAAGGGGCTGAGCAGGTTGCAAATTTCAGCTTTCCCCCCCCCCTCCCATCCTTTGCCATTCACTGTCCTGGGCGTCGTGATTGGCTGCGTCGGAAGTGCTAAGCCCGCCTCCCCATCATATGCACCCGAGTTGGGGGCGGGGAAAGAACCCCACCTTTCTTCTCTCTTTCTCTCTCTCTCTGCCCCCCCCCTCCCCTAATAATTGTTGTTTTGCAGATTGAAGATTTAAGTTCTAGCGGGGCGGCTGGGCGGAAACGGCATCAGGGACCCCGAACACCTTCCCGATTCCGACGTGCTACCTTTCCCCCTAATTCTGGGTCCGCCCAGAGCCACTCGCTACAGCTCCCCCGATCTGGGAGCCGCAGCCTCTCCCTGGCCAATCGGCGATGCGGGAAATCCGTGGCCCCCAGAAACGCCCCGATCTGATGAAGGGAACCCGGGGTTGTATCGTTTGACAGCCTTCGGTACTGAAAAGAGAGCTTCCCCGAGGTTTCCCTCGCTTACCCACCCCTGCGGTCCCGGGAAACCTGCTTCAAACAGGAGTTCTCCCCGGTGTGTAGTTCACTCACCTCTTTCTGTCGCGGGGGTTTATTGCCTTCGTCCTCCCGGGGCTGGGGGCGAGAGTTGGAGGAAGCCGGCAGATCCGTCAGGGAGCAGGCTGCAATTTTGGAGGGTCAGTTCAGGTATCCTGTGGCAACAGCCGCGGCGGTAGCGGCTTCTGCATGGCGTCCGGCAAACCCCGCGCAGTGTCTCTCCTGCAGCCCCATGGAAGGTCGCCGTTTGCTGGGGGTTTGGTTCCTCGGTCCCAAGCATTCCAACCAGCCCATCCCAGGCTGGAAGCTGGCGGAGGTCAGCGCCGTCCCATCTCAGCCCGGGAGACCCACCTCCGTCTGGCGGCTTACCTCGCAGCCCCTCCCGCTGACAATGTCTTCACATTGTGGTTGGTCTTCCAGGGGAGGAGAAAAGACGAGTGGTTGGTCTTCCAGGGGAGGAGAAAAGGCGAGGAGGGTGGGGGGGGGGGGACCGAACAGCAACAAGCCCCCTGATCTGCTGCTTCCCGCGACACCGTGGGGCCAGGGAGGAGAAGGTGCGGGAGGAAGGAGGGGAAAGGAGGGTGTGGATACTGAGACGCTAAGCTCGGAGAGGTCTGGCATTTTTAGTTGAGCGGAGGGGATGGATGGCATCTCCGGCAAATGATACCTCTTCCCAAGGTTCACCCATCCTTGGTTTTGCTGGTGCATTCCCTTCCTCAAAATACAGAAATGAAAATTGGTCTCTGGCACCTTTTTTTCTCCTTCTCAATAATCCTTTCCTTAGGACAAATTAATGGCATTTCTCTGTACTGCAGATGGGAACAAATAGGTTGCCTAAGGCCCCTTCGGATGAGTGGGATTTAAAGGGGTTTTTGCAGGTCAAAAACTTGCCACTGTGTGTTAGGCACATGGTGTTAGCCTACAATGTTGGGTTGAAAATATATTAACCATAATGCTATGTCTTTAAGTTTTAATTGGCCAATGGGTGTGTAAGTGTTCTCATGGCCATAAGAGGAAGCTAGGAACATAGCTTCTCTCTCTCTCTGAATTCACTGATCTCTACTATTACTGTTTTTGCTCTGCTGTTGGTTTACTACTGTTGTAAACCTGAACTGTGTATTGACCTCTGGACCGGTAAGAAGACTTTGTAGTTTGGATTACTCTTTGGACTGTTGCTATTGTTTATGACCTGGACTGTTTATTTTTTGACTGTGCATTTTTGTTCTTACACCACCTTAAAGTAAACTACTTTTTGTTTTTATAACTCAGTGTATTCTTGTGTGACTTTTACTGCTCTCAGTGCCCTTCCTTGTCTGTGCAAACTCTTTGGTAGCACAAGGAGACCTCTACTCAATCAAATTCATTAACACTGGTTATGGGCCCAGGCCTATACTGAGAGTAAGTACACACAGTTTTCCTAGCTGAGTTTGTGTTAGCTTTTTGGTGTAAAATGGCACAAGAACTGTTGTCAGGCATCTCCTGGATAACCCGGTTGGATGGGACAAACTATGATTCCTGGTCCACGAAATGCTGCTTGCTTTTGCGCAAGGAAGGACTATGGACTGTTGTAAATAACCCACCAGATACTACTGCTTGGGATGCAAATAACGAAGAGGATGTAAAGAAGATAGATGACTTTAAACGAAACAATGAGAAAGCTCTTTGCATTATTGGACTAACACTGAATGACCAGCAGCTTGTCCATATTCGTGGTGAGGAGTCTGCTGCTAGGTGTTGGGGCGTTTTGCGAAGGCTTTATGTTCGAGACAGTGTGGGTGCACATATACACCTTACACGTAAGCTGTTTAGGGCTCGTCTGCAGAAGAATGGAGATATGCTGACCCATTTAAATTACATGAAGGCAACTTTTCAAGAGCTTCATGAAAAGGAGCTGATTTTTTCAGAGTTGCATCAGGTCTACATTATTCTGTCATCTTTGGATGAGAGTTTTGATGGGTATGTTTCTTCTTTGGAAGTCCTGACCAGAGAGGAACTGACATTGACTAACATTACTGGGAGACTGCTGGAAGAGTCCAGAAGGAGGCGTGACAGAGACCAGCTGAGAGAGACACAGCCACAAGAGGAGCAGCCATTTACCACTGCTTACAACGTCAAGAAATGTTATTCTTGTGGGGCTAGAGGGCATATAGCCAAATTCTGTAGAAAGGGTAAAAAACAGAATGTAAATAGCAGTGGGAAGGCTAAGAAGGGCATTGGTTTGGCTGTTTCTGGTGAACCAACATCCAGAAATAATGAATTGTGGGTTGTTGATAGTGGGGCTTCACAATGCATTACTAAAGTGAAAGAGAGGTTTATTAATATGAAAAACAGCAACCAATATGTTTCACTAGCAAACGGTTGGAGGATGAAGGCCTCTGGTGAAGGTAATTCCTATTGTCCATGCATTGATGAACAGTTACCTATGTTATATATACCTAAACTAAGATTCAACCTGTTATCTGTAAGGGAATTGGTTAAGGTTGGGTTTGTGGTAACATTCAGAGGGGAGCAATGCACTATTGAGAGGAATGGAACCTGTGTAACTGCTAATTTGAAAAATGGTTTATTCGTTCTCACAAGTAACCAGGTTAGTACAGTTAAAGCTAACTCGATATGTGAGAACAAGAAGCCACATGATGAATGTATACATTTATTGCATAGGCGGTTAGGGCATGTAAACTTTAACTCACTACGTAAAACAGTTGAGTTAGTACAAGGAGTTAAACTGAAGCCATGTAGTAAGTATTTGAATTGCAATGCCTGTAATCAGGAAAAGAGCAAGGCAACTCCTGCAAACAGGATAAACAGCTTCAAAACAACTGTACCTTTGGAAGTTGTGTTTGCTGATTTAATTGGACCCATGAAACCAAGTTTAGGAGGATCATGTTATATTTTAAGTATATTGGACCACTACTCTCGTTATGGATTTTGTTATCTGCTTAAGTCAAAGGCAGACACTTTCCAACAATTTGCAAACTGGCTGAAGTTTGTGGAGAGAAAAACAAAGAGAAAGGTTCAGTGCATAATTACTGATAATGGTACTGAATTTACAAATAAGCGCTTTGTTGATATGCTACAATCAGCTGGCATTGAGCATAAACGTTCAGCCCCTTATAGGCCTCAACATAATGCATTTGTTGAGAGATACGTGGGCAAATGTTACAAGCCATGATGAGAACCATGTTAAGAGATTCAGGCTTAACAGATAGACTGTGGGGGGAGGCAGCAAAATGTGCAAACCATGTTCTGAAACCATGTTCTGTTAATACTTCTACTGGTAAAATACCATACACTATATGGCATGGTAGAAGACCAAACCTTGATTACCTGCACACGTTTGGCACCCCAGCTTGGGTCCACATTCCTGCACAACTCAGGAGTAAAGGTCAACATAGGGCTAGGCAATTATACTTCATAGGTTACGAAGCTAACCATAGATCCTATCGTTTCTGGGAACAAGGCACAACTAATGTATATAACAGTTCTAGTGCAAAATTCCTTGAGCACGTTGGTTGGGATAGGTTAGAGCAAGAAACTGTTAATACTGATCCTCTAGTGTTTGAGGACTCCTCTGATAATGTAACTAGTAATGATAATACATCTCCTGTAAATATAAAAGATGAAGAGGAGATAGGGGAGATAATAGAGGAATCAGAAGAAGGAAAGGAGTCAGAAATTCAAAGCCCTGTAATTCCTTGGCGTTCAACGCGCATCAGACATCCACCTGATCGCTATGAAGCAAGTATAATATGTCAAGTTAGTTCAGTACCTTCTAACTATGATGAGATCAGGATGTATCCTGAAAAGGAACAGGCATCATGGAAAGCTGCAATGAACAGGGAGTTGAAGTCTTTGCAGGATCTTAAGGTCTATGAGAAAGCTAAACTGCCACCTGGTGAGCAAGCTATAGGTTGTAAATGGATATATAAGTTAAAGAAGGGTGTAGATGGAACTATAACCCATAAGGCACGTTTGGTTGCACAAGGTTTTGCCCAAACTACTGAGGATTATGATGAAGTGTTTGCACCCAGTCTGAGGGCAACTACTTTAAGAGCAGCTTTAGTATGGGCAGCTAAACACCAATATATGGTTACTCATGTAGACGTTGAAACTGCATATTTACATGCTCCATTGCAACATACTATTTATTTAAGAATTCCACCAGGATTGACTAATGATAGAGACCATGATTGTTGGGAATTAAAGAAAAGCCTCTATGGATTGAAACAATCAGGCTATGAGTGGAACAAATGTATAGTTAATGAGTTAAGTGCAATAGGTTTTGTAGCCAGTAATGCTGATCCTTGTTTGTTTAGAAGAGATCACAACGGAGCATTATCTTTTCTCTTATTATTCACAGATGATATTGCAATAATAACAAAAACTGAGTTAGAAGCACAAACTATCATTTCAAGATTGGAAAATAAATTCACAATTAGAAATCTTGGGAAAATTAGCCACTATTTGGGGTTAGATATTGTGAAAACGAATAGGGGTTTTAAGATTTCACAAGCCAGTAAGATATCTCAGTTATTAAAGAGATACAATATGGAAATGTGTATACCAGCAAAAACTCCGATGGCTATGGATTTTAAGGACACTAATGTTGAGAGTCCTGTATTTGATAAGACTATGTACCAATCTTTGATAGGAAGTCTTATGTATCTTAGTAATTGGACTAGACCTGATATTTCTTACTGTGTAAACCAATTGGCTAGGTACAACAATAATCCAACTGTTAGACACTGGCAATCAGCTAAACGAGTATTAAGGTATTTGAAGCAGACTATTCACTACTCGTTATATCTAGAGCCAAATCATGAGTTAATCCTTGCTGCATATGCAGATGCGAGTTTTGCCTCTGATACAAGCACTCGTAAATCTACCTCAGGGTTGGCTATAATGTTGGGTGATTCTTTGATTGGATGGAAGTCCATTAGACAAAAACACATAAGCTTATCTACAATGGAGGCTGAATTTTCATGTCTATCAGTGTTATGTACAGAACTGCTAGTGTACAAACAATTATTGTTAGATATGGGTTTAAATGTAAATGATCCATTTATTGTATATGAGGACAATCAAGCTGCGATAAAGATGGCTAATAATGCTGCAGTAAGAACAAGATCTAAATATACTGATCTTCGTTATTTAAATGTCAGACAATGTATCAAGGAGAAATTAATACAGCTAGAGTATTGTTCATCTGATGTAAATATTGCAGACCATTTTACGAAGGTACAAAGTGCTGTGAAACACAATGCTAATTGTGAAAGAATGTGCATAAGATTGTAAGAGTTATATATTATTCTACCCAAAGGGGAGAATGTTAGGCATATGGTGTTAGCCTACAATGTTGGGTTGAAAATATATTAACCATAATGCTATGTCTTTAAGTTTTTAATTGGCCAATGGGTGTGTAAGTGTTCTCATGGCCATAAGAGGAAGCTAGGAACATAGCTTCTCTCTCTCTCTGAATTCACTGATCTCTACTATTACTGTTTTTGCTCTGCTGTTGGTTTACTACTGTTGTAAACCTGAACTGTGTATTGACCTCTGGACCGGTAAGAAGACTTTGTAGTTTGGATTACTCTTTGGACTGTTGCTATTGTTTATGACCTGGACTGTTTATTTTTTGACTGTGCATTTTTTTTCTTACACCACCTTAAAGTAAACTACTTTTTGTTTTTATAACTCAGTGTATTCTTGTGTGACTTTTACTGCTCTCAGTGCCCTTCCTTGTCTGTGCAAACTCTTTGGTAGCACAAGGAGACCTCTACTCAATCAAATTCATTAACACTGTGCTTCCCTCATATTTCAAGCACAGATCAAGAGATTAAGTTCTGATTGTGTCTGCATTATTTGATTGACTGTGGTTTTCTGAATAAGCAAGAATTGAGTGGGGTTCCCACATACTGTTATAAATTATGATCTACAGAGTTACAGTGAGTGAGTGTTCATATAACAGTGGTAATTCAAAATGAAGGAAACTTAGTGTGATGTATAAACTTAATGGAGGAGGGGAGACTTAGCCAATCTGCAGCCAACATGCAGATAGTACACCAGAGCCCCCCCTCTTTGATATAAAGTGGTACTTTCCAATTCTGCTTGTGTTCCTCTTGTAGAAATAATCAGTGCTTATATTCCAGCATGCAGCTCAGTTGTTCAGAAAAGGATGGAGAGGTAATATCCTAGAGAGACCATAGAAAGCCCTAGAAGCCATGGGAAGAAAGAACCTCCACTGAAAACTATGTATAAAATACATACATACACACATACATACATACAGTCATGACCGAAATTGTTGGCACCCCAGAAATTTTTCCAGAAAATCAAGTATTTCTCACAGAAAAGTATTGCAGGAACACATGTTTTGCTATACACAGGTTTATTCCCTTTGTGTGTATTGGAACACAACAAAAAAAGGGAGGAAAAAAAGCAAATTGGACATAATGTCAAACAAAACTCCAAAGATGGGCCGGGCAAAATTATTGGCACCCTTAACTCAATATTTGGTTGCACACCCTTTGGAAAAAATAACTGAAATCAGTTGCTTCCTATAACCATCAATAAGCTTCTTACACCTCTCACCCGGAATTTTGGACCACTCTTCCTTTGCAAACTGCTCCAGGTCTCTCTTATTGGAAGGGCGCCTTTTCCCAACAGCAATTTTAAGATCTCTCCACAGGTGTTCAATGGGATTCAGATCTGGACTCATTGCTGGCCACTTCAGAACTCTCCAGCGCTTTCTTGCCATCCATTTCTGGGTGCTTTTTGACGTATGTTTGGGGTCATTGTCCTGCTGGAAGACCCAAGATCTCGGATGCAAACCCAGCTTTCTGGCACTGGGCTCTACAGTGTGACCCAAAATCCTTTGGTAATCCTCAGATTTCATGATGCCTTGCACACATTCAAGGCACCCAGTGCCAGAGGCAGCAAAACAACCCCAAAACATCATTGAACCTCCACCAAATTTCACTGTAGGTACTGTGTTCTTTTCTTTGTAGGCCTCATTTCGTTTTCGGTAAACAGTAGAATGATGTGCTTTACCAAAAAGCTCTATCTTGGTCTCATCTGTCCACAAGACATTTTCCCAGAAGGATTTTGGCTTACTCGAGTACATTTTGGCAAACTGTAATCTTGCTTTTTTATGTCTCTGTGTCAGCAGTGGGGTCCTCCTGGGTCTCCTGCCATAGCGTTTCATTTCATTTAAATGTCGACGGATAGTTCACGCTGACACTGATGCTCCCTGAGCCTGCAGGACAGCTTGCATTCCTTTGGAACTTGTTTGGGGCCGCTTATCCACCATCCGGACTATCCTGCGTTGCAAACTTTCATCTATTTTTCTCTTCCGTCCACGACCAGGGAGATTCACTACAGTGCAATGGGTTGCAAACTTCTTGATAATGTTGCGCACTGTGGACAAAGGCAAATCTAGATCTTTGGAGATGGACTTGTAACCTTGAGATTGGTGATATTTGTCCACAGTTTTGGTTCTCAAGTCCTCAGACAGTTCTCTTCTCCTCTTTCTGTTGTCCATGCTTAGTGTGGCACACACAGACACACAATGCAAAGACTAAGTGAACTTCTCTCCTTTTTATCTGCTTTCAGGTGTGATTTTTATATTGCCCACACCTGTTACTTGCCCCAGGTGAGTTTCAAGGAGCATCACATGCTTGAAACAATCTTGTTTACCCACAATTTTGAAAGGGTGCCAATAATTTTGTCCAGCCCATTTTTGGAGTTTTGTTTGACATTATGTCCAATTTGCTTTTTTTCCTCCCTTTTTTTGTTGTGTTCCAATACACACAAAGGGAATAAACCTGTTTATAGCAAAACATGTGTTCCTGCAATACTTTTCTGTGAGAAATACTTGATTTTCTGGAAAAATTTCTGGGGTGCCAACAATTTCGGCCATGACTGTACATACATACCAGTGGTGGGATTCAGCCAGTTCACACCACTTCAGCAGAACTGGTACCGGCATCCACACAGAGAACCGGTTGTTCAAATATTTGAATCCCACCACTGATACATACATACATACATACATACATACATACATACATACACTGATTTAATTCATATAGGAGAATCTATGAAACAAATATGCTAGTACAGCAACACTAACATTTAAACATCCCATCAGGAGCCTGGAAAGGCATACAACCATCTGCCTATGGCAGGTCCAAGTTAAAATCTGCATTTTCCTGCCTTCTGTGAGCACGTTTTGGGTTACACACAGGGCTTTTTTTTGTCATAGAATGCTCAGAACGGAGTTCCGGCACTTTTTTTGGATGGAACCTTGTAGGATAGGCAAGGTGGGCTGTATGACATGTGTGAGTTCTGGCACCTTTTTCTTTTACAAAAAAAGCACTGGTTACAGACAAGTAGTATGAGTTGTTGCTGGTTACAGGAGCTGCTTAGATTTGGGGAACATGCCTTCAGGCATCTCCTTTATGGAATCCCAGTATCTTGGTGGGGTCATCTCATCCCCACTGGTGCTATTATAATATTGGCTTGTCCTCAGTAAAGCTATACTTTTGCTTATTTGGTGCTCTAAACTAGGTGGCAGCTGGAGTTCCCAGAATCCTTCCAGAATGCACAAATCCAAAAGAAATGGCTTTGGTTTGGAGGAATTAAAGGGATATAAAATACAATTTTTATCCCTTTAACTCCCTCAATTCAGCCCATTTTGGGTCCAGACTCCATGCATATTTATAGCGTGACCTTCACACCACATAAGAAGTTTAAGCTGGCTCTTGACCCTCCATGAAGAGGAAATCTGTTGATCTAGGGGAGATGATGGATCTGAAATCCGGGGTGCTCTTGAGGCCCTACTGGGATTTGCTCCTTGGCAGATGCCATTTTAGTTCACGGTCTGACTTTAATCAAAGAGAATACCATGTGAAAAGGAAGTTGCCCTTGCAAAACTAGAAGATCAAAAATTATCTTCCATTTTCCGGAACATGTATGGGAAATGGGTGAAGTGTCATTGAGAGGCTTCTGCCAGCAGATCCAATGGTGAGGGATGCTGGGAAGTGAAAGGCAACCACATCAAAGGACCACACATTGCCTGTCCCTAATCCAGAGGGTTTAAGATAAAACAAAGCTTTTAAAGAATCCTCTGGGCCTGTAGCATCCCATACACCGTCTGAGCACACTTCTATACAGCCACTAGACCTGCCCTTTTTCCCCAGTGGATTGACATTACCATATTAATATCCCCATTTGCTGCTCTTTGGGGCTTGGGAGATTGAAATAAGAGTAGCACAGAAAGGCCACCCAGCTGCCTAACAAAGGAATGGGTGGTGGTGGTGGTGGTGAATAACTCTTCTGTAACAAGGGGGGGGGAAAACCCCACTGATGGGGCAGAGCAGTAAAGCCACATCACCTTTCCATTTGTTTCTGAAGAATGAAGGACCTCTGATAAAATACTAAATGCCTTACCTTCAGAAAGGAGGGGGAAAATCCCTGTGGGAAGAAGGAAATCTAAGGACTTTTAGCCAATGGGAAGCCGCCTGTCCTTCAGCTCCATTACTTTTATGCATGAATTTTATTAAAAGCTACAATTAAAAACTAATACAAATTAAAATAATAAAAAAAGAAAAATAGTGAAATAATATAGGAAGAAAAATAGAAAGAAAAATAAGAATTTAGTAAAGAAAAAATGCACAAATGACTTCCTATTCATCACAAGTATAAACCGTTTTAATATTAAAGGTAAAGGTAAAGGTTCCCCCGCACATGCGTGCTAGTCGTTTCCGACTCTAGGGGCCGGTGCTCATCTCCATTTCAAAGCCAAAGAGCCAGCGCTTGTCCAAGGACGTCTCCATGGCCGGCATGACTAGACGCTAAAGGCGCATGGAACGCTGTTACCTTCCCACCATAGTGGTCCCTATTTTTCTACTTGCATTTTTACATGCTTTCTAACTGCTAGGTTGGCAGAAGCTGGGACGAGTAACAGGCGCTCACTCTGTTACGCGGCTCTCGGGATTCGACCCGCCAAACTGCCAACCATCTGATCGACAAGCTCAGCGTCCTAACCCACTGAGCCACCACGTCCCTTGTTTTAATATTACTTTCTCTTAAAATACAACAAATGATATCTTCTTCCCATATTCCATCCCTTATAGATAAACAAATCCTTAAAGCGGTGTCACTTCATCCTAATCAGCAAAAATCTATTAATGGACTTTTATTAAAATAATATTATTTATATGAATAGATTTACATTCATTAATTTCACTAGTAAAATTGATCTTTATTCCCTTCAAATAATGCCCTAAAAACTTGATCTTTTTTAATTACAAAATTCTTCAAAGCTTTAACCATCTTCTTTTGTAAATTTTGTAAATGCAAGCCAGTCTCCTGGTTTGTTATTTGTATCTTCCCTTTAATGATTAAGATATCAACCAGTTTGAGTTGTATTGTATGTCCAGCTACATCTTTTTCCGTATTATTCTTATAGCCTGCCACTTTTAAATCCACTTTCAGATCAGTCTCAGTCTTTTCTGGTAAAATGGTAAAAATAAAAGATGTTATTCCTCTTCTATAACATCTTTTAAACTTAGTGTATCAATAGAAGCAGACACTCTTAAAATTAACTTCTGGGTCCATTTTTAAAAATATCCTTCAGTATGTCTAATGTTAAAAAGTTTTACTTCATTCTGCCTTAAAAGTCAAATGTAAATGTTCTTTTCCTTAACTGCAATCTTTAATTCCTTTTGATTCCTCTTAATGTCCTTTAAAAAAAGAATTAAAAACAAAACATTTTCCCACAGGAAATATTCTTAGTTAGTTCCAAGATCTTATTTCAAATCCCTCTGGACACTTAGGTCATTTGCAACTTTTCAAAGTTCAAATCACCCTTTCTTGTTTTTATTCCAAAATATATATTTTTAAGTCTTTAAACTTCTATTTAAAATTTATTTCATGAAGGATTGCAGGAAATTCACCCAGAGCTGTAAAGATTCCTAATGGGTGAAAAACAGTTAACTCTCTCTCTCTCTCTCTCTCTCTCTCTCTCTCTCTCTCTCTCTCTCTCTCTCTCTCTCTCTCTGTGTGTGTGTGTGTGTGTGTGTGTGTATGTATGAATGTATGTATGGTTTCACCACTTTTAATATTATAAGCCACCCAAGGTTGTCTGTTGGCAAGATGGGCTGCAAACACATTTAATTAATAAAATAAACAAATATCATGCCATATTATAGATATACAATGTGCATTACCCATTCCAGAAGCCTTTTCCGGATAAACAATAGGATGAAAATGCTGCCATGAGCAGCTTTCCAGGCATGAACTGTATTGGTGATAACTCCATTGAAAGGGACAATAGTATCACATGCAGTAAAACACCAGAATGTTCACAACTCACATGGTTTATAGCTTCAAGTGTCAATCCAGCTCAGGGCAATAGCTTAGGGTGATGTATACATTAGGGCTATTGTTTGAGTAGAGCTACCAGCACTGACTGTGCCATTCAGAGTCCTCAGGCTCAACTATAGGAGGATGTATCAGCCCCTTTAACTCCTCACAAGCAACAGTCTATGTGAATGGATGCATTGTTGTTTATTCTGAGGAAGCAAAACCGGAATTTTTTTATACCAATATACCGTAAGTCCAGAAATGCTGTTTCTGAAAAGTGTTTTTTTTTTTAAAAAAAAAATAAAAATACAGCATAAAGTTACTAAGGGTTTCTTTTTAAAGTTTACAAGGCTGGACTTAATTATTTGGTATCACTAGAGGGCACTCACTGATCAGAAACCTCGATCATATTTAAACTTGGTATTTTGTTTTGTCTTTTTTAAACATAGAATTGGAGGGAATGACATAGAACCCTCTTCATTTTCCTCCACAACCACCACCTGGTGAGACATCTTCCTCTTAAAATAAGAGCAAGGGCAACAAATTCCAATGAATGAAATTACGCAAATGTATTTTAATAGCAATGTAGGGCAATTAAAAGACAGGGCGATGAATCCACATGTGGGCTGAAACAAGATAGTCCTTTAGGCAAAGTGAGTGAAATATCTTTCTTGCAAGTCCAGTTTTTGGACTCTGGTCATCGTGGTAGTTCTCAGCAGGGTAAGCAGAACTGCTCCTGTATTGGAAGCAACACCTCTGGGAGGAAAGTTCCATAGAATCCTAGTGTCCCCCAAGGATCTGATGTGGTTCCACAGGAATCTATGAGAAAAAAGGGAAGGAAAAATCTTTTTTTTTTTATCATTAGAACCACGATTTATTACCACGATGTAAAAGAGATGTTGGGACTCTAGAAAGAGTACAGAGAAGAGCAACAAAGATGATCAGGGGACTGGATGCTAAAACATACAAAGAACGGTTGCTGGAATTGGATATGTCTAGTCCAGGGGTAGGCAACCTTGGCTCTCTTATGACTCGTGGACTTCCAACTCCCAGAATTCCTGAGCCAGCATGGCTCAGCTTGGAAACCTCTCCCTTTCCCCTCAGCATGGCTGGCTGAGGAATTCTGGGAGTTGAAATCCACAAGTCATAAAAAAAGCCAAGGTTGCCTACCCCTGGTCTAGTTTAATGAAGAGAAGGACGAGGGGTGACATGATAGCAGTGTTCCAATATCTCAGGGGTTGCCACAAAGAAGAGGGAGCCAAGCTATTCTCCAAAGCACCTGAAAGCAGGACAAGAAGCAACGGATGGAAACTAGTCAAGGAGAGAAGCAACCTAGAACTAAGGAGAAATTCCCTGACAGTGAGAACAATTAATCAGTGGAACAACCTGCCTCCAGAAGCGATGAATGCTCCAACATTTAAGAAGCAACTGGGCAGCCACGTGTCTGAAATGGTATAGGGTTTCCTGCCTAAGCAGGGGGTTGGATTAGATGACCTCCAAGGTGCCTTCCAACTTTTTGTTGTTGTTGTTGTTGTTATACTTTCCATCTTGGTCAGAGCTCCTAGAATTTCTTTTATAAATAACCCATTCTGTAGCCTGAAAGAGTATGGAAACCCTGCACTAGGAAAATGTGCCTGTGCTTTCTATATTTTCCCTGTTGCCAGAGTGAGACAAGTAGAACAAAGAGACAAGTAGAACAAAGAGAACCATTCTAAGAGTTTTGGTAGATTACTGAATATCCTTGATTTTATATTTCAGATTACAGCTGCTGAAATTAATGCTGTTCAAAACAATCCTTAGCTTGAACCTGCAGTCTTTATTTTGGTCAACAGTCAGTAAATTACATTAAAACATAATTAAAAAGGAAATGCTGCAGAGTTCAGACTTGCATCTGCTGTTGTTTCATTTTCATTGCACCAACACAATGTTTAGCTATTTTAGAGGTGACAGATAATTTCATCTCTGCAAGGAGATTCAGATAATAATTATTCTTTCTGGGCAAAGCCTGAACATGCAAATATCTAAGATTAAGGCTTGTAGCTATGGAAGACAGGCCCCTTTCCAGAGCCTTATCTAATTATCTCTTCTTAAAACCATGGTACCTGACTCCAGGAAGTCTCTCAGGCTTTTTCTAGTAGCATCACTATTATTTAAATCATATCATCAATAGAGCTATAATCTCTAAATCACCATTATTCTCCATTGGTTAGACATCACCTCAAGTAGTGGACATCATACTTTAAAAAAAAATTGGATAAATTCAAATGAGTATAGAAATGCTCTAAGAATATTACCAAAGGATAGCAATTATTATTTTTGGTAAAATCCACTCCCTTGCTGCCTTTGTAAGGGACAAAGAGCATCAGTTCCAGGATTCCCCATGTTCAGTTGTTAGAGAAGAGGTTTCTGTGGAAGATAGCAGCATGCATCTTTTCAAATGGTAAATATCCTTGCATTCTCCGCTCACTGGCAGTTGACAAAATGTAGTGGGGTGTAAGTTAGGATCTAAATGGATTTTTCATTGATTCAGCAAGGCTTAAATAGCAATAGGTATGAGTTTGGAAGAACTCCGGTAGTTGGAAGAACTCCAATTGTTTAAGCATGAATTAAGACAAAATGAAGGAGAATGTGGGGAAAAGTGCACCTGAAGAAGGACTGTCTTTGGGGGATTTTTTTATTGAATGCTACCAATCTCACTATCAAGAGCCTGTGTGGGATCTTAGAAGAGTACATCACAGAGAGAAGTCTAAAATAAAAGACTGCACATGCTGAACTGGATGGGAGAGGGAGGAAGAGGTTCAGGATAACCAGATCCTAGGACCTAGGTTATATCTATTAGGTTAAGAGGATTTTGTCTATTAAGTGTAAACCAATAAACAATTGCGCAGAAGAAGGTACAAATAGGGAGGCTCTGTTGGCATACTTATCTTGCCCTGTGCTGGTCAGGTATGGAGATTATGACTACTTCCCCAAGTCATACTACCCAAAATGAACTAGGAAATTGTTCATAGGTAAGCTATTTTTTTTTTTTTTGCAATCCTAGGCATTCTGTAGCGAAACTACTATCTGCTTTTATTGGTCTACTAAAACCTCTTTTCACCTACACAGTAGCAATATTCTGAACTTCTTATCTCTGTATCTCCTCCCAGCATCTATGGATTTTGCTTAGGTAAATTTTACTGGATTACTTTGGTTCTAGGATAAACTAGAAGAACTGTGCTTCTGATCAACAACTCAGCTCTATGGAAAGCTACATTTTCACCTGGAAAAAAAACAACAACCCAAAGCCTTTTTTGCTTCTTGAATATTTTCAGTATAAAGAACACTTCATACAGTCTTAAGAAAAATAATGTAAAATATGTGGCAGACAATAGTAGTGATTTATTACAGTACATTACAATCATAATCTGTAGTTAAAATAGCTTTTCATACTTATGGAACGATAAAAATGAAAAAAAGCAACACTGCATTATAATATGAGCAACTAAGATTTTTTTCTTCATTCCCATAGTGAAGAATGACATAGTATTGATGGCTAATTTGGAGAAAGCATCCTCTATCTGAAGGTTAGTTGAACTGTATGGAAATTCATGTCTCATCTATAGAACTAGGTGTTTGTCTCTTCCTCGTGAATATATTTACATTTATTTCTTGTTTTGCACTGACACATTAACATATAAAGGTTTATGGAGATCTTTGGCTTCCATAGGTGATACATTAACTGGCCACTCTGCATGAGTCAAGATAAAATCAAACAGTTCTTTGATCACCGATTCTCATCTATGAAGACCTTTGAGATATTTGGGGAGAATCCTCCCTTTGAAAGCTCTTCAGTGCTTATTCCTTATCTGTTGGCTTATGCATGGTGGCATCTGATGGCTGTAATAAGGGAAGAATTCCACTAACCTTTCTTTTGACCTCTTCACATTACAGTTGCATTTGCTGGATTTTCACTTACCATGCTATTATTAACAGTATAGAATAACGTGTGGCGATAATTTTTCTGCTATAAAAAGAAAGCCTAATGTTGCTTTTTCCCTACATCCACCAACCGGTAGTCAAATTAACTTTCTCCCTGCAGGGATTAAATGTGTTTTTCTTTCCTCCCTGTCCATAATTGTGTACTGAATTGCTTTACAAATGTTTAAAGGAGTCTCTTATGCACTAGGATAGAAATAACTAGTATACTGATAAAATGGAAGTTCTGTGGATTCTGCATGGGCAAGAAAGAGAGGCAGGGAGTAACAGGACCATTTGTCACTTTCAAAACCATTGCGCAGATGTGCTTCACAACTTTTTTTGTTGTTGTTGTTGGAAGTCTGAGGATCTTTGTCTTCATTTGGTCTCCAACCTGTATCTGAGACTGTCTTTTATGATGCCCTTATCTATCCTGGTGTTTAAAAAACTGTTTCTTCTTTTATCCAGACAGAGTTATTGGTGTGGATACAATCTGGCATGCTTTGCTAGCCATTCTCTTGGTAGTGCAGACAGATATGGAAGGAAGAGGGATTAGCCCAGCAGCTTATTCACCACTTTAGTTTAGTTGGGAAGCCACCCTCCTCACTGGCTCCTGTACTCCAAGACCACCATGCAGTGGGGAGAGTATGGGTCCATCAAACTGGCCATCTCCTTGTACCCATAGTGTCTTCTAATTTGAAGACCTGGCTATGAAGAGAGATGGCCCAAATAACAGCTATCCAGTGGTGCAATAGAAACTGGCTATACGGTGAACTAGCAAATTGCTACTCTGGGCAGCTAGGATCAGGTTAAAATGTTTTAAATAAGAAAATAAGCAAACCTAAATAATACCTAAATAAAAATAATAGTCATCTGTACATAAATTGTATATAAGCTCATAGCTTAGGTGAGGGGATCATAGCTTGAACAGGGGGTTGGAGTAGAAGACCTCCAAGGTCCCTTCTAGTTCTATTGATAAATTGATTGGGAGGGCCCCAATTGGTTATGGTTTTGGTTATGGTCTTTAAGTCCTTACATGGCATGGGTCCGGAGTACCTCGGGGACCACCTGCTGCCGGCGTCAACTTCCCTCCGCCCTGTGCGTTCCCACAGAGAGGGCCTCCTCAGGGTGCCTCCGGTCAGAGAATGTCAGCTGGTGGCCCCCAGGGGGAGGGCCTTCTCTGTGGGTGCTCCAGCTTTATGGAACCAACTGCCGGTTGAGCTCCGGACGGCACCTGACCTTCGCTCCTTCCGACGCGGTCTGAAGACCCATTTATTTGAACAAGCTGGCCTGGCCTGATAGGGGACGTTAGGGTTTTTAATGGGTTTTATACTGTTACTGTTTTTATCTGGGCAATTGTTTAATTCTCTTTTAATTTTTGTATTTTCTATTTATATATGCCCTGTTCACCGCCCTGAGTCCTTCGGGAGAAGGGCGGTATATAAATTTAATAAAAGATAAAAGATAAAGATAATACACAGATTTTCTGAAAATCCTTGAGTTATTTTCCAAAAGCTGATTTGTACAGAACCATTTGGCCTGCTCCCAACATAGAGTCTTTACCCACACCCATTTCTATCAGGATTGTCAATGTAAAAGCAGCTAATTGTAAAGTGAAAGTCATGCATGTTTTTAAATAAGTAAACAAACAGAGTTTAGTTTACCACATGACAAACCACAGGGCTCAAGGTTATGCTCTCTTCCAATCCATTCTTGACAAAAATTAAGAACATGTAAAGATTAGTGACATCTTTTAATTTACAATTGTACTGTGTAAAGCGTAAGTGGGTTCTCAAAACAACAGTTGCTGCAATACCCAAATAAATATACTGCATTATGAGTTCATCAATGAACTAAATGTCTATGGAGATTCTCAGTCATCCGGGTCATAGTTATCCCAAAGATGCTTTTTCACGATGCAAGTGGAGTTTCTTGTTTTCCTTTGACGATGTTTCGCTTCTCATCCAAGAAGCTTCTTCAGCTCTGACTGGATGGTGGGGAATGGAACTAGTTCACGTTTTGCGAAAAATGGGGCATGATTAAATATGACCATACATACTTGTAGATAAGGTGATTATACACCCCAAGAATTGGGTTCGGCTTATCCACAGATGGATTTATACATCTGTATATACAGTAGATGAGGGAGAAAGAACAACAATCAGGAGCAACAGTATCTATGAGAGCTTTTCTTTATAAATTCAGGGGCCTGAAGCCTGTAGCCCCCATATTCCCTAATGACTGCACTTGTCAAAAGGTGGAAAGCAGCAGTTGGCAAAAATGCATAATTACTGAGACTGTTTTGTTATCAATCTTCCAAGTCTAAAGACACACGTATAAGATTTCCCAAAAACTTGATTCACCAGGATTCTGGTGAGAAAAGCTGAGTTTGAAGGATTCCAATGCTTGAGCATGTATTCTAAACTTAGTTTTCCCACCTCTACTAAATGGTGCTATTTTCAAAAGCAACAGTTCTTCTCCCAGCTGAGAAGAGCACCCTCCCCCCCCTTACTAGCTGGAAATTATAGGAGTTGGCATCCATCTGCAAAACATGGATTTGGTTAAGAAAATTATGAGGATAGGAACAAGGTCTTGGAAGATATTGGCTATTAGAATATACAAGCTCCCACAGGCTGGAAAGATCTCTTTTTCACAGGATTTCCTTGGATCTCTTCAGCTCTGTGAAACATTTTACCGGTATTTTCTCTTGCAAAGAACTCTGGCAATGCAAGAGTGCCATATTCATATGCACATCCTTCAGTTTCTGTTGGCTTAGGAAACAGGATTAAGAGTTATATGTGTTCTGAAACTTAGTCTTTCCCTAAAATATCCACTCTTGTATGTAGACAACTTCTTTTGCTCTCCTTCCCCCACTGGATTAACATGGGAATGATGTTTGCTGCAGAAAGAAGATAAAAAGGATCAAAATCCTATGTGGCTCTTTTGTTGTATTTAAACTGTTACTTTCCTGTCCTGGTGCATATTGTCTAGCTGATAATACAGCTGTTTCCTGCCTCTGTACAGAATCTGTTTATATAGGGACCATTTTCAATAGGTAACACTTAGGCATAATTAGAATGAAATCACATCCTTGTGTTAAATGCATCAGGTTTCTTCCATTGTTCTATTTATTGATCATCTCTATTCTGCCTTCTGCTAAGTTTGGACATGTAAGACAAAATGTATCATTTTGTGTATCATGTATATTTATAGAGCATTTGAGAAAAGCAAGCTAACTTAGTTTTCCCTTTAGTTTTAACAAACTGAAATTCAGCAAGTTTCCCCACAATGGCACTTACTTGCTGGAAGCAGTCTGTAAAAGATCAGTTATTTTGTTGTTAAAGATGCAAACTCTGCTAGGAAAATGGTAGCAATTCCAGACTCCATGTGCCCATCTGCTCTGCAGCTGTCAACTGAGCTACAAATTTATGTTTGCAGGTGCTGTTTGTGGAACCCCGAAAGCAGCTGGTGTATAAAATATTGCCAAATACATATGAAGTGCAATTTATTATAATCAAGAGCCTAGAAAACCACCTGCCAGTATTAAAAGTAGGAAAAATCCTCTTTGTTTTAACAGAAGCAGATTTACCCTTATTTAGACCCAGTGTTCTTGAGATTGTAGATATTCAGCAACAAAGAAGCTTAGGAAACCACCTGCCAGTATTAAAATTAGGAAAAATCCTTTCTTTTAACAGAAACAGATTTGCCCTTATTTAGACCCAGTGTTCTGAGATTGTAGATATTCAACAACAAAATTGCTAGAGTACATCTTCCTAATTCAGGGGTGTCAAACTGCCGCCCGCGGGCTGGTTTCATCCTACCGAAGCTGCGCCCACCCCATTGCCAGCAATGCAAAAAGAGTTGTGATACATCATGTGACGTGGCAAGTTTGGCACCCGTGTCCTAACTAGAACTATACCTTCTGGACCAGCTGAGGAGATTAGGAGTGGATTCTTCTTTTGTTCCAGCTGGGGCTGGTGGGTGGGGAGAGACAAGCTCAAGGTCCTTTCTTTGTGGGGCTTCTACCCTTTCCTTGCTTCAAACATCTATATCACAGGTGTCAAACTTGCCACATCATGTGACGTGTCACGACATATCGTAACTTTTTTTGCATTGCCAGAGCTTGGGTGGGCGTGGCCTCTGTATGATGCAACCAGCCTACGGGCTGGCAGTTTGACACCCCTGATCTATATGAAGTCACTGGGGAAGATCACCCTCAACATGAGTAGGATATCATCAGTATGTTGATGATACCTAGTAATTATATATTTATATCTATGCCATTGCAATTCTCTCCCCAGTGCCTGGAGGCTGTTGAGGTGTGGATGGGGAAGAACACTGGGTAATTGTTCCCTTGTCCTATGCTAAATCCAACTTCGCCTAAGTTAGGTCGCCTAACTAGTTAGGTTGTCTAACTTGTTAAGACGCCTAGTCTTTTGAGCCAGTGCTTCATTACAAGTCTTCTATTACTGCTGGAATGAAGAATGCCCATTATAGATGTATTATGTGTGTATTTACCGTTATCAAAAAAAGTAAATTGGAGGATTAAACAAAATACAGATTGAAACACAAAAAAACCCTTTTATGTTCTCAACTGCAGTTAGCAAATGAATAACAAAAGTGCTTTCTACATAACACTCTATGGCTCTGTTGAGAAAGGTTTCAGGTCAGTGATAGAGCTTTCCATATTAAATGTCCAAATTATATTTTTAATTTACGTCCAATAGGAATGAAAGAGAAGTTAGGGATGGCCACTGCCAGTTCTTGGAGTAGACAAGAGAGTTAAGGGATAGGCGTCATTTCTTTCTCTCTAAGGCCTTGCTTGGCTTTAGAATAGCATGCTATGGGCTGTATCTCAAACGATAAGTGGAGTCACAAGACAAATAGGAGGGTTGAACGGGGACAAAAATATTTTTTATTTCATTTATTTTAATTTACAGAGATTAAATATTAATTTCAGTTATTTTCCGTGTATTTTATTATTATTAATTTGAGATAGTCTGGGGAATGAAAGAAAAGCTTTTATAGCTCCTTACTTCTGCATCCCTGGTAAAGATTGAAATATCAACAAACAATATAACAAACACTATACAAGTAGTCTTCAACTTACAACCATTTATTTAGTGACTGTTCAAAGCACTGAAAAAAGTGACTTATGACCATATTGCACACTTCCAACGTTTGCAGCATCCCCATGGTCACATGATCAAAATTTGGATGCTCGGCAACTTGCCTGTATTTATGACAGTTGCAGGGTCCTATGTTCATGTGATCACTTTTTGCGACTTTCTGACAAGCAATGGGGAAGCCAGATTCACTTAATAACTGTGTTACTAATAGCTGCAGCAATTCACTTAACAACTGCAACAAGAAAGGTCATAAAATGGGGCAAAATTCATTTAATGATTGTCTCTTGGAAATTTTGGGTTCAATTGTGGTTGTAAGTCGAGGACTACCTGATTAATACAGCAAGTTCTCATCAACATAATTTGCTCTGGGTATCAATTCTCTTAAGAGTGTTTTGTGTTTCTTTCTCCAAGATCAGAAGTATCAATTCATATACCTAAACAATTCTTAAGGTGATATGATTGCAAACAGCTACTGAATTGGCTGGATCATTTTTTTTACTCTTTGGTCAAAGAAATGGAGTTTGGGAAGTATTGGAAGCAGTCCCCCTTTTACAAAATCAGTCTATAATATAATGGGGAAATGTTTTTTGACCTTGAAAGGGTTAATTGGCTTGTAATGTCACATGTCTCATTTGTACTGTTCTAACAATAATTTCCCATTTCTTCAGAACTGTGTTTTGTGCTGGATTTTTGGCTCATAATAACCATAATTGAGGAAAGAGAGAAAAACCAATCATCAAAAATGTTGAAAAACAAATCTATCATATTATCATTCAGATGTGGCTTTCTTAATGAATGCCTGTTTTCTTGGTAGGACACTCCCTTAATTTAAGCAATTAAAGTCATTTAAAGATACTATCTTAAGCAAATATACATAGGTAAGAAATATTTGCATCTTTTGACCACACTGCTGAAAATAAACTTGTTTGGTGGCTGTGGTTGCAGAAAGAACTTGATAACCAACCGATTCTTTTATACAGTAGATTTTCACTCAATTTTTGACAAAACAACAATTGTATAATAAAGCAGAGGTCCCCAACCTTTTGGGCACCAGGGAGTGTGTGGTTTTGTGTGCTGCCTGCATCCCACAGATGGGGCTTTGCTTGTTTGTGTGGAACGGTTGCTGGCATGCCGCGGCCCAGTACCAGTGCACAGACTGGGGATTGTGGACCCCTGTAATAAAGGATACAGTATCGTCATAGCTCTCTCAGTGATGGTTAGTTTAGTTTTCAATTTTTTTAAAATGACCTACAAAAACAAAACTTTATCAGAACATACTAGTAGTTCTGCATTCTGATTTTTAGCACATCTTATGATGCAATTGTCCTTTTTTGAGGAGGCTGAAATCACACCTAATATTTATATGATTTACTATTTTGAAATCATCATATGCTGAAAAGGCTGTGCTCACTGGTATTTTGAAGTTTCAGATTTATTCAGGATCTGCAAGCTGAAAAACTTAAAAGAGGGGAAGGAATGAGATGAAAGTTGAGATAGGACACCACAACAATTGGTAAAATTCCTGTATATGCTGGTGGAACATTCTGTCAATTTAGACAAGCAACAACAGGGTGCAGCTGGGGGCAGAACATGATAGGCACATGGAGGAACACATTTCAGGCAGTATTTTATATCCCTCTAATCAAAGATCATGCTCTAATGGTAGCATAACTAGAGCATATGACACCAGAAATTGTCTTCCCATTGAGGTCAGTGAAAGGAAGTTCATCCTAACTCAAAGAACACAGACACATTTTATAATGACAGAATATAGGATAGAATACAGTGGGGAGCAGAGTCTGTCTCTTCAGGAAAAATGCAGGGTAGCCAAAGCAATCAGGCTTGTGGCCAGTATCAGGCAAGAGGTGAGTCTTATTGTCATCCTGTGAGCTAGATAGGATCGCATGGCTGGCTGTACTAACAAACCAGAAAATGGCCTAGGTCAGGGGTAGGCAACCTCGGCTCTTTTATGACTCATGGACTTCAACTCCCAGAATTCCTGAGCCGGCTCAGGAATTCTGGGAGTTGAAGTCCATGAGTCATAAAAGAGCCGAGGTTGCCTACCCCTGGCCTAGGTCATCACCAAAACATTTTTTTCCAATTTAGGTAAGAGTTTGGAAAATTTCTAGCATTTGTTTCATGATCATCTTCACTGTCTGGAAAAGTGAAGTGTTAGTAAACAAAACAGGTAATTATTTCTACTGATTTTAAAGAATAGGCTTCCCTCCACATCCATCTGGCTGTTTCTTGGCAGATAAAGATAAGAGGGCTTATGGGCCTCTATTGAGGCAGGAAGGAAATGTGCATAATATCATCTTGCAATGCAACAACTTGCATACATATATATTTGCATCTCTATCATGACATCATCACACACCACCTGGTTTTCTTAATTACTTGCAGTGGATGCCACTGGGAGGGGCTCTAACACTCAGGCAAAATCCAGAACAAGCTGAATTTCTGCCAATCTGAAACAGAAATGGAACTTCTTGCAATGGTTTGTTCCAGGTTTGGAGCAAAACACGTATTTCTGTTTCATACTCACTTCTACTTGAAAACAACTCAACACGAGATAGGCTGAATGACAAATAAGCAGATTTCTGGCAGATGAAAGACTAACGACTGAAGTGGCCCAATCCAATTTTACTGCTCTAGAAAGTCCCGCACCCCAAAGCAAGTTTTCTATCTTGCAAAAGGGAATTTTCCTCAAAGAATGGAAGTGATAGCAAAAAAAAAACAGGGCTCGGATTAAAAGGATAGGAGAAATCCTCGGGAAGATTTCAAAATAGTTTCGATTGTCAAAAGAGTGTGTTCTTACGCACCAGGCTTTTTTTGCGTTGAAAAAAGCGCCTCTCCTGAGTCGATGCAGACCCACGTCGAGGGCATCTTGCAAGTTTTTGCTTACCTTGAACCAAGAGGAGGGAGGAGGAATGTTTTACGAGAACATTCCAAAGTAAAAAGGAATGCAAAACGGGGCATGTCGCACCGAGTACAAAACGCCGCTTTCTTTGTTGTTTTTTTTATATTTTTTATTAAACAAATTTTAAATAAAAAAACAAGAACATTATTACAAAGTACTAAAAGGCGCATCAAATAGAAAAACACCAACACATCCTAGACACCAAAAAAGACAAGAACAACAACATTAGACAGGACCGGGGAGTGTAATACTACCCCTAATTTCTTTTTCTCGTACATCCCATGCTAAGTAACCTTTAATTACCAAATATTAGAAATCTATAATTGTATATATCTCCAGATTCTATACCTCAAATAAAAAATAGACAATCATCTAGTATTTCCCCCATTGAGATTAGTACAAAACGCCGCTTTCTTTGGTTTATCTCAGGGGGTCTTCAAACTTGGCCCTTTTATGACTTGTGGACTTCAACTCCCAGAATTCCTCAGCCAGACCCCTGGTTTATCTGGACACCGCCGTCCTCGATACTCGTGAAGGAAACCTGCGGGCCCCCACCACCACCACGTCGGCCGCGGGGGCGAGAAAGGGCAGCGTGCAGCAACGCTGGCAGTCCACGTGCAGCTGCTAGGCGCTGGCTGCTTAAGCCGGCGAGGCCCCGCCCCCTCCCCTTTCCAGCTCCTCTCACTCCGGCCTTGGCTCGCCATTCAAGCGGCCCTTTAAACCCAAGCGCGTAAGGGCCGCCTCCTTCCCCTCCTCCTCCTCCTCCTCGGCAGGCCCGGCGCGTGAGGCCCGCTCGCGCTACAGAGAGTGGGTGGAGCCAGCTCGGAGCGGCTGTTGCTTCTGGCAGCGGCGAAGCCGGAGCAGCCGAGTTGAAGGGAGTAGGAGGGCAAAGCAGGCGCCGGCTGTGGCAACAGCGGCAGCGGCAGCAGCAAAAGCAAGCGTAGGCGACCGGCATTTAGGAAGCGGCGCCTTCTCGCGCGCGCGCGCGCGCGGGGCTTCGGACGAAGACGGGACCCTCCGTGCCCGGCCTCTTCCCGTGGCGCGCGGGACTCTCTGCTCGCCGTGAATGTGGTTGCAGCGGCCGCGAGCCCTGCGGCAGGAGGAGACGGCGGCTCCGTTCCCCCTCCCCCGTCGTTCCCGCCGCCAGGCAGCCAAGGGCAGGCCGGCCGGCCGGCCTTGCGGTAACCCGGGTTCCCGGTTCCGCGGAGCGGAATTGGAGAAGTAGCTGCCCAGTTCTGAATCAACCCGAATTGCCCGGGCCGCTGGGTGAGTAGCTTGGTAGCGACTAGCTTGGGAGGAGGAGGAGGAGGAGTGTCTTGGAGGCGGGGGTGGAAGGGTCTGAAGGCGCCTCCCTCTTCTTCCCCCCCCCCTCCTTCGGTTCCTGGCTCTTTGTTACCCAAACGGGTAAAGCCAGTGCGGAAGACGGCTGGTTTGGGCGCCTCCGCCAGCAGAGCTCGGTCAGAGTTGCTCGTCTTGTTGCCTTGCCAGGCGCTCGCACCTGCTTTCCCAGAGCCTGGGAAGGGCGAGACTGCTGAAGGCTTTCCCCCCTTTCAGCAGATGCAAGGGAGGATGGCTTGCAAAGGTCAAGGGTGGATTTGAGAGTCGAGGTGAAGGTCAGTTATCTGTGGATCTCTGCGTGCTCTGGCGGGAGGGGGAGGGAGGGAGGGAGGGAGGGGGTTGGCCGCAATGGAAACGGGCCGCAGTTCCCTTTCCCTTTTCTTAAAAGGGAGGCTGGGGGTGGTGGACATTCATTCCCCTTGCCTGGGAAACTTGAAAACTTGTCTGGACGAAGCTCCTGTGTGGAAAAGGCAAGATTTGGAGCACTTCCTGGAGGACGGTCTAACGTCAGCCATGGATTCTGAAACGGAGATGAATTAAGGCTCTTGTAGCTTCTCCTCCTGTGGCTAAAGGGAAAAACCCTGAGGCTGGCTTGACTTCACAAAACAAGTATTATGTGAAATATACTCGCAGAGGGTGGAGTGGCAAATGGAATGCTTTTCGGTTTCTTTGTGTCTCAATCTGCAGCTGGCTTAGGTAATACTACTTGAGCAAACGTGGGCTTTCTGAAAGAAAGCTGGGCTTTCTGCGGCTTCGTTGGGTTATTTTTAAAAAGAGAAAATTTCTGGATAAAATCGTTCTTTTCCTAGTCTCCCAAAAATATTTGGGCTTTTGAAAATTTAAATGTAAGTCATAATGCAGTTTCAGTTTGGTAATAAGCCGGCAAAGGTAAAAGAAGATCTAAGTGGAAAAAGTAAGTCTGCTATTGGATTAAAAAGCTAGGAAGACATCAGTTTTGATAACAGCCTTTTCTGAGAAGCTTTATGTAAGACTTGGTGAGTGTATCAGGTAGTTGGTTACTGGAATAGAAACAGTCGATATGATACTGATGTCAACCTGTAGAGAGAGAATATACTCTTAATTTGCTTAGATTGCAATTCTGAGTCAGGATGCAGTGGGACTTTATGTATAAAGGTTGCACTGCTTCACATTGAAAAGCTCATTTTTAATATTTTCAAAACATGTAAGTGAAAACTTGATGCTATCAAATGGTGATATCTCTTGAATACTTTTGAACATTTAATTGTAAGCTATTATACTTTTTGTTCTAAACAGCACTATTATCATTTATAGTGTTATATTGATCATTAATCTTACAGTTTTACTCTACATCTCATTTCTTTAATTTATTCCTTGTAGTTATTTTAATATATGGGAAAGAAGTAAGATTAAGGCCTAGAATTTGATGTTTATTTCCCAACAGTCTTATAATAGTTGTAGTATGTTGATGGTTTCTTTCATAGTGGTTTATATTCTCATTATTTGATTTTTTTAAAAATATATTTCTAGATTGTGTTCTATCAAGTCACTTCTAAAAATAGTTTTGGTCTATGTAGGTAAATGTATATAGTATTGTTGTTGTTGTTAGTTGCGAAGTCGTGTCCGACCCATCGCGGCCCTATGGACAATGTTCCTCCAGGCCTTCCTGTCCTCTACCATCTTCTGGAGTCCATTTAAGCTCACACCTACTGCTTCAGTGACTCCATCCAGCCACCTCATTCTCTGTCGTCCCCTTCTTCTATTGCCCTCAATCTTTCCCAGCATTAGGCTCTTCTCCAGTGAGTATATAGTATTGCTATAGTATAAATTTAACATATATAAATATGGATATATTCGTGTTACTTTTTATATTGAATTTCCAATATCTTGTTAAAGTTTCTACATGATTTAGATATTTAACCAAATCAGTTTTATGTCAAAAACTAAATGGGTGCCTGGGATTTTCTGTATTTGCATGTCTCTGAGGATTTACTTGATTTGAAAGATTAGCTAGCATGTGTGTATCATATCCTGTTAGCAAGAACACTCAGTTACTTCTTACCTCTTCGGTACAGAAATTAGTGAAGAATTTGAAGTTTAAAAAAAGACAATAAATGAATTTGGAACATGGTCTGTGATGCTTTCAAATGGTTATTCAATATAGTTTAGTGCAAATGGGTTTTAAATGTGATTACTGCAAATTTAGGGCATTAAATTTTAAACTTGATTGTTGAGCAGGGACAGCAAAATGGATACTGATTTATATTGTATGTTCATAATTGATAGTTATAAAGAATGTATACTGTCAGTTTACTTATTGGTCTTTGCCACATTCCTAATGGTGAAGATGGAAACAAACTGGGGATCTTTCCTCTTATTATGCTCCATGTGCAGCACAACTATATCTCACTGTCAATTCCAGAGTTGGGAGAAAAGTTTTGACTGATCATATGGAATTTAGGAGTGGGAGATCTGCAAAAAGGTTCTTTAATAAGCTTTAAATTTCCTTTTTTTGGAAATGTTTATTTGGGGCTTTCTGAATAACACATAATATTACATCAAATATTGGTCATATCTGAGAAAATGTGGAAATAGTTGGATTTCTCGCTAACTCAGAAGTCTTGCCAAGTTGTTTCCTTGTGCTTCTTTGTCTTCTGGTAAATCTGCAAATTGTGTAATAAGGCTGTGCTTGGCAGGATCCTTTCTATCATTTTAGTTCAAAATTTTAAATTCTTTTAGAGACTGAAGTTTTATAGCACCATTATAAGTTTATGAAGGGATTTCTCACTAGAGTTCACTGGAGGAATTGAGCAGTGATATTATTTCAATTTGTTTCATCTTTCTCTGACTTTCCTGTTTGACTCTCATACTAAAGTGTCCCACAGTTTCTTGGGACTGATCCTCAGAACTGAAGGGGAAATCAGCGAAAATTGCCTTTTCCCTCTTCTGTAGTGGTAACTTGGATTGGATACTCCAACCCTTATTTTTAACTAAAGAGGATCTACTTTTTTAAAAAATACAGGTTTTCAGCCTGTACAGTTTAATTATACATGGGCAAGATTATTAATGTTGACTTGAGGATAGTAGCTACATTTTGCTGCTTTAATCCTGAAGCAGTGTAGTAATGATACTTTGTCTACTAATTAAATATACTTGGCTGCACCAGAACTACAGTAAGAGATAAATGAAAATATGTATTAAGGCCCAATGAAGTATTCAACTAAGCTTCTGAAAAGTTAAAATTCTAATATTTTTATTAGTTGCCTATTCCTGGTGGATATATGAGATATACATTTAATAAAACATATATAAGGCATAATGTCTGTCCTTGTTTTGTTCTAGCAAAAGCAATTGTTTTTTTCACTGCTTGAACCTTGAAACTCATAAACGGTGAAGTATGTGGAGGGTGTGAATGATTTGAGTCAGGTAATATAGGCTAATCAAACATTGTTTAGACTGTTTTCCTTCTAGACTTCCTTTTCCAACTTGAACAAAGGATAGCTCTCAGACTTCATATTTAGGCGTTAATCTTTGAAACTAACTCCTTGTTATTTTATTCAATAGAGTAAACTGGAGCAAAGTATCATAGTTGCTGAGTTGTTATTAGTTCAGTCTTTTTAAAAAGCACAAAAAGTATAATTTAATTATGGGGGAAGAGTTATGGTTTTTTGATTAAAAAAACAAGCATAAAGAATTGTAGGCTACTAGTCTTAAGTTAAATGGTTATTGAGAAAATTGGTATATCAGTTTTGATGGTTTGGACAAAGTCAGATTGGTTTTTAGCTTTGAGTGAATAATATTTTATATTTATGACTTTGTAATAATGCCGCTTGGTGTGTGTGTGAAAGCCCTAATAAGCAGGCATATACATAGAATGAAGGCTACTGCTAAGCTTGTAAGCCGCCCTGAGTCTTCGGAGAAGGGCGGGATATACCGGTAAATGGAATTAAAAAAAAAAAGCAGTACAGAGTTAAGAATTGAAAAGGCAAAAAAAGGGATTTAGGCCACATGTATTTGACATATGTAGGAATACTTTAAACACAACATGTTTTTTTCCCTTGGGATTGGACATATTTTTTTAAAGTAACAGTTGATGTTGTATTGTAGTTAAATTGCTGAAATACAACTTGGAAGACCCTAGGTTCAAGTTCACCCTTTTCAGTGAAGCCTGTCCAATAAGGTGGTTGTTGTATGGGCAAAATTGAGGGAGATCTCCATATAGCCTCCCTCTGTAAAAGAGATGAGCAGTTTCAAAATTAGATAAAATAAATCTGTGGGGAAAAATATAAATTTAACAAAATGAATAAAATAGATTGAACTGCAATTATATTGTGACTATACTGTAAGCTGGGTCCATGCATTTTTAAAAAAGGACTTCCTATCAAATATTTGAAATGACCATGTATTTGTCTCTGTTTATTAGTATTCTTATTGAGACATTACTAATATAGACACAGAATACATGAGACATCCTTATTGTTATTGTAATGGAAATCTTGACAGTGCCTCTGATATACAAAGTGCATCTTTCAAGGTTATCATACTGACTAATATGTTCCTGAGGTTAAAGGCAAAACTATATAACTCTTCCTGCTTTTTACCATTTCTGTTAAACTTTTTTAACATTCCAAAAAAGGTTTTGACTGTTGGGCACTTAATAAATTGAAAATAATTTAGAGCATTCATATTTGTTCTTTTGCTTCTGCTACCCAAATATGTTAGATCTGAAATAATTGTGATGAGTTTTTATTGTGTTTTGATTCGGGCTTTCTTGAACACGTAATGTATCGTAATTGAATAGCGATATCAAAAGACTTTCTACAGAATATTCGTTTGTCAATATTTTTGGAGTTTGGAAAAAATTCTATTTGCCCAACTGTTAAGTAATAGCTTTAATATACTTTCAGTTTTTTTCATCTTTGGTTACTGCTTTTATGCTGGAAAAAAGTACAGGGCATTTGAAAATAAACTCTGTATACTAATAAGGGAAGGGCAGATATTTAAAATAGGTTGTACAAAAAAAACCAGTCATTGCTGCTTCTACAGCTGACTTAGTGTTTAGGAATAATTAGTATTCATTACCATTAAATCTGTTGTGTTTGATTTTTTAAAACAAATAGATTTGATAAACTTGCCATATTATTGTGCATCATTAGCTAATATTAATTCTCTCTGGTTCTGTTCTCTTGTGTATAAGGGGAAAAGAGGCATTATTTGTTATTAGGAGTTCTTTATTGCCATGAAAAAATATGCTTTAAAAATACATTATATGTATCTAATATTGAGTCTATTTTTTACAAAATCACATAGAGAAACATAAGTGCAGCTTTTAATGGCACGATGTTTTGTAGGACAGAGAGTGAATGAAAACAGGAAACAGTTATGAGTACTTGTTCCATATTCTCAAGTTTGCAAACAGGATACTTCTACTCGATTAAAATAGCTCAACGTTGATGGTTACCTCCTTTCATTTAATGTTTTCCTGATACACAAAAACATTGGAAGCACTTTAATGTGTTAGAAACTGTAGTTCTTCATGGGCTTACTTTCTTTCATATTGTATATTCCATGAATGCCATGGGAATTACGGTTAATATGGGAAAAGAATATGCATCCTGTATCATATAATTGCTATTTACAAGCTTTTGCTGGCTTTGTTATTGAAGTTGCTTGTTAGAAGTTGGAAGTAAAGGTCGCAAATGGCAATCATGTGACCCTGCGACACTGCAACCATCAAGTTGTGAGATTCTTGTCTCTTCTGGTTGATCAAGATTGCTAGGAAAGGAATGTGTGGTTTACTGCCATATGGTGGTAAAAGCCTCTCTGAGAGAGAAGGTGGTCCCTCTTACTCTGAAAGGGATGGTGGTATGCCCTCTTCTCAAGATTCTCCTGGATAATGTTCATAAAGTCTCCAACCTTCTCATTTTAGAGAAGGTTGAGAAAGTGGCTGGGCTTCAGCTTCAGAAGGCCCAAAAGGAAAAGAACAGGCCCAACTCCAGAAGTACTATTGTAAGGTTATATTAACAGAATATTGCAAGGCTGAAAGTATGTCCCCCCACCCCCTTGGCAGTTCAAGAAATTAAGAAGGGTCCCTTTTGAAATGTTTGCCATGCCCCCATTCCGTATGTGGGCTAATCTGCCTCTTATCTGACCATTTTCTAATCTGTAGCTTTTCTTCCTACCTCTCCGGGTCATTGCTTCATACAATTACAAATACTATTAACTGTGGTATTGTTTTAGATTGCCTATAAGCTTTGGGAGTAGAGGGCATACTTTTGCAATGGTTCCTCTCTTACTTAAGTGCGTAATTCCAGTCAGGTATTAGGGAAGAAAAAGATTGACTCCATGGAAGTTCCAATAAGGAGTCATACAGGGCTCTTTGCTTTTCCCCATGCTGTTTACTAACTTCATGAAATCAGAAGAGAGAAATTTATTTGCTTAAGAGCAAACCATTGTAAAGGGACGTGGTGGCTCAGTGGGTTAGGACGCTGAGCTTGTCAATCAGAAGGTCGGCAGTTTGGTGGGTCGAATCCCGAGTGCCGCGTAACAGAGTGAGCGCCTGTTACTCATCCCAGCTTCTGCCAACCTAGCAGTTCGAAAGCACGTAAAAATGGAAGTAGAAAAATAGGGACCACTACGGTGGGAAGGTAACAGCGTTCTGTGCGCCTTTGGCGTCTAGTCATGCCAGCCACATGACCACGGAGACGTCCTCGGACAAGCGCTGGCTCTTCGGCTTTGAAACGGAGATGAGCACCGGCCCCTAGAGTCAGAAATGACTAGCACATATGTGCGGGGGAACCTTTACCTTTTAAACCATTGTAAGTATACTGTTAATATTTGATACCTTACTGTTATGCACTAAACTGAAGATCCTGAACCAGCATCTAGAAGGTTTTGGCATCTGGATAGGGCAAAATACATTCAGATCCTATCAAGACAGAACAGTTGTAGTTACTATCAATAACATGAATCCTAGTATTACTTTGGATAGAGATTCATTCCCCTAAAGAAGATGACTTAAGAATTTGCAGTTTCATTTTATCCTCAAATAGCAGCTGGAAAACATGGCACTGTGGTTTTTATTGGTTAGTGCTTCAATAATAACGAAATTGAGCCACAGTGTTCTGACCTCAGTAACTCAAAAACTGATCAACATCCAATTAGCTAGCATGTCGTATATGAGGCTGTCTTTTGAGATTACTTGGAAGCTATAGCTGATACAACATGTGACAATAATTCTGAGTCCATTTCAAAGGGCTGGTGATTATCTTAAAACTGTATATAGCTCAATATCAGAATTTTATGAGGCAACATATTCCCAAGATTGAATTTGCCCATCTGATGCAATCACTGGAAGAGGACCTTTTGACAGTCATCTGCTTCATGAGATATAGAATAGACCAGGGATTCCCAACCAGGGGTGCTCGCAAGATGATATTCCAGGGAATGCGGAAACTTGGGTTTTCAAAATTATAGTGTATATGTATAATTTGTTGCCGTTATTTTAAACTTTTGTAAGGGGTGCGAGAATATATAAGAAGCGTTCTAGCGGTGCGGGGTATAGAAAATATTGAGAGCCGCTGGAGAAGACAACAGGCATTCTCTATGGCAGCCCTCCCCTCATGCCATGTTATGTGGGAATTACCTTGGTAGACAGGGGAAAGAGCCAAAGCCAGGACAACAATCAGATAAGAGACAGCTGAGCTCATAACAGGAATGTGGGCCTGACGATCAGAAAGAACCTAGTTCTTGGGCTATAAACATGACAGGGAGAAAAGTACTTTCAGATTTGCAAGAATTCTGTTAATATATCCTTACAGTAAAGGAGAATTAGTTCATCTGGCTGTGCTTATAAAATGGCAGGGGTTGGGCTAAATGACTTCCAAGTCCCTTCCAACCCTATGATTTTATGAAAACTCTTCCTGGAGAGGCACATGCAGTCCTACTTATTATTGTTCTATAAGCAACCCAAGGCTATATTTTTCCCAGCAAGAAGCCCTATATTAGCTTTTGGGGTTTTATGATTTTGTATTTTTATTTTGTATATTACTGTATTGTATACCACCCAGAGTCCTCTGGGATTGGTTGCATTGTAAATTGACAAATAATTCCATTTCTTTTATATCTTAACAATTTATTAGGTTTTTCCAATTTTAAATTTTTGTATTGCCTAGAAAGTCATTGTTGCTTCTGTCCTTGGGTTTAAATTGACAGAGTGCAATGTTGTTACATCAACATGTCTTAATATTTCAGAGTGTAATATATGTGCTTTTAAAATAAATCCTAAATTGTAAATTCATTTAACTTTGCAATTTGCCCAAGAATATCTAGTGAGTTTTGTGGCTTATTGGGAATTTTAAACTTCACTTTTTTCCCCACATCAGGCATTATACTTTTTTCTCAGGATGCATGAAATAGAGTTACACCGAAATCCTTACAAGGGGAAAGACTAAGTACAGAATTCTAAAATTCTAGTGCAGGGGTGTCAAACTCAATTTCATTGAGCGCCGCATCAACATTGCGGTTGCCCACAAGGGGCCGGGTGGGTATGGCCAGGGTGGGCGTGGCCTACTGGGTGGGTGTGGCTAGAGTGCATATGGCCTACTGGGTGGGCGTGGCCAGCTCTACATCGTTCACATCAAGGGTGCCTATGGGGGCCTGGGCAGGAGTGGGACAGATCTGAGCATCTCTGGCAGAAGGAGGGTCTCTGGGCCAGGGCCAAGGCAGTGGGGGCCGTTCCCTCACTGTTTCCAGGATGGCTTCACGGGCCACATGAAACCACTTCGCGGGCCGGATCCAGCCCCCAGGCCTTGTGTTTGACATGTCTGTTCTAGGGCATGTTGGCTGATATATGGCATGTAAATTTGGATAGTTGGTGCAGCGTAATACTGCAAAGCAATAATTTCACTTTTCTCTGTAAGTCTGTCATGTGGCAATTCAGATTTTAATTTTTGGATCTTTGAACAAGTTGCTTCTTTTTGTATATACATATTCTACGCAGAGAAGATTCAAAGAAACAGACTGAATATTTTTCTAATGAAAATATATAGGCACACTTTTATTGGGAAAGTGTTAATTGTAAACTTGATTCTGAGTTAGTTCCTTGAAACAAATTACCTTGGATATTTGTTTCAAGGAATAACTGGACAAATAACGGTATAGATATATATAATAGAATTTTTAAAAAATTACTTGAATTTGAAATTTCACAAGATTATGAAAATACTTTAGTTTTTCATTGTGGCACTTTTTTAAACTATGGAATATTAAAAGAGCTGCAATGCTCATGTTATCAGTATTTGGACTACATCATTTGAAGAATGAGAAAAGTAGCTATATTTTTATTTGTAAATACAAGATTGTTCAGATTCTGTATTTGGTTTCTTATTCTGGAATAATCTGGTGGATCTGTTGTTTCTGTGATGAGTTGGTAAATAAGTTTTGTTCACTATGGAAAGAATTCCTAATATGGTTCTGTCAGCAAAGTTAGCTTATGGTGAGGAGGTGGGAATTCAGGAGCAATGCTAAAAAGAGCATACTAGCTCACTTTTATTTTCAACTTGGCCTCAGCTGACACCTGACTGGTTTCTGTTTGTTGGCTTGTTGCTGCTTATGGAAGATATTAAATTTAATTTTGAGTAAATGATAGTGTATATATCACAGCTTTCATATCAGATTACCAGTTTGGGCAGCAAATTAAAAAATGTTGAAGAAATTACTTGCGTTGGTATAAGCATTGTTGTTGATTGCAAGAAATGTGAACATTCTAAGGTGAAAGGATGAATTACTATCCCTTCACTTGCCAGCTGAAGTGTGTGAGCTGCTGTTTCCAGTGAATTAATGTCCCACAGCCCAGGTATGCAAATGTAAGCTCTTTAATGTTACCTTGCACCTTTATAATTGAAAATTATTCTTGCCCTGCTTAGATTTTTTTGTAGCTAATTACGAGAGATGCTGAAATAAGAAACTGAATGGCTAAGATAATGTTGGAAGTATGATTACCTGCTGTAATTCTCCTTAGCGGGACATTGAGATTAGAAGTACATATGTTATTTCTCAAATGAACCTATTCAGTTGTGAAGACTATGAGGCAGGAGGGAGGTGGTATGTATGGGGAGGCAGTTGTAATAAAAGATAAAAATAGCATGTGTGTGCATAGTCCTTTAGACATTTTAAAGTCACATTTGATGCTTTTCTGTATCCCAGATAATTGTATCATAGAATATATATTTCATTTTACTCATATCCCGTTACATTGTATAAATACCTAAAGCTTCTGCCTTTTAATTTTATCTCATATATATTTGAAGATCTGTGGAAGTTAATCAGAAAATATTTCATTAATCTTTACTTCTCTGATTGTTTTGTGCTCCTTTGATCACATCCATTAAATATTTTAAGCTTCAAATTTGGCTCAAACTACTAGCTTGTGGTGAGACCATGACATATGGAGTATACCTCATCAACAAAATGATTAACAGATTTCCATGCCTAATGATTTAGAACAGGGGTGTCAAACTGGCGGCCCAGGGGCCAAATGCGTCACATGTAGGCCACTCCCACTTGAGCTCTGCAAAGGCAAAAAAAGTCATGATACATCACCAAGTTTGACACACGTGATTTAGAGGACCATTATTTTGTCAAAGCTGTAAAGATACAGATGACAATTTGATTTCTGTGGTCTGGATGATCATTTGAGAGCTACTAAAATGAAATTGTGAGTATTTGCAGTTTCTTTTTGGAAATTTAAATTGCTTGGAATACAGATCTAATGATCCAGTGTCACCAGGATTGTATCTAGCAGGGGAGATATTATTAAAAGGATGGATGTTGCTGCTCCAGTACTCATTCTTTCACACAGTTTCTAAATCTGCTGTGGTAGACTGGGAAGCATGTTGTAATTTAAATCTGATTATTTTAAAGGAAACTCACCTTAGCCTGAAGACAAGCTCTTTAAGGCATAGTTTTCTTGATTATAGATGAATCAGCTACTTTAAATGAGAACAATGGCTACGTAGCCCAGCACCTTGCTGTCCTTGTTTGAGATCAGCCAACTAAGTAGGGCTGGGCTGGGTAGTTTTTGGATGGAAGACTACAAGGAAATACTAGGTCTGTATTTTTTTAACTGAGAAGTTAAAAATGTTTTGGAAAGAGGCAGTGGCCAATCGTGTCTATGTTCTATTAAGAAAATTTTATGGTTGTATACATAAATAGAGCATAACTTAAAAATTTTTTTTTTACTTTACAGCAAACCCACCAATCAGTCAGTTTTTATTTGGTCATAGACCATTACAGCAATCCAACATAGCTAATTTTGACTTCTTTCTGGTGTAGATAAACTTGAATTATTGTTCTGAACTCTTATGCTGAAAGTATATGTTTAGATATGCAAAAGAACAGAATGGAAACAAAGAATTATTCAATTTTTTTTCCTTAAATAATTTGTAGCGTTTAAATACACAAAAGTTTGAATGGAGAGTACGGTAAAACTACAGGTAGACCTCGACTTACAACAGTTCATTTAGTGACCATTCAAAGTTACAATAGGACTGAAAAATGTGACTTATGACCATTTTTCACATTTCACATGCAGCATCTCTTTGGTTACATGATCCAAATTTGGTTGCTTGGCAACTGGTTCATATTTAGGACAGTGGAGGAACCAGGGTTCATGTGATCAGCTTTTGTGATCTTCTGACAAGCAAAGTCAATGGGGAAGCCAGATTCACTTAATAACAATATTAACAACTTCAATGATTCACTTAACAGCCGTGGCAAGAAAGGTTGAAAAATGGTGCAAAGCTCACTTAACAAGTGTTTCACTTAGCAACATAAATTTTGGGATCGATTGTGGTCGTAAGTCGAGGACTACCTGTAATGCTATTCTTGATAAATATAAAATATGATTTAGCATCTTAGTATGTTTCCTTGATTTTGGAGATTATACATTTTTTGTAGATTAGTGTAAATATCTTATATCTAATTCAGAATCATAACCAGATTTTCAGCTTTCAACGTAGAATGAATATATATTGGAGGCATTATGGAATTGATGGGGAAAGTGTTTGTCCATTTTTGCTGACTTGCTGGTTCTGAGAAAGGTAGAAGGTTTGTGACTCAGGGATACTCTGATAGGGTGGTATCAATCAAAGTTACCTAACTCTGGATTGTGCATGTCTTCCTAATATGTAATACCTAAATATCTTCATGGATTACTGCCTTGTCATGGCGAAGGGGCTTGCGTAATTCAATGAAGCTATGAGCTATGCTGTGCAGGGCCACCCAAGACGGAAAGGTCATACCAGAGAGTTCTGACAAAACGTGATCCACTGGAGAAGGAAATGGCAACCCACTCCAGTATCTTTGCCATGAAAACCCTATGGACAGTACCAAAAGGCAAAATGATATGACGCTGGAAGATGAGCCCCTCAGGTTGGAAGGCGTCCAATACGCTACTGGGGAAGAGCAGAGGGCTAGTACTAGTAGCGCCAGAAAGAATGAAGTGACTGGGCCAAAGCCGAAAGGATGCTCAGCTGTGGATGTGTCTGGTGGTGAAAGGAAAGTCTGATGCTATAAAGATTTTTTCTCCATAGGAACCTGGAATGTAAGATCCATGAATCAAGGAAAGCTGGACGTGGTCCAGACGGTCAACACAGAAATCAGATTGACTATATGCTCTGCAGCCAAAGATGGAGAAGCTCTATACAGTCAGTAAAAACAAGACCAGGAGCTGACTGTGGCTCAGACCAGGAGCTTCTCATTGCAAAGTTAAGGCTTAAACTGAAGAAAGTAGGGAAAAGCACTAGGCCACTCAGGTATGAATTAAATCATATCCCTGTTGAATATACAGTAGAGGTGACAAATAGATTTAAGGAATTAGATCTGATAGACAGAGTGCCTGAAGAACTATGGACAGAGGTTCGCAACATTGTAGAACAGGTAGCAACTAAAACCCTCCCAAAGAAAAAGAAATGCAAGAAAGCAAAATGGCTGTCTGAGGAAGCTTTGCAAATAGCTGAGGAAAGGAGGGAAGCGAAAGGCAAGGGAGAAAAAGAAAGATACGCCCAATTGAATGCAGAATTCCAGAGAATAGCTAGAAGAGATAAGAATGCCTTCTTAAATGAACAGTGCGAAGAAATAGAAGAAAACAATAGAATAGGGAGGACCAGAGATCTTTTCAAGAAAATTGGAGAGATGAAGGGAACGTTTCATGCAAAAATGGGCATGATAAAGAACCAAAATGGCAGGGACCTAACAGAGGCAGAAGAGATTAAGAAGAGGTGGCAAAATTACACAGAAGAACTATACAAGAATGAGCTTAACGTCCCTGATAATCACAATGAGGTGGTCACTGACCTCGAGCCAGACATGCTAGAATGTGAAGTGAAGTGGGCCTTAGAAAAGCTGAGCAACAACAAAGCTAGTGGAGGTGACAGTATTCCAGCTGAGCTATTCAGAATCTTAAAAGACGATGCAGTAAAGGGCTACACTCAATTTGCCAGCAAATTTGGAAAACTCAACAGTGGCCACAGGATTGTAAAAGATCAGTTTACATTCCAATTCCAAAGAAAGGCAGTGCCAAAGAATGTTCAAACTATCGCACCATTGCACTCATTTCTCATGCTAGTAAAGTTATGCTTAAAATCCTACAAGCTAGACTCCAGCAGTATGTGGATCGAAATCTGCCAGAAGTACAGGCAGGATTTCGAAGAGGCAGAGGAACTAGAGATCAAATTGCCAACATACGCTGGATCATGGAGAAAGCTAGAGAGTTCCAGAAGAACATGTACTTTTGCTTCATTGACTATGCTAAAGCCTTTGAATGTGTGGATCACAACAAACTGTGGCAAGTTCTTAAAGAGATGGGCGTACCAGACCATCTTATTTGTCTCTTGAGAAACCTATATGTGGGCCAAGAAGCAACAGTGAGAACTGGACACGGAACCACTGATTGGTTCAAAATTGGGAAAGGAGTCCGGCAAGGCTGTATATTGTCGCCCTGCCTATTTAACTTATATGCAGAGCACATCATGAGAAAGGCAGGGCTAGATGAATCAAAAGTTGGAATTAAGATTGCCGGAAGAAATATCAACAACCTAAGATACAGTATGCAGATAATAATAATAATAATAATAATAATAATAATAATAATAATAATAATAATAATAATAATAATAATAATAATAATAAAAGTTGGAAGGGACCTTGGAGGTCATCTAGTCCAACCCCCTGCTCTGGCAGGAAACCTTATACCATTTCAGGCAAATGGCTGTCCAGTCTCTTCTTAAAAACCTCCAGTGTTGGGGCAGAAAGTGAAGAAGAACTAAAGAGCCTCTTGTTGCGGGTGAAGAAGGAGAATGCAAAAGTTGGGTTGAAACTTAACATTAAGAAAACCAAGATCATGGCATCCGGCCCTCTCAATTCCTGGCAAATAGATGGGGAAGAAATGGAGGTAGTGACAGATTTTATTTTCCTGGGCTCCAAGATCACTGCAGATGGGGACTGTAGCCAAGAAATTAAAAGACGCTTGCTCTTGGGGAGGAAAGCCATGGCAAATCTAGACAGCACACTAAAAAGCAGAGACATCACCCTGTCAACAAAAGTGCGTATAGTCAAGGCTATGGTCTTCCCAGTTGCGATGTATGGCAGTGAAAGTTGGACCATAAAAAAGGCTGAGCGCCAAAGAATTGAGGCCTTTGAACTGTGGTGCTGGAGAAGACTCCTGCAAGTCCCTTGGACTGCAAGGTGATCAAACCGGTCAGTCCTAGAGGAGATCAACTCTGACTGCTCTTTTTAGAAGGCCAGATCCTGAAGCTAAAACTCAAATACTTTGGCCACCTAATGAGAAGGAAGGACTCACTGGAGAAGAGCCTAATGCTGGGAAAGATTGAGGGCAATAGAAGAAGGGGACGACAGAGAATGAGGTGGCTGGATGGAGTCACTGAAGCAGTAGGCGTGAGCTTAAATGGACTCCAGAAGATGGTAGAGGACAGGAAGGCCTGGAGGAACATTGTCCATAGGGTCGCAATGGGTCAGACAACAACAAAACAATATAATTGTTTTGATTGAACCAAAAATAACTATGAAAAATTGACTTTGCACTTGTTTATTCAACAAAAAATTAATTAACAGATACGCCATTTCCTTCTGTGGAAGAAATAAGTACACCTTTGGCTTTAATATCTGTAATTGCCCCCCTTTGGCAGAAACTATCAGAATAACAGAGTTGGAAGGGACCTTGGAGGTCTTCTAGTCCAACCACCTGCTCAAGCAGGAGACCCTATATATCATTTTAGACAAATGTTATCCAATCTCTTCTTAAAAACTTCCAGTGTTGGAGCACCCACAACTTCTGGAGGCAAGTTGTTCCACTAATTAATTGTTCTGTCAGGAAATTTCTCCTTATTTCTATGTTGCTTCTCTCCTTGATTAGTTTCAATGTGATTTAGATCCAGACTTTGACTTGGCCATTCCAAAACCATCCAATTCTTTTTTTTTTTGCCCCCAATAATTCCTTGATGGATTTACTGAAATGTTTAGGGCCATTGACATGTTGCAAGCTCCACTTTCAGTTGAAGTTCATTTTTTCTGTATGTGGATCTTGCATTATCCTTGAGAATCCCCTGGTACAATGAAGGATTCGTTGTGTATTTGTAATAGTGAGCTGCTTAGGCCCTAGTGCAAGAAATAAAATTTACACCATCCTTCTTTACTATTGATATCAGAGTCATCTTGTGAAATGCTACCTCTATTTTTGCCAAACGTGTCGTCTTGTACTGTGGCCAAATAATGCATAATAGTGATGAGGATTATCTGTAGGTCATATGATAAATTGCTTGGGTTCTCAGAGTCTTCTTTCAGCATCTTGCATTCTGCTCTTGGGCTGAACTTGCTGGGACAGCTGGTCCTGGGCATGTTGGCAATTGTTTGAGATTTTTTTTCTACTTGTAGATGATCTTCCAGACAGTGAAATGGTTGATGTCCAATTGTTTGGTGATCTTTTTAAATCCCTTCCCAGACTCAAAGGCGTCTATAATGTTCTTTCTGGAGGCCTCAGAGAGCTATTTTGATCTAGGGATGGTGATATTATACACTTCAACAAAAAAGTGTAATTCAAACTAAAAGACTGAGATTTCAATAAGATAGGTTCCTCCCATATACCAATTTTAAATATTTGAGGTAGTGATAAAATATAGATGTATGTTTACTTTGCCTACATTTGAAATTTGTATTTTATGTTTATTTAAATTGCACATTAGATTACAGAATATAAATAATGCATATTGTATATTATATCTCAGCCATGGCAAATCTAGACAGCACACTAAAAAGCAGAGACATCACCCTGTCAACAAAAGTGCGTATAGTCAAGGCTATGGTCTTCCCAGTTGCAATGTATGGCAGTGAAAGCTGGACCATAAGAAAGGCTGAGCGCCAAAGAATTGAAGCCTTTGAACTATGGTGCTGGAGAAGACTCCTGCGAGTTCCTTGGACTGCAAGGCGATCAAACCGGTCAGTCCTAGAGGAGATCAACCCTGACTGCTCTTTAGAAGGCCAGATCCTGAAGCTAAAACTCAAATACTTTGGCCACCTAATGAGAAGGAAGGACTCACTGGAGAAGAGCCTAATGCTGGGAAAGATCGAGGGCAATAGAAGAAGGGGACGACAGAGAATGAGGTGGCTGGATGGAGTCACTGAAGCAGTAGGCATGAGCTTAAATGGACTCCAGAAGATGGTAGAGGATAGGAAGGCCTGGAGGAACATTGTCCATAGGGTCGCGATGGGTCGGACACGACTTCGCAACTAACAACAACAACAATATTATATCTCATCTGTCAGTATTGTTAAAATGAAGATGAAATAGTTATATGTTGAAATACATTGAAAAAAATCAAACATCCTCACATCTTGGACATACTGAAAACTATTTCAACTCCTCCCCTCACGATGCAGCTATAGGGCATTGCATGCAAAAACAGCTAGACACAGAGAGAGTTTTCCCCCTGTGCCATCATTCTGCTAAACACCTAATTCCCACAGCACTGTCTTATGCCTAAGGATATCTACTCATGAAGTACGGCTGTATCACTGTTATCCTTCTCATCTTTTCTACTACCTTCTCCTATTGGTGACTTATGATTATTTACTTTGTTGTTTGTATGTACACTGAGAGCTTATGCATAGGAGACAGATTCCTTGTGTGTCCAATCATACTGGGCCAATAAAATATTCTATTCCTATTCGTTTCTGCGCTTATTTTTTCATATGACTATATACAGATAGATCTTTTTAGTTGTTATAGGATATTTTATGGTGACTTAGTTTGAAATAAAATATTAGTTTTCGAAAGATTAGTTGGTAAACTTGCAAGAACATTATTTGGAAAAAATATTTATTGTCTTTTTTATTCTCATGGTTGATACATAGTCATTATACATGGACTTGTGTATGATCTGTATGGAATTGGAAGGGGCCAAATTAAAGCATCCCTGACAAATGGCTTTCCAACCTCTGCTTGAACATACCCAGTGTCAATAATTTCCTCATTTTTCTTGATATCATTTACATCAACCACAGGTATTTCTCATCTGTTGCTTGTGTATTTGATTTATTATTTTTTCTAAGTAAAGAACTTTTGCATTTGACATTAATTTAATTCTGATTTTTACCCATTTTTTTAACAAGATTCTTTAAACGTTTACTTTTTCTGTTCATCATCCCACATTGTCTGTATCATCAGCAGGCAATGTGGCACTGCACATATGTAATTTGTATACCACCCTCCCTTTGCTTTTGACTTTGCTTCTAATTAAACTGGTGTTGTATTTGGGGTCCATATTTTACTTTACATAACAATATTTGGAACATTTATTTGGATAGAGATGACTTGAGTTTAAAACAGTAGTGTTCCTCAGCAAACCAGTGATTGAGTCTAAACTAAATTAGTTGAACTTAATTTTTTTAATTTCAGGGGGAACTTGAGTTCAGTCTGTGTTGGCTCAATTCAACCATTGTAAAGATCTAGCAAAGTCCCCTTTATAGGGTCCTATTTAGCAAAGGAGGATGGTTTCCAAGCAAATTATATATTTAATTTAATTTAATTTAATAATTTGATTTCTATACCGCCCTTCTCCCGAAGGACTCAGGGCGGTGAACAGGGCAATACATAATAAAAAACCAGATACAAAAATTAAAAAACCATTAAAAACCAATTAAACATCATGCCCATAAAATCAATACATAATTAAGTTAAAAACTAATTTTAAAAACCCAACCCCATCCCGTCAGACCAGGCCAGCTTGTTCGAAAAAGAATGTTTTAAGATCACGCCGGAAGGAGCGAAGGTCGGGGGCCGTCCGGAGCTCAACCGGTAAGCTGTTCCAGAGGTCTGGCACGCCCACAGAGAACGCTCTCCCCCTGGGGGTCACCAATCGGCATTCTTTGATCGGCGGCACCCTGAGGAGGCCCTCTCTGTGGGAGCGCACTGGACGGAGGGACGTTGACGCCGGTCGCAGGTGTTGCCGTAGGTAATCCGGACCCATGCCATGAAGGGCTTTGTACGTCATAACTAACACCTTGAACCTCACCCGGAGAGCAACCGGTAGCCAATGCAGCTCGCGGAGCAGAGGTGTAACATGGGAGTATCGGGAAACTCCCAAGACGACTCGCGCGGCTGCATTCTGCACCAGCTGGAGTCTCCGGGTGGACCTCAAGGGCAGCCCCATGTAGAGAGCATTACAGTAGTCTAGACGAGAGGTCACGAGCGCATGAGTGACTGTGCGCAAGGCATCCCGGTCTAGATAGGGCCGCAACTGGCGCACCAGGCGAACCTGGGCAAAGGCCCCCCTAGTCACAGCTCCAATATGCTCTTCCAAGGAGAGCTGTGAATCTAGAAGGACCCCCAAGTTGCGGGCCCTATCTACGGGGGGTAATAGCTCACCCCCCATGGCCAATGATGGGATAATCGGAATTTCCCGGGATGCCGGCACGAACAGCCACTCAGTCTTGTCAGGGTTGAGTCGAAGCCTGTTCCTCCCCATCCAGACCCGGACCGCCTCCAGGCAACGGGACATCACGTCGAGGGCATCGCTGGGGTGGTTTGGGGTAGAAATAAAAAGTTGGGTATCATCAGCATATTGGTGATACCCAACTCCAAAACCACGAATGATCTCACCCAGCGGCTTCATATAGATGTTAAACAGGAGAGGCGAGAGAACCGATCCCTGAGGAACTCCACAAATGAGAGGTCTCAGGGTCGATCTCTGCCCCCCTGCTAACACCGACTGCGAACGTCCCAGGAGGTAAGAGGAGAACCACTGGAGAACCGTGCCTCCCACTCCTAACCCCCTGAGACGTCGCAGCAGGATACCATGGTCGATGGTATCAAAAGCCGCTGAGAGGTCTAAAAGGACTAGGACAGAGGAACAACCCCTGTCCCGAGCCCGCCAGAGATCATTCACCAGCACGACCAATGCCGTCTCCGTGCTGTACCCGGGCCTGAAACCCGATTGGTACGGGTCTAGGTAGTCAGCTTCCTCCAAGAACAAAGGGAGCTGATGCGCCACCACGCTCTCAACAACCTTCGCCAAAAAGCGAAGGTTGGAGACCGGACGATAGTTGTTTAAAATTGCTGGGTCCAAGGCAGGCTTCTTGAGAAGGGGTCTCACCACCGCCTCCTTCAAGGCGGCGGGAAAACTACCCTGACTCAAAGAAGCAGTAATCACTGCCTGGAGCCAGCCTCGTGTCCCATCCCAGGCTGCATAAGTCAGCCAGGAGGGGCACGGGTCCAACAAACACGTGGTGGAGCTCAGCTTCCCCATGATCTTGTCCACTACTTCAGGGGTCACAGGATCGAACTCTTCCCAGATTAAATCGACAAGACCGCCCGTATCCTCTTCGTCAGACTCTGCCCAGTCGGAGTCCAAACCGGTCCGGATCCGAGCGATTTTGTCCGACAGAAATCGACTAAACTCCTCGGCTCGACCCTGCAAGGGTTCCTCCCTCACCTCCTGATTAAGGAGAGAGCGAGTCACCCTAAACAGGGCGGCCGGGCGATTCTCTGCGGACGCAATGAGGGTGGCAAAGTGGTTAGACCTAGCCACCCTCAATGCTGCGAGATAAGTTCTCGTAAACGACCTTAGTCGTAACCGGTCGGATTCGGATTGGCTGGACCTCCAACAGCTCTCTAGGCCCCGTCTCCGACGCTTCATCTCGCGGAGCTCCATGGAGAACCATGGGGCCCGTTGGGATCTGCGTCGGGTCAAGGGCCGCATGGGTACAACTTGGTCGAGTGCCTCTGTGGCTGCCCTTTCCCAGGCTTCCACCAGGGCATCGACCGAGCTGTGAGCAAAGGAGGCAGGTGGGGGCCCAAGCGCCGTTTGGAACCGCTCAGGGTCCATAAGGCGCCTAGGGCGGAACCATCTTGTTGGCTCAGCAACCCCACGACAGGGAGTGGCAAAACGGAAGACCATCCGCAGGAGATGATGATCGGTCCATGACAGGGGTAAATTAATTGGGGAACCCCCCCCCAAGATCATCTAACCACTGTCCAGATAGAAAAACCAGATCGAGCGTGTGACCCCCTCCGTGAGTTGGGCCCAGAATAACCTGCTTCAGGTCCATGGCCGTCATGGAAGCCATGAACTCCCGAGCTAACTCAGATGATCCCCCCAGGGATGGTAGGTTGAAGTCACCCAAAACTATAAGTTTGGGGAACTCAACCACCAACCCTGAGAGGATATCGAGAAGCTCAGGCAGGGCTGCTGCCACGTGTCTAGGTGAAATATACACCAACAGCAAGCCCAACTGAGCTCTGGGACCACATCTCAGGAGGAGGGACTCACACCCGGCTATCTGGACTATGGTGGCCTCCCGCGGACATAAGGTCTCCCTCACAACAACTGCCACTCCACCGCCCCTACCTTGAGCCCTAGGCTGGTGCAGCACCCGGAAACCTGATGGGCTAAGATCAACCAGGGGGACCCCGCCCTCTGGGCCCAACCAGGTCTCCGTAATGCAAGCCAGGTCCGCATGCTCCTCCTCAATCAGATCGCGAATGAGAGGTGCTTTATTCATTACAGACCTTTTCTATATGTATGTTTATAGCCAGTTTTTTTTAAAAAAATCTTTCTTCTGCTAATTTCAGTGGTGCTCTGGTTTTTAAACTTGGGTGAAAGTATTCTGAAGTATTTTCTTAAATAATTTGGTTATACTTCTCAGATTTCTAATTATAGGAATTATTGTCTAGCTTGAAAGAAAGCTAACTTTGATTTATTTTGAGATTTCTTTTCAGTTTATTCTGAGTAGCCGTGTAACGTGTTATTCTGGTGATGTAGCTGATTTCTTTTCAATATAGAAACACTGAAGGGTCATTCTAAAAAGTAATGAAAAAACTTTGTTACAGATATTAAAAATAACTGCACACCTATCCTTGCAAATTTATTGGCCCTTGGAAATAACTGTAATGAACTGCAAACACATTTGCCTCCAATGTCATGAATCAGCTCAGCAGATTAAGGATTTGCAAAGAGTCTGAGTGGTAGTATCATAGTTGTAGTATCATAGTTGTGAGATTTATCATGCTGGTTGAAGAGCAAAAATGGAAGTCCGTTGGTTTGCCTTCTAAGTAACATCAGCTTGTATGTACAAAGTTACATTTTATTAAGTGCTGATGACAGGGTGCTGCTTGCTTCTGGGACCATGAGGGAGATATTTGTGAAAATTGGAGCTTTAAGTAGCCTCTAAATGTCTAAAATAGTAAACTAGCTAACAACAAACATGGAGTATTTTTTGCTATATGACAATTTATGTGCCTTTGTTTTACAACTGGATAAAAAAACCAGATCTTTCAAAATCTTTTCATACTGAACATAAACCATTTTTTGTGGTGTCTGAAAGATTTTGCATTTTTTTAAAAAATCTTGATTGGAGCTAGGTAACCAATTCCACAAACCCTTGCAAACGTGGAACCAAGAGAAGTTGGGGTTTTAAGAGAGAAATACTGTTGGCTCTTGATTTGTTTCTGGTTGGTCTATTTTGAGATGCTGTAACATCACATGGCAGTAGTAGGTGGATGAGGTATTCAAACTGTTCATTTTCTATCTAAACGATGGGGCAGGATCTCATCTAAACATCAATTGTCATTGTGTATTTAGTACAAATCATATAGTATTTTTAGTAAAACCAGCAGATGTTTTTCTTGCTCTTTGCTGAATCCTCTGCTGCTGCCTCCTGGTCCCACATGTTCTGCCAGTATGAGTCTGTGAGTGGCAATGTGGGCAGAAATTGCTAATATGTCTCAAATTATTAGTGTGTATTTAAGGATACCAAAATCATGAACAGAGGAGCTGCTTGCAATATATTTTGCACTTTCTAAGTGCTCAGTGATTATTAGATCTTGACTTCTAACATGTTGTTTTTAATTGAAAATCTTGTCTTTTGCGTGCTACCTGCTGCTGTACAAAGCCAACTAATTTCTTAACAGGAAACTAAATTTCCATTCATTGTTATTTTACAACATTATTGCAGTGCATGTTAAGCTACTGCCGCAGTCATTAAGCGACTACCATATTTGTTAAGCAAATGCCATGGATGTTAAGCAAAGCAACAGGTGGTTTTCATTGTAAACTGGAAATAAATACTAGTTTCTGGCAAAAAAAGGTAAATTGAGGTGACATGACTGGAGGAAGCTGCAAATGGTCATAAATGTGGGATTGTTGCCCAGTGGCATAATAGAGCCAATAACACTGTACTCACGTTTAGGGGAATGGAACAAAGAAGATTGTGACTATGATCTTGCCTCCAGGACAATATTTTATGAGATCAGGGATGGATGTCTGAACTCAATTATAGACTCATATTCTTGATTTGTACGAGTCAATACAATACGTCTACTTTTTTGGTAACTATTCATTGATGAAAGGAGTTTAGTACTTATGATAAACTGGCCAAATCAAATATCCTTCCTAAAAATCTAGCTGTCAAATATTTCTGTTGCTATATTTGAAAATATTTCTGAAAATATAATTACTGAGAAAAAAGGTGACTTGAAATAAAAACTCATATTTTGATTTTGATATTAATGTGGACTTAGCATATTTAAATTGGTGGTGCAACATCTGTAATTCCTAATTACAAGGCGCCAATAATATTCTTCAATCCAAGCACAAAATCATTAAGAGTGAATTTAGTAAAAATGTGAGCTTTTTAATAATAACAAGAAGAAGAAGAAGAAGAAGAAGAAGAAGAAGAAGAAGAAGAAGAAGAAGAAGAAGAAGAAGTTGGAAGGGACCTTGGAGGTCATCTAGTCCAACCCCCTGCTCAGGCCAGAAACCCTATACCATTTCAGACAAATGGCTGTCCAGTCTCTTCTTAAAAACTTCCTGCCTCCAGAAGTGGTGAATGCTCCAACCCTGATACAGCCAGTATTCTGTCTGTATATCTCCATATAACAACTATGTCAATGCAGAACTCTCAGAAAATTCTGTCAACATTTTTTTCTTTTTTTGAAAGAACCATCACTTTAAATTATTCTTATTTCTTCACAGAAGAGAAGTCCTTACTGTATCCTAATTAACCAATCTAGCACATGTCTAACATCAATACCTGGGAAGATCCTAGAAAAGATAATCAAAAAACAGATTTGCGGACAACTAGAAGCAAACAAAGCTATAAACAGTAGCCAGCAAAGGTTTGTGAAAAAAAGATCATGCCAAACCAATCTTATTTCACTCTTTGATAAAGTGACTAAATTAGTAGACAAGTGAAATGCTGTGGACATAGTATACTTAGATTTCAATAAGGCAATTGACAAAGTAGACCACAACCTGCTGCATAGTAAGCTAGAAAAAGGATAGACAACAACACCATCAGATGGATCTGTAGCTGGCTGACAAACTGTACTCAGCGAGTAGTCCTCAATGGTACTACATCCACATGGAGAGAAGTAAGCAGAAGTAACCATAAAGCTCTGTCTTAGGCCCAGTACTCTTTAATACCTTCATTAATGACTTAGATGAGGGAATAGAAGGGGAACTCATCAAATTTGCAGATGATACTAAACTGGTAGGAATAGCCAACACCCCAGAAGACAAGCTCAGGATCCAAAAAGATCTTGACAAAGTTGAACAATGGGTCCTATCCAACAAAATAAGTTTCAGTGTGGAGAATAGCAAAGTTTTACATTCAGGCAGGAAAAACCAAAGGTACAAGTGCAGATTAGGCGAGACCTGGCTGAAAAACAGTAACTGTGAGAGGGACCTTGGAGTCCTAGTGGACGATCACTTGACTTTGAGCCAGCAATGTGCAGCAGCAGCCAAAAAACTAATACAATCCTGGGTTGTATAAACAGGCATAGAATCAAGATCACGCAAAGTATTAGTACTGCTTTATAAAACCCTAGTAAGACCACACCTGGAATACTGCAACCAATTTTGGTCACCATACTACAAAAAAGATGTTGAGACCTTGGAAAAAGTTCAGATAAGAGCAACTAAAATGATCAAAGGCCTGGAGACTAAAACATACGAAGAACGGCTGCAGGACTTGGGTTTGGCTAGTCTAAAGAAAAGAAGAAATAGGGGTGACATGATAGCAGTATTCCAGTATTGAGGGGCTGCCACAAAGAAGAGGGTGTCAAACTATTTTCCAAAGCACCAGAGGGCAAGACAAGAACAATGGTTGGAAACTGACCAAAGAGAGAAGTAACCTGGAATTAAGGAGAAACTTCCTAACAGTGAGGACAATTAACAAGTGGAACAGCTTGCCTTCAGAAATTGTGGGTGCTCCATCATTGGAGATTTGTAAGACGAGACTAGGCAGTCACTTAGTTGAAATGGTATAGGTTCTCCTGCTCAAGCAAGGGGCTGGACTAGAAGACCTCCAAGGTCCCTTCCAGCTCTATTCTATTCTGTTCTTATTAAATGAGCATCCTTGGGTGCTCTCTGTTATGGGAATTGGGAAATGAATGCTTGTCTTTGCAGTTGATCATTTAGATCCTCTATTATCTTTGTGATTCAGCAGGAAATAGTGTCATGAAATAAAATGACACTTGAAAATTGTTTTTCACCAGATACCTGCAACATAGCGTTAATGAAATCAATAATTACTGGAATAATTTTCTCCAAAATTCTGGTAGGATTTTTGCAGCACATGATTCTATATGCAGTTTGATAAGTAGCAAGATGTGATTTTGAAATGGTGCTCTCAACATTTAACATTTTGTTTCTTCATTTCATCTCTTCTTGGAATGAAGAACAAAACACCACAACCCTGTGAGGTTTGTTATCTAAGACTGCATGATTTGTTTGTAGAGGTTGATTTAGCATGCTTGACTTCAGATTTCAACTGGACAGACTTTTTTGATAAATAACACAAAATGTTCTTCCGCAGTAAAAAGTACTCTTGTGAATCCAAAAACACATATAATTCTCATCATAGTTTCTTGACCTAAGATTACTTTTATTAACACTTTTGGTAGCTTCATTATATTCAACTTTTCTTCTATAACCTAAACCTTTTTTTAGTTTTTAAAAAATGAGAAATCTAAAATAATGAATAAGGACATTGAACTTCACCAATACTACCGTGTTTCCTTGAAAGTAAGAACCAGCCAAAAAGTAAGCCCTAGCTTGGACTTCCGGGTGGCAAGGCGCCGCCGAAGACAGCCATTTCCAGGCTGTCCGCTCCGCGGCTTTGTAGAACCGCCGAAAACAGCGCCGATCAGCTGTTTCGGCGGTTCGGAAGCCCCCTCCTCGGGAGAAGAGGAGGGGGTGAGTACCCAGGTAGGGGTTGAGCTCTCCGGGGCCGCCAGAACTTAAAGTTTTGGTGGCTGAAGGATTGAGCCCCCCCGAAGCCTGGGTTTGCTCCGGGCTGTGTGGCATTTCTGCTCCGTGCTTTTAGGAGCAGAACAAGGCATTCGCAACCATCCCTGCCAGCAGGAAAGGATTTCGGAGAACGAGGATGCAGGCAGAGCGATAAAGGAGATTAAGGTGAAAGTGGACTTTTGATCTTTAGCTCAATGGACTTTGCAGACTTTGAAAGTGAAAGTGCGTAGCAAGCAATAGTGGGGGAAAATGGCGGCTAAATCTTCCAAAGTTCTTAGAAGCGCGGGGGCTTCCCCGGTGCAGCAGTCTTCGTTGCAAGCCTTGTTGCCACCTGCACCTGCACCTACGCCAGCCCTGACAGTTAAAGATTTGCAAGATGCTTTGGAAAAACACTCACAGCAAATAGCTGAGATTATAGATGAAAAGCTGGATGAGAAACTAACAGAAAAACTAGCTGAAGTTATGGATGAAAAGCTGGATGAGAAGTTAGCAGAAATAAGGGCGGACATCTTGCTTGCATTTCAAGGCATGGCTATATGTATCGAGCGCTTGGATGAAAGAGTGGAAGATCTCAGCCAAAATAATATTAAATTAGATGCAAAAATGTTAGAGACTGAGAATGTGGTGGATAAAATTGACAGTGACTTGACCTTGGTGCAGTACCACGAGATGGAGTTTGCTATTAGAATCAGAGGCTTAAAAGAGAATCCTAAAGAAAATCTGAAGGAAATAGTCTCTGACGCTCTGGAAGGGGTGCTGGGACGGCCAGCAGATGGAATTGTGGGAGACATAGATAAAATCTTTCGTGTCAATTCGTGGATTGCAAGACAAAGGAAATTACCCAGAGATGTGGTTGTTTATTTTACAAAGAGAGCAATCAGGAATGAAGTTATCCAAGCTTCTTATAATACTAAGCTTGTAATTGCTGAGCAAGAAGTCCTGGTTTTAAAAGAGATCCCTCCAAGAATTTTAAGGAGAAGAAAGGAGTTTGCTTTTTTAGCACAAGAGCTCAGGCGACATGATATCAAGTTTAGATGGGAGATACCAGTGGGTATGGTGGTGATGTATGAAGGCACGAGACATCGTCTTATTACAGTGATGCAGGCACGTGATTTTTATAGTAATGTTTTAAAAGCAACCCCCATACCACTTTTGGAATCTACAAAGAAGAATGGCGAGGGAAAGCCTCAAGGTGCTGAAGGAACAACGCAGACAGATGAGAAAGCTACAGGAGTGGATCAAATTTCAGTATCATCGGAAGAAGCTAGAGACCAGAGGATGACGCGTGCTGCTGTGAGACGAATGAGACGAGAGAAAGAACAAGACCAGCAGAAAGTTATGGAACCTCCAAAGCGTACCTATAGCGAAGCTGTGGGAGGGGCGCGGCCTAAGAATGTCAAGGGGATTCTGGAAGACGCGCTCCAAAAGCTTCGGGTCGCTAAGGATGGCAACTAAGCTTCTAACTTGGAATGTCAATGGTTTAAATTCACCACAGAAGAGAAAGAAAATCTTTCAATATTTAAAACAATTTAAGACTGATGTTATTTGCTTACAAGAAACACATATTAGGGCTATGGACCAAAAGTACTTATTGAACTCTAGATTGGGTACACAATTTACTGCCTCTGCAATGAACAAGAAGAATGGAGTGGTTATTTATGTCAAGATTACTATGACAGCGGAGTTAATTAAAGCAGATAAACAAGGAAGATATGTTATAATAGATTTGTTAATAGAAGGCAAAAAAAACGCTTTTGGTTGGATTATATGCTCCTAATCAACAACAAGCAGACTTTTATAGTTTATTACACAGCAAGATCACTCAGCTGGATTACAAATCTTTTATTTTTATGGGAGACTGGAATGGTGTCTTGGATGTACAAATGGACAAGAGTGGTTCTTTTAAAAGTACTCCAAGTCATGCTAAATTGCCTAAATCTTTTTTTGAGATGAAGGATGATTTGGAGCTGCGAGATATCTGGAGAGAAAGAAATTTACAAGAAAAGGATTATACTTTTTTTTCTGATAGACATCAATCTTTTTCTAGGATTGACTTTATATTAATTACTAACGATTTTTTTTCTAGGATTAAGAAGATAAAGATGGATAAATTATATTCAAAACAAATATGGGACGAAAAAGTATCATTTAGCTTATGAGTAGATTTTAGTGGGATATTGTTATTGGTACGTTGTTTGTAGTTATGTTAAAAGAGAGTTAAAGCGCATTATGAATTTGGTTAATTGTATATTATGCATAATTTTTATTTAGAATATGATTATTGTAACTATAATCCTGTATTTAGCTCTGGGAAGTGGGGGGGGGAAGTGGGTGGGTTTGGGGTGGGAGGGATTTGGGGATATATTGTAAAATTTTGTTTTTGTAAAACTCTTTAATAAAAAAAAAGAAGATAAAGATTTGTCCAAGAATTATGTCTGACCATAGTCCAGTCTGGCTAGAGATTGATAAGGATAATAGAGATAGGCGCTCCTGGCGTCTAAATGAGAACCTGTTTAGAAATCAGGAAAATGTGGAAGAATGTAAAAAACAGATGAAGGTTTTTTTTTTAAACTAATATGAATAAGGGTACTTCTATGGAAATGGTTTGGGATGCTAGTAAGGCTTATATGAGAGGTGTGTTAATATATATGAATAATAAATACAGACGTAATTTGGAATTTAGGAGGAAAGAATTAGAGAATGAAATTAGGGAAAAAGAAAGGGCCTTAATTTTGAATCCATCGGATGCGAAGATTAAAGAGGTTATTAATTTATTAAGGGGACAGTTTGATAAGTTAATGGCTGATCAGGTGGCAACTAATTTACGGTTTGCTAGACATAATACTTTTTGTAATGCCAATAAACCAGGTAGATGGTTAGCTTATATGCTAAGGAAGAAGCAAAGGGCTTCTAATATAGATAAAATAGAACATAAGGGTAAGGTTGTGTATCAACAGAACCTTATTAAGGAAACCTTTGTTGATTTTTATTCTAAATTATATGCTAGAGATAAGATTAATGAAGCAGATATTGATGTATATTTGAGGAATGCTAGTATTCCAGTTCTTACACAAGAACAAAAGGAAGAGATGAATCAATTGATAACTGAGGAAGAATTTTTTTTAGCAATTAAACAATTGAAAGTGGGTAAAGCGCCAGGCACGGATGGATTAACTGCTGTGTATTATAAAAATTTACAGTCTGAGATGATAAAGCCATTAAGGGAATTGTTTCAGACAATTCAAATGGGAGGAGGGGTGCCTCCGTCTTGGAAAACTGCTTTCATTTTTTTGATTCCGAAGGAAGATCAGGATGTCACTCAAGCAAGAAACTATAGACCAATATCACTTTTGAATACGGACTACAAGATATTTGCTAAGGTTTTAGCTAATAGATTAATGAGGGTACTGTAACAGGTAATTCATGGTGACCAAACTGGGTTTATAAGTGGTAGACAAATGAAAAATAACGTGAGGCATATAGTTGACTTGTTGGAATTTCTGGAAAGAAACAACCAGATCCCTGCAGCGCTGATTTTTTTGGATGCTGAAAAAGCCTTTGATCAACTGGATTGGCAATTCTTGATGAAAGTATTAGATAAAATGAATTTTGGGGATAAATTTTTACAACCAATTAGGGCATTATATCAAAAGCAAACAGCCCGTATAATAGTAAATAACAGTCTGACTGAAGTATGTAATATTGAAAAGGGCACAAGGCAGGGGTGTCCGTTATCACCTTTATTATTTGTTTTGACATTGGAGATATTATTGATTAAAATACGGAATTCGGAAAAAATCAAGGGAATTCAAATAAGAGATCAGGGTTATAGACTGAGGGCGTTTGCAGACGATCTGGTTGTTACGGTGACCCAGCCTGAAAATTCTGTTGTAGAATTGATGGAGATAATAATGCAATATGGGAAAGTTTCAGGATTCAAGGTTAATATACAAAAAACTAAAATGCTGTCTAAGAATACGACAGTACCACAAAAGGCTGTTTTAGAAGGGTTAACTGGATTTGAAATTGTCAAAAGGGTTAAATATTTGGGGGTATATTTATCACCCTCAAATGCAAAGTTATATAAAAATAATTATGAAAAGCTATGGGGAAAAGTTCAAAAAGAATTGGATAGCTGGAAAAAATTACAATTGTCTTTATTGGGAAGAATTGCAGCAGTGAAAATGAATGTCTTGCCGAAATTTCTATTTTTATTTCAAATGATACCTATTCTTAAAAAGGATTCAAACTTGGAGGAATGGCAAAAGGGTATTAATAAATTTGTATGGGCAGGGAAAAGGCCACGAGTTAAATTTAAGATTATGCAGGACACGCGTGAAAGAGGTGGTCTCAAAATGCCCAACTTTAAATTATACTATGAAGCTGCTGCTTTGTCAGCGATAAGTGATTGGATTAATTTAACACAAGGAAGATTATTAAATCTTGAAGGTCATGATTTGTTATTCGGTTGGCATGCATATTTATTGTATGATAAGAAGGTAGATAATGTGTTTAAGGTGCATATTTTAAGACATGCTTTGTTGCGAGTTTGGAAAAAGTATAGATATAAGTTACACTATAAGATACCTTTATGGGCAATACCGAAACACGCAATAGAAAACATAAATGTTGGGTTTAAACATGATGTGACTACATATAAGGAAATTTTAAGTTTGGAGAGGAATGTATGGCGTTTGAAGCCGTATAACTTTTTACAAGGAGAAAAGATTGTTCAAACTTGGTTTCAGTATGGGCAACTACAGGCCAGGTGGAAAGAAGATCAGAAAATTGGTTTCTCAATGACTGATGAAAATTTGGTAAAACAAATTAGAAATCATGGTCAAGCACATATTAAACGGATATATCTTGCATTGATAGAAATTGATTCAGAAACAGAACTTGTTAAAGGTTGCATGATAAAGTGGGCTCAGAATATTCAAGAAGTTATTACAATGGATACTTGGGAAAAGATCTGGGTGAGAAATGTAAAATTTACGCAAGCCCAAAATTTAAGAGAGAATTTTTATAAAATGTTTTATAGGTGGCATTTAGATCCTAAAAAGTTAGCAAGTATGTATCCGAACTACCAGCCTAAATGTTGGAGGTGTGGTGGTGAAGATGCAACGTATTTTCATATATGGTGGACCTGTAAAAAGGTTAAAGCATTTTGGATTAAAATCTGGTGGAACATGCAAAAGATATTTAAGAAAAGGATAAAGTTTTGTCCGCAATTGTTTTTACTGGGCATTATTACTGATACTACTGTTGTGGACACTAAGTTGATGTTGAACTTAATTACGGCAGCAAGACTTTTAGTAGGGCAATACTGGAAGAAGGAAGAACTGCCGACTATAGAAGAGTGGACTTTAAAAGTTTCTAACCTGGCGGAAATGGCAAAGATCTCGAGGTATTTGAAAGACCATTCGCAACAACGATATATTGTGGAGTGGAAAAAATGGATTGATTACATCCAGAATAAATATGGGACTAAAAAATTTCATTTAGCATTTGAATAAGTATTGATGTGATATTTATATTGCTTGTAGTCATTTTATAAGAGCTAAAGTGCGATAGACCTAATAGTTTATTGTTGTTAGCATATGGTAGTTTATGTTTGTTTCTACTTTTATACCTTGTATTTAGCTCTGGGAAGTCGGGGAGGGGGGAAGGGGAGGGGGGAGGGTTGGGTGGGGTTGGGAAGGGGTGGGGTGGGTGGGGAGGGGTTGTTTTCTTAAAGATAAAATGTATTGAAAAACTTTTCAATAAAAAAGTAAGCCCTAGCTTGATTTTGGGGGGTGGGGGGTGGGCCTAATATAAGTGCTACTCCAAAAATAAGCCCTAATTTTGGGGTGAGACGCACACCTAAAAATCAAGCTAGAGCAGGGGTAGGGGGATGAACCTGCCTCACACACCCTGCACCCACTTACCTTACCAGTAGGACCGTCACAGCCAGGCCTTCCACGCCTCGACACTTGTCAAGCCGTGTGGCTCGTCACGCCAGTGCCACCGCTCCCGGCAGGAGGCTGTATCGCGCTTCGGGCCATTGCTGCTGCTCTCAGCAGGACGCCGCATGGTACTTTGTGCCATTTCCACTCCTCCTAGCAGGACGCTGTGTGGCTCTTTGGGCCATTTTTACTGCTTGCGGCAAGAAGCCGCATGGTGCTTCGGGCAATTTCTGCTGCTCGCGGCAGGATGCCATGTGGCTCTTTGGGCCGTTTCTGCCAGCCGGGTCTTAATTTCGGGAACACGGTAGTATTGTATTACTGAACTTCACTTCTACAGCTGTACCAAAAAAAATCACTATATTATTATTTATTTATTATTTATTTTATTTTTGGGACGTATATGCCGCCCTATCTCCCGAAGGACTCAGGGCGGCTAACAACAATAAAAACAACAATACAAAAGTTAAAAAAGAATTAAACAGCCCCAAAATAAATTAGTTAAACCATTAAAAATTAAAACAATTTTAAAACCCGTCGTCAATCCAGGTCAGCTTGATGAAAAAGGAGTGTTTTGAGGCCGCGGCGAAAGGACCGGAGATCCGGGGCTATCCGGAGCTCAAGGGGAAGTTGGTTCCACAGGGCTGGCACTCCCACAGAGGAGGCCCTCCCCCTGGGGGTCGCCAGCCGACATTGTCTAGCCGACGGCACCCTGAGGAGGCCCTCTCTGTGTGAGCGCACCGGGCAATGGGAAGTCGTCCCCGGCAGCAGACGGTCCTGCAAATATCCCGGGCCTAAGCCATGTAGGGCTTTAAAGGTAAGTACCAGCACCTTAAATCTCACCCGGAAGACAACCGGTAACCAATGCAGCTCACGCAGGTGGGGTGTAGTATGGGAGTATCGGGATGCTCCCATCACTACCCGCGCGGCCACATTCTGCACCAGCTGGAGCCTCCGGGTGGTCTTCAAGGGCAGCCCCATGTAGAGAGCATTGCAGTAATCTATCCGAGAGGTAACGAGTGCATGAGTGACCGTACGTAGGGCATCTCGGTCCAGATAGGGGCGCAACTGGCGCACCAGGCGAACCTGGGCAAATGCCCCCCTGGCCACGACTCCAATATGATCTTCAAAACTGAGTTGTGTATCCAGGAGGACGTCTAAGTTGCGTGCCCTATCAACGGGAGGTAACACCTTTCCTCCCATAACCAAAGATGGAACCTCTTGGACAAGTCGAGATGCCGGTACGTAAAGTCACTCAGTCTTGGCCGGGTTGAGCCGGAGCCTGTTCTTCCCCATCCAGATCCGTACCGCTTCCAGGCAACGGGACATCACATCGAGGGCATCGCTGGGTTGGTTCGGGGTGGAGATAAAAAGCTGGGTATCATCAGCATATTGATGATACCTCACCCCGAAACCACGGATGATCTCACCCAGCAGCTTCATATAGATGTTGAACAGGAGAGGTGAGAGTACCGACCCCTGAGGCACCCCACAACTAAGGGGCCTAGGGGTTGACCTCTGCCCTCCTGCCAACACCGTCTGCGAACGGCCCGAGAGGTAGGAGGAGAACCACCGTAAAACGGTGCCTCCCACTCCCAACCCCTCAAGACGTCGCAGCAAGATACCATGGTCAATGGTATCAAAAGCCGCTGAGAGGTATAAAAGGACCAGGACAGAGGATATATTAGATGCCCCATTGGAAATCACCATCTTACAACATTACTATAATTGATCAATGATTTTGATAAATAGCTAGATGCTCACTGTGTGTTTGCTGCTCACTTTGCTAGATAAGTCAAGATAAAACAGGTGCTTTGATACGGTAGTGCTACTGCTTCTTTATCCAGGCACCATGGTAAATTCTGGTTGCAATCTGGTGTTCTGAACCAGCCCTCTTCTCGCAACCCCTAATTAAGAGAAGAGTCTGGAAAGCGTCCAAGGCTAAAAGGCTTCTGCCAAGATTTAATTACGCAGTTAACAAAAACACAAGAGCTTGTCTTCTCAAGCGGAAAAGTTGCTTTCAGCAACCAGCCCCTCCCCAAACACTTCTTTTATAGAGAGCTCAGGGCGTGGTCTCCCTGTGCCTCCTCCCGAGGAGTCCCATAGTCTTTCTTTGTTTGTCCCTGCTCGTCTGCCTCCTGCGTCGGGCGTCCTTGAACAGGGCCAGCTGTGGGTCATCATCCTCCGCACTCTCGGGCTCACACAGCTGAGAAGAGGTCCCCGGCTGAGGACTCTGCAAAGCCTCCAAATCATCATCAGCCGGTTCGTTTCCCTCCTCCCCCACATCTGAGTCCTCCGATACATCGGACCCGGCTGTCGGACCCACAGGCTGGCCCTGAGTCACAACATCTGGTTTTGCATAGGGCACACCCAAAGCCCTGTCAGAACATGCTCTGCATATCTATGCAGGATATAAGGAAATTCTGGTAGCAATTCCAAATAAATTTATAACCTTTCTCAAGTTTGCTTGTGATCCCCAATTTAAGAAGTGCTGTATTATATCCACATACTACTTCATATTATTTGTTCAGCAGCTTAAAATTTTCATAACCAAGACCTCAGCTTGCAGGCTTTTTTCCTTTCCCTTAGAAATATTGCGGACTGTACTTGTTTATTTTTTGAATTTCCTGGAGAGTTATAGTCAATTAAATCTTAAGTAATTTCTTGAATTAACAAATAGCTTTCCAGACTAACCTGGTAGATTGTTGTACTGTTTAAATTGTCCTTGAAGCACTGGGATGTATGTTTTTTTTTCATGGTAGCCTGTTCTCATATGCTTGAATTGCTTGAATTCTGTTGAGAAGGATGTGACACTCATAGTTGTGAAACACTCATGAAAACCTTTTTTTAGAGTTGAAACAAAGATAACAATATTACATGGAAAGACTTTCAAAAGTTTTGTTATTATCTATAGTTCCTTTTTTGCTTCTGCGTAATCGGTGTTGGGGATTATAAAAACACTGCCTCTTTTTCTCATACTGGCCAACCAAACCCAAAGCATGAAGACAGAGTTCCTCCCCCACTGTGGTTCCCATGGAATTTAGTCTATGTGCCAAATCATGATTTATTAGTATATGTGAAAGGGGAAAACCACACTGAGCAAATTCTGAAATAGTGTGCCTTTAAAAGAGCTATTTAATTCTTGACCAACGTTCACAGTGGAGATGAGAGATCCCATCAGGAAAGAGGCTCTAGGTTTGCTGTAGATTCCTAGCTTTCTTCCTTTTATTGTGGGAAAAAAATCAACTCCCTGAATTCCTGTCCTTTTTTCCCCTGCTTTCTTTCCACAGAGACAGAAATTATCCTGCTTTTGCTTGTCAATTATATTAGAATTATAATGATTTCTTGAGGAAAAATATCCCCATTGCCTGGTTTGAATGAATCATTAGCTTTAACGTGTCTTTGATTTTATATTCCTTATTCTTAAAAAGAAGAAAAAATGAATCTACAGTGTTCCACAAGCAAGACAAAATGTCTTTTCTTTTCCTCTTGCCTTTCCTCTCTCTTGAGTTTAACGTCATCACTCAAGTCTGAGTAGCAGTTGGCATCTCTTGTTCTTATTCTCCAGCAGGTTCTCAGATTGGTTCCATCTCTTCAGAGATTGTCTTTTTACAATATCATAGCATTTGAAAGAATACCAGTATGCATACTGTATATAATAATTAAGAAAGTTAATTTCTAATTTGACGTACCAATTTTGATTGTCAAAAGATGTGAAATCATCATAGAATTACTTATGTTGTATGAAATACATGATTGACTACCTGAAGTTCTTTACTCTAGGACAGGGTTTCTCAGCTTTTGCAACTTTAAGAAAGTTGGCTGAGGAATTCTGGGAGTTGAAGTCCACAAATTTTAAAGTTGCCCAAGTCAAGAAATACTGCTCTAGGACTTGTTTGAATATAGAAGGTGACGTTTACCTTTGGCTTGTATCTAATTATCATTAGACAAGAAGAAATGATGTCACTTCCTGGAGTTTAAATAGTTTTAGCCTTTTGTAATTCATGTTTGTGATGTTTTGCTATTTCAGCTTAATTATTACCTGGCTGTCTTTTGTATATAGTCATTTCAACTGTGTGGCATATATATGCACATTTCTTTCTTTTGAGTGCTTTGCCATCAGTCTTTTGTCTTTTTTCTAGGTAGTTTATTAAAGGTTTTAATATTTTAATCCTAATTAGTTGAACCTTTTTTTTAAAAAAAGACGGAAACAAAACTGGTTCAGGAAAGACTTGAGACAAGGCAGATTTGTGACAATTACTTGCTTTAAAACAAAAACTGTCTTCCAAGTTCCATTTTGAAAGTGTTTATGTACAATCTATCTGAGTGCTAATACATTCAGACAAGATAGTTATTTTTGTGTGTGTGAATTTCTAGTTGTTTTGTGTTTCTTTGAAATGTTACTTATATCTTGTTGAAGGAATATATCCAATGCCGTAGGTTCAAAATACTCAGTTTTTCTTTTCTGCACTATGGATGTTTTATCTAACATTTATTTTTCTCTTTTTGTTGAAGGGTAAAAATTGGACTCACCATCTGACTTTAAACATTAAAAACTTTTGGTGTCTAAAAGATGTGCCATGGAATGGTAGGAGCAAAGAGCACCACAACATCGTTGCTTGCCTTGATCAGTCATGGGATACTTTTTCCATTCTTTATCTTCAGTTCCTGTATGGTGGAAGGATTGGACTCATGTAAGTAAAATTCTTCTTATCTGTTACATGTATATTTCTACCTTTCTCTGCTATAATTCAGGGCAAGTAACAACATCCCTTGAAAAATGGGTTCTTGTGGAAAATTTTCATAAACCAAACCAAGCCAAGCCATCATTTAAAGCAGCTGTATAGTTTTAAGGAGGGCGGTGCAGTGATTCAGCAGTTAAGACGCTGGGTTTGTTGGCTAGAAAGCCAGCAGTCCAGGTTCAAGACCTGAGCAATACATTATGGGGCAAGCTCCCATCGTTATCCCAGCTCCTGCCAACCTAGCAGTGCTTTGTGAAGTCATGTTGGCTACATGAACCATGGTAATGTCTTCAAACAACACTGGCTCAATGGCCTTGAAATGGAGATGAGCTCTATCCCCTATAGTTGGCTATGACTAGCGGAGTAAAATCCGCAGGGACTCTTAACTTTTTAAAAATACTTTTAAGGAATGTGTGGGGTCATTTACTTGGTGTGGGGGTGTCCCATTGGATTGCATTCTTGTACCTGAAATGGACATCTGATTTCTGCTGGTGACAAGTCTAACTACTTTGAGTAGGAGTATGGATACATGACTGTTGCAATGAATATATGAGGAAGACATATTTTCAAATTCTATACTGGATTTAAACAACATAGAATAATAATTTTATTGTCACTTTGAATGTATACTAATTGGCATACATTAAAATGAAATATGTATATCAAAGGTACAACAAAGTCACTGAACTCCGGGATAGATAAAAACAAACTGTTTAATACTTAGCTTTTGTCAGTCCCCTGCTGACATCGTCAGAGTAAAAGCTGGTGGTTGGGAGACCTGCTTATGTAGCCAGCTGTTTCAGCGATCCGGTCATCGAGCGCGTAACCGGTCTACCCGCCCCTCGTTCTTCCTCAATCGGCTGTATTACTCCTAATAGTGCCACCCCTGCCTGTGTCCGTTTGAATCTTAGCATTTTCCCTCCTTCCTGTGTGCGGCTGCTCAGCGTCGCTGCCAGATCATCCTTTAGGTTGCCTTGTCCAGTGGCCTCAGTAAGTTGTTGCGTAGTCGCGTCTGGTGGCAATCCTTCCATTGTGTGCCCTGTCTTGCTCCTGCTGGTCTGCCCTCTCTCTCTCCCGATTCCATGCTGGGCCGTGTTGATGTCTCCATCCCTCCACTCACTGTGATTTCATGTTGTTCTATGGGTGGGCGTCCTGGGTCTATCCGGCTCCTATTCATCCTGCATATAGGTGGTATTCATGCTTGCTGTGAGTCTTTGCGTTGCTGTTTGTGCTTCCTCAGTGTTTGATAGGCTGGTAGCAGGTCTCCTAACCACCAGCTTTTACTCTGACGACGTCAGAGGACTGATGAAACCTAAGTATTAAGCAGTTTGTTTTTATCTATCTTGGAGTAAATATATGTAAAATATATTTATAATAGAAAAGAAATTTGGATTGTGAAGAAACAGGATAGAGTATTTTCAATTCTGGTATTGAAGAAGATTCCTTACATAGATAGCCAAGAGAGAAAGTAAATGGATTATTGAACAAATCAATCTAGAATTCTCATTTAAGGCACAAATAATATTTTGGAAACATAATGTGAAGATCTTGTCTCCTTGGAGAAGTCCATAATGCTGGGAAAGTTGAAAAGAGGACAACCAACAGCAGGGTAGATGGACTTGATTAGAGTATAGGTACAGCATTGGAAGATCTGAACAGTCTCATAGGTGAGAGATCGCCCTGGGAAAATCAGTCTCTATGGCCAATTAAAATTGTCACAGACTTGTTGGCACATAATGTGTTTAAAATGCTCCATATTAGTTGCAATATCTACAATCAAGATTATCCCTTCAAAATAGTATTGATAATAATCACTCCACCTGAGTATAGCTGACTCATTCAAAAGCTCATCAACCCACATGGCCTGGGTCCGGGATATCTGAGGGAACACCTGCTGCCGGCATCAAATGCCCTTCGCCCAGTGCGCTCCCACAGGGAGGGTCTGCTCAGGGTCCCGCCGGTAAGAGACTGCCGGCGGGTGACACCCAGGGATAGGGCCTTCTCGGTGGGAGCGCCTGCCCTCTGGAACCAGCTGCCGGTGGAGCTGAGAACTGCCCCCGACCTTCGATCATTCCGCCGGGGCCTGAAGACCTGGCTCTTCGAGCTCTCGGGCCCAGACTGAGGAGGAATTTTTAATTTGGGGTTCTTTTTAACTGACTACAGGGTTAATTTAATATTTTTTAATTTGGTTCTTAATTTTTGTATTTTGGATTTTTAATTCCCTGTAAACCGCCCTGAGTCCTCAGGGAATAGGGCGGTATATAAATATAACTAAATAAATAAAATAAAATAAATAAATAGTTCTCATATTATCCTGTACATATACTATATATATGTTCGCCTGGTGCGCCAGTTGTGCCCCTATCTGGACAGAGATGCTTTACGTACAGTCACTCATGCGCTCGTTACCTCTCGTGTTGATTACTGCAATGCTGTCTACATGGGGCTGCCCTTGAAGACCACCCGGAGGCTCCAGCTGGTGCAGAATGCGGCCGTGCGGATTGTGATGTGATCATCCCGATACTCCCATATTACACCCCTCCTGCGTGAGCTGCATTGGTTACCGGTTGCTGGTTCTTACCTATAAAGCCCTTCACGGCTTAGGCCCGGGATACCTGCAGGACCGTCTGCTGCCAGGAACGACTTCCCATCGCCCTGTGCGCTCACACAGAGAGGGCCTCCTCAGGGTGCTGGCGGTCAGACAATGTCTGCTGGTGACCCCCAGGAGGAGGGCCTTCTCTGTGGGGGCACCTGCCCTGTGGAATCAGCTCCCCTTGGAGCTCCGGATGGCCCCTGACCTCCGGTCCTTCCGTCATGACCTTAAAACACTTCTTTTCCAACAGGCCGACCTGGACTGATGATAAGGGGTTTTAATATGGTTTTAACATTTGATTGGTTTTAGTTGGGGCTAGGTATAGTTTAATTTATTCTTAATATTTGTATCTTATTTGTATTTTATTGTTGTTAGCCGCCCTGAGTCCTTCGGGAGATAGGACAGCATATAAGTCCCAATCAATCAATCAATCAATCAATATAGCCTTGTTGGACAACAGGAAACTATAGGGATTTCCTTGTGAGAAAGAAATTTGGTTTTAGAGGTTTCCCTGGTCCTGAGGGATTCTATGGAATGGAGCCTGTTGGGAGTTAGTTGAGAAATTCTATGGATATAGGCAGCAAAGGTAACCTACAGCAAGAAGAGTGCTATGTAACGTAACAGATGAATTAAGTTTTGAGTACATATAAATATCAAATTTGCCAGTTTTCTTGGAAAAATGCTTTTTTTCTTATATATCATTTTATTCTTGTACGTTTCACCATGAATGCTACTGAAAGTGTGAGAGTGGAGTTTTAGATGACTGGTGGGTAATTTATTTAATTAAATCCTGGTTTTATTTATGTTACAAATCCTCTCGGTGGGAATACTTCAGAAACAGATACAGATACGAGACCATGATGGCATTATGAATTGACTTTGGATGGCCTCAAATAACTAAGTGGGGTGGACCTAGTTGGTATGAATGAGAGATCACAAGTAAATCCCAGGACTATAAAATAAACTGAGTATTCAGGAAAACCTGCTGGAAGTAGACAATGGCAAACAATATGTCTTTTGTTACCCAAAAAGCTATATGGAGATGCTCTTGAAATGGCAAGGAATTAAGGTCAACTCAAATGGGAGATTATTTTTAGAGGCATAAGGCTTTGATGAGCTATTTCTGATGAGCTTTAGTTCTGAAATGTCAAAACAATGCAAGAGTGTTTGGTGGCTTCTTATTTTGATGCAACCAAACCTATGAAGCATCCTACCAAAGATTCATTGAATGAAGCACATTTTTGGTAACATAAGAAATTTGGGTTTTTTTGGCTTACCTCTCCTTGATTTGTGCAGAGTTCCAGCCTGGTTGGAACCCTCCCCATTTATCCAACATGAACATTTCAACAGTAGAAGCAGGATGGAAATGATGCTTGGCAAGGGTGTTCTCTTACGTCTAGGTCAGGGGTCTTCAAACTCGGCCCTTTTATGACTCATGGACTTCAACTCCCAGAATTCCTCAGCCAGCATGCCTGGCTGAGAAATTCTGGGAGTTGAAGTCCATGAGTCATAAAAGGGCCGAGTTTGAAGACCTCTGGTCTAGGTAATGGGATACCTGTCCTGCTTCCATTCAGATAAGCCTATTTATCCATATATTGATGCCCACATGCAGTAAAGTAAAACATATTTCTTACATATAATTGTGGTTCCTGAAATGGTCACTATTACGTGCACAGCATCACAAACTTTATACCAGTTATTTCTGTTTCCATGGCCATGGAAAATAGTTCTTGGCCATCTTCCCTTTATGTACTCCCATCTGACAATCATGTTTTCTCTCAGTCTTCTTTTCTTCAAAGTGAACGTTCTGCTTTCCTTCAGCAGACTGTAACGGGCAGAAGAAATAATCTTGACAGACAGTAGGAAGTGTTGCAACCAAGATAACAGTCAGATAAAAGAAATCTGAGTATAACTTTGATTTCTCCGTTGGGTCTACCTTGAAGGGCTGATACCGATTCACCCATAACTGCATCTACAACCCTCTTGTCAGAAACTTCTATTTAAGGTTCATGTAGTTTTTCAAAGGCTGCTTAGACATTCTTCAGACCCCAAGTACAAACAAGAACCATGCCGAGGAACATGTGCTTTAGAGGTCTACTTCCAGCCAAAAAGTCACCAACAGTTGTAAAAGATTCTGACAGTCTGCATAGTCCCATCATCCATATGTTTAATATAAAGATAGCCGCTCAAGTTACAAGTATGTAATGTATTTTCTGTATGAAGTCAAATAAGACATTAATTATAGAAGTGATATGTCAACAAAACTAATTGGCTGATTGCTTTCTGGATTTTTACCTAACTGTTTGAATGTTGCTCAGTTTTCTAACTGTTGCAGTTTGTTTGATGAGAACAACAATTCTGTAAAGTCAGCTTAGAAGATATTTTTTTTATATTCACCTTGCCTGTACTGCTGTGGCTTTTGGTAAAATGATCTTTTCTCAGACTTCTTTTCAGTATAGCTAGAATATAGCTGTGGAATGGAAATAACTTTTCAACACTGAAACATCCATCTACTGAATGCAGTAGCTGAATCCAGCAATTTACCCTGCCAATTAATGTGTTTTTCCACCTGTTCAAATGTTAGCTATTTTCCACTCAGATGAAGGCTCTGTATGTTCTGTGTGTGTGGTCTGCACAGAGCTCCTAAAAATTAGAGGTGGGGAAAAGGAGTGCTTAAAAGAAGACAAACATTTCAAGTCTTAATGAGATCCTCTTTAATATACAACATTTGGAAATACGAACATTGCATTAATATTCTATCCATGGAAATGATGTTGGTTGGAGTGGGGGGGGGTTAGGAAAAGTTCTGTACTTTGCTATAAAGGTACCAATGAAGAAACATGCTTCCTGGTTTTATTGTTTACGTGTTTGCTTGATTGATGTGCCACTTTTCTTCCAAGAGTTCCTAGCAGCTTAGATGAGGATCTCCCATTTTATTCCAATAATCATCTCTATTCGATAAGTTGGGGCCCAAGTCACCAATTAGGTTCCCATCGATGAGACTGGCCTAGAACCTTGGTCTCCTTATTCCAGCATCCTTAATCACGACACCACACTGTTAAAAAAAAAGTTTTAAAAAATGTGATAGCTAATGTAACTGAAAAAAAGATATGGATAAAGTTTATTTATGAGGTGACCAAGCAGTTGTTAGGTGAAACATCCCATGATTACACCACTTAGTGATAGCAGTTCTGGTAGTCCAGATTGCGGTCTCTAGGTGAGGACCACACCATTGTTAGTCAAGGATCTTATACTTCTGCTCTGCAATTCTTGCCTCCACTCCTGCTTCCCCCCCTCCACATATTCCCCCCCCCCGCCACCAGCTCTGCACTCTGAATAAACAAATAAATTAAATAATCCCATTTAAAGATGACACGAAACTATCTTTAACAAGAAAACTGCATTTAGATCAATCCATTATTCGAACGAGAGACTTTTGGATCACTATATAATTAATAGGGAATTACTAATAGTTACATCCTGGAACAACTGAAATCATACAAGAGCAGCTCTGAATGGGCTCCTCACAATGCAGTGCATTGACCAAAATCTTAAGAACATCACATGAAGTCATACTCTGGACGGCTAGGGGGGAAAAATCACATTCAGAGCAGCCATTTAATGTTTTAAGAAACTTTCTACAAAGTTTTATGCTTTACACAGCCATAAAAATTAGAACCCGTTCTTTCATTAAATAAAATCTCATATTCTTAGGATTACACAATGTCTATCTGAAGTTCATGCTTATACTTTAGGAGGGCCTCACACCTTTCAAATGGGTCAGACAACAATTTTTGACTCTGCAATCAGTTATATTGTCTGGGAATTGTAAGAGCTATAGGATGAGTCATCTAGGGTGGAAACTTAAGAAATGCCAAAGATTATGAACCACAAATTGTTGTAGCTGATGTCTGTGTCCTACAACAACTGCTTTATCCCAATCTAGGCATTAGGGAAGCGTTGCACAACCTCACCAAGGGCCAGCAGCTGCCTTGCTGGACATGCCTCTTCAGCAGTTGAAGAAGATGGCAAAAATCAGTTGAGGGAAGCAGTGGGCAGTAAGGGCAGTGGAGTGCAGGCAGTGGACTACATAGTTTGGAGAGCCAGTTTGATCTGGTTATTAAGGACCCAGGCTAGAAAGCAAAAGACCGTGAGGTCAAGTTCTGCCTTAGCCATGAAAGCCAGTTGGATGACCTTGTGCCAGTCTCACACACTCAGTCCAACTCACCAACTCACTCGAAGAGGAAGGTGTATTGGATATGTTCACATCCTTCAGTTATTTGTAAAAATAATAAAGGGGGGGAATCGTTGCAAATTCGGTTTCTGTTGCTTGCCATATTTCTGTAAATATTCCAACAATTCCTGTAGCTTTCCAACTTGGTAATAACTAGAATGATGATCTAACTTCATGATCAAGAACTAGAGATTCTTGTGAATAGGGATATTGTATATAGAATATCACAATACTCCTGACATCTTTGTTTGATCTCTTTTGAATCACCACTCTTATCAATTGGTGTCATTTAGCATACTAATTGGAGTATGGAACTTCTTTCTGAGTTCAGAGATCTTTTGGAAGACTTTTCTCTGTTTCTGTTCACATGTTGATGCTTTTAACGATTTGATTGTAATACTACATCTTATCTCTTCTAATAGGTCTCTGAAATTCTTTGTTAAATTCCTTCTGGTGATCTTTGTCTTTCTTCACTTTGGCTTCTCTTCTTTGTGGTGTCTGCCATCAGTTCTGACATCCAGTTTACTTTCTTCTGATGCTTGGTCTTTGGCAGTCTTTTTTTATATTCATTCTAAACAACTTCTTTGATTTCATTCCTCAGTTAATGAGGTCCAGGACTTTAAAGTGATTCCTGATGTTCTCCTTCAAAATATATGTACATGCTCAAGATCATATCATGAAAACTGGTTGGTTTTGTTCTACTTGACCTTAAATTGGAATTTCCACATGACCAGTTTTTGATTTGTTCCACAGTCAGCTCCAGGCACATTTTTGCTCTTTTGTAACAGTTATGTGTTGCAATAATATATAACCAATTCAATTTCTGTGTACTCAAACTGATGTCCATTGTATATAAATGTCATTTTAGTTGTTTGGAGATTGTGTTACCAATGAATTGTTAGAAACTGATAAGTCATTCTTTTTCATTTCTGTTTCCTAACTATGTTTTCCACTCATTTTAACTAGGTATCCTTATTAATTATTAGGTTGTAAATCAAAAGTTTGGCAATATCAAATGTTGAGTTTACAGTTAAAAGTGCGATGAAGCCATGACAGCAAAATCCATGAATATATGATCATTTTTACCACTTTTGTTTTTAGCAAAGTTTAATGTTGAGACCTGCCAATGTTATCTGAGGATTACTAGGGGAACAAAAGAATGAAGGAGGCTTCAGCTCTTAAGTGCAGGTGTGCTTTGGAAATTTAAGTTGAAAGAATGTTTCAGATGTTCATCTGCCTCCATCAGAACTCTTCCATGTCTTTTGGGGGTTTGATCTCTTTAATCCTGCTCTTCCAGTTCTCTTCACTGAAACACCCAATTTTTTCAAATCCTTACCTTTCCAGTGCCAGTTTCTTCTCCTTCTGTTACTTTGACTTCAGAAACTGTATGTTTCTCAGCTCTTAGTTTGAAAGTTCGTTATACACCTCCAACTTGTTCCCACTGCTGCAGCAGTGTCAATGTTCTGTAGACCATCATCTATGTCATAACAAGGATTCAATACAACAACAGAAAATAATTGGTATATTTCAGGAAAACAGTTTGCTGAGAAAAACTCAAAGCCTTCATAAAGGATCTCTGTCTTTTCTTGAGTTCACTCATTTTGCTTTGAAATCTTCTCAGTAACATATTGGTAGTAATAATCACATCACCTTCTGTAATAGCAGGAGAGACTTCAATCAGTGAATATTTTCTCCATCTTTAATTACATATAACATCCGGAGAAAAAAGGAGGAACCTGCCCCACTTTACATCGGAGAGAACTGTGTAGAGAGAGTTTCTTCCTTTAAATTTCTGGGAGTCTACCTCTGTGAAGATCTGACCTGGAAAGTTAACACAACTCAGGTGGCTAGAAAGGCCCAACAGAGGCTTCACTTTCTTAGGGTCTTGCGGAAGAACAGGGTAGAACAACAGCTAATGACCGGTCTACTATAGAGAGCGTCCTCTCGTATGGTATTGTGGTTTGGTATGCTGGTCTGACAGCTGCGGATAGGAAAGTATTACAGAGGGTAGTGAGCACAGCACAAGACATTGTGGGCTGTTCCCTGACACCACTGGATGACATCGCCAGGGCTCGTTGCCTTGGAAGAGTGAGGAAGATTCTCAGGGATGATTCACACCCTGGACGGTATCTCTTTACTCTCCTACCATCCGGTAGGAGATATAGGAATATAGCCAACCGTACCAACAGGCTGAAAAATAGCTTTTATCCGTGGGCTGTTAGGCTTTTAAATGGGACATAATCTTATGCAGAATTGACTTGGGTGTAGTTGGTTCACATAGTGTGGTGGGATGGTTTGTTGTCACTGTGTGTTGGGGGGAGAGAGCAGGGGGGGGAGGCTCAGCTAATCTCAATGTACACATGTTGTACTTTGACAATAAAGGTTTATTATTATTTATTATTTCTTCAACCACTCTCATCCTAATGGGAACCATGGTTAGCATTGCCAGCATTATTTTTTTCTTGTAGCATTTTATTGAACATGTTATAAGAATGAACTAAATTAAAAGCACTGTAGCTGTTTTCTGCTCATATTACATCAAAAGAATTAATTTTTTTAAGTTAGTACAGGCATGTACTAGAAGAGCTTATTCACCTACCCATTTTATTCTGCTACAAATTAAACCAGTTTTTTAAACTGAAATTAGACAATGTGTTGTGTTACATGGAAGGATTTACATTAAGTAGAATGTATTCTGTGTTGCAAATAATTACTAAAGAGACAAAATATACACCACTCCTACATTTGCCTATGAGACTCATTCTTGCTGTTCTCTCTTCTTTAGCTTTAAAAGCCTGTTGGCAGTTAATGGAAATAAGACTGCTTCATTGTCAGTGAGATCGGGTGGAAATAATATTTGGGAGAGGAGGCAGTTATTTTTAAAGGCCCATCTATAATAGTTGATTGCTTGCATTTAAGATGAATATTGTGCATTTTCTTTGTGGCTTTCTAGCATTGGCTTTCTGGGTCTGATCCTACAATTATTGCCAACTTAGTTATCTGAAAGTATGGTTATTGTTGTTATATTCCACAGTCATATTAAGATATGAAATGGATATCTTTTCCATTTTGGAAAGGATAGGTCTATTGCTTTTTTAAGAAATAGATTTTACTGAGATAGGAGTGCTCTATTCCTGAAGCTACAGTATAATCTTAGCTTGGCAAGGCAGACGTGTTACAGAAAAACATTTTAATAGATAGTTCTGTGTATGGCATAGTTTTCTCCATGGTTTCTTAGTGGCAGAGGTTTAATAACCACGTGGTAATCCTAGTGTTGCATGTTAATTAAGGTAATTCAACTCTCTGCTTTTTGTGAATCTCCAGCTGGTGATTGCATTGATGCAAGACTATAATTAGTCTTTATTTCCCTTTTGATGTCTTTTGTTTAAAACAGTTTTGAAGAAGCTTGAAATGATTAGGCACATTTTATCCTGTGTATGTAACTGAATCTAATTACATAAATGTATAGCTTTGATTACATAGACAAACCCTTTTCCTTCAATGTGATCTCATTAATTCATTTTAGTATATTAAAAAAACTTCATTATGCATTCTTGATAGAGAAACAGTAATTTTTCAATCAGCAATGAATATGAAGAAGACTACAGTGGAGCATATTTGGTTCTTTACTGTTAATTCAGTGTTCAGAATAACACTACATACACTCAGTGTGGAGGAACCTATTAAAGATTAATATTAATAAAGATATTAATATAGATATTTGTCTTTAATATTACTCTATTAAAGACAAATATATGTTAAATGGCAAATGGGATTTTTCAAGAATAAAAACACTCCTGTGCTTTCTTACAACTGTGAATACCCTTTTTGACCAGAAGGAGCGGTATCTGATCTGCCAAGTGATAGATTTTGTTCATTGTTCAGTATAAAGTTCCTATCTGAAATTTGATCCACTGGATTTTGTCTGTTAAATTGAGGGCTTACTATAAGCAGAAAATATTATTATTATTATTATTATTATTATTATTATTATTATTATTATTATTATTATTATTATTATTATTATTATTATTATTATTATTATTATTATTATTATTATTTATTTATTTATTTGATTTATATACCGCTCTTCTCCCGAAGGACTCAGGGCGGTGTACAGGGCAATAAAAATAAGAATACAGGATACAAGATTTAAAGTTAAATGATTGTATTATTATTATTATTATTATTATTATTATTATTATTATTATTATTATTATTATTATTATTATTATTATTATTAATTGCCAGAGTCAAAGAAAAAAGAACTGGAAAAAATTACAAAATACAGTGACCTGGCCATCAAAACTGCACGATTATGGATGAAACATACCCATCAGGGCACTGGGAACTATGTCCAAAAACTTTGCAAAATATATCAAGAAATTGCAACTTCCTGCAATAACTCCAGCAAAGCTACAAAAAACTGCACTACTCGGAACCTCTTATATTTTAAGGAGATGCCTGGTTGATACCTAGGATGCTGGCAGCAACCCGTGTCAACCATTAGTGCCAGTCAATTTGAGCGTTCAGTTTAATGTATAATAATAATAATAATAATTAATAATAATAATAATAATAATAATAATAATAATAATAATAATAATAATAATAATAATAAAGTTGGAAGGTACCTTGGAGGTCATCTAGTCCAACCCCCTGCTTAGGTAGGAAACCCTATACCATTTCAGACAAATGGCTGTCCAGTCTCTTCTTAAAACTTGCAGTGTTGGAGCATTCACTGCTTCTGGAGGCAGGTTGTTCCATTGATTAATTGTTCTAACTGTCAGAAAATTTCTCCTTAGTTCTAGGTTGCTTCTCTCTTTGGTTAGTTTCCATCTGTTGTTTCTTGTCCTGCTTTCAAGTGCTTTGGAGAATAGCTTGACTCCCTCTTCTTTGTGGCAGCCCCTGAGATATTGGAACACTGCTATCATGTCACCCCTCACCCTTCTCTTCATTAAACTACACATACCCAATTCCAGCAACCGTTCCCTATATGTTTTAGCCTCCAGCCCCCTAATCATCTTGGTTGCTCTTCTCTGTACCCTTTCTAGAGTCTCGACATCTTTTTTACATCGTGGTGACCAATACTGGATGCAGTATTCCAGGTGTGGCCTTACCAAGGCATTGTACAGTGGTATTAACACTTCACGTGATCTTAATTCTATCCCTCTGTTAATGCAGCCTAGCACTGTGTTGGCTTTTTTGGCAGCTGCAGCACACTGCTGGCTCATATTTAAGTGATTGTCCACTAGGACTCCAAGATCCCTCTCCCTTGCTACTATTGAGCAAGGAACCACCTATACTATAGCTGTGCATTTGGTTTTTCTTCTCTAAATGTAGAACCTTTTTTCACCATAGAATTTCATTTTGTTAGATAGCGCCCGATGTTCAAGTCTTGTCAAGATCCTTCTGTATCTTAAGCTAACTGGGAATTTTAAGTTGTAGTTTGAACAGAGCAATGTTGAGAAAGAAAGTTAACATAATTGTTGGAATGCATTGATTGATATCTGCATGTGCTCCTAATTATCTGCTTTGCAAAAATAGATATTTGAAGATCTGTAGTAATGAGGAAATACAGTTCTCTTTTCAGCAAGAAAATGGGCCTCTGACATGTCATGAAAATTAGTATCCCAACTGAAGCAGTGAGGTTGTTCTAATCCAGGGGTCTTCAAACTTGGCCCTTTTATGACTCATGTTCAGTTCTGTCAAGATCCTTCTGTATCTTAAGCCTATCTTCTGGAGTGTTGGCTATTCCTGCCAGCTTGGTGTCATCTGCAAATTTGATGAGTTCTCCATCTATCCCCTCATCCAAATCATTGATGAAGATGTTGAAGAGCACTGGGCCCAGAACAGAGCCCTGGGCACCCTACTACACACTTCCTTCCATGTAGATGCAGTTCCATTGAGGACCACATGTTGAGTATGGCCTGTCAGCCAGCTACGAATCCATCTGGTGGTGATGCTATCTAACCCGCATTTTTCTATCTTATCAAGTAGTAGGTTGTGGTCTACTTTATCAAATACCTTACTGAAGTCCAAGTAAATTATATCCACAGCATTCCTCAACTTAGTTGAATGGGTTCATTTATAAATACAGTAAATGAATGAATTTAAATTTTAAAAGTCCTATTAAAAGTGCAGTAGGAACTAAACTATTTAAAACTCATTATTCATCTACTTAAAAAGATGTATCTAGGTAAATCTTGGATTTCATCACAAAACAGCTTAAACTACCATCTATCCCAGGGGTCGGCAACCTAAAAAAGTAAAAGAGCCACCGGGAACCGGTTCCATCACAAATTAAAAAAACTGGGAGCCGCGTGCGTGTGTCCATGCACGCGCACGCGCAAAAAACGTTTTGCGTGTGCGCAAAATGTTTTTTTGCGCATGCGCGGACGCACGCAGTCGCCATTTTTTTTAAAAAGTCAGATGGAACCGGTTCCCGGTTGCTCGACGGCGACGGCCCGTCTGCAAAGCTGCCGCTTTCGGCAGCTGTGCAGACGGGCCGCGGCAGCTTCCTCAAAGAACGACGCCGCGGCCCGTTCGCGCGGAGGTACGCGCGCACCTCTCCAAAGGTTTGGGGAGGTGCGCGCGCAGCTCTGCCCATTCGGGGAGGTGCGCGCGCACCTCTCGGAATGGGCCGCGGCGTCGCTCTTTCAGGAAGCTGCCGTGGCCCATCTGCAAAGCTGCCGCTTTCGGCAGCTTTGCAGACGGGCCGCGGCAGCTTCCTCAAAGAACGACGCCGCGGCCCGTTCGCACGGAGGTATGCGCGCACCTCTCCAAAGGTTTGGGGAGGTGCGCGCGCAGCTCCGCCCATTCGGGGAGGTGCGCGCGCACCTCTCCAAACAGGCGGTGCCACTCTCCATTTGGAGAGGTGCGCGCGCACCACTGCCCATTCGAAGAGGTGCGCGCGCACCGGGCGGCTGGGAGCCGCAGGAGACAGCTCAAAGAGCCGCATGCAGCTCCGGAGCCGCGGGTTGCCGACCTGTGATCTATCCAAACTTTGACACTTTAGGACAGATTGTAGCATGTTGAAGACATCTGAATTTTATGAAAATGTCTAGCAAGGGGACAAGGAGAGTTAGAAGAAGGAACACAATTTCTTTCATCTGTCTAATGTATAGCAAAAACAACACAAACATATGGCACCTTAGCAAATATAATATGGTGTAACATTTACTAGTTCACAGTCATATTTGTTAGGTGTTTAACTTGTATGTCAGGGGTGTATTATATACTTGCCATGCAAAAAAAAGCTCTTAATGCATTTGATTATCTCTATAGTAGTACACAATGCTTATACTCTAATGCGCATGTTAATGGACCAGAATACACTTTATGGTATTATTTTACAATAACTGATGTTATTTAATGTTGCAGAGATTTATTTATTATTTATTTATTTTTCACATTTCTAAACCAGTCATCTGCCTCAAAGAGCTGATTGGTGTACAAAACATCAAAATTAAAAAAAGTATATAAAAATTAAAATGTTAGAATTAAATTTTTAGAATTAAAATTATCTGTTTGCTTTCACATTATAAATATGAAAATATTTATAACAATATTGATGGGTGGTAGCTATATATACCTGATTGTTTATTCCCATTTCTTCAAGGAGGAAAATAGCTTGGTTTAGTATGAGACAATTATGGTTTCAGTTTCATAGGTGGGATAGGTGTGTAGGCAGATTATTTATAGAATGTGATAGCTTAAGAAAGGCTAAAACAAGTATTTTTATAATTAGTGGTCAGTTATCAGTGGTAAAATAAGCTAAATATTTCTGTAGAAATTGCCCTGCTACTTCCCAACACATGGTTACATTTTATGTTCCAGTGGGATGTTTTGCTATGTTTCCTGGGATGGGATGGGATGGTCTGGACTGGGTAGAGTAAGGCAGATTAGATCAACTAATAGGGATAGCTAGATTTGTGAATAATTACATATGTTTTTAACTCTTTTATTAATGCAATAATTTCCTACTGGACTTTAAATAAGCTTGTGAGTAGATATAATCTACTTTGAACTGCTCTTAAAAATAATCTTTTGTGGATTGTCTTCTGAAGAACAACTGCATTTAATAAATTCCTATTCTTGGTTATTGTTTATTTGTTTGGTTATTGTTTGTTATTCTGATGAGAAATATCAGTGGAACAGAGTGGATGAACGGATTTCAATCTTTTTTATCCACCTGTCTTTTCTGTTCAAAATTGCTGCCATGCCAACTGTGTTTTGGCTTGTGGTGATCAGGATAGGTATAATGTTTTAAGCCACGTAAAGCAACAAGTTCAAGTTCTTATTTAACTTGGTCTTAGCTAAATCACTGAGCGTAACCAACTTCATAAACCTTGTTTTATGAGGGAAGACATGGATAAGCATAATAATGTCAAAATATGTTGAATGCTCATTCATGGTTCTCAAATGAGAACATTTGTGTTCTCTTCACTAATTATGTTCCTTGCAATTAGTAGTTGCCTACAAGTTGCAGAATATAAAATAGGCTATCAATGTATGTCCACATTAGTGTATGGAAAGTCCATGTATTACCTTGTCGTGTTCTGTTTTTATTCTTTACTCTGTCTTCCTATTCCTACTATCTCTTGAGAATTTTCCTAGTTACTCTGGACTTATGACTTTGAATGGACATATTGAAATTGCAGCAAACCTCTGGAATGAGTTGCGATAGTTGTGATGGTCACCAGAAGCATTAGTTGCAAACTAAATCCCAGCAACAACAATCATTTTAGGAAAGATTTCTGACTTTTCAATTAGCAGTCTAAAAACAAGATATACTTTTAAAAAATAGAACCTGCTACAGGATATATTAAATGACCATTTTCATAGATGAAGATAGAGATTTGGGCCCACCATTCATCACTATCTCCTTCAGAGTAGCAAGATAAGAATGCACATTTTTGTTATGTGTCAGTGTTTGTTGAAATGTAGTGGTGCTGCGATCCTGGGTTACTACATATTTTAATAGGATTTATTGCTTAAAACCTGGGGTCACAGTTTCTGTTTTCCTTTGCAGTCTGTTCACAGCCATCCAAACCTGAGAATGGAGGTTACAAATGTCATCCAACGCCTTGCAAAGACCCACTGACATCTGACAGTGTCATAGAGTATTTCTGTGACAAAGGTTATGTATTGAAAGGAGATTACAAATATTTGACTTGCAAGAATGGCAAGTGGAATCCAGAATTGGAGGTTACCTGTAGACTTAGTCAAGGTCAGTATATCGTGAGTGAATATGCTCACTTTTGCTTTCTGCGTTGTTTATTTTTGTCCAGTGTTTTCAGATACTGACATAAAATCCTAGCTACACCTTAGGAAAGTATTGGCAAAGATTACCTCTAAAAATAAATCTTTATTTCAAACTTATTTCAGTTCTCTATCAATTTAGCTACCATATTTTTTACTTATAAATTTTATATAGCCACCTGTTCGCTCACAACAGCTCTAATCTAGGCGGCTTATAAGCAGTAAAAGTACAGTAAAACAAACAAAAACACACACACACACACACACGGCAACAACACACAGTGAAATGAGCCATTTGATGAGCTACACCGTGCAGTATATTCCCCATGTAATTCAGAAAACTATGAAGGTATGAAGACTTGACTCTTCCCCTAAACCCTGGGTTAGTGTGTGGTGACCCTCTTTTGGGAATTTGGGTGAATGAGAGTTCTATTTCTATTGCTGTCCTAGGATCTCGTCCAGAGTAGGTGGTGATATTAAATTGAATAAATTAAACTTGTATCTCTTTTTAGTAGGTTATGGTAGGTTTATTATTTTAATATATTTTATTTTATTTATTTATTATATGCCATTATTTATTATATATATGCCATTCATTCCAGAGTTGGATGGCTTCAGATTTTTCAAATTTGACAGATAAATGAAGCAAGTGCATAGCAATTAAACTGTGGAAGTACCGGTAGTTTAGAGGAAGGGATTTTTGAACCAACTTGATGGTTGCTTGCTGCAAGACAATGTTATTTGCCCCATCTTGACTCTCTTGAAAAGAATGTTCTCAAAAGTAACTTAACCATTGTCTCTTGCAAGATTTTCCATCAGTAAGATAAGAATTCCTTTCCCATGATATGAAGCAAAAAAAAGGAAGAAAATATTTGTCGTGTTGCTTTCATTGAATGGGGCACTGCAGCAGCAGTAGGAGAGGAGTAGATGTCTTTTAATAGAAATTTATGGGGAAAAACAAAATCCCTGAAGGCTAGATGAATGCTGAAGCTGAAATATTCATGTTCAGTGGAAAAACTAAGCTTTATTCAAAAATAAAACTTTTGACATTATAGGAATAATACCAATCTCCTTATTGTCAAGCTTTGACTTGACAATGGAATGTTCCCACATTCTGCCTATAATCATACAGTCATAGTCAGAATTATAATTCAGCTGCTTATTTTTCCCCCTTAAAAATTAAATAAATTTCAAAAATGTAATCTTGCATATATTCATTATAGTTTTGACTTGCATCCAAATGATTTTAAATTCAGTTAATCTAAAACAGAAAGCTTGGGAGTTATCAGACAGCCAAAACAGCCTGAGAGTTTAGTTGAAAGGAACATGATTTGACAGCTAGGTACAATCGCTCTGAGGATGTCTGTCTCTGAAAGTATTTGCAGCAGATTTTACCCAAACCAGGCTTCTCTGAGAAAAATACTGCCTATGCAAACAGCTTACTATCAGGACTGAGTTTATTCAGGAATCCTGTCTTACTTATAGGAAACAGCTGCTTCCTAAAGAGAAACCATTGACTGTTTTTGTTTGATTTTGTAGATAAAGGTTCTCCTCCAAGTGTAGGAGTATCCACTTTATCCATAGTGGCTACTACAGCAAGTTCAGTTGCTCTCATCCTTCTCTTAGTTGTATTGTTTGTCTTGCTACAACCAAAACTGAAGTCATTTCATCATAGCAGGTGAGTTCTTCAGAATTTTTGGGGGTCTCTTCAGTTAGAGAAGTGTGGGGGGTGGAGGTTGTTCTTGATGCTAAATAGAAGAGGCTATTATGACTAGTTGGGTATCAAATGAAGGCCAGCTGCTGGGGTTGATGCTGTTGCTCACTTTAGTAAACTGCTAGGATTAGAATGGTGTGTATACCAACTCAGTGTCCAGAGTAGTCTAAACCATGCAGATTTGCGGTCAGGGTTCTCATGCTATATGCTACAGTTGACTTAACTGCAGAATAACCTGAGAGATAGCACAAGAGATATGCCAACTGTACTGCAAATTGCTAAAAAATTAGAATAGATCCTAATGTTGATCATAGAAGCTATTTGGGAAGATGACCTAATCATCAGCTGCTTTGGATGGGCAGATGTTTATGCATGTAAATTGGATGGGGAACCTGTTCTGATGCTGCTAGGTCTTGGCATCTTCAGCTACACCAGTCAAAGATGAAGAATGCTAGAAGTTGTTTGGTAATGTCTAGAAAGTTTCAGAATCCCCACTCTTCATGTAAATGCTTATATGTATAGTATGGTGACAAGTGTCTCATTGACCCAAAGCCATGCATTTTTTTCCTGATTGTTCCTTACTATTTTCTTTCACGTTTTTCCTCCAATCTCTTTTTTCTGCTTCAGGAACTCATTCTGTTAGGCAAAGAATCCATTTATTTCCTTGGGAAAACTATTTTCATTTTGATCTTGAAGATAATAACCATGAATTCTATTGCAAAAGAATAACTGGATTCTGTGGTGTAATAACATACCTGGTCATATTCTGTTTTTTATTTCCACTATGGATAGATTTTTCAAAGTACATTGCTCTCAATGGATTCTAATTATCAAGGTCTCTTCTAGTAGAAACTACATAAGGCTTATTGGAGGGATTCAAAATATCCAAACATTGTCCAGGCTGCCTATATGGTCAGGGCAGGCACCACTATCAGAGTCACCTCTGTTACTCAAAAACCAGAAGAACCCCTAGCCTTCCTTCCATTCTTGAAGCTTGAAAAAAAGAGATCTGTGCATTGTTTGCTCCCTGCCTGCTTCAAAGTTCCAAGGCTGGGAGGAAGCTTGGAATTCCTTGAGCTCACAGACTGTTGTCAGTATGTTTACTCTGGCAAGCACAATGTGGAAAGTGCACTTCAGGGGAAGAGGGAGTTTTGTAAACAGGCTTAATTATTTAAAATGAACAGTTAACCTTATCATCACTGCTAATAGGTACTTTTGTAGTCCAGACTATTTGTATATTATTCTCTGAGATAAAGGAAAGAATTGTTTCCTGCAATCTAATTGTCTAATTTTTTAAACAATTGGTCAATATATCAAATAGTAGACACATACCGTAGTAGTTTTCCCTCTATTCTTATAATTGAAGCTGAAAAAAATGTGATTCAGGATAGAATATCTCTTAATGAAGAAGATAATGCAACTTCAAGATTGCATGCCCATCATATCCTACAAAAATTATTCCATGATTAAATTGTCAAAACTTTGTGTTGTTTTCTTTGGGTGGGTGGGTAAGACTATAGTAAGAGCACTACTTTGTTTCTTCATGGCTAATTCCCTTGGAAGGTATGCCCCATCTCTTCTGCCTTGTATGCTTTCTTAAGATAGTAATGAGAAGAGTAATATTTATGTTTAATCCAGGTAGTCTTTTCTCTCCCAGTGTCTTCCAGTCTTACATAAGAACCTATGAAATTTAGTCTGTTCCAAGATTTTGTGATCCAGTGGAATTGTTTATCCATAACTGCTTTAGATTCTCATGAGCTCACACTTGCAATATTAGTGATAGTCTCTAGCCAGCCTGCCTTATTCTGGCCTCTTTTATTTTCAAGTAATTTTTCAAGCATCAGGTTCTTTCCCAACAACTCTTACTTAACATGTTATATGGCAAAAATATTTATTTACCGTAGTCCTTCAAGTGTGCTAACTGATTCTGCTTCCATAATGTTGAATAATTTATTTTTCTTGCTGTCCAATGTTAGAGGATCCTGTACCTGCAGGAAAAAAATGCTAGGGTGATGATATCTAATGTCCTCTATTTTTCTAGCTCCACAGTTCAGTGACATTGTTTTTTTCTTCAGCCTTTTTGATCCTCCAGCTTTTATAGTCATATTAGAACTGATTTGACAGTAAGCAATTTTGTCTCTAAGGGACGCGGTGGCTCAGTGGGTTAGGACGCTGAGCTTGTCGATCAGAAGGTCGGCAGTTTGGCGGGTCGAATCCCGAGTGCCATGTAGCAGAGTGAGCACCTGTTACTCGTCCCAGCTTCTGCCAACCTAGCAGTTCGAAAGCACGTAAAAATGCAAGTAGAAAAATAGGGACCACTACTGTGGGAAGGTAACAGTGTTCCGTGCGCCTTTGGTGTCTAGTCATGCTAACCACATGACCACGGAGACGTCCTCGGACAAGCGCTGGCTCTTCGGCTTTGAAACGGAGATGAGCACCGGCCCCTAGAGTCGGAATCAACTAGCACACATGTGCAGGGGAACCTTTACCTTTTTACCTAATTTTGTCTCTATACTTTAAAAGTTTGTCTAGATTTGTCATAGTCTACTAGAAGCTGGTGCTCCTTTAATTATGATTACAGTAACCAATCCTGTGGATTTTCGACCCAGGAAGGCAGTATTTTGTTGCTGCTGCTTCACCTGTTTGCGTTAGGTGATCTTATACACTTGATATATTTTGGTATTTGTATCAGACTGGCCTTTTCATTCTGTTTCTAAAATTTTAGCAAGGAATTCGTTAAGCCTTCCTCACTTCTAATCATCAGGTTGTTTTACTTTGGTCTTTTTGAGGTTATCAATATTTCTTCCAGCAAATTTAATTCCAACTTACGTTTTCCAATCCAGTGCTTTTCATTTTATGTTCTTCATATTAATTAAATAGGGTAATAGTATACATTCTTAATATACTCCTCTCCCAATTTTAAACCCAATGTGGTGTTCTATATTTCATTTTAACTGATGCTTCCTAGATGTCATAAAATTCTCAACATATTCAGATAGAGTGGTCCAGCCCTTGTATTTAATGGCTATCTGCAATTTGCTGTAGTTTACATAAAAATATTAGTATAATCAATAAAACAAATATCAGTGGCTTCCAGGGGACTGTCTTGCCTTTTCAATTATACACCAAATGTGTGTAACACATGGAATTGTTTGGTAGTTGGAACATCTTTTGGCACTGTCACTTTTTGTTGTTTTAAATACAGATTCCTGTTTACCATTCTCTGGCCATAGCTATGTTTTCCATATGAACTGTCAGTAGTATTTTAACAATATCCTTGCAAGATATGAAACAGTTCTACAAGTATTTCATAAATTCCTGCAGCTTTGTTGATAGCAGTAATTTCTAGGGTCCATTTAACTTTATTTCCAGAAAAACGCCTGATTCTACACACATAAATCAAATGGCCCTGTCTGAAATAGACTTCTCTAAACTGTATGTGCTTTTCAGGTGTTGCCCAGTTTTGTGAAATGTGTTTGTTTGTAGGAAATTCAGATCAGTGTCTGGAGATGTTTATAGAGTTCTTTACAGTTTGGCAAGACATATAGGCTGCATATAGAAGTAGTGTTGCTAGTCAACCTAGCTGTTGTTAGGTAGCTGCTTGGTGCATAGAGCTTAGATAGAGCAAAGTATTTCTAATCATGAAGTCTCTGTAAGCAGAATTAGATCCGTGACTCACAGTTTACCTGGCAGACAATATCTGTCAAGTTAGCCCATAGTTCTGACTCCAGCAGAGATGGTTAATTTATAGAAATTGAACAGTTTATAAGGATGTAAAATAATAGATGCTTCCTTAATTGACTGTGGGCCCAGGATAGCATGAGGAAATTGATTATCAGTAAAGCCATTCTGTTTCTCTTTATTTAATACTAACTGTTCTGTACCAGCCTGCTACCGGCCCTGCAGAAAAGGCAGGGACAACCCCTTTTACAAGAAGGCAAGAGGCTGGAACTAAGCCTGCCAAATTTATGGACACAAAAGCAAACAGAACAAGACACGAACCATGAAACAGGAGCTATTCAAACGGTTGCCTTCAGCAAACCAGCCCTCCCACGCATTCCCCTTTTAAACAGTTCAGGCTTCTCTCTGCCTCCTTCCGAGGTGCCCCATTGCCTTCCTCTGTTTACTCCTGATTGACTGCCTCCTGCGTCGGGCGTCCTTGAACAGGGCCAGCTGTGGGTCATCTTCATCCACGCTGTCAGGCTCACACAGCTGGGTCTGCGTTGTAACCAGGTGGGAGGGGCCTGGCTGAGGGCTCTCATCAGCAAGCTCTCCAACACCCTCAGCAACCTCTCCAACACCCCCTCCTCCTCCTCTGAATCGTCCGACCCAACTGCCAAACCCACAGGCTGACCCTGAATCACAACACTAACATAATTTGCCACTGAAATGTAATATCATATCTAGCCTCTCTTCCTTAACTCATATTTTCATCTGCATCCGGTACCTTAGCCATAGTGCAATTATTATGAACTGTGAGATAGAAGTCTTGTAATTTCTGCCCCAGCTCATTTATGAACTTACTAGGTGGTGATAAATACATTTTTACAGGGTCTCTTATTTCCTCTTATTCCTATCTTACATTTTTGGGTTAAACATTACTAAGAAAATAAGAGATGCTTTTAGGATGAAATGTATTACACATTATATTGTTATATTTCCCCTTTTCTCAAGAAAAGAGAAGCAAGGTGTTCATTTGCCCATTATAAATCTGAAATATTCTAAGAGATTTTTGGCTCCCAGATTGGCCTGGCATTGCCATGGCACTGTAGTTAGTTTGACAAGATGGCAGCCATTTTTCCTCCAAAACCTAGAGCTGGTATGGGACAAATCTCACCATACATAGATAAAATTTTATCTTCCTGGGCTCAAAAATCCACAGGATTGGTTACTGTAACCATAATTAAAGAAGCACCAGCTTCTAGGGAGAGAGGCTATGACAAATCTAGACAAACGTTTGAAGTATAGAGTCATCACACTGCCAACAAAATTGTCTACTGCAAAAGCCAGTCCTAATGTATGTCTGTAACGATCCCTACCTGTTTCTGAAAGCTTTAACCTGGAAAAAAGGTTGTGTCTTCTCATGCTCACCAGCTACTAGAGACATATTAACCAGGAAAGCACTTTAAAACCTAATACTGTCTGTGAGGGAAAAACTATAATGAAACAATAGAAAGTTCTGAAGTAACACATTCAACAAATTTAACATAATGTTAAATAGAGTGCACATGGAAGCATATATTAGGGATATATCAGTCTTAATTGGAATGAAGAGCCTAGCTCCTCAGTTTTAAACAAGAAGGGTTCACCTCAGCATAATTTTTGTTCAGGAATTTTAATTCTAGTTAACAGCAATTTCATAAGCACTTCCACGTTAAGAGGGATACTTTGTGTTGCTCATTAAAGAATTGGCTTACCTCATTGAAAATAATCCCAAGGTCAACCATATCCTGATCTAGCTTAGGCTTATTAAAGCCTTCTTCCATTTAATGTCCTATAGATACTTTGGGGGTTTTGTGTATATGTGCTTCAAATCAGTATTGACTTTGGTGGCTACCTGGATAAGTGCCTGCAGTTTTCTTGGTGAGTTTTCAGGCTTTTGCCTTTCTTTCTTCCTAGGATTAAGAGAGAGTGATCGGCATAAAGTCATCCAGCTTGTGCCTTCATGTCGGACTAGAACTCACAGTCTCCCAGTTTCTAGCCTAGTACCTTAACCACTACACCAAACTGGCTCTCACATTGCAGTTCACTAAATATCTGATGGCTAGGCTAGCTTGCAGTGAGAATTCTAAAAAATTGCAGTCCTAAGACATTTGGAGAAAACCAGAGTGCAGACGTAGTTTATTACTAGTACCTTTACCTCTGAAACAACAGTGAAACAAATAGGTTTGCTAATCCAGTACATTTATTGTTCCATAAAATGCTGCTTATGTCATTGTGCCTAAATATTTCTTTGAATTCCAAACACAGGCGTGATCAAGGTGTTTCTGGGGACCAGGTTTCTATTATGGTGGATGGAGTTCAGGTAGCTTTGCCATCTTATGAAGAAGCTGTCTATGGCAGTGCTGGAAACTGCATACCATCCTCAGATACACGAATACAGATCGTCCTTTCAGAAGGAGCTGGACAGAGTGAGGCAAGGGAAATGCAACAGCCGCCTCCAGACCAAGTGGGTCCCAGTGGTTTTATTAGGGAGGATGAAACCCCTGGACACTCTGTATTGTGTGAAGCTGGAAGCTCTCACCACTCAGAAACAGTTCTAGTGCATCAGGCGACCACGTCTTCCTGGGTGGCTGGCACATCTAGTAGTAAATCTGGACAGAAAGAGACTTCGGACTCAGAAAATAGTGATGTACAAAGCCTGTTATCGCTTGCTTCCTCAGAGGAGTACATGGATGGTAAGTAATGTGAAATAAGTCTTGAATCTGGATTTCTATAACAGGAATAAAAATGTCTAACTCCTACAAGCTCCATTTATTCCTTTAATCAAGAAATTGCAAAAAGTAGCATAGTCTTCAGAAAAAAGAAAGAAAAAAAACCCTGTTCCAGAACCTTTTTGTTATCCGTCACCTATCTTTCCAATTTATATAACCACCCATCTCAATATATATGACTGGGTGACTCACAGTTAAAAAGAGCATAAAAACACCAAAACAACGCAGCAATTTAAAACAATATATAACCATGTATAAACCATACAAGAAAATTCATAGCTGAAGTAGTCACATCTGACCATAACTGCCAATGAAGCCATGGCACAGGCTGTACCACACTCCCGGGTCCTTATGTACATTGGCAAAACCTTTCAGAACCTTGTGAAAAGCTAGCAGAAGCCACACAGGTTGTGTTTGGAGTAGTGCAACCCTAGTCAGGACAAGAGGTGGAAAGTCCCCAGAGCCAGGAGGCCCTAAGATCCTGGCCCCAAGACCCCAAACCACTCAATTTTGCTTGGATTGAGCTGAAGCCTGTTGCTCCCCATCCAAACCCCCAGAGTTTCCAGACATTGAGACAGGACCCCCCATAATGTCATTTGCTTGACCTGGGGTACCCCATATCATTGGATAATCTCATCCATTGGCTTCATGTACAGTAGATGTTAAACAGCAGTGGAGAAAGTACCAGGCCCTGTGGTACCCCATACAGCACTCTCCTTTCTCACATATTTTCCCTAACAACTCCATAGGATCGCCCATTAATAGATTAAATTGCAATTTTCTGTGCATTTTGCAAAAGTATACAAACCAAACAAAAAAAATCCTAGTCTTGCCTTCAGGATTTAGTAATAACAGGGTTCTAAAGTTGCATAATTTATTTCAGCCATAGTCTTTATTTATTCTGGTATAGAAGTTTGGATTTCATGCGTTTTAAACTCATGAATACTTTTTTACCTATTGAAAAAGGCAGCTTAGGCCTTCCTCCCTTACTTTCTGCAGTGCTTCTACATTACTGGGTGTTTCCTGACCACTGAGCTGTTTATGGTTGAGCTGGACAGTTTCTCTTCAAGCTGGCCACAAAAACCTGCGGTCACCTGTCACCTCAGTTGTGCCCTTTTTCTTCCCTGGTGCATTTTATTTTTAAAATGAGGAGGGAAACAGTTTGTTTTTTAAAAAAATCAGCCAGCTGCTGTAGTAAGAGAGTGGCAAAGCCACCCCATAGAATGACTGGAGATGTGTGGATGATGGTGGCATTGTACTATACCTCCAGGACGGAAGGAATGAGAAGGCATCCCAGGAGATGACAGAAGGGGGAAGTTCTTCCAGTGGAAATTTGTCTGCTCTACAGCGCCAGATGACATAGTGCATAATTATTTTACAGTATTTTCTCTAGGCCAGGAGTTCAAGTGACACAGGGCAAAGTCAGTCCCTGACTGGTACAGTTCTCCCTATTAGAAGGAGCCTTAGTCTGATCCCAAGATTAGGAAGAATAAATAAAGTCTGTTCTCTTGTCTGAGCCAATCCAAAGAAACTCTTATTATTAGAATCTAAGGCTTTTATAAGGAAAAGGCTTTGCAAAAACACAGCCAGTGTAAGTTTTAAAGAATGCCAAGCTTTTATAGAAACTTGGCTGGTTAAATAAGAACTTTTGTAAATCAAATGGGACTTCTTAGACTCTATCAGGGCTGCGCTGAGTTGTCTTTGAAACCTGGAATCTAATAGAAAGGTTATCTAACATTCTTTTCTCTCTTCCCCCCCACCCTCCAGATATTCCATTGTTGAAAGAAGCATGAGAATTACAAGATTCATCAAGTCTACACTCTTTAGTTTTCGGAATGATGAGCGCTTCATGCTGGCTTTACCTTCCCTGAAGTGCTGCACCCTGAATATTTCCAGAAAATATCCCTTAGTTGAAGATCCAAAGGATGCCACCAAGACACCACCTTCAGTAGTGCATCAGTGGGGTGCACCAGTGCCAGCTATCTTCTCCATCTCATTCTATAAGCATTAAAGGAGGGTTTTAGAGACTCAGGTTCCTCCAGCCTCTCCTCTTTCCCAGATAGATGGTTTTGAGTACAGTCTCTGGAGAGTTGCCATTTACTTGTGCCTTGCTCCTTGTCACACTGGCTCACTGCAATTTCTCATAGGCCTTGCTAGCTTCTGGACATTTCAAAAAGCAGGGTCAAACCACAGCTTGCTTTGTTTGGTGCAGATGGTTTTGTGCTATTTATTTACTACATTGTGAAGGCAAGAAGAATGCCTGGAGATGGCCTGAGTGGGAGGGAGTTTATAAAAGTCACACATACTGGTTATAAGACCTCAGGTGTTGAAAACTGTACACTCCATAAGGTAACTGCACATCAACACATTAACAAGCAGTGCTGGCTGTGTTAAAGGGAATCGCTACTGGCCACTTTAGAAAAAATAGCTTAGGCTGCTACTTGTGTTTTGTTTTCCTCAAGGGTGAAATGACTCTCGTATATTTGCATTCATTTTTTCATTCCACCACACCCACTAGGACATTCTTATCTCTCTGAACATGCTGTGGCATACATTGAGGGCTGCAGAAAGCTTTGGGAAATTCCCCTATATGTAGCCAGATTTAAGAGCACTTGCATGGCTAAGTCCATGTCCTCATCCTATCAGCAATACTGTGGCCGTATTACAGCTGATCCAAAGCCTTCCATCTTTGAGTAAATGGTTTAGTCTCTTTCAGATATCAATTGAATGTCAGTTTGTTGTGTTTGAGTAGCATTATCACCTGTCACTTGCATTTCTGTGTCAGCTCACCACAGAGTAATTTTGGCATTGCTACTTTATTTTGTTGCTGTGGTTGATTTCTGTCCTTGTGGAGGTATTGCCAGGGCCTGCATTTTGTTCAGCTAGCAACTGTTAATTTAAAGTATTGATCATGGTTAGCAAGTATTTAGCTTTTGAAATTGGTACGTCCAATTGCCTTGAATGAATTAGTGATAGTCTGCCTTAAAAAAGAGCCATGCTGCTGTTTGTCCAGATGCAAGATCCTCCCTTCCTCAACATGCTTTATTTTTTGTGTTGCCTTCTGCATGCTTCTTCCACTTGGAAACTTCTTACTATGCAGGGAACATGCTTGTTTACCTCACATCTTCTCGCACAAGTCTGCTTTTGCTCTTGTTTTTCTAGCTGTCTGTGAACGTTTCTTGATGACTTTATGGAAGTATTGATTCCGTAGCTTTTCTTCAAGTGAACCTCCCAAATCAAGACTTTTTGTGTTATTTCCCAAAGATTTGTACAATAGAAGTAAGCAGCTTAAGTACCAGTTCTCCATCTTGTCCCAGCCCTGAGGACATGCCAACTGTAGGCATAAAGAACTTGGAATGAGAAACAGCTTTTGCCTCTTTGGATGGCTGCCCGTAATCCCTGACTTTAGGTGGCCTGCACAAGCTCAGAACTATGAGTATTCCTGTGAATATTCAGTAAAATTTAGTATTGAAACCAAATACTCAGAAAACCACAGCTTGCATTTTATCAAATAATAAAGGTAAAATCTCTGACCTTTGTGAATATATTCCTGCAAATTTGTAGGGTAATGTATATGGCAGTCTTAAAGTGTATAATAGAATTTGCTGTGGCAATGTGACACAACTTTAGAACTCTGCATGGTTTTTTTTTATCCTTCAGGATGTGCAGAATTACTGAGTAAACCAATAATTTGCTTGAAAAAGGCAAACAATGAAAAAGGCAAACAATTCTGGATTTTCTTGGGGCCTGATACTGGAATCAATATATATTGCCTTGGCTTTGATTCTGCTCTCTTGTAAGTGAATGGATACAGACTAAATATATATATATATATACATCTCATTACATTGAAGATGTTTCAATAACAGTAAGTGAATGTGTAGGAAGATCTAGCCATAACCAATACCATACAGGGGCTAATAAGGCTGTGCAAATCCATTGAAAGAGCTGCTTCCAGATACAAGGCTATGTATAAAACACCTCTTCCTCAATCAATCAACAATCTTTTTCCCAAGTTTGTGCTGCTGCGTCCAGCTATCTCTACTTGGTTTTCCCCTATAGCTACTTTAGTGAAAAGAGGAGCTTTGATTGAGATCCCACAAAGCTAGAAGCACCTCTTTTGAAGGAGTTTTACCATCCTAATGGCTAGGGGTATATAATTTCCTGAACCAAATAACCACAATAATGTTTATCATGCTCTATAGACCTAGCTATTGTGGTTTATACAGTAAATGTTGGTGAATGATTTATCATGGTCTGTGAACACAGCCAATTATCTTATTTGGTAAGATTAAGTAACTCTGGCTTAGTGCAGTGGTAAATATTTTGGTTGAGATGGAGATGTCTCAAAGCATAGAGGGACATTAATACTGGTTTATTTCTGGACTCATATGACTGGATTAGTCTTGAATATGAGCTTCTTTCTCACTCAGCTGTGCAGTTCTTATACCATTGCATTTTATGTAAGAACTTTGAACTAACATATTTTCATGCCATCAAGCAAAATTTATAATCCTATGTTTCCATTCAAAAGAAGGGTTTTGGTGGAGCAGATCATATTGTCAACTTGGATGCCAATGGGAACCACACAAGCAAGACATGAAAGCATAGGCATCCTCCCTTTTTAAATATGTAGCCAGCATGTTCTGTGTATTGCATCCGTATGTCTCTGGAAACCTTTAGTATAGATAATCTTTATAAGGGATTTGGGTCTTAATATTTTACCTTGAATAATTTATAGCTGGATCTTGTGGTGTTTTTTTTCAGGGCAAGAAATAGCTTTCCTTTGTAGAAAACTGAATTTTGAAGATCAACAATAAAAATGCCATCTTCAAAATTATAAGTTTCTTTTCCCTTTATAAAATCTAATATTCTCAGGTTCTTGATTTGATTGGCAAATTCATATAAAGCAAAGATACCAATAGTTGTTAAAGTATATGCTGCGGTATCTCTTAAGATGTAAATGAATAGAATATTTTTTTAATTGACATTAAAGTTTTGACGCATCAAAGAGCATTAACGTAGGTTGGAAGGGCTGCTTCTCCAATACTGTGTAGTTCTTAGGTGCCTAATTATTCATTTAACTTTTTGCAGCCTTTTTATACGGAGAGCTAGATGCTGCAAGAGCACACTTTGTGCCTTGCAGGAATAAAATGTTCTGGTTTTTAAAATGTAAGTGTTTTCTGAAACTTGAGTCTCCTGGTTAATCTTGTTCTTCTGATGAATGAATGCTTGCCATTCCACCCCCCCCCCCCCCATTTTATTACAAATCCTGGTTGGTAGAAGAACCCATGAAACTGCCTTAAAGTGACTTGAATTGGTCTGTTTAGTTCAACATATTTTTGTTGTTATGAAGGTTTTTTTTCATTCCAGTAGTTATCATTGGATAACTATGGATCTTATGTCAACTGTAGAAATTAACCATAGGACAATTTTTTTTCTTCCACTGAGAAAAGTTATTTCCTTATTCTTCCATCTACATGCTAAAAACAAAACATTTAAATTAAAATGCAGTGCTGCTTTTCTGTGGTAAATACGTATCAAGTGGATTGATGCGCACTATAGAAAGCTGCCATTTAACAATCCCATTTTTCTCCTGTATTAATGATTAGTATAAAATCAGTATCAAAACAGCTACCGCTCTTACTACTATTGCAAGACTAGATGTGGAGAGGACAAATCTTTCCCAGTATTTCCTTTTTTGAAGGAAAAGCTGAAGCTTGAGAATCTATGCCTATTAAAATAAACAGAACTATCAAGTTCCTTGTTTATTTTCTTACCCTTGCTTTTGAAGTATCATAGAAAATAAGAAGTGGGGTAAGAGGTTTGATTGAGAATGAATCTGCTTTTGTGTTTTAATATTTTAAAAACTGCACGTTTAAGGCATGAATGCAGTAAGAAAAAAAATATACAGGTAATCCTTGAATTATGAATCTAATAGAGCCTGCCAATTACATTCGTAACCCGAGGATTCATTAATTATATCATGTTGAATGGATGAGCCCCCTTCCTGCTTTGTCCAATGCATTTGTTAAATGAATGTGCAGGTCATTAAGTGCACGTGAGGTATCTCAGGGAGGGAAAGACCATTGTGGGGGGGGGGCTAGTGCTGGATCAGGCCACCTGCTTTCAGCCATCAAAGGGTTCCCTGTGAGATATCTGATGCTCTGTTTACAACCCCTTGGAGTCCCTTTAGTTCCTTGGGCCTTTTCTGTATCAACCCCATATCACCAATCACTCCATTTTAGAAGATCTCCAGAGTTCCAGAACAGGCTGACCCACGTGGCAGAAAAGCAGCCATCTTTTTCTCAGATGCTGGTGAAGCTGTTTCCTTAGATCTTGCGTTCTTACAGACACATTTTTGCACAGAGGATGGAATCATCTGTAAGAACGCAAGAACTAAGGAAAACGGCTTCACCAGCATCTGAGTAAAAGATGGCCACTTTTCTGCCACGAGGTCAGTGTCCCTGTAGGCCTCGTTTGGTCCTGGCCCGGGTGGCACTGCAGGCAGCACCTGCGTGCTGCTGGGTGGCTGGTTTGAATGAGCGACTTCAGGGATTGTGGTGTGAAAGCAGCAGCAGTCAATCAACGTGGGGCATTTTTCGCGGTGTTTTGGCTGGACGAGGAGGCGGGACCAACGGGCGATTGGGCAGCTGGCTAGGGCGGCAGCGAGAGAGCTGAGCTGATGTCAGAGACACCTGAGCCCCTCACAGAGAACCAGTCATTGCAGCTGCCGGATGCCATGCCTGAGAGCCCTACACAGCGCATGCTCACCACCTGTGGTGAACCCACACGGACCTCGCCAATTACCACCATAGTGAGATGGAGAGCTTGGTACACAGGTCACTCTGCATACGCTGGGTGCACCCTTGGAGAGATCGGGTGAGCAGGGTGGTGCCTGCGGGCCACGAGGAAGAGAACTGTCCCATGGGGCACCCATCTGCTACTGCCAGGTCAATGCACCTGCCGGCTGCATCTAGGAGTCCTGCGCTGCCTATGCTTGCTCACCACCTGCAGTGCCTTGGGTGCTGGAGGGTGAGGCCACTCCCTGGCGGCGGTGGACAGCCGTGCCAAGCTGTCCATCTCTCCATCTCCATAGCAGCAATTGGCAAGGTCCACGTGGGGTGGGGTGGAGCAAGTGGAATCCAGTGGACTAGCAAAGCAGGAGACCTGGCAGGGCAGCACAGGTGGGGAGAAATAGGCAGGAGGCATGTTGCAGCCTGTCTGCAGTTGGTCATAAGGGAGAACGACTGCTATGATGCTGCAACATACGTAACTTTGGGACCAATTTGTAAGTACTTTTTGGGGGGAGGGGCTCATAACTGAACAGTCGCTAAGTGAACTGTCATAACTCGAGGAATGCCTGTATAGAGGAAAGTATAGAAAACAATACTAGATGCTTCAGGGCAGGCTACACCTTTTAAGCATTCTTCTGAGTCTGCTTCCCAGAAAACTTTAAAACAACACTGGAGCACTTTTAAGCTTGTAAGCCGCCCTGAGTCTTCGGAGAAGGGCGGGATATAAATGGAATTAAAAAAATAATTTAAAAAAATGATTCAGATTTTACCTACTTGTAAGTAAATGAATTATAATCACTTCCTGCTATTTGTGGCAGATGTGAGGGGTCTGCAAGTCTTATTTCCTGATTAAAATGTTACATCAGTGTCAGCAGCCCTCATGCACTGGATGCATGGGCAGCTTGATCTGCAGCTTGAAAAAAATCTTGCACAATCAATTAGTAGTTTCCACTTCCTTGCTTTTTTTAGTTTCCAGTCATGTCAGTACTATTTCAGTTTTCCTTCTTTTTTTTTGCTATCTGTAATGTTTACTCATTTCAAGTATACTAACACAAGAATAACCATGATATTAATTAAAATATTTACAAGGGGTATGTGTATGGAAAGTGGTTCCAGAACCAAAGATGTTTTTGTTAATTGTGCTAGGTTGAGTAATAATGCATACACAGTTGTGGTATGTGATCCTATATCCTCATTATTGTGAGGTGAGAGTGTCTACAGTGCAAAAAAAAATAGTACTACTGTGTCCTTGTATTGTTTTCAAATATAATGTACCCATACAATTTTCAGACATTGCTTTAGAAGCGTAGAAAAAGGCCACATCTAACTCATACTTTACATGACAGAACGTAACTGGATTTGCAATAATTATTGCATTGTATGCCAGTAAATACACAGACATAAACTAATCATCTCTGGTCAACCTCAGGTCCCAGGGCTTGTGTTCTGCAAATCCCATGGCATTTTCTTAACATTTTAATGTTAACTACTGTATACAGCAGATGCAATTGCAATGCTGTGAATCAGGTTTCAGTTTCCATTACTACTCTCATGTGTATCACACACACTCCCAAAAGGAGTGACATGTGCTTTTAAGAGGGGCAAGTTGGAAACCATTAATTGGCACACCACGCTACATTTAGTGGTATTTTATGGATTTCAAACCCATGTCTGGTTTGTTTTCCTAGATGCTTTTAATTGTTTTTGAACTTGATCACCTGTGTCACGTTATTAAGATTCCAATGCTTACATCAGAGGAAATGCCGTTGGATAATGGAAAACCTCTGTGTTGATGTAAATCTTTTTTCCAGCTGGTGAGCTGAGGAGCATAGCAGTCAATTTCTGCTGGAAACTTGACTGTTATCCTTCATTTTTCATGGAAGTTCACAGAGTTCAGACCAAACATCCTGTTAGAACAAACATTCAGGCACGCATTTACACTGTAATGCAGATGACAGGCTGTAGGTAGCTGGAGATAACAAAAGAGGAAAACCTGGTTGCCTTCAGTGCTTTTTATTTGTAATCTGAACTGCATCACTAAGGAATTTATTGGAATTTATTTACAGAATGGTACTCGTATATATCTATATCTATATATATATGGTATTTCAAAGATTCTATAATTAATGCTGTGCAGGATGGATCTATATAAGTGTGTGTGTGTGTGTGTGCGCGCGCGCGTGCATGTGTGTGTGTGTATAGATATAGATCCATCCTGTACATTACAGTGGGTGTGATGATAGTATTTTAATATTTGTACAAAATTTAATTTAATTTCAATTCTATGTATATAACTGCATTTCTAAATTAAAATACGTTTTGAAGTGAATTGCCCATGGTGTGTCCTTTTTTCTATTCATGTGCAAGCAGTATTTTGAATAGATGAACTTTGAAGTGATTTCTGGAAAGAATACCTAGATAATGAACATTTTACTGAGATTCATAGCCAGAAAACCTATTGCTCCAATGGACACGTCACATTTTATTTAAGGCAATCATTTAGGTTCAGCGCAACAACTTTTTTTTATTGATTTAATTTGGAGGCTACCCTATTCCAGAATGGTTTTGTATAACTTACAATAGGAGGAGGAGGAAAGAACCACATATGCCTCCAGACAAACCACATGTCAATAATTTTAACACCTTTTGTGAACTCGGCAATTTGAAATTGCCAATACGCACAAAATCTAAAAACATTTTTGTCGCCTGCAGCTTTCCTTTATTACCATACTTCTCTTAATTCAGACAAGAGTTCCTTTAAGTATTCTCTTCTTGGCATTTATTTAGGTTGTAGAAAGCGTAAGAGAAAATGTGACAAAATTCAATTCATGGTGTAGTGGTTAAAATAATGGACTAACCAGGAAGGGCCAGATTTAAGTGCACCTAAGTCATGAGTTACTCATAACCCAATCTTCTTGGGTTTGTGGGTCAAAACTGGAGGAAGTGCTATGTATACCACCTTGAGCTCTTGGTCAAATGACAGTATATAAATCAGTATTTTTAGAAATCTTGAATTGCTTTAGAACAGGAGTGAGCTAATGTTTTTCTACAAATATCTTTCAGAATTCGTGGATGGGGCTGAAACTAGAGGACGCCCCTTCCCTGTGCCAAAACTCTTGGATGCCTTATTTTTTTGTCTGAAGAGGCAAGTGTTTTAAATGGTCAGATGAAATAACCCTGATAGGATACAATCCTGGATATGAATTTAAATGGTGTCCAGGACTTATAACAAGTGGTAAACAGTATTGGTTGGAAATATATCCACAATATAGTCAAAATTAATTTATATGTGAGCAGAAAAATTGCCACAGAAATTGAACAAAATTACATTAGGCTCCAAGTAAGGAGATTTCTTTTTGTAAAGAAAAAAAACTTCATCAAAGAATAAGAAGACAACACATATTAGAATATTTTAGTTTAATGGAACTGCAACTATATCTTCCAAAAGGAAACAGACTATCTGGACCCGTACCAGTCCGGTTTCAGGCCCGGCTACAGCACGGAAACGACATTGGTCGCACTGGTGGATGACCTCTGGTGGGCCCGAGATGGGCTGTTCCTCTGTCCTGGTCCTACTTGACCTCTCAGCGGCTTTTGATACCATCAACCATGGTATCCTGCTGCGATGGCTCAGGGGGCTGGGAGTGGGAGGCACTGTTTTACAGTGGTTCTCCTACCTCTCGGGCCGTTCGCAGTTTGTATTGGCAGGGGGACAGAGATCCACCCCGAGGCCCCTCACTTGTGGGGTGCCCCAGAGGTCAGTTCTCTCCCCCCTCCTGTTTAACATCTATATGAAGCCGCTAGGTGAGATCATTCGCGGCTTTGGGGTGAGGTATCACCAATATGCGGATGATACCCAGTTGTTCATCTCCACCCAGAGCCAACCCAGTGATGCCCTTGATGTGATGTCCCGGTGCCTGGAGGCGGTACAAGTCTGGATGGGTAGGAACAGGCTCAGGCTCAACCCCTCCAAGACCGAGTGGCTGTGGATACAGGCATCTCGTGTTGTTCAACAAGTTCCATCTCTTTTAATGGGGGGGAGGTATTCCCCCTCAGAAAGGGTTCGCAACTTGGGTGTCCTTGATTCACGGATCAACCTGGAAGATTATTTAACGGTCGTGACCAGGGGGGCCTTCGCACAGGTTCACCTAGTCCACAGGTTCACCTAGTCCACAGGTTCACCTAGTTGCGCCCCTTCTTGGACCGAGATGCCCTATGCACGGTTACTCATGCCCTCGTCACCTCTCGTCTGGATTATTGCAATGCTCTTTACATGGGGCTGTCCTTGGAGAGCACCCGGAGGCTTCAACTGGTGCAAAATGCGGCCGCACGGAGTGCTTATGGGAGTATCTCGGTACTCCCATGTTACACCACTCCTGCGTGAGCTGCATTGGCTTCTGGTTGCTCTCTGAGTGCATTTCAAGGTGCTGGTAATAACCTTTAAAGCCCTACATGGCTTAGGGCCAGGGTATTTGTGAGACCACCTGCTGCCATTGTCAACCTCCCATCACCCCGTTCGCTCCCACAGAATAAGCCTCCTCAGGGTGCCATCTGCCAGGCAATGCCGGCTGGCGGCCCCCAGGGGGAGAGCCTTCTCTGTGGGCGTGCCGACCCTTTGGAACGAACTACCTCCGGAGCTGTGGACGGCCCCTGACCTTCGGTCCTTCTGCCGTGACCTGAAGACCTGGTTGTTTCAACAAGCGGGTCTGGACTGACTACGTATTTTAATTAGGTTTTACTGGGTTTTAAATTGTCACGTTATCATTGTATTTACTAGTTTAATTCTTTTTACATTTTCATTCTATGTTTTTTCTTTTTTAATTTTTATTGTTGTGAGCCACCCTGAGTCCTTAGGGAGAAGGGCGGCATATACATTTAAGTAAATAAATAAATAAATAAATAAATGCAGCAAGTCAGGAAACCTGTCACAAGGTCTGAGAAATCATTGTTAATGAACAGTATTAATTCAAGCAGGAAAACCTAAAAAGGACATAAACGTTCCTTGTAAGCAAAATGCAAGACAAAGAATAGGATAGCCATAACAAAGAATGACCCCAACCCTGCTGGCCTTTTATAATGCCATGAAGATTTTGTTGTGTGCCCAACCTAGGGCCCTGAGTGTGTTAAGGAGTTTGTTTCTTGGTTGCATTAACACTTATGGTGCCATATATATTTATTTTGTATTGTTTTGATCGCTTTTAATTTGGTTTTATATTCTACAAAGTATGCTACCCAGCATCACTTGTTCAGCTGGGTAGCTAGAAAAATAAAATAAAAATGTGAAAGTTCAGATCTATAAAGTTAAAAAAAAACTTGGAAAGTGGGCAAAACAAAACACTTCTATGTTATGCCAAGAAAACTAATGGTAATGGTAACCATTTTCATCATCAGAAATTGACTTCAGCTTACAGCTGATTTCACAATAAACAGAATCTGACAAAGTCTTATATATCATTCAAACTTCAATACAGAACGGTGTCTCATATATATGTTAACCAGGGAGGGGATGTTCAGCCGTAGCAGGCAAAAATTCTCTGAAGGATCTGGATTCAGAGATGCTGACCCAGTCTTTAAGTTGTCTGTATACAAGCTTTTCCTCTACATTCACCTCTAAACCTTTCACATGTATGCTTTTGCTTACCCCTCCCTTCCCCCACTCCAACCCACTGATTTCAGCCATGCTGAGCATTCCTTGCAATGCAATGTCTACCCTTAGAGAAGCAAATTAAATGAGAAACGTGAATGCTTTGTGTGTTTTATAAATACCAGATTGACAGGATACAATGTCAACATGGCGTTTAACTTTTGTGAGAATCTAAACATGAGGAAGAAGAATAAATGGCATGCTCTATTTGTACAGAACATTACTGGAGGAAGGAGAAATACGTACTTCAAGGGGTGTCTTCCAGTTCAACTCATTCTTCTGCTGCTGTGGCTCTGCTGTGATTATAGCTGCTATCTGCCCAATGTCAGTGGGGACAAATCATCTTGATTTTGAAAAGATGACTCAGGTATTCCGGTGATGAAATGCTAATGGACCTTTATAAAGCCCAATACTTTATTGGCTAGCATCAGATATTTAGAAAAACCACTGCAAAATAATGATGATTGGGTTCATACTATGTTAATTGCAATATTCAAGCAACATTGAATCAAGGTGCCCTATTTTTACAACTTAAAGTAAGCTAAACCACCTACCCAAGTAGGCCCTAAAACAGGTGCAACTTGAAAGACAAGACAATAAAACACGAAGTCTGGATACTTAAGCTTTCACCTTTTCCTTCCCACCCCCCAACCTTCATTTTATAGCTACACACTCATTTCCTTATACATCATTACGGTAATAGTTTCATTCCTAGTTCCCACTGAGAGCTAGCCTTAGTTAAAATGTGGGATTATAACATTATTTCTTTACTAGCCTGTTTGTGCTCAACTAGGATTACACTTTTGAGCACAGTCCTTTAAGACTCCCCAAAAAAGATGAGTCATATCAATTATAATGAGTCTTGGTGGCGCAGTGGTTAGAATGCAGTACTGCAGGCTACTTCTGACTACCAGCTGACTGCAGTTGGGCAGTTCAATTCTCGCTGGTTCAAGGTTGACTCAGCCTTCAGTCCTTCCAAGGTTTGTAAAATGAGGACTGCTCAGAGCTGTAAAGCACTGTGAGGCAGTGTATAAGTCTAAAGTGCTATTGCTATAAATGTCAGTATAGTCAATAAACATAACGAGGAAGACAAAAATATTCTAGGGAATTTTTTAGATATCTGAAGATGCTGCCCCACAGAAAAGGACCAATATCTGTTTTTAGTTGTTTTCAAAGTCAGGATTCTTTCTAAGAAGCTGAGTGTTCCAGGAAGCAGGGTCTGGATGAATAGTGGAAGAGCTTTGTCTATTAAAGCAATTCCTTTAAAGAAATGGTGATGGCTGCCATTTTAGTTTTCAACCAGGTTTTCAAGAGTTGGGGATGTCCAGGCCCAGTTTTCCTGTAAGAAAAAGAGGCTGGAACAAAATGGCTCACCAGGCCCTTGTCTATGATACTAAAGTTCTAAAGCTTGGGGAAATCAAATTTCTTCCCACCTCTGGGAAGGCTAAGAAGAGCCAAAGTCTCTGGGGAGAGCAATGCAGAGCCAGGCAGTTCCAATGGCGAAGACTTATTGCTACATCCTCCCTAATTCAGAAAATAATGTTCGATAGCACAAATCAGCCTTTCCTAACATGGTGTCTTTTAATATTTCCTTCTCTGGGGAGCTGACTTCCCTCACAAGTGTACCTCAAGTAGCTCATATCATCTCTAGCAGCACAGCAAATAGCCAGAATAGGAATTTTGCTCAATATAACTGGAAGGTCATGCTGGATAAAGCTGATTTATTTATAAAGCTGCTATGTCATAGTTTAATATGGTAAACAAAATGCCAAAGTTGCTTTGTCAGTTGTACACGGAGTGCAGAATTCAGTTATCTTTATTGTTCTTTTGTTGGGTCTCTTCCCTGAAACATCTTAAGGTGCTGTGACATCATCTCTGCAGTTAAGCCTGAAAATCTTACAAATAAAGCCAGAGGCTTTTAAGATCCTGTTTCCTCTGTGAGCTTCATGCAGTGTGTGTGTGTGTGTGTGTGTGTGTGTGTATGTGAGAGAGAGGGGGGAGGGCAGTTGTGGGTGGGTGGCGACTGCAACTTCAATTGCTTTGCTTTTTTAAAAATTGTCCTTTGTCACATGTGCAAGGTCAGATTCTCCTGCATCAACTGCTGATTTTTCCCCTCCAGCATTTTCTCTATAAAATCTTGTATTGCAAAGTGACCATCACTTTAGTTTTCATGCCTGAAGGAGGCATTAAAATGCAGTTTGAATTAGCTCGCAGGCAGAAAGTATCAGCATTTCAAGTAAAGCAATTATTACTCTTTGGAAATCAGAGTGGACTGGTTTGGCTTAAGGCAGCCAAGTCAGGACTGGGCCACTAGCATGGTCTCCAGTCTTGTTCTTGGAATAAAGGAAGTAAAAGCCAGGACAGCCTCTCCCCTCCACCACCACCACCCCCCAGCAGTTTGCCAAGCAGCACATTATGCCACAGAAGTGACCTGTTGTGAAAGGCAGGCTTCAAACTGATCAGTCTAAGTGACAGATGGAGAGCAGGGAAGTTTCAATCCACAATGACTCTGAGGTGACATGGACTTTGTTTATACACACAGCATCAAATCCAACACCCCCCCCCCCCCAGCTCTCCTCTCCTTAATAGGAAGAGGCTTTGTTCTTTGGGACACAGCAGGCAGATCTCTAGGGGAATGGAGAGAATGTGTGTGGTGGGGAAGAGGGGGCAAAAAACACACCCTCCAAGGCCTATTCTCCAAAGCCTGTTGATAGAAACATTTCCAGGAAGGAGAGATTTCCTGGTAACTCACCAGAACAAAAAATAGTGTCTTTCCAGCATCACTAATTTTAATACAAGTGAGGGAAAGTTTTAACTTAGAACTTTGTTTATTGACTTGTTTTGCCTGGTGCTGCTCCCTGGATTAAATCGGGAAAGGATGCTTAATGCCAGCTGCTTTTATCTATGCATAAATACAATAATTTGCCTTTAAAATATTTAATTCATAATCTGTGTTATTAAACTGGGGCAGCTCCCATTTTATAAAGCAAGCAATAGCAGATCAGTGCCACCTTGTGGCTTCCCAGAATTTTTTACTTTATTTACTTATATTCTGTAGGATTCATCCTCTCTTCCCCATTCATCTGTAGTTACTGGATCTGCAATCTATCCTTTCCAATTTATCTCCATTTTTGTACTTAAAAGTCCAAAATGATCTTTATAAATTTAATAAAAAAAGGAAAAATAAAAATAATTGATGCAGCAATATACCAATGAGTGGACAAAGAACTTGCTGAGATTACAAAGTTGGTGCTCGGTAAATCATTGATGGAAAATTAACCATAAAAACAATGACTAGGAAGTTAGTTTTGTGGAAAAAAGAGTTTAAAAATATTTTGAATCCCTGAGTAAATACCAAAGTTTGCACTATTTTGTTATTTAGGGGTAGAAAGAAGAAAATCCACTAAAAAAAATCACTGCTAAGTATTTAGTTTCTAATCTCCCCTTTGTTATACTCCAACTGATATATGAAATTTATACATTTTTAAAATTATCGTGCATTTCACATTTCATCTCTTCAGTTAAATTCTTTTTTCCCTTAAAAACCAGGTGCCTGAATGTGCCTTGCTGCATAATACATAATATCAATGGAACAACTTCCGTTGTGAATATGTGCTCTCCACATATGGTACCATGTTGCCAGAGAATAATACTGCAGTGAAAAAGTAATACAGAACCTGGCAGTCTTATTACTCTCATCCAACAGGGTTCAAGCAAGGATGCCAAGGATGCTCCCTGGAGATACAATGGGTAGCGCCAAGAGGAACTATTAAGCTATGACTTCAAGAAGCAGGAGGCAGCGGGAGATCAGAAGGCTTCTGGGAGAAGAGATTTAAGACTTTCACTCTTTTACTCCTTGGGTTCAGCACTGCCACAGCAAAATCATTGTAGTATTCAAAATATATATTCTTTTTATCTGTCTGTCTGTCTTCTCTATCTATCTGGCTAGCTATCTGATTCTTATCCCACCTTTATTACTTTATAAGTAACTTAAAGCAGCAATCATACATAACACTCCTTCTGTCTTCTATTTGTACGTTGTTTAATTACAACTCACTGTGGATGATCAGCAGTAGCTTTATGCTTAACCTCTTCAGACTGCTAAACCCTTAAATGCCCTTAAATATCCTCTAATGAGAATGTTCTAAAACAGCAAAGTGCAAAATAGCAAACATCCCATACTGGAAAGGCGGCAACTGTCTTGGCAGATCTCTATTATGATGGGCACATGACGTGGATTTTGGAATTTGTTAACTGAGAGAGTTATTTTGTACTTTAGTTTGACTTATTTTCTCTCTTAAAATAATGTTCAGGTTCATTACGGATTGGAATGCAGGAAAACTTTTGTCCTATGGATGTATGGCTTAATAGCTTCTAATATTCCTAAACTGAAAAGATAAATTACAGAAGGATGGCTGGATACTATCTCCTGATAAGAAGAATTGCCTTAGTGTCAAAGGGCATCTGGTTATCTAACTCCAAATAAATTTTGTAGTTCATTTCCTGTGCAAGGAGGGGTTACTCTTATCTTGTCCAATCAACTTTCCTCTTTCATTTTTTGTTAACTATAAAAAGGAATGTAAGATGGGTCTTGACAGGTTCTCCTTTTCATAGGGAGATCCCACTTTATCAGGGTACCTTAATGAACTGCTTTTAAATGATCTTCCGACTCAGTTGCTTATTGGGAAGGTAAACTGAGGCAGAACCTAGGGCCAGATTTGGCTATCAGTACGACTAGGACTTGGGCTCCAATGTTCAGAAGGGATGTAAGTTTGGCAACTCTTTGGCTTGTTCTTAATAGATAATTTTCAACTTGTAGATTTTTAGGATATGGACATGATGTGTAGAGAAATGAGGGCTACAATCTACTTGCTTGTCCTTTGCTCCTCCTGGCTGAAAAAGCTACTTCTTGTTCTGGCACATCTCTGCAATTTCCTGCCTATCTGGATCTATAGGCAGTCTACTGGGTCAGGTGATTGGGAAAGTAGTTGCCAGATTCATTTTATCTGGTATATGGTCAGAAACCAAGGTTTCATCAGGTATGTAGTCAGCTTGCTAGATAACCTATGCCAGAAACTAGATGAGTGAAGTACAAACTCCATTAGTTCTCCTAGACCTCTTGGCTGCTTTCACTTTGAACTTCTATGGTTACAGAAAACTATTTGAGTGTTTCTGGACACTGCAAATCTAATTTGAGCAAGGACTAGTAAAGCAACTGTTTGTAACTGCAACATAAAGGTTTTTACAGGAAATACACTGGGGGTGGGGGAATAAGCAAAACCTAGTAATTTGCCTAAAAGGTAAAGGTAAAGGTTCCCCCGCACATGCATGCTAGTCGTTTCCGACTCTAGGGGCCGGTGCTCATCTCCGTTTCATAGCCGAAGAGCCAGCGTTTGTCCGAGGACGTCTCCGTGGTCATGTGGCTGGCATGACTAGACACCAAAGGCGCACGGAACGCTGTTACCTTCCCACCATAGTGGTCCCTATTTTTCTACTTGCATTTTTATGTGCTTTCGAACTGCTAGGTGGACAGAAGCTGGGACGAGTAACAGGCGCTCACTCTGTTATGCGGCACTCGGGATTCGACCCACCAAACTGCCGACCTTCTGATCGACAAGCTCAGCGTCCTAACCCACTGAGCCACCGCGTCCCTGAGTAATTTGCCTACACATACCTTATCAGGCAGACAGCGTTTTTCAAAGCAAAGATAGGAAGGAAGCACTCATCCTACAGAAAAAGAATATGGACTAGAGCAGGGGTAGGCAACCTCGGCTCTTTTATGACTCGTGGACTTCAACTCCCAGAATTCTGACTCAGGAATTCTGGGAGTTGAAGTCCATGAGTCATAAAAGAGCCGAGGTTGCCTACCCCTGGACTAGAGTAAAGGGACAACTAATGGGAAATTCCTAACTTCCTATTTCTAACCCTGTTGCCATTTGTGGGCAGTAGTTTGTGAGATGGTGAGCAGTGCTTTTTTTGTAAAAGAAAAAGGTGCCGGAACTCACACGTCATACAACCCACCTTGCCTACCCTACAATGTTCCATCCAAAAAAGGTGCTGGAACTCCGTTCTGAGCGTTCTATGAGAAAAAAATCCCTGGTGGTGAGAGTTATTGCAACTAAAGTCACACTTCCAACATTCTTCTGGGCTGTTTAGTGGGGTGGGACTCAGATATTTTCTCTGCAGTAATTTTAGTCCTTTCTTTTGGACACGTTCAAAAGGTGGTGATGGGAGCCTTATTGTTTGAACCTAGATCATTCATCTATGGCATCTCATAGGGCTCTTATCGTCCCCTATGCTATATGAAATCTTCATGGAAACTTCCAGGGAAGTATTTGAAACAGGCTATTAACATGATATCGCAGTGATGGCGAATCTATGATACGCACGTCAAAGGTGACACCACATGATGTTTTGGGTGACGGGCGTAGGGTTCACCAACACCTGACAACTATTCTCAAAAGCATGCCCCTTTCCCATGTGATTTTTGAAGGCGGCCGAAACCGCACAAGAATAGGATTGGCTCTCGGGCAGCCTCTGGAAGTTGCATGAAAGGGCCAGGCATCTGTGAGGAAACTCCAAGCCCAAACTTTGTGCAATGTCGCATGGTCGCACAGAGAGACGGACACTTGAGCTGGGTAATACTTCATTTGGATCAGGAATGAAGCTGAAGCAAAGGGGTTACCTGGCGCTTCTTATACCTACCCAGGTGAATGGTGACCAATAGATTTAAACCTGGGCTTCCCGCCAGTGCAGGTGGCCAATGGATTTAAACCCTGGCTTCCCGCCAGAGCTGACCATGCCCTGGGACTGTCAACGACTCGCTCTATTCAGGCTTTACCGCCAAAGCGGTTATAGCCTGGAGCTGTCCATCCCCCTGCTGTGCTGACATTTCCGTGTGTGCTTAACAGCATACACTACACTTTGGAAAATATATTCTAGAGTATTCGAATAGTGAATTAAAAGTATTGAACCAACCATCTATAAAAAAATATTGAATTGCCTTAGGGAAAAGCATAGAGAGAACCCCTCCATGCTTGGACCCTAGAACAATTGTGCCCCTATATAAAAATACCTGTTATCAGTCTCAAAAACTAAAAACAACAACAAAGAGACAGATCAGGAAGTAGGCTGTTAAGGAGGTATTAGTGCTCAAAACAAAAGCACATTGCTGTTTTTCCCTTGTTCTTATTCCCTGTGGCAGTCACTGAGAAGCAAGTTCTTTTGCCAGGCATTTCCTCCAAAAGGGTTCTTGTAGTTCGATAGAAATGATTATTCCAGCCATTCAGATATTCAGATGGCATGAAAAATATAACAGTCTGTTAAGAATAAAATAGAAAAAGTACAGTGGAAAGACTGTGTTTATCAGCAGAGAACAGAGCTTCAGTTTAGTCACTAATATACCAGTTATGGCTGTTGATTACTTGCATCAAAATAATGAACACTCTTAACTTGGTTATGCTGTGTTATGCTTTTTTTTGCTACACCGTGCAATGTTCTGTGTTAGGCAGCCATAGCACTGCTCTTTAACCTTGCTTTTATTTTGCAATTACATTTCTTTACCATGTTGCATTAAAGTGATATTTAAATGCCCATAGGAAGAAAGCAGACAAATTGACTGCAGCTCTAAAAAACCTTGCAAGGAACTGTGAAGAAATGTAGGATTTCATCCTGACCCTGTAACCAAGCAACCCAACATCAGTGTCATAACGGACACATGTAACCTTACTACTACTGCCACCAGTGCTTTTTTTCTAAAAAAAAAAAAAAGGTGCCGGAACTGTCATCTTGGCAGGCGCAGGAGGCGGGGGCGTGGGGGGCGGTGCTGCTGCAGTCACAGGTGCGAAGGGCATTGGCGGCGGGCTCCCTTCCCTGGGGCCGGAGCCGGCACGGCTGGTGCTGTGGGAGCAGCAGAGCCCACTCTATATGGCAGGGCTGCGCAATGCGGGCAGCAGAGGCGGTGCGGGCCAGGCGATGTTTTAATCTTATGATTTTAAATATATATTTTTTCTATTGTAAGTTTCCCCAAACCTCACCATGTGGATTGCATACAAATATTATATAATTGGTAAATAAAGGTAGAACATATGTTAAATATACATCAAATGATAATATGCTTCCCTACAAAGTCAACTCTTGCTCAATGACAGACCAAGGAGTTAACTCGGAAAGGCAAGAGGAAAATCTAGAAGAGGTCTGTGTAGCTCTTCAACATCTTCATCAACAATTTGGATGAGGGGATAGATGGGGAACTCATCAAATTTGCAGACAACACCAAGCTGGCAGGAATAGCCAATACTCCAGAAGATAGGCTTAAGATACAGGAGGATCTGGACAGACTCGAACACTGGGCACTATCTAACAAAATGAAATTCAATTGTGAAAAAAGTAAGGTTCTACATTTAGGCAGGAAAAATCAAATGCACAGGTATAGTATAGGTGGTACCTTGCTCAATAATAGTAACTGTGACAGAGATCTCGAAGTCCTAGTGGACAATCACTTAAATATGAGCCAGCAGTGTGCTGCAGCTGCCAAAAAAGCCAACACAGTGCTAGGCTGCATTAACAGAGGGATAGAATCAAGATCATGTGAAGTATTAATACCACTTCACAAGGCCTTGGTAAGGCCATACTTGGAATACTGCATCCAGTTTTGGTCACCACGATGTAAAAAAGATGTTGAGACTCTAGAAAGGGTACAGAGAAGAGCAACAAAGATGATTGGGAGACTGGAGGCTAAAACATATAGGGAACGGTTGCTGGAATTGGGTATGTGTAGTTTAATGAAGAGAAGGGTGAGTGGTGACATGATAGCAGTGTTCCAATATCTCAGGGGCTGCCACAAAGAAGAGGGAGTCAAGCTATTCTCCAAAGCACTTGAAAACAGGACAAGAAGCAACGGATGGAAACTAGTTAAGGAGAGAAGCAACCTAGAACTAAGGAGAAATTTCCTGACAGAACAACTAACCAGTGGAACAACCTGCCTCCAGAAGTGGTGAATGCTCCAACACTGGAAGTTTTTAAGAAGAGACTGGCCAGCCATTTGTCTGAAATGGTATAGGGTTTCCTGCCTGAGCAGGGGGTTGGACTAGATGACCTCCAAGGTCCCTTCCAACTTATTATTATTATTATTATTACTATTATTATTATTATTATTATTATTATTATTATTATTATTATTATTATTATTATTATTATTAATCTTGTAGAAAGGAAAGGCCCACACTGATAAATTAAAAATCTTTGTGGTCTGCAAAGGAATGCTGGTGGGCTAATCAATGATTTGGTGACTACAGGAGCATCTACAGTGTTGGAGCTTGTGGTCATGGTAAGCCATGGAGGCACTAGGCAACATGACTTTCAGGGCAGTGGTGGTGATTTTATTACTTTAAAAAAAAGTTTGTGCTCTGTCCAAGGGTGCTTGGTAGGCTGCATGTACAGTCCTGGTCTAGAATTTATTTTGGAGCATTCAACTATCTAGAGCAGGCATGTCAAACTCATTTTGTTTGAGGCAACTTTTTATAAAAGAATTGCCATTAATTTGTTTTAATAAAATAATTTAAATCAATTTTTCACTTGATTTCAAATTAAATGAATGAGATTTTTTTTAGTACAATTGCCAAATGCAATAAACTGGTTTTAGGTATATGTTACTGGAAGGAAAAAGCAACCCCTGTTGCGTTACTGATCCCAGAGAAACATTTGCATGTATGCAGGTATCCTTAGGGTGCCATAGTTATGGATGAGAAATATTGGTTGCAAAGTTGGCATTTCTGGATGTAATACAGATATTTTGGACTTATTTTTGTTTCTTTGCATGTTTGATATTTTTAAAAAGGCATATGCTACTGACTACGCTTATGCACATATGTAACATGATCACTGCTTGTCCAAAATTTTACTATACAGATAATACCCCCAGAAATTATTTTAGCCTTTTTAATAAATGTTGTTATTGATGTTAAGCTCACCAGGGAAAACATCATATATTGTTATGTATATACTAGGTTAATTATTTAAAGACTGAAGTGCAACATAACTAGATTCTAAATAATCTATTTTTCAAAACACACAACAGTCCAAACAGTAAAAGTAAAGTCCAAATTAAGAATATTTCATTCTTAAGAATTTTTTAGATTCAAAATAGTTTTCAAGAGTGTACAAAAGATACTATATTTTTTCTAGAATCAGCTAAATTAGACATATTACATTGAGAAAAATGTTTCTCATTTCTTTCCTGTTACCTTTGATTTCATTGCAGAGATGTTAACATAAGAAATAGATTATTTTGTTATCTAATTTTACCTTCCAAAAGACAGAAGCAGATGAAAAATGTGAGGTTCTTTCCTGTTGGCTTTTCTGAATTAGCTGTTTTAGATTCTAAAACTTTAGTTCCTAAAGAAGTAATCCTGTAAATAATTTTAATGTCCTCCTCTAGTGCAGGCTCTTTTATGACTCAAGGACTTCAACTCCCAGAATTCCTGAGCCAGCATGGCTCAGCTTGGAAACCTCTCCCTTTCCCCTCAGCATGGCTGGCTCAGGATTTATGGGAGTTGAAGTCCATGAGTCATAAAAAAGAGCCAAGATTGCTAGCCCTGCAATAGTCTTAGGAAAACCAATAAGGGAGCTGGGTTGTTTTTTTGTTTTTTTGTTTTTTTGCAAAAAAAAGGTTCCGGAACGCCGTTCTGAGCATTCTGTGAGAAAAAAAGCCCTGACCGCCACTGTTAAATACAAATATGAAAAAGAGCACAGATGAGAAGCTTTCACTTTTTTTTCTATTTCCTTTTCTGCCTGAAATCTTCAGTCCCATCTACTAATTTCTGAACTCAGTCTTGAATTTTCATTATGATTTAAGATAGACAAAACAATCTAGTTCTCAAAATTATTATTATTGATATAATTATTTCCAAAAATATTATAGTAAAAAGTCCTAATAATCCAAAATTGTCTCGTCCTTTAATCTGTTTATAATTTTCTTGGCTCAGGGTCTTATCTTTTTTAGTATTTATTTCCAGTTCTTTAAATTCTTAAGCTTATAGTTAACCGTTTATTGAAGAATGAAGGTAGTCTCACCACATGGCTTTTCAAACTTATCATCTGAAAGATCTCTAATAGCTTTCAGGTAGTTAAATAGGTAATTTCTGAAAATGATTGGAAAGTGAGTTTAATAAACCCAGTGTTATTTAAAAAGCTCCACCACAGATGGCTTTCCTTCATCTCCTGGTGTCCTGCTGTCCTGAGGTCTCCTCTCAAAGAGTAGCTGTCTGGAGCACATGTGGGAAATCTCCCATCCTCTCCTCATCTGAAGATGTTTCACAGAACTGGTCTATTTGCTGTTTCTCTAGTTTTTGTCAGGATTGTTGTCTCTGCTTGTTCAGAGATGTGCTAGTTCACCATACTTCCTCCAGAAGTAAACAGTCTTAAATTTTAAGTGTGTCAGCCTACTAAAAGGGCATCTTCTCATGATTTAGTCTTTTGTCTTTGAACACTCATTGGAACTTTGTTCATTAACTTTTAACTTTTTGATCACACAGGAGTCCCATTTAGAAGCATCACAGTTATATATCAAAATTGATGTTTGTTTTTGAAAAGATCTGATAGTCAGAGTTTCCACCAAGGAAACTTGAGGTTTATAGTTTTCTGAAACTAGAGGAAGCAGAGGCCCAGCATCAGGTCTCAGGCAAATTCTAGCCCATGAAACTGATGCTGTTCATTGTAACATCCTATTTTTATTTTTTAACACATTTTATAGGCAGGGTACAGTTGACTGAACATGCACAAAGTAAATTATGTACATTTTATACTAAGATTATAGTTAAAGCTTATTACTCTTCTCTACTGCTATTGCTATCCAAGCAGAGCTAGACTCTTCCCAGTCAGCACATTAGAAAGGCCTTCGTCACACAGGACCTCCCCCTCCACCCCATTCCCAGAAAAGCAGGCCATGCTATTTCACAACACATCACAACATTTTTAAGAACAAAGTCCCCCTAATATAAATTAGAATTGTAATGGTTTCCTAAAGCTCTCCTTTATGCTGATTCAATTCTTTCATCAGCTCATTTATAATATTCAGAGGGTATGGTTCATAAAAATATTAAAATAATAAATGGAAGTGAAAATATTACTTAAGCAGTGCTCTCTTTTAAATATCCAGCCCAGCCATCTTCAAATCGATGGTTTGATGAGTCCCTTAACTATACTACAACTTCCAAAGTTTCCTAGCCAGTTAAGAACATTCCTGGATGGCAGTTAAATATCTTCACAAAGTACAGTAAAAGTTGCACTTTTACTATAGGGCAGACATGTCAAACACAAGGCCCGGGGGCCGGATTCGGCCCGCAAAGTGGTTTCATGTGGCCCGCGAAGCCATCCTAGAAACAGGGAGGGAACGGCCTCCACTGCCTTGGCCCTGGCCCAGAGACCCTCCTTCCGTCAGAGACCCTCAGATCTGTCCCACTCCTGCCCAGGCCCCCATAGGCACCCTTGATGCGAACGATGTAGAGCTGGCCAGGCCCACCCAGTAGGCCACACCCACTCTAGCCACGCCCACCCAGTAGGCCACGCGCAACCTGGCCATAGCCACCTGGCCCACTGAGGGCAACCGCAATGCTGATGCGGCCCTCAATGAAATTGAGTTTGACAGCCCTGCTATAGGGAATCCTATGTCAGCAGTAAAGAGAATAGAGGGGCTTGTTCCTTAAGTATTAACGAAATGTCCCTCAATCATTACTGCATTTGTTGCTACAGTAACGTGATAGGCCAGAGAGCCTATCAGTAAATGAGAGTTTATTGGTAAATGATTGTAAATTTTATCCACCTAAGGAAAAATAAAATAAATGTAGGGTAAATTATTGCATCAACAGTGCTGACTACTGGGTTTTACCATACAGTATGATTTTAGGAAAAGTGGCACATTAAATCCAGTTGGGGAAAAGAAGGAGTTGACTGCTGATTAACCATAGACAGATATCTTTTAATTGCCATTTGATTTGCATTGTGCTTGGGAGCTGAATGGGGCTTGCCAGCATTTCTTTTGTGGCCTACAGAGCCTTCTTCATATAGGCTAAGCCACGGGTAGGCAACCTTGGCTCTTTTATGACTCATGGACTTCAACTCCCAGAATTCCTGAGCCAGCATGGCTAGCTCAGGAATTCTGGGAGTTGAAGTCCACGAGTCATAAAAGAGCCAAGGTTGCCTACCCCTGGACTAAGCCAACAGTTTGGGCACCATTTGCAATTTGATGAGTTTAAGGGATAGAGCAATATGTGGAGTTAGTTCCCTTTATAGTTCTTCCACTATAGGCAGAATCTTGCCAGACTAAAGCAACTGTTTGCATAACTATAGATAAATTCTGGGAACTGCTAAGGAGAAGCCATATTAACCCTCTTCCTGCTGACCAAACTTTCCAAACTTCACTGCCTCTTTGCCCTCTGGAAAGCAGCCCCCCTCCCCTCCCCCCCAATGCAGACTGCATTCCACCACAGATTGAAGATGCTAAAAACGTGCATTTCTCCCCTTCGGTATCCTGCAACTAATTCCCCAAAGGGACCTACTTTTGGAGTTTGCCCCTCAGTGTGCCACACAAATTGTAGTGCAGCATCAAAAGGAATTGTGCACCTCCGATTTAGAAAGTGGGTCTATTTTCCCAAAAACAAAAAGCAAATTGGTGGAGGAGAATGAGAGAAAATAGTTATTTGATTCTGCCACATGAGGATACCTATGACTATTACTTACTAATCCATTTCTGATTTCCTGACAGGAAAAGAGGTAAGTTGTGGCCATGGTAGTGAGGCTGGAAACTAAGTGATAAATTTGCAGAAAACAGATGGGTACTGAGAAAGCTGAGTGAAAGACCATAAACAAAGATATGGGTCTCAGGAGAAAAGAATCAGAATGAAGTCAAGGTTCAGCTGAGAGCATATATAGTAACCAGTGTTTTAAAGGAAAAACACTGAAGATGGGGTTATAGATACCAGAACTATAATCTTCATATTCAGCAACTGGAGAACAAAGGTGCATGCTTTCATTTGCAGGGAGTTTCAGAAATTAGATAAAGGGCAGTAATGAGTTTGTTGTAAAGTTTTCTTTTGTGCATACAGTTATACAACCAAGATTATGAAATCGCTTTTCTAGGTATGAAGGAGCCAGCTAGCTTTCCCGGTTCTTCAGGTATGCAGTTGCCAGGTGAGAATTGCAACTGCTCCTTCTACAAAGGTCAGGCATTCCATTGGGGAAGATAGCATTCAGCTGAGACTGTTTTATTGCAGCACTGAAGAAGAACATCATGGGAAAATACTAGAAATGGATTTTTGTTACTTTAGTTCAAAGGACAGACCCCTGACTGGATGATTTTCTTCTTCTTTTCTGGCTATTTTGTTCATTACTTTTCTAGCATTTTTTTGGAAAAAGGAATTACTCATTTTAATGGTCAAGACCAGGGGTAGGCAACCTTGGCTCTTTTATGACTCGTGGACTTCAATTCCCAGAATTCCTGAGCCACTGTGTAGCTGTTTACAGATTCAAAATTAAAAAATGGTAACAATGGCAAATGCAGACATTTGGAAGTTCTTTCAGTTACCTCTCCTCTAATAGCTGCCAAGCATTTCTTAGCCAGCTAAGTCTTTCTATTTTTGCTTTCATTTTTTTCCCTTACTCCGGAACACTTGTCAGACATTTTAATAATATTTAAACTTGGGACCTGTGACGTCCACTTTAAAATCTATCTTTTTTCCCCTTAGTACTTCATAATTAATTTGGAGGTATAGTTGGATCATTTCTTCCTGAAATACCCAATATTTTTTCAACACATCACTGGCACGTCTCTATTCTTCTTTGGAGTTGTATAATAATCCAAAGTACAGCAATGAGGGCATGGAAAAACAAATTCAACTAATTAACTTTACCTTAGAAGCCAACTTCACAGACAGTGAAGAGTGTAAATGGGTACTTGACTAAAAGAAATTTGAGAAAGGAAAAAGATACACAAATTTTCTACAAATGCCTAAGAATTGAAAGATGAATCAACTCTCCGCAGTTCAGAACTGCAACATTTGTAGTACTGCGATTCTTAGAGACTTCTTTGATCTCTGATACTAAATCACTGCTGGTTTTTCCTGTTTACTTGCAACTAATCTCGTCTAATTGCTTCCCTTTAGTCTTGTTCAAAATTAACTTATTCACAATGCTTAGTTGCATAACTACAGCTTGAAATATGGACATCACAGTATGGTTTGTTTTTCTCATTTCTGGAAGTAAGTGGTGTGATGCCAATAGTGATTTATTACACATAACAGTCCCTAGTATCTGTTCACCTTCTCCAAAAGTAATTACAACAGTCTTGTTATAAGTTTTGGATGCACAAACCTTACCACAAGGCATACAAGCTTGCAGCTGCTATGGCTGTATTTATATTTTAGATATCACTGGAATCCTCTAGCTAAGAACCCTGTGCAGCATATTGTGGCTGATGCATTTATAATCATACCTCTGCAAATATATCAAGGCAACTACAATTAAATATCGCCCTCTCGTGTTGAAAAGTAATACTGCAAGAAGGAAAGTACAGAATCCAGCAAAGCTTTATTTTATTTTTTTGTCAATCAAGAGTTCGAAAGGAACATCTGCAGACCATCCCCAAGAACCAGTCTACTGAAATCCTGAAAGTGAGACTGAAGGCTGTCCAAACCAATGTGAATCTGAGTGTATAGCTCAGGTAACACAAGCAAAAAGTCAAACTGTTTCCCAAATAAAAGCTAATACTGGACAGAACACTGTATATGCACTGCAGATTAATAACTAAAAAAGGTAAAGGTAAAGGTGTGCGTGCTAGTCGTTTCCGACTCTAGGGGCCGGTGCTCATCTCCGTTTCATAGCCGAAGAGCCAGTGTTTGTCCGAGGACGTCTCCGTGGTCATGTGGCCGGCATGACTAGACGCCAAAGGCGCACGGAACGCTGTTACCTTCCCACCGTAGTGGTCCCTATTTTTCTACTTGCATTTTTACATGCTTTCGAACTGCTAGGTGGGCAGAAGCTGGGACAAGTAACAGGCGCTCACTCTGTTACACGGCACTCGGGAATCGACCCGCCAAACTGCCGACCTTCTGATCGACAAGCTCAGCGTCCTAACCCACTGAGCCACCGCGTCCCTCTTAATTAATAACTAAAGCACTGCAAATAAAGAAAGCAATTTTATAAATAGATAAACATGCATTACCACCCCACACTTTCCTTTGGATCTGAGGCAATATAGTGGCTGTTCTGCTCTTCCTACAACTTGCATTTGCAGTAAGACTGAGTGCTGTAAACTTCCTACAGGTTTACCTTTCATACAAATAGGAACTGACCACTACTCTCCTGCCTAATAAGTCATCATAGTGTGGGTTTTAAGGATTTTTCAAACAATCCCATAGATTCTTAAATACTTTGTTTTTGAATTAGAAACTGTTAGAAGCTTGAGGTAGCTAGTTACGGTATGTTTTCCTGACGTGGTCTCAGAGTGTGTAAAATTACTCGTGCTCTGGAGCTAAAATGATTAATTGTATTGCCCTCTATTTCCCACCTACATCAGCTCAGATATTCCCATTAAAAATGCTAATTTAAGAAATCATTATCAATGATGACAAGTAGTCCCTTCAAAAGTCCTAAATCTGGAAAGACTTAAGAGACAAAATCTTCGAACTACTCTAGAAATGGATTATCTGACTGAACCTAAGTATAATATGAATCTAATTTCACATCAATTTCCAATAAAATGTCAAAGTAACCTCATTTAATACCTTGATGTGGTTTTTACATTTTCAGTATCAAAAGGTAATATTTATTTTAAAAAATCAAAAATTAATCTGGCAAACTTTCAATTTATTCATGCTTAAAATATTACAATAATTTTGTCATTCTATTGGACCACGCCCATTCTTCATTTTAGTGCACAAAAAAATTGATACATGACCGAAAAAGCAACGTATGCCCAGTAGTTCCCAATAGCTTCAAGGAAGAATTGTAGATGACAAATGGGGGTTCCCAACTCTCTACCAATTCTTCACTTCAAATTCTAAGACGTCTTGCCCAACTTGGCATTATCCAGGAGTACCTAAGCCTAACTATAATTTCCATACAGGTAGTCCTTAACTTATAAGCCTAGATCATAAATCTCAGTCATGTGACTTTGGGACACTGGAAATGGCGGTAAATAAGAGCCAGTTGCCAAATACCCTAAATACGGTCATATCACTGTGGGAGGGGTGGCTGTCAGAATTTCAGAAGCAGGTCATAAGTACCTTTGGGGAGTTCCATCATAATTTTGAATAGTTGCTAAGCAACTGGTCATAAATCAAGGACTACCTGTAATCCTGATCACTGTGAGAGGGTGACCATGTTCTCAGGAGCCACTACTTCAGCTCTGTGGTCTTGATATGCAGTTGTTCCAACCAGCTCGTCCTTTACTCCTATTTCCACCTCTGATGGCTTACACCAGAAGTGAGCTACTTGCCCTGAGAGCTTCCCCCCTCTCTCAGAGATGGCCATCAGACCTACGCCGCCGTTTCCTTAATGACGGGTCCTGGGACCCCGAGAGGTGGCATGGCGCCAAGAAGAGGCTCTTGGGTTTTCTTTTAAAAAATTTTGAAGGGTTAGGGAGGGGGGAGGGTCAGGCCCAGCAGAATGAGGGGAAGATCCTACCGGACCTGTCTCAGCCTAGGTTGGCCAATGGTCGCGGCAATATGAGGGCCGAGGAGAGTCTTGTAAACCAGGGGGATGGGACAGTGATACCGATCCCCACAGTGATTGGGAATGGCAGCAGATGGAGGAGCAGAGGGCCATATCGTAATCTGAGATCACGCCCACGCTATCTTCTTGCTGTGGCGCGCTCTGACCCTCTGGCTCTCGCCTGCTGCCCTGGGGAAGAGGGAGGACTGACTCCTGAGCTCAGGCTGATCTATTTTAATGCCAGGTCTGTTGTGAATAAAGCTCCCCTCATCCATGACTTGATCGAGGAGGAAGACGCAGACCTGGCATGCATCACGGAAACCTGGCTGGGCCCAGAGGGAGGGGTCCCTCTGACTGATTTATCCCCTCCAGGTTTCTGTGTGCTGCATCAACCTCGAGCTCAGGGTAGGGGAGGTGGCGTGGCGGTCGTTATCAGAGAGACCCTCCATCCGCGGGAGGCCACTGCCCCTCAGATAGACGGATGTGAATCCCTCCTCTTAAGATGGGGTCCTGGTGGTCAGTTGGGCCTACTTCTGGTATACCTCTCTCCAAGCTGCACAGCAACGGTTCTACCCAAGCTACCTGACGCCATCTCAGGATTGGCGGTCGAATTTCCAAAACTTATAGTACTGGGAGACTTTAATCTACCTTCCCTGGGCAGTGCATCAGAAGTGGCCCGAGAGTTCATGGCCTCCATGACGGCCATGGACCTGACTCAAATTACTCAGGACCCAACTCACGAGGGAGGAAACATGCCTGATCTTATTTTTGTCTCTGGGCAGTGGCTAAATGGACTAGGTGGGGTTACTCCAACATCACAACCCCTTTCATGGACAGACCACTACCTCCTGCGGTTGGGCCTCCGTCACGTCACCCCCCCGCTGTCAGGAGGCGGAACCGACCAGGTGGTTCCGCCCCAGGCGCCTGATGGACCCAGATAAATTCCAGATGGCGCTTGGACAGATTCCCACCTCCCTCTCCCACAACCCGGTCGAGTCCTTAGTTAATGCCTGGCAACAGGCTGCTTCGGAGGCGCTCGACCGCGTTGTCCCTTTGCGGCCTCTGACCCGGCGCAAGTCCCGACTCGCTCCTTGGTTCTCCAAGGACCTGCGGGAGATGAAGCGCCAGAGAAGGGGCCTAGAGAGCATTTGGAGAACCAGTTGGTCTGAGTCTGACCGAACACAGTTAAGATCCTTTTCTAGATCCTATCTTGTGGCAATGAGGGTGGCAAAGCGCGCCTACTTCACCACCCTCATTGCGTCCGCAGATAATCGCCCGGCCGCCCTATTTAGAGTGGTCCGCTCCCTTTTAAGTCAAGAAACGGGAGAGGACCCCCTACATAGACGGGCTGAGGAATTTAGTAAATATCTGGTGGACAAAATTGCTCAGATTCGGGCTGGTCTGGACTCTGACTGGGCAGTATCTAACGAGAGGAAAACGATGAAGTTGGCCAAGTACATTTGGGAAGAGTTCGATCCTGTGACTCCGGATGAAGTGGACAAGATCATGGGGAAACTAAGTGCCGCCACATGTTTGTTGGACCCGTGTCCCTCCTGGCTAGTCTATGCATCTCGGGAGGTTACACGAGGCTGGCTCCTAGCAGTTATCAATGCCTCACTGAGTGAAGGGTACTTCCCTGCTGCCTTGAAAGAGGCGGTGGTAAGGCCCCTCCTCAAGAAACCGGCACTGGACCCAGCTGTTTTAAACAACTTCCGTCCTGTCTCCAACCTTCGCTTCCTTGCGAAGGTCGTTGAGAGCGTGGTGGCACGACAGCTCCCTTTGAACCTGGAGGAAGCTGAATATCTAGATCCGTACCAATCGGGTTTCAGACCAGGGCACAGCACGGAGACGGCATTGGTCGCGCTGGTGAACGATCTCTGGCGGGCCCGAGATAGAGGTTATTCCTCTGTCCTGGTCCTATTAGATCTATCAGCGGCTTTTGATACCATCGACCATGGTATCTTACTGCGTCGTCTTGAGGGGCTGGGAGTGGGAGGCACCGTTCTGCGGTGGTTCTCCTCCTACCTCTCGGACCGTTCGCAGACGGTGTTGGCAGGAGGGCAGAGGTCGAGCCCTAGGCCTCTTAATTGTGGAGTCCCTCAGGGTTCGGTGCTCTCGCCCCTCCTGTTCAACATCTATATGAAGCCGCTGGGAGAGATCATCCGTAGCTTCGGGGTGAAATATCATCAATATGCTGATGATACCCAGCTATTCATCTCCACCCCGAACCAACCCAGTGATGCCCTCGATATGATGTCCCGTTGTCTGGAAGCGGTACAGATTTGGATGGGAGAAAACAGGCTTCGACTCAACCCGGCCAAGACTGAGTGGCTGTACATACCGTCATCTCGTTTAGTCCAAGAGGTTCCATCTCTGACTATAGGAGGAGAGATGTTACCTCCCATTGATAGAGCACGCAATCTGGGCGTCCTCCTAGATTCACGACTCAGTTTTGAAGATCACATTGGAGCCGTGGCTAGGGGGGCATTTGCACAGATTCGTCTTATATACCAATTGCGCCCCTTTTTGGACCGAGATGCCCTACGTACAGTCACCCACGCACTCGTTACCTCCCGTATTGATTACTGTAATGCTCTCTACATGGGGCTGCCCTTGAAGACCACCCGGAGGCTTCAGCTGGTGCAGAATGCAGCTGCACGGGTTGTGATGGGAGCTCCCCGATACTTCCATATTACACCCCTCCTGCGTGAGCTGCATTGGCTACCAGTTGCCCTCCGGGTGAGATTTAAGGTGCTGGTACTTACCTTTAAAGCCCTACATGGCTTAGGTCCGGGATACTTGCAGAACCATCTGCTGCCGGGAACAAATTCCCATCGTCCAGTACGCTCACACAGAGAAGGCCTCCTCAGGGTACCGTCAGCTAGGCAATGTCAGCTGGCGACCCCCAGGAGGAGGGCCTTCTCTGTGGGAGCGCCAGCCCTATGGAATCAGCTCCCCCCTGAGCTTCGGATGGCCCAAAACCTCCAATCCTTTCGCCACGGCCTCAAAACACACCTGTTCCACCAGGCTGACCTAGACTGACAGGCATTTTAATTAATTTATATTTAGTATTTTTAATTCATTTTTTAAATTCTCTAATTTTAATTTACTGCACTGATGTTCTCAATTTCATTTTTATCTTGATTTCTGTACTTATTATATGTTTTGTTGTTAGCCACCCTGAGTCCTTCGGGAGATAGGGCGGGATATAAATCCCATCAATAAATAAATAAATAAATAAAATCCCCAAAGAACAGTGTTATTATAGTAATCATTCACTCTGGGTTTGATGGAGCATTTAGTCAAAATATAAGGCACTAGGTAAGGGAAAACTCAATATTATTTATTCAGCTTATACTGCTTAGAACTGAGGATATCTCTGGCTTGTAACTTGGCCTGGGTTGGAAAAGGTCTGCATGCTATTTCTGCATTTATATTTGCTTTCTTTAAAACTGAAGCTTCCAGTTGAAATCTAAAATATTTACCAACTCAATCGGCAATCTGCTTAGAATATTGTGCAGTGAAATTGTCTTGTTTCAAATCTAAACGTGTACGCTCCACTGAATTCAGCCGAGTGCAGCTTTTGAATTTTAGAGGTGAAAATGCCGGTAATATTTCAAATGACTATATTCAGTCTTTTTATTACAATTTGCCAGAAGGCACCAGTATCCTCACAGTTTACTTTTCTTTTTATATCTCTTTTATACTTAGCTTTTATCCAATCTTAAAATATATTATTTCCATGTAAGGTGATAAGTGGTAAATGTGATCAGGTACACAATAATTTCTTCAGTAGCTTTGCGTACAGCAGCTGGTGACACAGCAAGCAAAGAAAGGGATAATAAATTGTGAAGTGTTGCAGTACTGAACTAACCTGATCTTTGAACTCCAGTGAGTGCTCCAGCTGCACATTAATGCCCAGAGCTACCAAGGGAAAAGGAAACTTAAAGGCATCTTTCTGGTTTCAATAACTTTAATGTGGAAGGACCACATGCTCTTTTTCTCCAGCTACAAAATGTTGCAAATTACAATTTCACCACACCATAAATTAGCTCAAAGGAAAATCAGATGTCCTATGAAACTAGCACACATACATTGTGCAATCAATGCACACTGTAGCAAAGCCCTTGGGTGGAGATCTTTTCCAGGCTAGGCCCAGGACCAGCTGGTATTCCAGCTTATCTGAAAATAGTATCCCTCATTTGGAATCCATTTTCAAACCTATTACAAAAAAGGGAATCTTTCCTTAAAGAGGTAGTCAGATGCACTCATAGCCTGTGGACAAACACAACTACAATATATTAGTCATTGTGTCCCTCTAGCTCAGGGGTGTCAAACTGCCGGCCCATGGGCCGGTTTCATCATACCGAAGCCGTGTCCCGCTCCATTGCCGGCATTGCAAAAAGAGTCGCGATACGTTGCAACACGTCACGTAACATGGCGAGTTTGACACCCGTGCTCTAACGCCCAAGGGAACACTGCAACAGTCTCATTGATCCCTTAATAGCACAAACTGTGTGAAAGAGGTTGCAGTATTGTCTGTCAGGACCAAATGTTTTACAGAACAAATAGTTCTTCTTTTGCTAACATTTTTGAGATTACACATCACTCACCTTGCCAAAACATAACATTTATTTCTAGGTATTCTAGTGCAGGGCTTTTCAACCTTTTCACCCATTGTACCACTTTTAGGATATGGCAACATCCGAGTACCACCAGTCGCCTAGCAAGGTGTCAAAAACTTGATGACCAAAAAAAAAGAAAGGAAAAAAGTAATGAAGTACAGGTAGTCCTCGACTTACAACAGTTTGCTTAGTGACTGTTCGAAGTTACAATGGCACTGAAAAAAGCACCCCCCAAGCCACAGCTCAGCAAGACACCTGCCTGCCCGCCCGGTGGCGCTCTTCCTCCTGTCCGAGGTTTTCATTGTTGTGAGCATTTCTGTTGAGGATTGGCAGCGGGGTGGGGTGGGGTGGGTGTTTGGTTTTTATTCCCCTCCCTCTGCTGGGTGGTTGCAGCAGCTTTTGGTCACTTCACATGACCCTGGGACACTGTGACTGTCATAAATATGAATCAGTTGCCCAGCATCTGAATGTAAATCATAAGAACCTGGAGATGTTGCAACATTCCAGCTGATCGGCGCTTCTTCTGGGCTCAGCAGACATGTCGGGATCAGTGCTGAGCTCCAGCTGGAGCCTGGCGTTGATCCTGGCGCTTCCGCTGAGCCCTGACAGCCCCGAAGAAGCGCTGATCCTGGCGCTTCCACTGAGCCCTGACAGCCCTGCAGCTCCAGCCATCTCTTGCTCAGGCTTGTGCGGTGCTGTCACCGGTTCAGCTCATTCCCCTCCCCCGCTACCACTTTTCTAGGATGGTTGCGTACCACCTGCCAGGTGCCAATGTACCACAGGTGGTATCCGTACCACTGGTTGAAAAGCCCTTTTCTAGTGGATTTGCTGCTAGCTGAAAAACCACATCCAAAGGATACTCCTAAATCACCCAGAGTCACTTTGGATAATGATATGGGCAGGATATAGATTTAATAAACAGACATTCAGACAAGTTTTTCTACGGAGAGGTATGGGATCTCCTTTGGCCCAGTGTTATTCAACATGTGAATAAAGAATCTGGAAGAAAGTAACAAATTCACAGATGGTGTTAAACTCAGGAAATTGGGAAATACTTAGGATAAAATCACAAATCACAACGGCCTAAAGACGATTTTGACATTGGGTCGCATTTAGTAGGAGTGATTTAGGGCTGCTGCAACGATGACGGCCTACTTCTGATTTAGAAAAAATCAAATGTACATCTGAAAGACTGGGGAGACCTGGCTTGGTTTTAACGCATGTGAAAGGAGTCTAAGTGGGCTACCAACTGAAAGTGAGCAAGCCTGGTATACAACGTGTTTAAGAGGACCGTGCGTTGTCGGGCTATATCCAGATCAGAGAAGCCAGAGGTCCATTATTCTTTTCATCGCCTAGACTGCGCTTGGAAGGACTCTGCCTACCTTGGGCAATGAAGATTGGACAGCTATCACAATCTAAGAGGACCTGGAAAGCAAGGCCTAAGGTAAGAGGAATGATTGATGACCTGACCATGTTTAGCTTGCAAAAAAGGCAATTATGAGGAATTAGGATAGCAGTTTAAGGCTAGGTGTGCAAGAGGAGGTGGGCCTGTTTTCTTTTGAAACGAGAGGCCTAAAGAGTTGAAATTAAATGAATGGAGATTCAGGCTCAATATTAAGAATTCCCTAATGGTATGAGCTATAAAACAGAGATATACAATAATAGATGCCCTCTATCTGTATGGATATTTCCTCATTTCCCTTAATTAAGATTCAAGCATGTCCTGGTGGCTTCATTTCTCTGCCCCATGTAGAGTACTCCAAATGGGAGCTCATGAGGGCACAACCTCTCAGTTCAGAAGCGGTCACAATCAGTACGCAATCTGAAGTTGTTTTCATAGTTTTAATTGGTATAGAGAGCATCCTCACGTTGGATTCAAAACATCCTTCCTACCTTGAAAGCAAACCGTTTTCAAGTTTGCAATCATAATTTCATCAGAATATGATTATTTCATGATCAATATGTATACTGCTTATAAAATAACGTAAGGAAAAAATATGATTTTGTCCCATTGGGATTAAAATCTAAAGATATTACAAAAGCATTCTCTGACATGGAGGTAATTAGTTCCATGAACTGGATGTCACTGAATTCATAGTACCATTTTTTTTCTTATGCGGGGGAGTTTTTATTCCAACATTCTTGTATTATTTATTTATTTATTTGGTTTATATACTGCCCTATTCCCAAAGGACTCAGGGCGGTTTACAAGGCAAAATTTAAAAACAATCCAATATAAAATTAAAATAAATTAAATTAAGTCTAGCCACAAAAATTAAATCACAATTTAAAAACATTAAACCCCTCAGTCCAGACCAGATAGCTCAAAGAGCCAGGTTTTTAGGTCCCGGCGAAATGAACGAAGGTCGGGGGCAGTCCGGAGTTCCGTTGGCAGTTGATTCCATAGGGCAGGCGCGCCCACAGAGAACGCCCTCCCCCTGTGGATCGCCCGTCGTCAATCCTTGACCGGTGGTACCCTGAGGAGGCCCTCCCTGTGGGAGCGCACAGGACGATGGGAAATTGACGCTGGCAGCAGGTGCTCCCTTAAATAATCCGGGCCCATGCCATTTAGGGCTTTATAGGTCATCACCAGCACCTTGAATTTCACCCGGAGGGCAACTGGAAGCCAATGCAGCTCGCGGAGAAGAGGTGTTACATGGGAGTATCGGGAGACTCCCATCACAACTCGCGCAGCCGCATTCTGCACCAGCTGAAGCCTCCGAGTGGTCCTCAGGGGCAGCCCCATGTAGAGAGCATTGCAGTAGTCTAGCCGGGAGGTCACGAGCGCATGAGTGACTGTGCGTAGGGCATCTCGGTCCAGATAGGGCCGTAACTGGTGCACCAGGCGAACCTGAGCAAAAGCCCCCCTGGCCACGGCTCCTATATGATCTTCCAAACTGAGCCGTGAATCCAGGAAGACACCCAAGTTGCGGGCCCTATCAATGGGGGGGTAACACCTCACCCCCCATAGTTAACGATGGAAAAGACTGGTTAGTCTGAGATGCCGGTATTAGCCAGTACAGATGATCAGGATCACGTAACAGCTGACTTACACAAATCTAATTTGATGCAAATGTCTCCATAATCCGTATCAAAAATTTTCAAGATACATAACAAACTAATATATGTGGGTGAATATTATGAAATGAGTTTGTATTATAAGCTGCATTTCCACAAGGCAAGGCTTTTTCACGCTACCTTGTGAATAGATATTTATGTTGTAATTTTTAGTATTGTTTCTCTCTTAACTGAACTGCAGGGTTTTTTTTGTGGGGGGGGGGGGGAAGAATTAGTCCAATTCCAATTTATGCAAAGTTATATAAGTACCTATATGGAGCAGTTAGATAACTTGGACAGAGTCTGTAATTACTTTAACCAGGTTATAATAAAAATTCAAAGCCTGAAAGGACAAATGTGTAACTAAAATTATGTTTAAAACGTAACTAATCTGCTCAAAGCATCTACCTTTGCTCCTCTGGTGTGTGTGTTTTTTTTAGAGGTTAGAGTAATTTCTCCTTTCTTTGGTCTATTAGCCACTAGACTGCTAAACTTTGATATTCTTTGTCATACGATGGTTATTCTGTTCTTGGTTTGAATATCTTGGTTTGAATATCAAATCAGTCTAATTTACCATTATAGTGGAGTAGTCCACACTTATGAGTCTGCTGTTTGTAATTCTTTTTATACTTAAAAATGACAACTTAAAAAAGCGCCAAATATTTTAACTCCAATTGTTCTTGAAAACTTCTTAGCAACAGGACCCAAACCATTCTTCCTCAGCAAACAACTATTTAAGTGCTTATCACATTCACAAAAAGAGTTTTATCCCAAAAGTTTTATTTATAGCCAGTTTCCAAGCTTCTATTGTGTTATTCTCTTGAAAGCCTAACACAGAGGTCCCCAACCTTTTGGGCACCAGGAACCGGTTAGATGGCAAGAGGTTTTTCCGCAGACTGGAGGGGGTGTGGTTTTGTGTGCTGCCTGCATTCCACGGATGAGGCTTTGCGCGACCCGGTTGTTAAACGCTTTTTATATATGAAAATTATCAGTTTACAACATAAAGCATATGATATATGCAGTACAATGCGAGAAAATTGCAGACCCCCACACTGAAGAAACAAAACAACCACTTAATGAATGCATGGCACAACTAAGAGGACAAACTTATCAGGAAAGATTCAGGAATCCATCTGCATCTAAAACAGGGGTGTCAAACTCAATTTCATTGAGGGCCGCATCAGCATTGAAGTTGCCCTCAAGGGGCCGGGCGGGTATGACCAGGGTGGGCGTGGCCTACTGGGTGGGCGTGGCTAGAGTGCTTATGGCCTAGTGGGTGGGCCTGGCCAGCTCTACATCGTTCGCATCAAGGGTGCCTATGGGGGCCTGGGCAGGAGTGGGACAGATCTGAGGGTCTCTGACGGAAGGAGGGTCTCTGGGCCAGGGCCAAGGCAGTGGGGGCCGTTCCCTCACTGTTTCCAGGATGGCTTTGCGGGCCGCATGAAACCACTTTGCGGGCCGGATCCGGCCCCCGGGACCTTGTGTTTGACATGTCTGATCTAAAAGACAAAAGGCCACTCTTTTGAAAACAGCAATTTTCAAGGTTGACTCAGCCTTCCATCCTTCCGAGGTAGGTAAAATGAGGACCCAGATTGTTGGGGGCAATTAAGCTGACTTTGTAATAATGCCGCTTGGGAGGTGTGTGAAAGCCCTAATAAGCAGGCATATACATAGAATGAAGGCTACTGCTAAGCTTGTAAGCCGCCCTGAGTCTTCGGAGAAGGGCGGGAAGCTTGTAAGCCGCCCTGAGTCTTCGGAGAAGGGCGGGATATAAATGGAATTAAAATGAAATGAAATGAAATATAAATGGAATAAAAAAAAATTCACATTCTGGACAGAGAGGACCACTGGTCTGAAATAGGGGTCAAAGAATGTTAAAATTGAACAGCCCTCTCTCAACAGAGGAGGAGGGATATGATACCACCTATCTCTTGTTTATTGCATACTCCCAAGAAGATTCCTCACCCATTTGCACTCCATTCAGGTGGACTCTCAGAGAACTAATGGCCAGATGACTGCAAAGATTATGAATCCTTCCATTCTCCACTAGGTCAGTTAGAACTAAAGAAGCTTTTTTGATGAGAAGGGAAATGTTTTGAAAACTCCCCCAAGAAACTTCAGTTGTCTTTTGGGGGAAAAAAGTGCCTTTGGGACCATCGTGATCTGGATGAACATAAACATAAAGCATATATAAATACATCAGTCAGAATTATATCTTATACTACGGTATAAAAATGGATTTCCAACTCAAGAGGTTTTTTTTTGGTAGATTTGAGGCTGTAACCTGCAGTTCCCTTGTCTAACTGTGAAACTAGTCAATCCAAAGGCATGCTTTTGATTCTAATTAAATTAGAAAAGCTACCTGGCACCTTTCCCTAGCAGAGTTGTGAAACTGATTATAGAGAAACTTGTCATTTACAGCCCCTACTATAAGTATGGCTTGCAAGCTTCTTTCATTAAGGGTAACAGCCAGAGTATTAGAACGGATTGAAAAAATACTGATTAACAAAAGTTCGGCGAGGAAGGGTGGTATAAAGCAGCGCGGAGTCCCGAGAGTCCCCCAATTTCCCCCTCGACGCTGCCTCCGATCCCGACTACTGAAAAATAAGGCCTGGTTGAGGTGGGAAACCGACGCAGCCCTAACGGCCCCTTGCACTCAACAACCCATAAGGCGAATCCACCTGGCCCCGCGCAGAGAGGCACAGCCTTCCGGCCCTTCTCCGCCTGCAGTTCCAGGTTTTGGGGTTTCCCCCCCCCCCCCAGACCCGGAAAGGTCCGTGGCGCTTTGGCATCCTTCTCCCCCATCCCGCGCAGCTGCGGTTGCTGGAAAGGACGCGGAGCGGTCGAGAGAAGCATCGGAGAAGGGCGGCCAAACAGCCTCCTTGCAGCCCTGGACAGGGGTAGGCAACCTCGGCTCTTTTATGACTCATGGACTTCAACTCCCAGAATTCCTGAGCCAGCTATGCTGGCTCAGGAATTCTGGGAGTTGAAGTCCATGAGTCATAAAAGAGCCGAGGTTGCCTACCCCTGGCCCTGGGAAAAAGGGGTCGCAGACCAGCGGGGCGAAAGATAAGAAAATCTTTATTGTCATATTTTTTTTTTACTGAGGGCACCCTGGCACACAATAAAAATTAAATTCTGTTACCTGCTCTCAAAAGCGTACCCATACACAGACATGCTATATACATACTTTTTTTATATACCTACACTAATTACTTATAAATATTAATCACAGGGAAGGAGAACGAGAGGCTCAGCGCGAACGGGAGCCTTCCGTTTCGGGCTTGTTTGTTCAATTGATGCCGAAAGCAGCCCATCTCACCCTACGTGATTTTTTCTGGAGGGGGGGGGCGACTCCGGCGGACGCCCAGGCAGAAGGCTGCAGCGCCAGACGCTCACCGAGATTAACCCCCCACCCCAGGACAGGTAAAAGACACAATTGTGCCAAAAAAAAGGAGTTACAGAAAAAGTGTTTTGAACGAATGGATTACGCGCTTTCCTCCAGTTTATCTCCCGTCCCCCACTGGGACTACCAGTTTATGAGCTGCAAGAATCCGGACAGCCGCTGCTTTGTTCCCATTCTTGTCCGTTGTAGCCCTGATTTCAGGTACCCTTTAACCTTGTCCCTTACGTAACATGGCCGTCGCTTGTTCTGGGCTTTCCTATCTGCACTCTTTTTCTGCCGGTATGTTTTTTTTTTCCAAAGTGCAAAACAACAACCTGCGAAAAGCCTCACTACCCTCCTTTGCAGGGGGAGAAGGAAGGGGGGGGGGAAGAAAGAAAAATAGATTATTGCGCATGCGCCCAACTACCTCGAAGCATTGGGCTTTTTTTCCTGTCTCAATCCCCCCCCCACCACTGACCTATTTTTTTTCCGCTTTCCACCTATCATTGAACTACAAGTATGTCACGTGCTTCTGCGGTCACGTGGGACGAGGTTCCATTTTGTGGCGTAGTTAACGCTCGACCTGCCCAGTCGAGGGGAGGACGTCGTCGGAGACGGTCGCTAGTCCGTCTTTTGTCGGTTGACACCTTCATTTAAAATTAAAAAAAAAACAAAACAAAACCCGAGAACAGACGATCGTAAGTGCCTGTCTATTCCAATTTAATGGGCGATCTAGGAAGAGCAGCTTGGGGAGAGAGACGTTTGCATTTGATAAGTATGGTTGAGTGGGAGAGAAGCTTAAACTTAGTTTAAACCGTGAGCGTGTGTGAGTGATTACATTTTCTCTTAACAAAAAAAGCCAGGAGACGGCGTGGAATGTTGGGGTGCGGCCGCGCCGCCATTTCGTGCGAGTAATGAAAAAAGGTCTCGGATTGATGGGCGGTCGTGTGCAAGGCGCATGCGCAGGTCCCCGTAACTTCGTGTTGGCTGCTTAGGCTGCCTCGGAGAAAGGCGACACCGAGGTGGCGTTTTCCAATTGGACGAAGGGAAGCGGAACTCGGCGGCGGGTTGGAGCGAGCGGTGGGCGGGGCTTGGGGACCTGGCGTGGCTTCTGCCTTTCCTGATGTCAGACTGCGGCAGCGGAGCGGGCGGAGGAGGAGGAGGAGGGACTGCGGCAATGAATCGAGCGGGCGGTGCCAGCAGCTGCTGATCCTTTTGGGCGGCGGCCATCTTTTTTTTTTTTTAGGGTTGAATTTTTTCGTTGTTTTTTCCCCTTTTAACTTGTTTCTTCTTCTACAGCTGCACTAAAGCGGTACCATGAGCGGTTGTCGTGTATTCATCGGAAGGTTGAATCCAGCCGCCAGAGAGAAGGATGTAGAGAGATTTTTTAAAGGATATGGACGCATCAGAGACATTGATTTGAAGAGAGGGTTTGGATTTGTGGTAAGCAGTAAAAAGATGCTTGTACAAGCAGCACCTGATAGCGATGAAATTGATTACTTCCTATGGGGAAAAAGGGCCTAAGGTAGTTTTGGGCAGCCATTTCAGACCCATTGGTCTTTTTAAGTATATAAGAATTATCTTTGCAGTGGCAATACACTTAGTAATATGTAGAACTGATAGTAAATTTTTTTTTAAAAAAACTTACAATGCAGTTCTTAATTTTTCTCACTTCGGGATTTGGAAATAAATTCAATGGACCAAAACATGCTGCCTGTTCTGTGCCTTTTAAGAAACTTGAAACAGTAACCAGAGATAACATTCAGTAAATTGCTGATGCATTATTTTATTTAACAGGAGTTTGAAGATCCCAGGGATGCTGATGATGCAGTCTATGAATTGGATGGAAAAGAGCTCTGCAGTGAAAGGTAACATTTCATAACCCTTTGATTGCATTTGGATGCTTTGTATATGTTTTATTGTATGCTTGACAATAGCAGTCAGTGCTAAAAAAACAATCTTTGCAAATATATTTGGCTCCAGTATGTTCAGATAGGCCTACGTGGTCTGAAACTGGAATAATTCATTTCCTCATATTACTGTCACATAGGATGTGACATTGTGGTGGACTGTTGTGTTATAACTAGGTATATTATTTTGCTTTCTAGAGTTACAATTGAACATGCTAGAGCCCGCTCTAGAGGTGGAAGAGGCAGAGGGCGTTATTCTGATCGTTTTAGCAGCCGCCGTCCACGAAATGACAGAAGGTAAATATGCAGAGTACATAGCTGATGCTCAATTTTAACTTTGTAGGTATAATTAATGAATTAACATTTTGTTTTTGCTAGAAATGCACCACCTGTAAGAACAGAAAATCGTCTCATTGTAGAAAATTTGTCTTCCCGAGTCAGCTGGCAGGTTTGTTAAACATGATTATCTTAGACTTCGTTTAATGGGTATGTAATATGTAATTTTTTTTATTAAGACGTAATTTTTATCTTAAATTTAAAACATTTATCAAAGTTATTAATTAATGTTTAAATGCATTGTTCAAAAGTAGTTTAATAGTATTTTAATGTAATTTTACCTTGTTTTAAAAATCCATTTTAACCACTTTAAAAATCCATTTTATTTGCCAGCCTATCTGTGTCGTTGGCCTTATGACGAGGAGTGCCTGTGGGTTATCCTAATCGTTCTGTCTTGGTCACTCTTGGTTGGGCCTGGTTGACTTTTCCAGTCAGCTCCTCCAGTGTATCAGTTGGCCACCTCTAGATCTGTGTTTGCCGGTCTAGACGTAATCGATGCACTTCCTTAAAGTGCCGGGTTGCAGCGATCCCCGAAAGTTAACGAGATCTGATTCCTAAGTTGAGAACTGTACCTCCTGTAACGCTTCGAAATAAGAGATCGTGATCGAGCGAGTTGAAAGATACGCATTAGGTGGTCCTTGGAATCCTGATCGCAGTAAAGTGATCCTTGGTGTAACTTCACAAGAGTAGAGAATGTCTGGATCCGTCAGTAGTCTGCTAATAGGGAGGGCTGTGCGATTAAAGGCTTCCATCGACTGGGTAGTTCTCTTCAAATGGTTGGCGAAGAGCCAGTCGGGCATGTACCGTGGTGGTATCTTCGATCGCTTAATGCAGTTTGCAGCTTGGCTAGCCTAGGGAAATGTTAATAAAGGTAAAGTAAACTATATTTTTAATGACATATGGGGCACAAAATAACTGGTTTTTGTTTTGTAAATGTTCTGTTTAGTTGTAAGACATTTCAGAATGCTTTCATACAATAAACTGTCTTGCATTCAGTTGTGTAAAATGTATAGACAAATAACTTACAATTTGAGCATTTTGCTTAAAGTAATATGCTGTTTTCATTTATTTCGTGCCCTGTTATATTCTATCAAATACAAGTGCGGCATCTGCTGCTTTTTAATTGTTAACATCTTTTTTTGCAGTAATAATTTTTATTATTGATAAGCATTTGTCTACCTCCTTTATCTAACGTAATTAATCTTGTGATAGGATCTCAAAGACTTCATGAGACAAGCTGGGGAAGTAACATTTGCGGATGCACACAGGCCCAAACTAAATGAAGGGTAAATATCTTAGAGCAGTCATACTATATTACAAAAGATAATCTGGAGGAAGGAATCTCCAAAGTAGATTTTTTTTAGAAGTTTTAAGTGTTGATAGTTTAATATATAAGCTGTATTTTTTTTAAATTAGGGTGGTTGAGTTTGCCTCTTATAGTGATCTAAAGAATGCCATTGAAAAACTTTCTGGCAAGGAAATCAATGGAAGGAAAATCAAACTAATTGAGGGCAGCAAAAGACACAGGTAAGAACTCAGCTAAGATACTTGCATATGTATATATATATCCACAGTTGTAGTCAGTGTAAACCTAACCTAACATGGATATTTACCTTTCTTAGTAGGTCCAGAAGCAGGTCTCGCTCACGTAGCAGGAGCTCTTCAAGATCACGTAGCCGTTCTCGGTCCAGAAGCCGCAAGTCTTACACCAGATCCAGGAGCAGGAGCCGTAGCAAATCACGATCAGTTAGTCGATCTCCTGCCCCTGAAAAGAGTCAGAAACGTGCTTCCTCCAGTAGATCAAAATCTCCTGCTTCTGTGGATCGCCAGAGATCACGCTCAAGGTCAAGATCTGTAGATAGTGGCAACTGAATTGTGCAGATTGCCTTGGAACTTTTAAATCATACTTGCTAATAAGTTGTGGTAAGTATGTGACTTTGGGAAAGGGACTGAACCAGGGGAGAAGAGGGTTGTAACAACTTTGTAAATGTGGACCATCAGAAAAGTTACTGAACTAATTGTATTCTCTTTTTGATAATTTTTTCTTGCTCACTTCATTAAATCAGAAGTGCATAGCTTTATGTATATTGCTAGAGTTCTTTGAAGAAACTAATTTTTTGTATTTAAAACTTAATTCTGAACATTTTCTCAGTATACTCTAGTAATTAAAATTTGGGATGTTAAATGTTTTAAATTGGTTAATTGAGCTTTACACCAGCTGTAAATAAAGCTTTATTTCAGGTTTTGGGAATAATTCCCAAGTATTAGTTTGCTGCCTTGGCCATATTTCCAAACATACTGGTCAGAACTCACAATAAAACTATTTAAAAAAATCTTGTGTTTTTTCTTTTTAAAGCTGTGGGAGAGCGCTGCATTTTACATGAGCTTACACTTAGATGTTACCTTATCTTTCAGAAATAGGGTTATAAAGCATAAGAGACAAAGCTATGGAGGTCCTTAGCTTACTAGACATGGTATAGTAACGTAAAAACTATTTTCCAAATGTTCCTTTCCTGTGGTGATATATTTCGCAGCATATTCTACTGTAATGCATTCTACAATTTCTACTTACAGTTGATACTTTGCAGTAGAATACAGTAGTGCTTTGCAGGTAATAAAAGGTTTTCGTGAAGTAATGGTATAAAATAGTGAACCATATACATGTAACTGAGATGTTGTCTTGGCTTACTGCAGCCAGCCTTGAAATGAAGATAAGCAGACTAGGTAATTTACTGTTATTTTAGTGTAACTATATTTACATGGAGTACTTGCAAACAACAATAGAACTGTTAAAACAGCCGATTTACAGGACTTAACTAGGATAAAAGTTGTTTTAAGTAGTTTTAAGTGCTCTGTTGTGAAATGAAGATAAAATAGATTATTTCAAGTGACTCAGTTGTGCGAGTAGTGATTACACCAACATTTTAATGTGGCAGAGTTGGCTATGGCAGTAGTTTGCCTGGCTTCTGTTTAATGTGCTTTATGAATATACCTCCAGTCAGAAATACAGCACTTGTGCCAAACTTTTTCAACATTGATATTCATGTAATAAAGTAATTGGCCAAGCATGTACTAAATGCAAATATTTTTACTGGTGAAAAGGAGTGTGAATACCATGACCATATTCTATCTTCCAAACTAGTTTTCCATATCAGAAGAGACACCGTGATCATCAAAGAACCCTTAATGCGAAGCTCACTTTTTTCTAAAGGATATGTTGTATATTTATGAGGCCTGCATTTTATCTTTTATGGTAAAACTAAAGAATTAAATGCAATTTGCATACTTTTAAGGAATTAATACGCTGCTATTAAATCCATTGCAAGGCATGTGCAATCAAAAATAGTTCGTACAGAGTTTCTTACCTCTTGGGTTGGAGGCCCTGAGTGCAAAAGTGATACTGCTATTGGTTCAATCGAGTGATTCAGCAATTCTATGGACCAAGTTTTTCACATTTTCTGATTTTTTTATACAGCTTTCAGAGTATGCTCTGGTTAGTGAAATTTGATGGTGTCTAGTCATTTCTACCTTTCCCAGCAAATTTTGATTGCATGACATGAGATGGGTGAAGGTGGATTTTTTTGATTTTTGCCTTCAGGCAAGCAGTGTCAGGACTCCTTCAAAATCATATTTTGGGGGCTCTGCCATTCTGATGGTAGAGGGAAGTTTGATTCTATTGGGAGGGGGCCCCCAGGGATGTATTCACTTTGTTCTCACTACCTTTGATGTATCACTGGGTGTGAAGAGGGGGAGGAATGTACCAGGAGCCCTTGTAAAAGGAAGACATTTTACAATGGTTTTTTTTCCCCATTTTGCCATCCGTTATTCTGGTTCCCATATCCTCTGTTCTGCTGTTCTTGGGAGTACCAGCTGAGGCAGGACCTTACATTGTATGTCTGGGTTTTGCATGCTCCAGTAATAGTCAAGAAAAGGCAAAGCATTTCTAAAATGGCAAGCTGTTAAAAACAATGTACTTAAAACAGCTTAATAGGTATCTTACAACTTTCCTCCAAATAAATTTTTCACTGGCATTTTTATACAATTTTGCCAACAATCAGCACATGTTCAGAAGTTAAGTTTTTAATAGTGATTTTCAGTGACTGCCTTATCGGTATTTTTATTTGGGCTGGCTGTTTCAGTGGTTTATTGTAGATTTTTATAAGAATGTGCGGTGGCTTAGGACGCTGAGCTTGTCGATCAGAAGGTCAGCAGTTTGACGGGTCGAATCCCGAGTGCCGCGTGAGCGCCTGTTACTTGTCCCAGCTTCTGCCAACCTAGTTCGAAAGCACATAAAAATGCAAGTAGAAAAATAGGGACCACTATGGTGGGAAGGTAACAGCGTTCCGTGCGCCTTTGGCATCTAGTCATGCTGGCCACATGACCACGGAGACGTCCTCGGACAAGTGCTGGCTCTTCGGCTTTGAAACAGAGATGAGCACCGGCCCTAGAGTCGGAAACGACTAGCACGCATGTGCGGTGGAACCTTTACCTAACAGTAAATGGAGCAATATGAGCTTGCAAATATTAGAAAAAGGAAGTACAGGGTTCTATGCATACTTAGTAGTTAATACAAGGAAGCATAAAGAGGGCAGCTGCTGCTTGTATTCGTTATTAACTATGGTGTTAAGATGCAAATGGAAGATGGCAGCGAGGAAAAAAAAAAGGCCAACTGCAGGTTCCATAACAGTTGGGCTCACTCAGCTTCTGTAATTTGTAAGACGTTTTAGTGCATTATCCCAGCCAATTGCAATGTGTCCGGTGAACCACTCCGTTCGCCTGTTGCGAGTGTTTTGGGAACACTTAATGCTTTGGTATTCACCTGATATTTATGATCCGGGCTGCCTGCATGTTCTCTGCTTAGATAAAAAAGTCAGGTACGGTCACGAGCCTAATATATTAGGGTGGATGCTGAAGTATCTTATCATGTATAAGAAAATTAGAACGGGAACCAGCTGTGGAGGATTCGGTAGGATTACAAATTACGCAGGGCAAACATGGCTGGGCAGTCCCGGAAAATCAAATCAAGTGAGGTACTTGAAGAGAAGTTAGGCCAGGGGTAGGCAACCTCGGCTCTTTTATGACTCATGGACTTCAACTCCCAGAATTCCTGAGTCAGCATAGCTGACTCAGGAATTCTGGGAGTTGAAGTCCATGAGTCATAAAAGAGCCGAAGTTGCCTACCTGTGAGTTAGGCAATATCCTTCCGTCTGCTGAGTAAAAGTACAGTATTTGCGACAACTTTTAAGGGTAACGTCGGAGCCGCGCAAATTCAAATGGCTCCTAGAAAGCAAAAAAGAGCGCTGGCGTTTCGGTGTCTGCTGCCATCTAGTGGTCGACTGGTTATTTGCTACCCAAATCTAAACGACTCCATTTTCACAGGACGGGAAACCGAATTCTCTTTTCTAAAGATCGGGGACTCCTCTTGCTCTCTGTATACGCCTCTGCTACGGATGGCATAAGAGGCTGTGTCATGTGAATAGCGAGGAAAAAAAGGCCATCGAGGTGAACGAGAAACCACTTCTCACGCTAAAGGACGAGGTTGTCACTTGTACGCTTTTGATCTATCTCGCCCCGCCTTTTGCGGCTCTTGTTTTGGAGAAACGGGGTGGGGTCATTTTTGTGTCGGCGCAGCCCAGTCCCTTGAAGCTTTTTCCTTCCATACCTTAAAGACATCTAACCTTTTTGTGGATATATAAATGAGAAATATAGGAGCCTCATGTTGTTGCATCAGATGGCCTAATAAAGTTTAAGTGGCAGGTTTATTCAGTTCTTGGTTTGATAAACAGCAAGCAGTAGTTTACTCCTGGCAATAACATTCTAGAAATTGAAGTCCACATGTTGAAAAAGTAGAAAAATACTGGTTTAGGGCAATTTAATATAAGGTAAGTCATTTTTCTTGGCAAAAATATAGAAGTGATTTGTCACTTGTCTTTTATGGATTTTCAGTCTTGTCAGTATTTTGAAATTTCTTAATAGATGTTGATTAAAACCGTGCCCTTTAAAGCTATAGTCGAAATGGATTTTGTTGAGAAGCTTTGAAATTCCTATACCGTATTTTTTTAAAAAAGGAACAAAACATACAAAAATAGCTACAAAGTTGGTATAAACAAAGGAAAAACAGATCTGAAATAAGCAGGATTGTATCATTTGTGCTAGTATTAAGAAACTGTTCTTTCATCACGGCACAATAGGGTAACCTACTTAGTGCTAAGTTGTCCATCCGATTGTCTAAAACTGGTCTCCACATACTTTATGATCTGTAGAATGAAAACATACAAAGAAGCAGAGGTGTTTAGTGTATGAGGACATGTGTGTTTCCCAATAATAATATTGACCTAACATTTGATGCAGGACTGGCAGAGTTCAGCAAAACACAGACATATGATTAACATTGACCAACTGGGTGACTCACTTTCTTCAGCATTCATTGTTAAGACAGAAGGAATTTGTTAAGTTGTAGAAGAACCACGTTTATTGGAATAATCATCGGGTGCCTGCTTTAGAAGAAAGAGGGTCCCTGAACAACAGAAAAGCAAAGTTTTTCACAGAAGCTGAGGGCTAAAGGTGGTAAATCCTAGGGATCTGATTGGCTGGCCAATTTGGGAAAGCTAGCTAGGTCTTTCATTTGTATGTACTTGGAAGGAGTTCTGTTGTTAGGCAAAATGCTCCTTTCAGGAGGGTAGCAGAGCTGGGGAAGCCCTTCAGAGATGGAAAATTGAGGTTTTCAGTTAAGAAAATGGAAGGTTGGGATTTCTCTAGGTTGCAGTTTCTCTATAAAGGTTGCCCTTGGGCTATGCTGGGAGTCGGTGAAGAAGCTTCTATTTTCTGGTCTAGAGGGGATTGCAGGGAGCTTCCTCAGGGACTGAGAAGGGATTAGTTTGGATCTGATGGCAAAGAGTTTAACCTTGTTCATATCCAAAAGATGGTGTGAGAGTGTGTGTGTGTGTGGGGGGGGGAAGAAATGGGTATATTATACATTTTCTTTGTTAGGTTTATTTATTCCCACTACAAGATGGTCTACTACAGTGTTTTTGAGCCTCAGCAGTTTTAAGATGACCTTGAACGCAAATGATTTTGCTTTTATGTCATTAAAGCAATACAACAAGCTCACCACAGATTTTAAAGGAAACTATGATACATGGTTTTAGTTCTTCTGTTTCCTACTTTTCTGGATCAAGTTACGGAGTAGAAGCAAAAACCAAAACAATAAAAGCAGTTTTGGAACAATATCGGGCCAATGTAGACAGAAATTATAATGGAACACACCAGGGAGTAAGGGCACCTCAGTTCTATTGCTTAACCACAAAATCACATGTGTGTGTGTGTGTGTGTGTGTGTATGAGAGAGAGAGAGATTCAATTGAGAAAAAGCAGGTTCCAAATTGTTAAGCAACTTGAGTTGTCAAAATAAACCAAAGTTAAAGTAAACTACCACCTCTCAGTTCTCAGCCCCTACAGCTGTGTTCTTATCAGAAAATTGTCCTACAGATGTGAGCAAATGTTTATTTTACTTATGTCAGACGCTTCACATCAGGTTAGTGTTAAAGCCAGCAGCAGACCCATTTATTTTTCCCATTCCTTAAATTAGACTCAGTGCCATGCCTAACACTGTTCAGTTCTGTGTGATGTTTTCACTGGCGGAATTTATCAGACAGCCTGTGTTCTAATGGCTATATAAACTGAAAAAAGTTCTTGTTATTTGATTTCTTTCATACTTTATTATAGCATATGAGATTCAGAGATGGGAAATAAGAGAGACACAGCATCTTGAGGGTGAAGACCGTCTTCAGAAAGAGAAAGCAGAGCTGTGTCTTTGGGCATTCAGACTTAAGATTGTTGGCAGCATCTATCTTGGAAATGGTTATATCAGCATCACTTTATATTGGGTAGCATTTCAGTGCCTAAACATTTGGCGTACAATTGTTTTTCAGAAATTACCAGTCTGTTCTCATAGCTACAACTTACATGTGCAAGTTGTTTCTTTCATCAAGATAGGTTAAAAAGAGGAGCAAAGCTTTTGTCTTAACCATGTTAAGATTATAGAGAAGTTTATGATGCCTTGTAAGAGCTAAATCTTGGTATAAGGAGATGGTGGGAGATTGCATGTTGGAGACAATTCGCTCAGGAGTCACTAAAGAAAAGATGACAAGGAAAAGGGACGAAACAAAAATGATAATAATGCAGCTGTTGTTTTAGAGGGAAAAATTTCCCTGGGGCAGGGGTTATGTTATGATCACCAGTCATGTTTGTTATTTCCTTAACCATGTTTTCCAAGTAAGTCACATCTGGCTGGGCTTGTCTTAAGCTAGACCAAGCTGTGTGATGGCTGAACACTATTTAAATGCAGTAACTCTGGAAGGTGTACAACGATTACAATAACATATAACCCGTGATGTCCTGGCTAAAGCAACAGGTACACACACAACTCAACAGAGTTCACCCAAACTCCTGGCCGAACCCAAATGCTGGTGGAAATGGAGCTTTATGAAAGGCTAACAGGGTTAGATCATAGATTCAACCACAAAATAAGCTCAGTTGTGGAAAGATTTGGATTGGGTTAAAAGATACATGCGCACCGAGAAAGCTTTACTTGTGCAATAATTGCAGAAACCACTCAGTTTGAGACAATATAAAAAGATATGCTAAATTGCCCCAGTGCTCACATATTTTTACAGTGGCAGCAGCTGGCTGACAACCTGAAAACTGAGCGGGATTAACCTAGCTAGTTGGTCCTTCAGGGGGAAACATCAGGAACTCTCACGGTCATTGATTAGAGTTGGAAATTCATATCATAGGATATACATATGAATATAGTAGAATATAGCAAATTATTTCCATATTGTTCAAGTAGTTCATTTCTTTGAAGGTCCCAGGAATTAAGGTCAACCCAAAGAGGATTTTGCTTTACTTCACACAGACAACAAACATAGGATGCCTCCTTAATGACTTCAGGAAATATTGGTAATGCAAATTTCAACTGCCTTCAGAGCTGAAGAAGCTTCTTGGATGAGAAGCGAAATGTCTTCAAAGAAAAACAAGGAAGTCTAATTGCCTCATGAAAAAGCATCTTTGGGACAACTATGAGCTGGATGACTAAGAATCTCCATTGACATGCAAATGTCTACAGTTTTCTCCTAAAAAAAGATAAAGAAAAATTACATGGTTGCTCTCCATCTAAGCTTTTTCTGAGTGATATTTTTTCACTTACTAGATCTTTGCTTCCCCCTTTAGGTCAGGGGTGTCAAACTGCCGGCCCATGGGCCAGACACGTCATGACAAAACTGTGCCCACCCCATTCATTCCTGGCGATGGGGAAAAAGCTCCGATATTTCGTGCGACGTCACATGACGTGTGAGTTTGACATGTCTGCTTTAAAGGATCTTGATGCATGACTACACTAAATAAAATAAATTCTGGTTATTTGGCTACATAGTTCTTCATTCATTTCAATCCACTTGGATGCTTTTGAATGCTGAGAAACAAATGTCTTGACAACAATGGACAGCTGTCTCCTCTTGACTTGCTGTGGAAATTGACACCTTTTGTAATAATACTTATGTCTTCCAAATGTGAATAGTATCTTACCTATTTGTTTGACAAATCTGTTTTGTAGAAGGGCATCCATTGCAAATCATGGATCAAAACGATTAGCTCAGATTAGTTTTTGTCAGATTCATTTCAGCTGCTGAACTGAATGTCAGTGTTCAAGGGCTGGACCTCAACAGCCACCAGATGGCAGTGCAGGATTATGTTTCTTGATTTTCAAGCACTTGGAAGTTAGATATTCTTGCTTGTCCTTTGGCCAACCAAATGTTTCATGGTTGCACTGCCATTTGAACCAGGGAGTTTCTGCTTCATAACTCATACTCCTGGATATCACAAAGGGTATGAATAATTTGCCAAAATGATTATTTTAACTAAAAATGTTTGTAGTTTTTAACCAGACTGCAATATTTTTAGTATGCCAATGATAATTGTCACTCATGCCTTGGTCACTACTGCAGTGTGCTTTGCATGGGATTGCCCTTGTATCTGACCAAAAGCTACAACTGGTCAAGATGGTCAGTGCCCTTGGTTTGCCCATATTGCATTTCTGCTCCATTGGTGCTCTGTTTTGCTCCAGGTCATTTCAAGACACTGGTTATCACCTTTAAACCCCTCCATGGCATCAGACCAGGCTATTGGTGGGACTGCTTCTCCCTGATGATATCTGCCTGTCCTACCAGATCAAATAAAAATAATAATAATAAATCAGTTTTGGTCACCACATTACAAAAAAGTAGAAACAAGGTTAATGGCAAAGCACATCCACCAATCAAAAAAGAGGGATTTTCAACAACAAACTCATGGAACAGGTGATTGATACTATTGTGGTATGCAATACATGTTCCATGTATGTGCTTATGCCCAAAGAACACCCAAATTATACATGCATTAAATGTAAACTATGTGAATACTAGAGGAAAAAGGGATCTAGAGGCAACTCTAGCCAAACTCCAATCTATGCAAGAAAGCTATACCCAAACCAAAACAAATAATGAACCAATAATTCCCAGAGGATCTGACCCTACTGATAAACCCTTGGAGGAAGACAAATGGAGGTATGTCACACATAGAAGGAAACACAATAATCAAAGAAAGAAGCAGCATATATCTAACAAACCCCTAGTGCCCAATCTAATCCAACCAGAAGCAGCCCCATTAAAACTGAGCAATTGATTTCTCCTCCTAGATGGAAATACACAGACCCACAACCTCCTCTTCAAAGAAAACCTGCAGACACCTAGCAAAGAAATAACACCAAATATCTCTTTAAAAGTTACATCAACAAACACACCTGAGATAAGCAGAAAATCACCTCAGACTGCACCCCTCCAAAAAGGAAGACGAGTGTTGGTGATAGGAGATTCTATCCTCAAAGGAACAGTCAGCCATCTGCAGACCAGACATACAATCCAGGGAGGTATGTTGTCTCCCTGGAGCAAAAATCAAAGACATGGCTGAGAATCTAATCAAAATAATTAGGCCCACAGATTAGTACCCTTTCCTACTCCTTCACATTGGGACAAATGACACAACAAAGAACCTGAGCACAATATGGAAAGTCTATAATCAACTAGGCAATAAAGTTAAGGAGCTAGGAGCACAAGTAGTGTTCTCATCAGTACTCCCAACAAAAGGCCAACACTCATTGAGAGAAAAAAGAATTTTAGAAATAAACCACTTGCTAAAGGGTTGGCGTCGCCAAGAAAACTGGTTTACGCGAAGGACTCCTGGCAAGAGATGGGCTGCACCTCATGAAAACAGGGAAAAATTACTCAGAAAAAGACTGGCCCAACTCATTAGAAGGGCTTTAAGCTAAAATTGAGGGGGAACGGTGACCAATCTTTAGAATCCTTAGAACACAAAACCAATCATAAATCTCAAGAAAACAAATCAAACAATGAGGTAGGGAGTGATGAGAAAAAAATAAAAACTCAAATAACAACTGGGAGATCCAGGAAACATACCTACAGACAGGCATAAAAGTCTTGAATGTTTATATACTAATGCTCAAAGCTTGGGGAACAAACAGGATGAACTAGAAGCAATAGTACACGAAGTCAGGTATGACATAGTTGTCATTACAGAAACCTGATGGGGCGAAACCCATGACTGGAATGTACTGATGGATGGATACAAATTGTTCAAAAGAAACATATCTACAAAAAGAGGAGGGGGAATTACACTATATGTAAGAGAATACTACATACTGTATCTACAGAAATGCACATGGTCAGAGATAAAATCCCTCCAGAATGTACGTACATGGGTCAATATAAAAGAGAAAAAAAGTGACATTACCATAGGTGTATATTACAGGCCACCCAACCAATCAGAAGAAATAGATGAACTCTTTGCCAACCAGTTAACAAATGTATGTAGGAAGCATACCACAGTAGTAATGGAAGACTTAAACTACCCTGATATCGGCTGGGAGACAAACTCTTCAGCGAGCGGGAGATCAAACAGATTCCTAACCAATCTAGCTGACAACTTTGTCATCCAAAAGGTAGAGGAGGAAACTAGAAGTAAAGCTATACTGGACCTAATACTTATTAATAAAGAAGAAGTGATGGAGTTGAAGTTGCTGGAACCTTGGGTGAAAGTGACCACGTCATACTGGAATTTAACATAATGCAAACACAAGCAATAGAAAATAATTCAACCTGTGTCTTAAACTTCAAAAGAGCTGATTTTAACAAACTCAGAGAGAACCTAGGAAACATTCCACGGATGAAAATCCTAAAGGGGAAAACAACTCAAGAAGCGTCGGAAACTCTGTGCAGCCATGCTGGTTTCTTCTTGAATTTTCTTATTTTTCTTTTTCAGTGGTATTGTGCTGGACTGGCCTTTTATGATAGTATTTTTCAAAGACCTCTCTGACAAACTGAAAGAAAAAAAGACAAGTACAAAAAATGGAAAGAAGGACACATAACTAAGGCTGATTATCAGCAGACAGTCAGAACATGCAAAGATGAAGTCAGGGAAGCAAAGGCTCAGAATGAACAAAGACTTGCAACAGAAATCAAGGATAAGAAAAAGGGTTTCTTTCAACATATAAATAACAAGGGATAAAAGTCAAGGAAACTGTAGGTCCACTAAAGAGACAGGTTGGCAAGGAAGTAACAGATAATAGGGAGAAAGCAGTGCTGCTTAACTTATTCTTTGCATCAGTCTTCACCCAAAAAGGAATTACAGCCCAACATACAAAAAAAACCAACCTACTGCAAAAGACAGACTAGAAACAAAAATTAAAATAAGCAAGAAAATAATAAGAGAGCTCCTATCCAACCTTGATGAATATAAATCACCATGACCCAACAGATTACATCCCAGAGTTCTGAAGGAGCTGGCAGATGTTATCTCAGAACCATTGTACCATATCTTTCAAAAATCCTGGAGCACCGGAGAAGTACCTGAGGATTGGAAAAAGGCTGATGTGGTTCCCATCTGCAAGAAAGGAAAAAAACAACAACAACCAAACCCAGGACAATACAGACCAATCAGTCTAACATCAATACCTGGGAAGATCCTGGAAAAGATAATCAAAGAATAGATCTGCGAACAACTAGAAGCAAAGTTTTAACTGGTAGCCAGCACAGGTTTGTTAAGAACAGATTGTGCCAAACCAATCTTATTTCATTCTTCAATAAAGTGACTAAATTAGTGGACCAGCAAAATGCTGTGGACATAGTATACTTAGATTTCAGAAAGGCATTTGACAAAGTAGACTACAATCTACTGCTTGGTAAGCTAGAAGTGGAATAGATAACATCACCACCAGATGGATTTGTAGCTGCCTGACAAAACGTACTCAATGAGTATTCCTCAATAGTACTACATCCACATGGATAGAAGTAAGCAGTGGGGTACCACAAGGCTCCATCTTATGCCCAGTACTCTTCAATATCTTTATTAATGACTTAGATGAAGGAATACAAGGGGAACTCATCAAATTTGCAGATGACACTAAACTGGCAGGAATAGCCAACACCCCAGAAGAAAAGCTCAGGATCCAAAAAGATCTTGACAAAGTTGAACAATGGGCCCTATCCAACAAAATGGGTTTTAATATGGAGAAAAGCAAAGTATTACATTTAAGTCAGGAAAAACCAAAGTTATAAGTACAGATTAGGTGAGACCTGGCTTAAAAACAGTAACCTTGGAGTCCTAGTGGACGATCACTTGACTATGAGCCAGCAGTGTGCAGCAGCAACCAAAAAAAGCTAATACAATCCTGGGTTTTATAAACAGAGGCATAGAATCAAGATCACGCAAAGTATTAGTACTGCTTTATAAAACCCTAGTAAGACCACACCTGGAATATTGCAACCAATATTGGTCACCATACTACAAAACAGATGTTGAGACCTTGGGAAAAAATCAGAGAAGAGCAACTAAGATGATCAAAGGCCTGGAGACTAAAACATACGAAGAACAGCTGCAGGACTTGGGTTTGGCTAGTCTAAAGAAAAGAAGAAATAGGGGTGACATGATAGCAGTATTCCAGTATTTGAGGGGCTGCCACAAAGAAGAGGGGGTCAAATTATTCTCCAAAGCACCAGAGGCAAGACAAGAAACAATGGTTGGAAACTGATCAAAGAGAGAAGCAACCTGGAATTACGGAGAAACTTCCTAACAGTGAAGCCAACTAACCAGTTGAACAGCTTACCTTTAGAAATCATGGGCGCTCCATCGCTGGAGATTTTTAAACAGAGACTGGATAGTCACTTGTCTGAGATGGTATAAGTTCTCCTGCTTGAGCAGGGGGCTGGACTAGAAGACTTCCAAAGTTCCTTCCAGATTCTATTCTATTCTATTCTATTCTATTCTATTCTATTCTATTCTATTCTATTCTATTCTATTCTATTCTATTCTATTCTATTCTATTCTATTCTATTCTATTCTACAGTATTCTATTCTATTCTATTCTATTCTATTCTATTCTATTCTATTCTATTCTATTCTATTCTATTCTATTCTATTCTATTCTATTCTATTCTATTCTATTCTACAGTATTCTATTCTATTCTATTCTATTCTACTCTACTCTACTCTACTCTACTCTACTCTACTCTACTCTACTGTTGAGACTTTGGAAAAAGTGCAGAGAAGAGCAACCAAGATGATTAAAGGCCTGGAGACTAAAACACATGAAGAATGGTTGCAGGATTTGGGTTTGGCTAGTCTAGAGAAAAGAAGGATTTGGGGGAACATGATAGCAGTATTCCAGTATTTAAGAGGTTGCCACAAAGAGGAGTGGGTCAACTTACTTTCCAAAGCACCAGAAGGCAAGACAAGGAACAATGGACGGAAACTACTCAAGGAGAGAAGCAACCTGGAATTAAGGAGAAACTTCCTAACAGTGAGGACAACCAATCAGCGGAACAGCTTGCCATCAGAAGTTGTAAGTGCTTCATCACTGGAGGCTTTTAAGAGGTGACTGGGCAGCCACCTGTCTGAAAATCTATAGGGTCTCCCGTTTGAACAAGGTCCTTCCAGCTCTATTGTGATTGATTGAAATTTATTTATTTATTTATTTATTTATTAAATTTTTAAATACAGTGGGTACACTACAGTTTTTTTTTCTTTTAAATGTTCCCATCTTTTTCTTGGATGCCCCTGACCCCTAGACTACAGCATCCTTCCTCTTGAGATCCACCCCCTTAACTTCCCCAGCCTTTACCCCAAATACTAGGGATAGGGAAAAATTGAAACTGAAACATAGTGCTTTTGGTTGCAGCAAGGTTGTGGCACTAGGATTCTTTATTTCTGTTTTCGTTTCGTTTCGTTTTTGTTTAGCTTTTATCTTTTTAAGTGCTGCTTGGTTTATATAATCTTTGTGAGCAGCCCGGAGTTGTGATTCTAGGATGAGAGACCACACAAGTATTATTTATAAATAAATAAATATAAGCAAGCAAGCAAGCAAACACACACATTTCTCCCTAATTTCATTCCCAGACACATATTTAAGTCATGGGAAGTGAGCAAATTTAATGAGACCAGAGATTGAAGATGGCTAACATAAGGATGCTGTTGAGCTGGGTTCTAGTTCTGCTGATTACTTATATATCACCACAGCGACAATATGGAAGGAATTTGCCATAGCCTTGAAGTGTTAGTATCACTTTATACTTCATGGGTAAGAACACGCTTGGAATGCTGCATCCAGTTTTGGTCAGTATAAAAGGACCCCTGAAAGAGTGCAGAAAAAAACAGAAAGAGTGCAGAAAAGAGCAAGAACAATGATTAAGGGATTGGAGGCCAAAGCATACAATTAACAGTTGTGGGAACTGGATAAATCTGGTCTAATGAAGAGGACTAGGGGGTGACATGATGTTCTGTACCAGCCTGCTACCGGCCCTGCAGAAAAGGCAACCCCTTTACAAACGGCAAGAGGCTGGAAAAACGTCTGCCAAATTTATTACTAACAAAAACAAACAAGACACGAACCAAGATACAGGAGCTTTGAAACACTATCTGAGCGGTTGCTTTCAGCAAACCAGCCCTCCCCCACACATTCCCTTTATAAAGAGTTCAGGGCGTGGCCTCTCTCTGCCTCCTTCCGAGAAGCCCCACAGCCTTCCTCTGTTTACTCCTACTTGACTGCCTCCTGCGTCGGGCGTCCTTGAACAGGGCCAGCTGTGGGTCATCTTCATCCACACTGTCAGGCTCACACAGCTGGGTCTCCATGGTGACCAAGTGGGAGGGGCCTGCCTGAGGGCTATCATCAGCAAGATCTTCAACACCCCCCTCCTCCTCTGAGTCGTCCGACCCAACTGCCGAACCCACAGGCTGACCCTGAATCACAACACATGATAGCAGTCTTCCAATATTTGAAGGGCTGTCATAGAGAAGAGGGGATTGACTATTCTCCAAAACACCTGAGGGCAGGACAAGAACTAACTGATGGAAGCATACTAAAAAGATATGCTATCTAGAATTAAAGAGCAATTTTCTGTCAGTGAGAACAATTAATCAATGAAACTGCTTGCCTTTAGAACAGGCATGTCAAACTGCCAGCCCATGGGCCGCATGCATCGCACCGAAACCACGCCCATCCCATTGCCGGCAATGGGGGAAAAGTCACAATACGTCATACACATGACGTTGCGAGTTTGACATGCCTGCTTTAGAAGTTGTGGATGCTCCATCACTTGAGGTTTTTAAGAAGAGATTAGACAGCCATTTGACTGAAATGATATAGGGTTTCCTGCTTAAGCCGGGGAGGGGGGGGTTGGACTAGAAGATCTCCAAAATCCCTTCCAACTCTATGATTCCAACTCTATTTTTTTTCAACTTCCAAGTCTAGCATACAGTCCAGGAGTTTAAGATTTAAGATTTAAGATTTATTGAGATTTTTATACCGCCCTTCTCCCAAAGGGACTCAGGGCGGTTCACAGGGCATAAATATAAACAACAGTACAAACATTAAAAGATAATTAAATTAATGCCCAAGTTAAAACCAGAATAATAAAACAAACCTATAAAAAACCCAAGTACCCCCATCAGGCCAGACCCGCTAGTTCGAATAAATGGGTCTTCAACCCGCGACGGAAGGATCGGAGGTCTGATGCCATCCGGAGCTCAACCGGCAGTTGGTTCCATAACGCCGGAGCACCCACAGAGAAGGCCCTCCCCCTGGGGGCCACCAGTCGACATTCCTTGACAGGAGGCACCCTGAGGAGGCCCTCTCTGTGGGCGCGCACAGGGCGGAGGGGAGTCGACGCCGGCAGCAGGTGGTCCTCGAGGTATCGCGGACCCATGCCATGTAGGGACTTAAAGATCATAACCAAAACCTTGAACCTTACCCGGAAGACAACTGGTAACCAATGCAGCTCACGGAGCAAAGGTGTAACATGGGAGTACCGGGAAACTCCCAAGACAACTCTCGCGGCCGCATTCTGTACCAGTTGGAGCCTCCGAGTAGTCTTCAAGGGAAGTCCCATGTAGAGAGCGTTACAGTAGTCTAGGCGAGAGGTCACGAGCGCATGAGTGACCGTACACAAGGCCTCCCGGTCCAGATAGGGCCGCAACTGGCGCACCAGGCGAACCTGGGCAAAAGCCCCCCTAGTCACGGCCACTATGTGATCCTCCAAAGTGAGTCGTGAATCTAGGAGGACTCCCAAGTTGCGAGCCCTATCCACAGGGGGTAAAAGCTCACCCCCCATAGAAAGAGGTGGAACATCCCAGGTGTCTCGGGAAGCCGGAATGTACAGCCACTCAGTCTTGTCAGGGTTGAGTTGAAGTCTGTTCCTCCCCATCCAGACCCGAACCGCCTCCAGGCAACGGGACATCACAGCGAGGGCATCACTGGGGTGGTTTGGGGTCGAAATAAAAAGTTGGGTATCATCAGCATATTGATGATACCCAACTCCAAAACCACGAATGATCTCACCCAGCGGTTTCATATAGATGTTGAACAGGAGAGGCGAGAGGACCGACCCCTGAGGAACTCCACAAGCGAGAGTCCTAGGGGTCGACCTCTGCCCCCCTGCCAACACCGACTGCGAGCGTCCCAGGAGATAGGAGGAGAACCACTGAAAAACCGTGCCTCCCACTCCCAATCCCCTGAGACGCTGCAGCAGGATACCATGGTCGATGGTATCGAAAGCCGCCGAGAGGTCTAATAGGACTAGGACAGAGGAATACCCCCTATCCCGAGCCCTCCAGAGATCATTCACCAGAGCGACCAATGCCGTCTCCGTGCTGTGCCCGGGCCTGAAACCCGATTGGTAAGGGTCCAGATAATCCGCTTCATCCAGGACCAGAGGGAGCTGATGCGCCACCACACTCTCAACAACCTTCGCAAGAAAGCGAAGGTTGGAGACTGGACGAAAGTTGTTCAATACAGCTGGGTCCAAGGCAGGCTTCTTGAGGAGAGGTCTCACCACCGCTTCCTTCAAGACGGTGGGGAAATTACCCTCACTCAAAGAAGCAGATATAACCGCCTGGAGCCAGCCTCGTGTCCTCTCCCTAGCTGCATAAACCAGCCAAGAAGGGCACGGGTCCAATAAACATGTGGTGGAACTCAGCTTCCCCATAATCCTGTCCACTTCATCAGGGGTCACAGAATCAAACTCCTCCCAGATAACATTGACAAGACCGCCCGTGTCCTGATCGTCAGACTCTGCCCAGCTGGAGTCCAAACCGGTCCGAATCCGAGCGATTTTATCCGACAGATGTTGACCAAACTCCTCGGCACGACCCTGCAAGGGATCCTCCCTCACCTCCTGATTAAGAAGGGAGCGAGTCACCCTAAACAAGGCGGCCGGGCGATTATCTGCGGACGCGATGAGGGTGGAGAAGTAATTACACCTCGCCTCCCTCATCGCAGCGAGATAAGACCTAATGTAGGTTCTTAACCGCAATCGGTCGGGTTCAGATCGGCTGGACCTCCAGCAGCTCTCTAGGCCCCGTTTCCGACGCTTCATCTCCCGGAGCTCCGCGGAGAACCATGGAGCTCGCTGGGATCTGCGCCGGGTCAGGGGCCGCAAGGGTACAACCCGGTCGAGTGCCTCAGTGGCTGCCCTTTCCCAGGCTTCCACTAAGGCATCCGCCGAGCTGTGAGCAATGGAGGCAGGTGGAGACCCCAGCGCCGCTTGGAATCTCTCAGGATCCATTAGGCGTCTGGGGCGGTACCATCTAGTTGGCTCCGTACCTCCACGGCGGGGGGTGGCAAAATGGAAGACCAGCCGCAGGAGGTGATGATCGGTCCATGACAGGGGCATAATAAATGGAAAGCCCCCACCAAGATCATCCAACCACCGTCCAGATAAGAAAATCAGGTCAAGGGTGTGGCCTCCCTCATGAGTTGGCTCAGAAATTACCTGCGTCAGGTCCATGGCCGTCATGGAAGCCATGAACTCCCGAGCAAGCTCAGATGAACCTCCCAGGGATGGTAGGTTGACGTCTCCCAAAACTATAAGTTTGGGGAACTCAACCACCAACCCTGAGAGGACATCGAGCAGCTCGGGCAGGGCTGCCGCTACGCGACTAGGCGAAATGTACACGAGCAGCAAGCCCAACTGCGCCCCAGAGCCAAATCTCATGAAGAGAGACTCACACCCGACTATCTGAGGAACGGTGGTCTCCCGCGGACATAAGGTCTCCCTAACGATCACCGCCACACCCCCACCCCTACCCTGAGCTCGAGGCTGGTGTAGCACCCGGAAGCCTGGTGGGCAAAGATCAACCAAAGGGACCCCACCCTCTGGGCCCAACCAAGTCTCCGTGATGCAAGCCAGGTCCGCATGCTGCTAGTTCCCTAGCAGTCTTTCATTCAAGTATCATCCAGGCCCATCTGTGGTTAGACAAGATTGGCTGAGTGCTGATACCTGCTGAGGCTTCCTAAAATGGTGACATTAGATTCAAAGCAAGCTCACAAAGCAGAAATAGTTCTGCCAGTATGAAGAAAAAGGTAGCCGCAAACAGAAATTATTGAATGGCCCAAAGCCATTGGTGATTCTCTGGTGAAGGGAAGAAGTTGGTTTTCTGGTGCAGAGGTTGGTTTTAATGATTCTTGTCTATAGAACAGGTGCCATTTTGACTTTTGATAAAAGAACAGTGATTCCACTGGTATGGGAAGTGGATAGAAGATATAAATCTCTCATCTTAAACATTATTGTTAAGGGAAAGAAAGCTCCCAGTTTGATCTGAAGCCAACAGCACTTGGCTTTGCATCAGAATGTATAATTCAGGTTACAGTAACAAGAGAGTAATTATGCCCCAACAGATGCCTGTGGTAGCTTTTTTGCACTTTATTTTTCCATTATGCCCAAGGACATTGCTGAAGTCATACATGCCTCCAAGCCATAATGTGATTCATTTGATTTTCAATTAGTAGGTTATGTGGCTCCAATCACTGTAGTTTGAAAATTAGAGTTTACAGCTGGCTGCTGCATGAACTCAGCCAATTGGGGTTTATTCAGCAAACAGTGCTTAATGCAATGTGTGGATCTAAGGAACAAGTTTATCTTTGAGACAAAGTTTGTTGAGGTAAAATGAGCGATCAAGGTTTGTTGTTGCATGGCTTTCATATCAATTGACAGCTGAACAGGTGAAACTCCTGGAAGGAGGATGGGGGAATGTTTTTTGCAACCTTTTCCAAGATAAGGATTGCACTTAGTCCAAGGGAAATATGCTCCAAAAATGCTGAGTGGTTAGGATAAAAAGAAAATTGGGTATAGTTTACTTTTAAATTGAATTAAAATTAAATACGTACAGTCCATTTGAATACATTTCAGTCATGTGTATACTAATTTCTCTCTATTGTCACATAAAAAACAACAATTAGTGGTAATTTTTAAAGAGGGCTTTCATGAGCTACAATTGGCCTTAGGCCTCAGGTTATAAAGCTCGGCAGTAAACTTAATTCAAAAGAGATTGAGAGAGAGAGAGAGAGGAGAGAGAGAGAGAGAGAGAGAGAGGGAGAGAGAATAGAAACTGTACAGGCAACTGGGGAAAATTCAGGCCTAGGCATTCCATTCCATTCTCCAGAGTGGCTGTCACTTGGGGGAAAATTGACTTGTTTTAATTACACTTGAAGGCCACCATCATTAGAAACAAAAAACGTTTATTGTTTTATACCCATCTGTTCATTTTGACAGCAAGGGGTGACAAAGGAAGTCATTATTTGTTCAAAGGAGTCTTTGGGGAAATGTTATTGTAAACAGAACTAACAAGATTAGTACCAATTGGGGAAAGCATATTCTGTCCACCACAGGGATATGTCTTTTAACCAGTTAAAGCCTTCCTAGTGGCATTATGGAGAATGTATCCTTACAAACAGTTTTTCTCCAGTGATGATTAGAAAAATGCCTCCAAGCTCCCTTCCAACACTATTGTTCTATGTTCTATGTCTACAAACTGGGCAGGGCATTCTTGAGGAATATATAGGAATCAACTTTTATATAGCTTTCTTCAATCTTGACTCTTTGGAGATTCCTGTGTTGGGGGAAATTGCTGTTCTCATCTCAGTTGTTGTGTTCTTTAGTAATGGAAGGAGATAATCCTCAGTAAAGCCCACATTATTTGTTCTGGTTCTAGTTTCTAACAGGCAGTGCAATGACTGTATTGTCATGTGGGATATGAAAGATGGCAGTTCTGTCTTCCCTAAAAGACTTAAACTGGATGCATCCCATGAAAGATGTATCTGCCATGTCCTCTAAAAAGATGAACATTAACAGAAGCTGCTTTTTATACCAAAACGTACCTAGTGGGATTTGTGAATTCCTCTAATCTATGTCTTTCTTTCTTGCACATTACAAAAGCACACCTGAAAGCACGCCTTTCCTACTATATTCGATAATATATCGTATATATCAGGGGTCTTCAACCTTGCCGACTTTAAGACTTGTGGAGTTCAACTGCCAGAATTCCCTTTGCTTTGCTGGCTGAGGAATTCTGGGAGTTGAAGTCCACAAGTCTTAAAGTCGCCAAGGTTGAGGACCCCTGGTATATATAATATCCTGTGTATGCAGGAGAGGATACAGATCAATAATATCTACAACACTTGTCTAAAATCTCCATTAACCATTTTTGGGAAATGAGCCTTGCATCCAGTACCTATAACTGTTAATCAAATCATAATATATTTCTATCAGGGAAAAGGAGGGTTATTTTCAAAGCCATAAAATGTGCATGGCTTCATCCATTTGGTTTGACAGTCTTATCTGAAGAACTAGAAAGCGCTTCCAGGGAGGTGTGGAGAACTAAAAACATCTTTGAAAGAGCAAAGACCGACTGCAGCAAAAACTGAAGAACTGGTGAGCGGACCAGTTATAAACACTTTTAGATTTCAGGCCTCCAGAGTATCAGAGGCAATAGAAATCCTCAATGGCTGGCTGTAGTCCCATCCAGGAGCATTCCCACTCACATTCCTGTATGACAACTAGAGGTTTGTATCTTCCTTCTGCAGACCAAAGCTTATGAAGCCAAAATGCTAGAAGGACAAATTTTAAAAGTCTACATATAAAAATATTCTGGACCTAAATGAGTATTATTAGAAAATGTTAGTTGCGAAGTCATGTCCGACCCATCGCAACCCCACGGACAACATTCCTCCAGGCCTTCCTGTCCTCTACCATCTTCTGAAGTCCACACCTACTGCTTCAGTTTCCATCCAGCCACCTCATTCTCTGTCGTCCCCTTCTTCTCTTGCCCTCAACCTTTCCCAGAATTAATAATAATAATAATAATAATAATAATAATAATAATAATAATAATAATAATAATAATAATAATAATAATAATAATAATAATAATAATAAGTTGGAAGGGACCTTGGAGGTCATCTAGTCCAACCCCCTGCTCAGGCAGGAAACCTTATACCATTTTAGACTCTTCTCCAGTGAGTCCTTGCTTCTCATTAGGTGGCCAAAGTATTTGAGTTTCAACTTCAGGATCTGGCCTTCTAAAGAGCAGTCAGGGTTGATCTCCTCTAGGACTGACCGGTTTGATCGCCTTGCAGTCCAAGGGACTCGCAGGAGTCTTCTCCAGCACCATAGTTCAAAGGCTTCAATTCTTTGGCACTCAGCCTTTCTTATGGTCCAACTTTCACAGCCATACATTGCAACTGGGAAGACCATAGCCTTGACTATATGCACTTTTCTTGACAGGGAGATGTCTCTGCTTTTTAGTGTGCTGTCTAGATTTGCCATGGCTTTCCTCCTGAGGAGCAAGCGTCTTTTAATTTCTTGGCTGCAGTCCCCGTCTGTGGTGATCTTGGAGCCCAGGAAAATAAAATCTGTCACTACCTCCATTTCTTCCCCATCTATTTGCCAGGAATTGAGAGGGCCAGATGCCATGATCTTGGTTTTCTTAATGTTTAGTTTAAACCCAACTTTTGCACTCTCCTTCTTCTTCTTAGAAAATAGGGATTATTTAATAGCAGTAATGACAGAATTACGATTCTCCCTGATCTCAGCTTCCAGTTCCTTTTTAAAAACAAAAACCACGTGGATTACTTTATGGTACAATTGTAGATTTATTATTTCTTTGCTGTTCATTCCCAGGGCTGCTTTTATGCCATAAATATTGATCTTATTGCACTGAATTCCATCCATTATTGTTTGCTAGAAAAACATGAAGGACATGAAATCAGCAGAGCAATATGAGAGTTGTTGTTGTTAGCTGCAAAGTCGTGTCCGACCCATCGCAACCCTATGGACAACGTTCCTCCAGGCCTTCCTGTCCTCTACCATCTTCCGGAGTCCATTTAGGCTCACGCCTACTGCTTCAGTGACTCCATCCAGCCACCTCATTCTCTGTTGTCCCCTTCTTCTCTTGTCCTCAATCTTTCCCAGCATTAGGCTCTTCTCCAGTGAGTCCTTCCTTCTCATTAGGTGGCCAAAGTATTTGAGTTTTAGCTTCAGGATCTGGCCTTCTAAAGAGACTACCATCCTCTATATTTGCTCAGCAGACTCTATGACATCAAAGCCTTGGAATCAGACCAAAGCCATATCCGGTCCAGTCCTCAGTGGCTAACCAGAAGCCCTGTGAAGCCCAAAAATGTAATAGTAACATCTCACTTATGTTCTCTATCAACTGATATTCAGAAGTGGTTGAAGTACCTCTAGTACATTCAGTGAAGTGTCTTTTCTAATATATTTATGTAGAATTGCAGCCTAAAAGTGTTAAACAGAAGTAGTTAATTTATCACCCATATATATATATTGCCTTTTGGACATATATAAGTGATATGGCACCCTGGTGTTCCTCTCATACTCCCTGTCAAGTTACCACTCAAAGTTCAGTAGCCTATTATCAAACTGCTCCCCAAAGGAAAATCAGAATTTCTGTCGTCTTACTATTAATGACATTGAAAACACCATGATCTGCTCTGTTTTTTCTTTGAAAGAAAGGGGTCAAAATAAAATAAAGGTGTATTTGCCGCCAAAGGCAGGGAGACCACAACCATGTTAAATACTGTGTAGATAGATAGATAGATAGATAGATAGATAGATAGATAGATAGATAGATAGATAGATAGATAGATAACCTTTATTGTCATTTTTACTGTGGGCACAATGGCACACATTAAAAATGAAATTTAGTTGCTTGCTCTCAAAGTGTACACACATAACACACATTTAAACATACTATATACAACATATAGAGAGACCTACACCCTTACATATAAGGAGGGCTTTTTTTGTCATAGAACGCTCAGAACGGAGTTCTGGCACCTTTTTTGGATGGAACCTTGTAGGGTAGGCAAGGTGGGTTGTATGACATATGTGAGTTCCAGCACATATTTTCTTTTACAAAAAAAGCACTGCATATAAGTAACGTATAAATATTAATCACTGTCCATCTTGAATACATAACGGAAGGAGGAAACTTTAGAGTTCACAAGGTTAATACTGTATGGAACGAAACTGTGACTGAATCTGGATGTTTTGCTTCGGATACTACGGAGCCTCCTCCCAGAAGGTAACAAGGAGAGGTTGTGTAGCGTCCCAGACAATCTTGCAGACCCTGCTCAAGCAACGCTTATATACTATGTCCTGGATGGGAGGGAGGGAACTGCCAATAATCTTTTCAGCCATCCTCACCACTCTCTGCACCGCCTTCCTGTCTGAAGCAGTGATGCTTCCAAACCAGCCTGTGATGCTGTAAGACAGGATGCTCTCGATCGTCCCCCTGTAGAAAGTGGTAAGGACAGGGGAAGAAGGAAGATGCGCTTTTCTCTGCTTCACCAAGCGACCAAGCCAAGCCAGGTGTGAAGGAATATGTATGGGAAGTTACAGGTTTGTAAATTCATGTATCCTTCTAGATGTGAAATGTCCCCACTAAGGTAAAAAGTAAAAAAAATATGACTAGAATATTTATAGGTGGTAGGATTTATGTTCTTTTTGAATGACATCATGAGGAAAGAGGCAAAAGTCTTTCATCATTTTCACTTCTCCAACAGCCAAAAGTAAGACTGGAGGAACATGGCTATTCTGCAGACATAGAAAAACAAATACTTTTGTATATGAACAGATTTAGATGTGTACATACTCAGGCGCTTGAAAATTACAGAAGGAGACTGACTTTAACATTAATTGCAACATTCACATGTCTTATTCTTTGGCTTTTTGAGACTGGTTACAGGTATTTATGATTTCCACCAATAAGAGTTCTTTGGGTACTGTATAAAGTTGGTTAGCTTTCTTCCAAGGGATGTTCAGCAGAAGCATTAATCTATGACTCCCAGCATGCTGGTTAGTAGAATGCTAGCTGGGGACAGCAGGAGGTTGAACATTTAAAACTGGGGAAGGACTTTTCCTGCAGTTCACATATCTGAGCTTACATAAGTGTTCTGTATGATTCTAAATATAATTCTGTATATAATCTAGCACCAAATACTACCAGATACCCCACATTTCTGTCTCTCGGTTAATCAAATTCTAATTTAAATTTAATGTCAGGATTGATCTGAGACCTGTATGAAACTTGCAGTGCTGTGAACAGATTGTTCACATGCTTCTGAGTCTCTATAGCTCCCAGAAAATCAACAGCCAATCAGCACTTCAATTTTCTAACCAATCACTGAGCACAAGAACAATAAGCCAATTAGTACTTATGTGATACCAGTTACTAAGTGTCTCATCTTCCTTTTCATTGTTCACATACAGTCACACTTCCTTTTTTGTGGAAAAGAGAAAGAAAGAAAGAAAAGAGAAAGAAAGAAAGAAAGAAAGAAAGAAAGAAAGAAAGAAAGAAAGAAAGAAAGAAAGAAAGAAAGAAAGAAAGAAAGAAAGAAAGAAAGAAAGAAAGAAGAATCTGTGGAAAAACCTCCTTTGCTGTTCAAGCTGCTTTTGGTGATTTGACAGCTACTCTTTATTTGGATCACACGCCATTTATGCCACCACAGCAGTATTACAGGAACTGGGAGCCTAGCCAAGTAAAACATGCTTTCTGGTGACAGGGCTGCCCCCGATGGTACACAGGGCAGGCATTCCTTGAAAATGAAAATAAGGCAGTGATCCAATGCTACTTCTCTGGTGATAGGCACTGCTTGAAAAATGCAAGCTCCTTCTCTGTGCATGGATGCCACTGGCACAGAAATAATTAAGTTAGCCTTAGTCTATTTTTGCAATAGAACTACTCTGTTTGCCTTTAGTTATTTAAACAGAAAAAAGAAAGGCGAAAGCAAAACAACAGTTTCCATGTATTGTAATAGGTATGTAATTTAAAAGAATATGGATGATCAAAAACATGAAACCCTGGGTCAAAGTCAAATTAATATGTTTGATTACTTCTTGGAATATATGTTTGGGACATTATGACATATATCTATTTTTTAAAAAAATCCCTCCTCACCCCTAAGTGAGGTTGTGCCTTCCTCAATCTCAGATCATCTGCCAGGGGCTTGGAAGTTTGAGGCTTCTGTGCAGTATTTTAATTGTTCCTAGCACTGCACTCTTCTGGACAGAGAGCTTTAATGTTGTTCCTGGGATCTGTTGGAGCCACTCTCCCAGTTTAGGAGTTACAGCCTTGAGTGCTCCTATCAGCAGAGACCACTTTGGCCTTTACTTTTTGCATGGTCTTTAGTTTCTCCTTCAGGTCTTGGTACTTCTCCAGTTCCTCATATTCCTTCTTCCTGATATTGCCACTTGGCACTGCTACATCTATCACCACCTGCTGTATCGTGGTCTTTCAATCAGAATGTAGCTGGAAGGGACCTTGGAGGCCTTCTAGTCCAACCCCCTGCTCAGGCAGGAGACCCAATACCATTTCAGACAAGTGACCGCCCAGTCTCTTCTTAAAAACCTCCAGCGATGAAGCATCCACAACTTCTGATGGCAAGCTGCCCCACTGGTTGATTGTCCTCACTGTTAGGAAGTTTCTCCTTAGTTCTAGGTTGCTTCTCTCCTTGATTAGTTTCCGTCCATTGTTTCTTGCCTTGCCTTATGATGCTTTGGAAAATAAGTTGACCCCCCCTCCTCTTTTTGGCAAATACTGGAATACTGCTATCATGTCCCCCCCACCCCAGTCCTTCTTTTCTTTAGACTAGTCAAACCCAAATCCTGCAACCCTTCTTCATATGTTTTAGTCTCCAGGCCTTTAATCATCTTAGTTGCTCTTCTTTGTACTTTTTCCAAAGTCTCAACATCTTTTTTGTAATGTGGTGACCAAAACTGGATGCAGTATTCCAGGTGTGGCCTTACTAAGGCTTTACAGTATAAAGCGGTACTAATACTTCACATGATTTTGATTCTATGCCTTTGTTTATACAACTAAGGACTGTATGAGTGAGAAGTGCTGTGCTAGTTAGGGAGGGCATGTGAGGACATATATCCTTTGGGAAGGATATATGGGGTTTTATGAGTGGCCAGGGTGGCACAAGTACAGAGGGGCTGGGGAAGTTGCACAGATGGGGGAGACTTATCTGAGCGACTTGCAAATGGCAGTGCTGAAGTGACTTTTACAGGAGTAATGCATCCCCGACATTCTATAGGTTAGCCTATTTGAGGTACCTTAGTTCAATAATTGTTGCCCTGTAATGTACTTTTTCACCCATTGGAGTGTAATCGAAAGTTACAAACAAACCAATACGAGAGTTTTAGTGTAAGATGGGCGCCAATAAATTTTATTTATAAATAAATAAATCAAATGTCCAAGAATCTCTTTCTCAGTTTTTCTGTTTTTGAAGTGGAATAGTTTAAAAGTGTCTGTAACAAATATATTAAGGCTGCTCTGAAAATTATCCAGATACACACTGAAGATACACACTGAAATTCATGGGGAATGTAGCATCTCTCTATTGTTCATTAAAGAAGCCAGCTATTTGAGCCATTTATGCAGGCCTGAACAGAAAGTAGATTACTCTCACAGTAACTTTTAACTAACTTGCCATGGTTTACAATCAGTTCACCTTAATGATTTTTTTTCTTTCTTCATGTGTATTCAGATAGTATAGTATAATAAATCAATATTATAAAATCAAAATATAACGTAACATAACATCACATCACAACACAACACAACACAACACAACATAACATAACATAACATACATATCTTCCTTGAACTAAGTAATTAGTGATATTTATAACATTGCCCAGTCCATAAACCTCTGGTATGTTTGCTAATGTTCTTTGCTGTTTAAGTGCTAGGGTTCAACACTTAAAGGTTTAGCCATTCTTCAAACCTTTGGACTGAGCAGCATGAAATAAAATCATCCAATACATCACTTTTAAAAATCCCAATCATCATAAGGAGAAAAACGTCATTTATCACAACCGGCATATACATGTGCCTCTTGCTCTCTATTTTATGCTGCTTTTCTTTATCAGATCTTGTTCTGTTGCTTTCTTCTTCTACTCCTCCAATTTAAATGAAAAAGCCATAGTTCAAGAAATATATTGCCACTTCCTCCCCTTGTGGTCCTGGTTCACACTTCAAAATACAATTCTCACACATGTTGTGCCTATAATTACCTTTGGTCTTCAGTGCCCATCACTTTCCAATAGGCATCCTTAGTGAAGGGAGAGAGAGAAAAGGAAAAAGGGGGCTGCCACAAAACCTAATTCAATCATGGTGCCCCATGCTCAATTGAACAGCCACAACGGCTCAGAAGGGGTCCTTGTGCAAGGAGAGGGCAATCAGCCGAGTGTCCAGGGAAAGAATTAATTGTGGCTGACAATATGTAAACAGTGCCAATGAATAGGAAGTGCAGGTGTGAGCTGCCAAGGCCATCCTTGGGACTTTTTCACATGAATTTTAGTTCCTTCACTGCTGACCTGCTCCTTAAAATGTGATTAGTGTTGGCACTGGGAAACCATTCAGAAGGTCAGGATTTTGTAGATATTAATCACTTGGAGGGAGGAGGAGTGGCAAGCGTGGAAAGTGACTATGAAAGGAGAAAGTCTTTTTAAAAAGAACAGGGCATAACAACATCAGAAGAAATCTGTTAAACTTTTAAGAGGTCCAGGGAGGTTTTGTTCAGGCTTGTGATGTAGTTAACTCTATTCAAATATATTGGGGGCTTTTAATTTAGGGACTATAGAAGACTTTGATTTGGGTTTAAGGCATACTTTCTTGAGAGTCAGTGCCATTTTAGTAAGGGGGCTATTTTCCATCTAAATTAATTTCATGTTTGTGCTATAGAAGCCACCGCTTGTTTTACCTTTTGTTAGGAAGTGTTATTTTGTTGGGAAATAACTGTAAAGCAACCCATACAACTTGGTTGCCGTTTGACAATGACCCTTTCTTGTTCTCTCCTTTTCAACTATTTCTGCCTGACCTCCCTACGAAAGACCACACCTGCAAAACATGTGGGCATCTATCTCCAATTATAAGAACATGGACACAACCTCTGCAAAGTGGAGTGGGAAAGTCCTTCTTTTTTTTTTTTACAACCTCCTTGAAACCCTTGAAACTCTATTTCTCTACATACCATAATTAGTCTGTGATTATATTAATCGGTTACATATTTGTTGACACTGGAGTAAGTAGAAGGAGACGTTATAGGTTCTTCCGCTCTCCTTTTCTTCAGTGCAACTTTATCTTGCTTTCCCCATATGTCTTCTAATTTCCAAACTGCCCACCTCCATCTTGTGGAAATAATTTTGTAAATGAAGGGTTCAAGGAAAGGAATGCAGCACATCAATTCCTTTGACAATACAGTACCCATGTGCAAACACAAGTATTCTGTTACATTTTTGGGGATGATATCTATCAACCAAAAGATAAAGGTTAATATATACCACAGGGCGATACTGCAGAAAGCTGATTATAAAAATTTACTTGATGAGTAATTTTACTTGGCATCATGTTAGTGGCAGTGACAAAAGGGAAACTGATAAATTTACTGAAATATTTTAAATTTAACTCTAAACCTAAGGGTGCGATTAGTTTTAGTGTTTTTTTTAAAAAAAAACTTGCATATTCATTTTAAAAGTTGTAAAGATATTCTTATGCCATGAAGGTTTTTTTTCACCCTTTGATCACACTAGTTTCAACTACAATATTTGATTCAAAGATCTGTTTTTATGGAAACTCTGGAGTAGACTTCATTCAAGTCTTAGTTTGTTTGCAAAATGGGTTGAATATTATGCCATGGGATTAGTCTCAGGAATTAGTTTTATTCCATAAAATGTAAAATCTATATTTTATTTACCATATGGATATTCTTACCCTGCTGCTGCCATGGTGTATGTGGATTAATCCATGTTATGCTTTTATTTACTTATATTTGTATTTGTTAGTATTATTTGATCACATTTCATAAATTAATATTTCCGTTGAAGAATGAGCACATTCTGTTTTTAAATAATTCATACCTAGCAAACACATTTCTAGAAGTTACATTATTTCCTATAATTAATCCAGCACCTCCAATCACAGAATGGATTCAGGGAATCAAAACCATATATTCAAGAATATGTATATATATATTCTCAGCTGGTATAATTAGGTCACTTCAGTCCCATCTATAATGTCAGCCAATGCAAATTCTCAAACTACTCATTCATTCTTTAACTAAAGTATGAAAAGAGAGTGTGCTGCTCTTACTGGCATGATCTACAACTACTTGGAGTTCTCACCATGTGATATTATCTGGCCAACCTCTCTAGGCTCAGCAGTTAAGGAGAGTTGGACTGCTTGGATGGGAGCCCACCAAAGATTTCCAAACTGTAAGCTAGACGAAAATGTTGGAAAGCAGACAAACCACTATACACTGTTGCTAATAAAAAACATGGACATGTCCACGTTGTCACCAGGAATTGAGGCTGAATGTAGGGAATCCTATGTTTTTATGGCTACTGAAGGTTCACAGAGGAAGTCAGGAAAGATCATAAGGAGGCCTTCAGTGAAGAGAAAAGGCAAAAGCAAAGGAAACAGAACCTTGGATAGCTCCATGTAAATCTTGAGTTGAGTATCTTCACTATTAGAGTAGAAAGATATTGTCTTATAACACTGTGAACACTTGGTGACCTACTTGATGCATGGAAACTTCATGGTCTTGAAGACACCCCTGGTGCTCTCATGCTATTATGAACAATCCAATAGTGAAAGTGATTGCTGAGCTCATGTCAGAAATAAGAATTGTGTAATGCCTCTCCATCAACCTGTATGTTTCCCAGCATTTGATTTCCATTTGGAGAGTAAGTATGTAAGATGACTGGCCTGACTTCAAATCTGTGGATTTCAAAATGCAGTAACAGGAAAAGCATAGAATATAAAAAATTAACTTGTTTTCTAATTAGGACAGTTTTCCAATTCAGTAAAGGTTTAAGTCCTATAGTTACCCTCCTCAAGTCCTGCTGGGTTGCCTCATTGTGGCACTGTGGGGGTTTGTGAGAGGAATAAATGAAGAATGCCAAGAGTGTATGGCAAAGTAAATAAACCCAATGGGTTTATCAAAAGTGTGAAGGTCATCCCAGCTGCTCAGCCAAAGGAAGCAGGAATCTATTTTGGGAAGCAACAATATAGGAAGATGCTGGATAGAAAATATCATTTTAATGACAGTGGCAAAGGTATCATTTCATACTGTACAGGAGGAGGCAGTGGTAAATTATTCCTGTATTTTACCAGGAATCCATATGGATAGGCAATATAATGTGATTGATGGTATACACTTAGTGCTGGACAATAGACCCTCAAGTTGGATGGCATTCAATATGCTATTGAGGAAGAATGGAGGATCTTTTTGGATTACTAATGTTAATTATGACTTGGCTGTATTAAAGATTGCAAGATGTCTAATGGTGCTAATGTTGCCACAAGAAAAAAATAAAGCACACAACTGCAAAGGTAGAATTACAGTGCAAGATGAAACATAACAAGCCTGGGAAAACTCAACACAAAGAGAGATGAAATTAATTGACTACACATTAACATCCTAGCCTTGGAAAAATTGAGATGGACACTTTGTCAGATAATAACAGTGTTTACTACTCAGAACACACACAAACACACATACAAGAAAACAAAACCCAAAAGCCCAAAGAAGAATGGTGTGGCTTTTATAGTCAGGAAGGGTTTAGCAAGAACAGTGCTTGCTACAATGCAGTCAATGACTAAATAGTATCAATTAGACTTCATGTTGTTGTTGTTAGCTGCAAAGTCGTGTCCGACCCATCGCGACCCTATGGACAACGTTCCTCCAGGCCTTCCTGTCCTCTACCATTTTCTGGAGTCCATTTAGGCTCACGCCTACTGCTTCAGTGACTCCATCCAGCCACCTCATGCTCTGTCGTCCCCTTCTTCTCTTGCCTTCAACCTTTCCCAGCATTAGGCTCTTCTCCAGTGAGTCCTTCCTTCTCATTAGGTGGCCAAAGTATTTGAGTTTCAACTTCAGGATCTGGCCTTCTAAAGAGCAGTCAGGGTTGATCTCCACTAGGACTGACTGGTTTGATCGCCTTGCAGTCCAAGGGACTCGCAGGCTTCTCCAGCACCATAGTTCAAAGGCCTCAATTCTTTGGCGCTCAGCCTTTCTTATTGTCCAACTTTCACAGCCATACATTGCAACTGGGAAGACCATAGCCTTCACTATACACACTTTTGTTGGCAGGGTGACTTCATATTAATCTTTTAATCAGACAATCGTTGATGTTTATGCTCTAACCACTGATGCAGGAGACGAGGTGGATGAGTTTTATGATTACGTTCAATTTGAAGTCAACAGAACGTTCAAACAAGATATGCTGCTATACTATTTTTTCTCAAAGTTATACCTTTTAGCAAAAAGTTTTGCTAACGGTAATTTTTCTTCTGCATGCCAGCAGAGTTGGCACACTTTGAATTCCTTCAACTAAACAGCACCATCTATTGGGGACCCAGGAAGCATGCCTTTTCTATCATACTCTAGGACGGGTAGGCAACCTTGGCTTTTTTATGACTCATGGACTTCAACTCCCAGAATTCCTGAGCCAGCTTGGCTGGCTCAGGAATTCTGGGAGTTGAAGTCCATGAGTCATAAAAGAGCCGAGGTTTCCTACCCCTGCCCTAGGATGAAGTTCCCCCTGAGATCTGTGTGGCTCCTACCCTGTTGATGTTCCATAAGACACCTCTCCCAGCCTCGGCTTAAGGTCGATGGCACCCCTAGTTGGAATTGAGCAACCAGATCCACCCTATTCTGTTTTGTGGTTTTTATGTGGTTTTTTTTAATGATTTTATTGCTTATCATATTGTGGGCTGTTTTGTTGTTGTTTTGGGTTCTTGTGGCACTTACATGGGATCAAATAAATAAATAAACAAATCCCCCCCCAAATCCATTACTATTGCAATTCTTGTGTTCCTGTCCTCTTTACAAGGATAGAAAGGCACTCTCTTCCTACAGTCATCCTACTTTAATTCTAGATGTTTCACTTTATTCCTTTCTATATTCATTTCCCCCCCAAGATACACTCTTGACACTACTAAAATAATGATCTGTTCCACATGCAGTCCCAGAAACATACTTATTTTCTTCTATTTTATTTATCAATTCATGTCTTTTACCATTCCCTCCTATTATTTTCCAGTTTGGGGTCTTTCCTTTAGCCTGGTCATAGTGACCTTTGCCACTCTTCATGGCTTTGACCAACTGAGGTTTTCACATAAGTAAAATAGAGAAGGACTAGACTTGGTTATCAACCTTTCTCATATCGGTGTCAGATGCAGCTTTCCCAACAAACAAGGACAGTACCTATAAAATTTGACATATTTTTCCCAGTATGTCACAAGAACTTCTGAAGCCCCCTTTTACTGCCAGGGGACCCTATTCAATGCAAGCTGGATTCTCTACTCTCTAGGGACATTGCCTGCACCCTACCAACTGTGTATTGATGCACACTTAGAATTCTTTCTGTTTAGTACTGTACTACTTTTTACATGCAAAGCAGGCTTCTCAAACTTTGTTTCCTTCAGGGGTACCTGTCAGAGGTCACTAGTGACCAGTGGGGAAATGCTAATTAATAAGGGCCAAACCAGGTGAGGCATGTCCTCCTCCTCCTTCTCCCCACCTGTCCCTCTTTCTCCTCACTAATATGCTTCCAGAGCAGAACAGAACGCTTTTTGTCACAACTTTTAAAAATTTGTGCATAGGCAATTGATTGCCCATCCCTGCTGCAAGAGGGGTGCCGGCAACCAGTAGCCCAGATCTCGGTCAACAGTCTTTGGCCCGGTTGTGGTTTGTCTCTGTTGAGAAGGTGGCTTCCCCCCCCCCCCGGTCCTACTTTAACTTAGGAAAATCAGCACACGCGACAATAGTCTGCAGCTCAGCGGGTCATGAAAAACCAGACAATTGAGTGAGCTACTCTGGCGTTTTAGGGTGAAACTGGGGAAAAAAGGAAAAGAAAAAACAGGCGCTGCTCAGCAAGAACAGAAACAGGTTCTGGAGGCTTTCTTGGAAGGGTACCATCGGAGGCGCGGGCAGCGAGGAGAAGAAAGGACCAAGCCCTCTGCTTCCACGGATTATGCCGCGGGGGGGGGGAAGGAGGGGGGAAATAAAAAGCCCGGGGAGGCTGGGAAAGAGCCCTCGGCTTGTCAGTCATCCGGTCCGGCTTAAATTGGCCCCGCCCTGCCCCGGCAGTGGGGTTTATAAGGAGAACCCTGCCTCCCAATGGCTCAGGCTGAAGCGTTTAACTTGTTGCGAGCGGAGGGGGCAGAGCGTCCTCGCTCTCATCTGCGCGCAGAGTGTATGGCAGGGGGATAGAGTCGCCGACGCTCGGCTTTCTTCGGATCGTAGCTTAAAAAAAAAAAAGAAGAAGAAGCAAGTCGAAGCCCCTTAGAATTAACGTCTCGATCCGCTGTCGCGCAGTGGATTGATTGTCTTGAGGCTGAGCTATCCCTTCCTGCTTCCCGAGAGACCATGCCTGCCAGATTTGGGGGCTTGGTGACTGCCCGTTTGCTTTCGCTACTGCTGCTCCCCCAGGTCCACCTCCACAGAACGACGGGCCCCCGGGTGAGTGTAACCCCCTCCGCCCGCCCTCTTGTCCCCTTTTGGTTCAGGAGGAGGAGGAGGAGGAGGAGGAGGAGGAGGGTGCTTCAAACAAACTTTTCTGATTTAACTCTCTTCGCGCTGACCCCTGGATCTGGTTTTACTCCCTTCTTGACAGGGGTTCCTGCAGTTTAAATAGGGGCTTGGAAGCTTCTTTAAAAAACAAACAAACTCGTTAAGAAACTTATAAAAGAAAAAAACAACAACAACCCTTCCTCTCCATGTAAATACCTACTTGGTTCTAATGGAGAAATAATTTACACTTTTTGTTTTCTTTCAAACGACACGGTCCTCTTCAGAGCCCCAGTGTATTGAAAGATGGCTTTTTACCGTTATGAAAAGCGGCTCTTGTAGAGCAAGTTGGATAGTTCTTATAGGAAGGAAAACGTGGCTGTGAGGGTTTTCCAGCCCTGGTTTTTAATATTGTGGTTTTAATGCCAGGGATAAATTTGTGCGACCAAAGAGCTGTTATAAGTGAACATATGGTTGGGTTAAAATTTAGCATTCTCTTGTTAAATTTGCATGGAACAAAGGATTACCATGCAGTCTAAACAAATCACTAGGACTTTGTTTTATTTTCCAAATGAGGATTAAATAAATGTTGGTTTAAAAATTAACCTTTCCCCAATCACTGTGATGCCTTAGTTTCAGGCTTGGTGGAGATAAGTCTGTGTTTTAATTTACGATGGAAGAATTTGTTCAATTTAAATGCTTCTCTCCCCTAAAGTTTGTTTTAAAGAGCGACGTAATCTAGTTTTATAGCTAGCAGTCTTGGGCATACTTTGAAATAAATTCTAAATAAATTTTGCTTTAAAGAAATTTGGACAGAACAGCATCTGGTGAAGTGAGCTTTGTGCCTTTTATAAAATGTGTTAGCCAGAAAAGGTGCTTTCAGGGCCCTGCTTTTTTGGCTCCTGAGTTAATACAACGCTTCTCTAATGGATGGAATTGGCCCTTCTATATTAAGTTTCAGTTCTTAGTCCTTTTTCCCTGCCAGCCCCTTAAAAATATACTTTAGGACTGAAGTTGATAAAAATGACTTCTGCTTATCTAACTCCACTGCTGGATATGCATTTGTGTGTTAATTCTAATGTCCAGGGCTTTTTTTCTCATAGAACGCTCAGAACGGAGTTCCGGCACCTTTTTTGGATGGGTAGGCAAGGCGGGTTGTATGACATGTGTGAGTTCTGGCACCTTTTTCTTTTACAAAAAAAGCACTGCTAATGTCTAATCCAAGTTTATAGAGTTTTCATGAGCTGAAGTTGCAACTGAGAAGGCAGGCAGAGATTTCAAGAATTCAATGGCAATGGTAACCATCACTGAATGAAAGCTAGAAGGCTGCACAAATATCTGTCATTGTAAGAATGTTTGATGTGTTGTAAGGAGGAAGGAAAAAGTATCCTGTCTAGCCCCTTTTATGACCAGATGTGTAGCCATAGTTAAAATGTGGCAGATTGAATCCAATACATGCCGTAAATCCTTAGAGTCAAGAATTCCAAAGGCAGCAGAAATTTGGGGTTTCTATTTAAGTCTTCCCAAAGGATGTATTACCTAAAGTTTTACTGCATACCAATTTAAGCCATGCTATTATGTAAGATAATGGCAGCTCCCTTTCAACACTTGAGGGCATGTATAAGAATCTAAGCTTGGACCCCAAATGGTGGTATCTGAAGGGCTGAATTAGGAACAGTTGAGCTGAGAAGTAAAACACATGGAGGTTGGCCTATATAGACTGCACAAGCTTGTCTATCAAATTAAAACCAAATACAGCTTTTAATGTATTTGACTTTACAAGCCTTTCTAATTGCTCCTTGCACTATATCTTTTTTTTTAAGTTTTAAGTTTATTTATTTATTTATTGGGACTTCTATGCCACCCTATCTCCCGAAGGACTCAGGGTGGCTAACAACAATAAAATACAAATATTAAGAAGAAATTAAACTATACCTAGCCCCAACTAAAACCAATGAAACGTTAAAACTGTTAAGTTGAAAAGCTATTTCAAAAAATTCTCAGGTCATTGAAAGGCAGCTGCTCATTTGTCACTTTCTACTTGCCACATGGATTCAACAAAGCCTTTTCAATTAGTACTTTAATATCTCTTTTTCCCAGCTGGGTCACAGCCAATATTTTCCTTCCATCTTTGTTGAAGAAGATCTATGTCCTTTAAAACTCTTACTTGTTTCCTCTTCAGTGTAAAACTGTGGATTTAATGATGTTTAACTCATAAATTTTGTCTCTATTCCTTCCCAAGTGATTTGTTTGAAAAGTATGGTGGCTTTGTTTTTCCCCCATTAGTTTGTTAGCACATTGAAAGTGAAAGGGGCTTATCTTGTTGAATACCCTTTATCTTACTGATTAGGTTCTGTTCTGCCAATAAAGCTGTCAGTATTCTCCTGATGCAGTGCTTTATGCTCTTATCTGCATAACAAAACATTATTTGAATAATTCATTGTAACCTTTTTTTGTGGTGATAAAGTCAGGCCAGTATCTGCTTCACTAAACTGCATCCTCTTAAGAAATTGCTTCCAGGTTTTTGTTTTATAAAGGAGAGAGGGCAATGGAGCAGATAAAGTTAGCAGAATTGCCATAGCTTAGGCTTGGGAACCTGGATTTGTGGAACATTAGTACTTGTAATTGAACTAGAAATTGTGAAAGTATTCCAAAAGGCCCCAAAATTATAACATTGCTTTTTATTGTTTTCCATGGATATGAAAAGTCTTGAGTATGGAAAAAAATGACTAATTAATGAACAAGCTGATGAAAAGTTGTATGTTGTATCTACAGACTCCCTACTTAATAAAAAAAACAGCACTTTTTGCTGTTCTAAATCTAAATAAAATAAAAAATATTTTGAATTATGAGATGTCAGACTCCAACCTTAGGATGAATCAGGTAATTTTCAGATTCTACTGCCCCATTAGATGCTGAAAAAAGGTACAGATGTGTCTGTGTGTATATATATAGGGGGGAGGGGCTTTGAGAAAATTCTTTTTAAAAATACATATTTATTTACTGAATTTGTACTCTGCTACAGTAAAAAAATATACATAGAAAAAAAGTAAAAGATCCATTATAAAAACTTAAAAGAAATATCATGCATTGTTCAGTCTAATGGCACCAACATATTCTTCTAGGGTTCTCCCAAAAATTGTTTTCTGTAAGTTGTTGAAAACTAAGTAGAATGGGGTCAGATTGAATTATTGGGGGGGGGGGAGAAGCCGAGGAGGACTATTACAAATGTAAGTACACCTACTGAGAAGAGGGTCTCTCTGACCTTCCATTCTACCTTTACCTTGTGGGAATGGGGAATTACAAGCACATTCCACTGAGAGGTTTGCGGTGGGTGGGTCAAAACTGGGCACAGAAAGTGATCCTCAAGTACTTGAGTGTCGAGCCACTTTTCTTACTTTCTGTATGAAACTACTCAAGCTTCCTTTTGAACTGGATTAAACCAATACAGTGAAAATCCAGGCTGGATCGGGGAACTTGATACCTCTTATATAGCCAATCAAATTAGGGTAATAATAGAGCCTCAGGTTCATTAGAGAAGATGAGGTTGTCTTAATGCAGGTGTGCATAATTCTTTCCAGCCGAGAGTTGCTGTTGGTACATAAAGCCAGACTTAAATAACCAAGCAGGGTAAACAGAATGTAACGGGTGGGACTAAAGTAAAATTGTAATTTGCATAACATTAAATTCAGTTATTATTATTACTGCTTAAGCTTGGAGGAGCACTAAACACTGAGCCTATGGCTTTGGGAATATGTAACCTTGGGATTTAAGGTTGTGTGCACCTTTGTTCTAGTTAACATATTAAAATCATGAAGCTTCAACTACTAGGGGATTCCTAGTGCTATCATCAAAGGACATCACCCAAGTAATCCATTGTTCCCTCTTCAGTGTTTTGAAAAAAGAAACAAAGGGAAAAAGGAGGATTTCTAGTATGAGGAGAAATGATCTGGAGTCCTGACAGATGCTACCAATGAAAAAGATCTATTCTGGGAGTCTCTTAGGACAGATAACACAACTGAGGTTGCCAGGAATCTTTTTTTTCTTATATATTAGATAAGCACAGATAGTTTACCCAAAATCCAAACTTGTACAAACCTCTTCAAATTGATTATCCTGATTTTTTTAAAAAAAACTATGCAGCAGCTGCATATTAAAACAGTGCAAACTTTTTTTTCTCATCAAGCTGAAGTCTTGAATGGATATGATAAGAATGAATGGTGACACAGGAATGGTGCTGAATTAGACAGTCACCAGACAGAAAACCCAGATATTTCACTTTTTGATAATTTTAACAGTTTCTGGAGAGAAGAATGCAAGGAACTTCAGCTTTATGTAAATCAACAGGGCAAAATGAAAACCTGGTATAATTAATCCCACTTGAATTCATCTGTTTGTCTTTCCCATCCCTCTTGTTGTTGTTAGCTGTGAAGTTGTGTCCGACCCATCGTGACCCCATGGATAACGTTCTTCCAGGCCTTTCTGTCCTCTACCATCTTCTGGAGTCCATTTAAGCTCATGCCTACTGCTTCAGTGACTCCATCCAGCCACTCATTCTCTGTCATCCCCTTCTTCTCTTGCCCTCAATCTTTCCCAGCATTAGGCTCTTCTCCAGTGAGTCCTTCCTTTTCATTAGGTGGCCAAAGTATTTGAGTTTTAGCTTCAGGATCTGGCCTTCTAAAGAGCAGTCAGGGTTGATCTCCTCTGGGACTGACTGGTCTGATTGCCTTGCAGTCCAAGGGACTCGTAGGAGTCTTCTCCAGCACCATAGTTTCCCATCCTTTTTGTGCCCTAATTTGGCTTATCTACTATATCAGACAGTGGATTTCTGTTAGGCTACTGTTTGTTTTTTTCTCATGCACAGTGAAACTTTTAAAGATAATTTGAGCATAATTTCTAAAGAGATTAGAATGTAGGAAGAGTCAGTGGGAAAAAAAACACTACGGTGCAGGAAAACCTTGTTCTCTTGATTATGTTTTGGATCCATCCAAATACTATACATAGAAAATGGGCACAAAAAGCAGTGCAACAACTGGAATAGTTTTCTTCACTGGAAATAATTCTGTTACTTCTTCCATACTGATTTTGAGTATGCCATGAATGCTCTAGTCTAGTATACTCAGGCCACATTATCTGATTCAAATAGGAGCACAGCCTGTTTTTCCTCTGCTTTCTGGAGTTTGGGGCTGAGAGTTGGGGTTTCTTGTATCACATTAAGCTCCACAAACATATATCCTGAGTGATCAGATTGCTTCATATGGATGAGTAATTATATTATCAATTCATGTCTGATTCTTTGATGCTTTAAAATAAGTATTGTTTGGGAATTTTCTTCACTTTGTTCTGAATTGTCTTGCCTGAATGCATTGGTTTTGGAATTATCCTTTTAAGAGAGTTCTCCGATGTTGTAGGAATGATGTAGCTTTTGTTTCAGATTTCTCTGAAACAATGTCATAGATTTATAACCAATTGTTCTTCCTTGAAGAGAAATTTATATACTCTTGACCATTTGGCTGTGACTGGTGATTGTGTTCAGCAGCATCTGGAGGACTAAACATTCTTCATAGCAGCAAGTTTCTTGCAGCCATTGGCCAATCAATAAATACAATTGAAGTGCAATGCAGTAAGATCCACCACATGATCAAAGTGTAAATAAACAAAATTGGATTAACACTGTTGATAGTTACAAAGGCAGAACAGGGCACCTCATCTTAATAGTGATATAGAAAACTTTTCAACTGCTTTAGTTACATTTGCACATATCTGCAGGGCAATAAATAACACAGAATCAATCATTTCTCTCAGGAAACCTTAGAAATAATGGGTGTACAAGTTCCTTACTCCTGAGAGGGCACAAGCAAGAGTTTGCAGGGCTCCAGGGTCACAGAAGCAACCATCACTGAAAGATGTTTTGCTAATCTTTTCTCTAATATACAGGTAGTCCTCAACTTATGACCACAATTGACCCCAAATTTCTGTTGCTAAGCAAGACAGTTGTTAAGTGATGGGTTTCCCCCATTTTACAACCTTTCTTGCTGCAGTTAAGTGAATCACTGCAGTTAATAACATGATTGTTAAGCAAATCTGGCTTCCCCACTGACTTTGCTTGTCAGAAGGTCACAAAAGGTGATCACATGACCCCGAGACACTACAGCCCTATTAAATACATGCCAGTTGCCAAGCATCCGAATTTTGATCACATGACAATGATAGTTTCATCTTTTGCTTAATTATTGCCCCTTTGTGAACAAGTCAGTGTTTTAATGCAATCCATAAATCTTTCTAGATAATGATAATAACTTTATTGTCACTTTGAATGTACACCAATTGGCATACATCAAAATGAAATTTCATTGCATACAGCTCTCAAAGGGTCACCACCTCCAATATATACTCCTTGTTCGTGGCCCGCTCAAATTTCACATTGTCCATTTTAGTCTCTAGGGAGTGAACGATGGCACACAGGACAGATGGAAATGGGGCTCCATGTGGATTAGCCCTCAAATTCGCTTGTATTCTGACAACCTCGCCTTCTTTCCTTTTTCTGATCCTGACTCTTCCACCTTTTCCTTAAAGAGGCCTTGCTTTTTTTCGCCCCTGGAGCATGCTGCCGCTGCCACCAACTCCTCCAAAAGCCTCTCTCTCTTCCTCTGGGCCTGCCGACAGACTCATCCAGTTCCTTCGCTCCATAAGCTCCAGGTCCTCTCCTCCTCTGCCTCCTCTGGAAACAGCCCTGATTTGCAATACAATCCATCACTGGGCCAGCAGTCAGATCTTGCTGCTGGTAGAACAAATTCAAACAGCGCCAATGACTTTTAAGGGTCTCACCAACAGTTCCAAAACAACTAGAAAATTGCCATGCCAGCAAAGATTGTCGGTCGTATGTCGTATGTTACCTTAGTTCCACCATGTTGCTCCAACACATTAAAAGGTTACATTTTGACAAATGTTTTATCTGTGATAATTGTCTGTTTGCTGCTTAACAGAATGTGTGGTTGTTTTGAACTGTGTCTCTTGATGTATCTATCGATGTGTTTTATAGCTTTTTATATCATAAATCTTTTCTAAGTATAAAAGTATCTAGCATAGCAGTTCCATGTAGTGATGGTGTGATAACATAAAAATCTTTTACTGCATCGTAGTGCACTCATTAGATAGGTAGGTTCTGGGAAATCTCTTTTTTGTCCTTTCCATATTTTTTCACCAAGGAACACAAGGTACTTTACTGATAGAGAGAGTAATAAAAATGCTAACTCCTCTAAAGTGATAAATCAAGCTTTATAGAAGTTTTAACTCCTACTGCAAGGGAAGCATAACAAAGTATCTGCATTTACATTCAAATATTAGAATGATTTTTTTTGAAAGCCCTTGACAAAAGAGAATCTTAGTGTGTTCTTTAGATTTAAGACTTCTGTATGCAATAATTGCTTATACGTTTTATTTAATATAAGATTAATTAAGGCCAGAATGCTAGAAAGTCCTAGCTTTAATGCATACAATTGCTTTGTTCTGTTTGGAATAACAAAGGACTGAGCTTTACTCTCTGCAAACAAATGATAACTAGAGATAGGTCATTTCCTGTTGAAGTTTGGAATTCTTCTTCTGGCTTCAGTATTTGTGATAATTGTTGACTTCTCATGTCTGTTTCACATTCTGACTCCTCAGTAACAAACAGTACCAGCAGAGGCAACCTATTTGGTATGTCACAATCGGAGCGTTACACTTTAGCATGAATTTTATACAAATAATTGAACTCCGCTTTCCATTTGGTTGACTATTCATCCAAGTTACAGAAATACTTTTGGAGTTCTTCACAGTAATTTTGTCTATAGTCTGGTTTTACCCAACTGGCCAGCCCACTACTTTCTTGTAATTTAAGAACATTTATGAACGAGTTAAAAACCATCAGTTTTAGAACAGAGTGTTATGGACTTCATTTCTTCCTTCTTTCATGTGGGAGCTAATTGCTAATTTATTTATCCTCATTGCTTTCCCCTTTTTAATTACCTAGCATCCCATGGAATTGCAGGTTTGCTTATCTCATGATAGTTACATTTATTTAAGGGCTTTTGGTTACGAACTTGTCAAAGGTTTTTTGAAAATCCAAGTATGGAGTGGTGACAGGGCCTCTTTTGTCCACAGGCCTGTTGACACTCTGAGGAAATTCTAACACATAGTGAACCAGGTTTTATTTTTGCAGGATCTATGGCAATTTTCCTCTGGGCAGTTTTTTCCCCCTACCATAGTACTTGGTTATTTTTATTGATTACTATTTTGACAATTTTTAAGCTGTCTATCTGTAATTTTCTGAATCACCACTAAATCTTTTTTAAAAAATAGTGTCACATTGACAAGCCAGTTTTCTAGGCACTGGCTTGATTTAAAGGACAATTTTCCTATTTTGGTAGTTGGTCAGAAATCTCACACACAAATACTTGAAAAAAATCTTGGGTGGATGTAATCAGGACCGTTTAGCAATTTAAGCTTCCCAACCTGACAGGGCAAAACAGCATATTCTTTTGCTAGCACATTGTAGTGAAGTGTTTTTTAAATATGTTGGTATTTTGTGTGCATATTTCTTACACAGAAGCTGGCTGCTAGGAAATTTAATATAATTTCTTAAAGTTGGCTAATGTCGCCTTTCTGGAAAGTTTTTATTTATTTGATTCTTGACTATACATATTGTTGGACAAATACTAATTCACTTATTTTTAACTACTTCTGTAGTTTTTTTTATAAATTTTGCTTTGTGTTCTCAAAGGTCTGTGAGCAAGACTGCTATTTCTAATACAAAGCATAGGCCAGTGATGGCAAACCTTTTAGAGAGCGAGTGCCCAAACTGCAACCCAAAACCCACTTGTGTATCGTCGGGTGCTGGTTGGGCGTGGCCCATTGGGTGGGCGTGGCTGCAGTGGTAACAGCAGACTGGGTGGGACTAAAAAGTTCAATCAATTCCAACTTTGCGAGATCTTTTTTTTCCTGCGAGAAGTTGAAATTGATTGAACTTTTTGTTTTTTTGCACATGGTGGCGGAAAGCAAAAAGGTTTTATAAAAGCCAGCTGAAGGCCCACTAGGAGTGGGGCAATGGCGCGTGTGCCCACAGAGAGGGCTTTGCATGCCACCTGTGGCACGTGTGCCATAGGTTTGCCACCATGGACATAGGCTTTGAGCAAATAAACAGCACGGGAACAAGTTGACTGCATTGCATTTTTGTAAGAAATACACATGTAATCAACCTAGACACTAGAAGTAGGTTTGCAAATGGGATGGACCTCTCATGTCACTCTCTAAAATATGTAGTCTAATCTGTAGCACTTGACCAAGAAACCAGCATAAATTCTATTTGAAATTAAGGATATCATAAGTGTATCATACATTATGCTATAAAGGTAAGAGCTTTGGATCATTTCTGGGACATGCACATGTGTGAAACCTGATTTTTCACTCCCAGCCCAGGTGGTATGTGCATAAGCTCTTGGTGTGGTAAATGCTTTATTATGCCTGTTCTCAACAAAGCTGTCTGTATTGCCACCAATTCTGCATGTTTAGAAATATCTATGGTCAGCAAAATATCTATGAAATGGTGACGTGGAGGCTCACCCATGACTATAGTAAGTAACAGTAATTCTACTTAAGAATTTATGTATCATATCAAACAAAAGCAAAGCACATATATTCTGTCAATATAAACATGAGCTATATTGAAGTGAGTTTTTCCATATATTCTGGTCTGTGGACTTTGAGCTAGCATGCATAGTGTATCAATTCCCTCATCTTTGAGAAACAGAAAATAAACTCTATATTTGTAAAGTGGCATTGGAATTGCCCTAAAATTTGAATGAGATTGTCCTAACGTTAAACCTCTTAACTAGATTCTTATTCCCACTTGAGAGGAATGTTTTTGACTTGGCTTACAAAATAAACATACTTTTTCCTTTTTGTGGACCATAGCTCTAAACAAGAATACTTGAAGGACAGCCAATGAAAAGCATATAAATCATTCAGGCAAGATTTGTGTGTGTGTGTGTGTGAAGAGGATGGCTTCAACATCAGTGTTATAATGATGTAATGTTTACATTATTGTTCTCTATGGAGAATTCTCATGCTTATTAATTTGCCTCAACAGATTATGAAGCTTCTTATGTATAAGATGGTCTTAAAAATTTAGGTATAACTATGTTTTCTTGACCTATTTTAGAATTCTACCCGTTTAGTATTTTTTTGCTTCTTTATTTGAATTCCTTGCCTGGGCTCGTCCTTTTTACTAAAATTACAAATAGCTTAGTAAACAAATCACGGAATAGTTTGATATGTGAATTCAGTCTAACAGGATTAGAAATATGGCATAAAAGGAAAATGTATGTGAAGTCAGGAACTGATTTACAATACATTTGTGAAAACTGAATGCGGTCAACTCAGTCTCCTGAGTTACTCAAAGCAAATACATTTTTCCTGTTTGCAAGCATTTCTGTATCTCTCTCCAGACAGTCTGTACTTCACACAGTTTTCCTCCATATTCTGTTTTTGCCTTTTGTAAACTATCTCATCTTTTCTCTCACAAGGAACCATGTAATTCTGTAATATTGTAAAAGGGTGTTTTTGGTTCTAGTTTAGACTGCTTATGCAAAAAAGAAAGGAAGATTGTGTCTTGAGATCCTTTTCCTAACATTATAAATTAAAGGTACATCACCAGAGTTTCTGAACCCTCTCTTGATTATATAGGGACACATCACTTGGCTTTTAAACTCCCAGTTGTGCATTTAATCAGTCTTTGTTTGTTTAGAAAATAAATCCCAGGAACTCTTTTTTAGAATGATCTTATTTTCATCAAAAAGCTGCGGTAACTTGTGAAACTAGCTGAGGACTAGGGAGAGGGGAATTTGTAAGCTTTCAACTTTTCATTCACAGTTGTTTGGGAAAAATGCTGCTTCAGATATAACACCTTGCAAATAAATTTGTTTTTGTAAAACTGTTCCCTCATTTAAAAATATGTGATCGATTTCCTTTTTAATCCATTGTTTGACTTTCAGTTCTATGAAATTATACAGGCCATGTGTGATTTGTTGATGTTAATGATGATTCCTTTTAAAGATTGCATTTAATTCTGAGTTACTTTAATTCAGGAGTATCAAACTGGCGGCCCGTGGGCCAGATGCATCATGTGCAGGCCACGTCCATCCCAGCTCCGCAAAGGCAAAACATCACGATACGTCATGTGATGCAAATGAGTTTGACACCCATCTCTAATTCAACAGATTTCTGGGTCTGATTTTAACAAAGTCTGTATTGAAGTTACTTATTACACAAATCTAAAGGAAACCCAGCAGCTGCTCATGTCTATACAGTCAATTTCCTTTTAAACTTTGTGAATAGAAGTTTAATTTGAAAGACTTAAATATTTGGCTTCCATTAAATTAGATGATATCGCAAGCATAGGTATTTTCCTGTGAGGCTTCACTTGCTATGGGCAATTATTGGGTTGTCCCAAATGAATCGGTGAAAGGCATATTTCAGCTAGGCCAGGGGTAGGCAACCTCGGCTCTTTTATGACTCATGAACTTCAACTACCAGAATTCCTGAGTCAGCATAGCTGAAGTCCATGAGTCATAAAAGAGCCGAGGTTGCCTACCCCTGAGCTAGGCAGAAGGAAATTGGGGTTTTGCAGAAATATTTTGCTCTGCATTAATCTGAAAAGCTGATGATATTTGAAACTAACATTAACGAACCCTCTTTGGGAACTACCTGGTGATAGTTTTCTATTCCTCCTTCACTCAGATTTCAGTTAATAATCACTGTGATGAAATGAGTGCAAATTGCAGATAATTGTGACTGTTGCTTTGGGGCAGTTGCTGATATTATGCAATATTTATGACTAGAGAAGGTCTTTCTAGAATATATTTAATATTGTCCTGCAGCTGGCTACTTTTTGGAAAGAAACATGAGGGGTTACAGGTAGACTGACCTTTGAAACCCAGGTTAAATGAATGATGCCACAAAAACATTGAGAGGAAGGGACAACAGGGCTCATAGAATTATGAAGTTAGGAAGCAATTTACTTTGTTTAGGACATCAATATACAGTATGTCTGGTAGACTGTATTAGCATAGAATTCTCTTGTGAGAGGAAAGTATTGAGAATGTGTATATTAAGTTGGGGATGGTTGAGAAATCTGTGTGCTGTCTGATGAGAGAATAAACATTTTTGAATTGTGCCTGTCTTCTTGTAGTTATCCCCCACCCCCCACATCCTTGTAACTATTTGCCTCTGTTTTTAAATTATAAGTTTCCAAATGAGAAACTGGATTACTTGATATTGCATCACATCCCTGTTCTTTGAGCTTAGGATTGTTATAAGACATAGTTTTTATTATTCTTTTCTCCAGAAAGTATTCAGCTGCAGTGACCACAAGCAGTCAGATCCAATTTTTGTCTCCTCTACAAAACAATAAATATTCTGTTGGTGGTCTCCCATGCAAAATGTAAAACATGTGCTGCACTGTTACCTTTCTGTGAGTTTAAATAGGCAGTGATTAGTGTGGGTATAGCTCAGTGAGCAAACTATGCAGCCTTTCAAAAATATTTCCTCAAGTGGCAGAAGACATATGGCCTCCTTAAATCCTACTCTAACTTGACATAGATCTTATGCATTGTTACATTTAGGTCTCCATCTCCTGGTCCCTGAATTCAAGTAAATCCCTTTGTCTTCCAAACTGGGCAGCTTTCTGAATTTTAGGACTTTGATCCCAAAAATATAGGCTTCAACTCAAAAAATAACTGTTAACAAGACAAAATATTATTGAATATTCTGAAACAATTCACTGCTACAAGCCTCAAAGTCTTATGGAGATTATAAGTATTAGAAGAAAAAAGAAGAATCTCTGTAGAGACACTTCAAAAATTGACAATGCTATTCACATTGGGCCCTATCCACAAGGCATATTTTGCTAAGTTGGCATTGATTCTGAACTGTTGTGTCTCTGTGATGTTTTGGGGCTTCTGAAAAACTGTGTAAGTAAGTTTATTTTATTCATTTTCCTTCATAAGCTGGAAAAGTATTATTAAAGCTATATGTACATGCATACTCTTTACACAATGTAAGCACTTTTGTGGTATATGCAGAAAATATGCGGAATAGTAATTAAAAGAAATTAGAAACTAGATCTAGTTTCATGGTCTCTAAAGATTAGTTAAATTTCTTTAGAAACAAATTGAAATCTAACTCTTACTAAACCTCATATATCCTGTGTGTGTTAATGTACTAAAGGTAAAGGTTTCCCCGCACATGCATGCTAGTCGTTTCCGACTCTAGGGGCCGGTGCTCATCTCCGTTTCAAAGCCAAAGAGCCAGCGCTTGTCCGAGGACGTCTCCGTGGTCATGTGGCCGGCATGACTAGACGCCAAAGGCGCACGGAACGCTGTTACCTTCCCACCGCAGTGGTCCCTATTTTTCTACTTGCATTTTTACGTGCTTTCGAACTGCTAGGTTGGCAGAAGCTGGGACGAGCAACAGGCGCTCACTCTGCTACGCGGCACTCGGGATTCGACCCGCCAAACTGCCGACCTTCTGATCGACAAGCTCAGCGTCCTAACCCACTGAACCACCGCGTCCCTCGTTAATGTACTACATGTACATGAATATGTCTCTTCGTGGGATATGGACAGAAGTACATACCAAAAAATTCGAAGGGCATTAACCTTAGTGCGCTGCAATGCTTTTCCCACAGCAGCTTTGGAGGGCTGATACAAAAAAAATACTACCGGTATATGAACTGAGACTTTGCCCCTGTGGACAAGGGACCATTGAAACTATAGTGCACATCCTACTATATTGCATCTTCTATAACAGAGGTCCCCAACTTTTTGAGCACCAGAGACTGTTCCATGGAGAGAAGGTTTTTCCGTGGACCTGAGAGTGCATGGTTTTGGGTGCTGCCTGCATCCCACGGATGTGGCATTGCTTGTTTGTGTGGGCCGGTTGCTGGCATGTCGTGGTTCGGTACTGGTCCATGGACCGGGGGTTGGGGACCCCTGTTCTATAAGGCTCACGGACTCAATTTATAACACTTTACTTAATAAAATATCTGAGAAATACTGATCTTTTTTATTTGTAACTGCTGTTATCAGATGAGTATTAAGTAGTTTCTCTGAATGTGGCCAAAATCTGCTATATATAAAACTATGCAAACTAACTGCTCACTGTTAATCCATCACCAATTACAATGTATTACTCTCTTTTAGTTTGTACTATTATTATTGTTTTAATGCTTTTATTTGCTGGTCTGTGATCATAATAAAATTTGATTGATTGATTAATTTGGACAGAAGTATGTTGGTTTAGAAGGCAGCCTTTAGATTAGAGATCTCAGTCTGCATAAAATAGTGTGAAATAGAATAATATATAGCATATTGACTAAAATGTGCCAGATTTTAGCTGGCCTGCTCCTGACCTCCTTTCCTGCCTTTCTGTCTTGCTATGTGGTCTTGACAAAAAGAAAAAAAGCCATCTTGAAAACTTACTGCTAATAATATACCAATCTGATATGAAACAAAACATCTACAGCTTTCTTCAAGAAATTTTGAAACCGAGCTTTCTTCCTGCTGATGGAGGGCAAGTCTTGCTGAACAGCAGAGTATCTGTTTTTCTTTGAGGCATTTTGTTTCAGAAACTTTTCTGTAATTGTCCGTGATTGTTTGCTTGACATTTTCAGATTTACTCTGAAATGGCCCAGATTACTCATAGAAAATACTGTCTCTCTGGGACTGGGCCAAATCTTCTGGTCTACTTTTCAGATTAGCTTCTTCATTTTTTCCCCTGGTGAAAAGAGATCAGAGCCAGGCCAGCTTATATCTGCAGGAAATTTTACATTTTTCATGCACATGGTCAAATTCAAACCAGTTCCTTACCAGCGAGAAAATTCACTGGTTGATCTGGGTTCTGAAAGGGCTCTGAGGGGGCTGGAGGACTCTGTAAATTGTGGGTTTTGCTGGTGCTTCTAGAACAGGGTGAGTGAGATTTTAAAAATGCAGGTCTACAAAAATGATTCTCATTCAGAGAATAATATCCTAGGACGCTGAGCTTGTTGATCAGCAGTTTGGTGGGTTGAATCCCGAGTGCTGCGTAACAGAGTGAGCGCCTGTTACTCATCCCAGCTTCTGCCAACCTAGCAGTTCGAAAGCACGTAAAAATGCAAGTAGAAAAATAGGGACCACTACGGTGGGAAGGTAACAGCGTTCTGTACGCCTTTGGCATCTAGTCATGCTGGCCACATGACCATGGAGACGTCCTCGGACAAGCGCTGGCTCTTCGGCTTTGAAACGGAGATGAGCACTGGCCCTTAGAGTTGGAAACGACTAGCACACATGTGCAGGGGAACATTTACCTTTACCTTTAATGGTAATATACAAAGCATTCCAAAAGTGCGCTTTATCAAGGCTCCTAAGGTGAACAAAGCACCCTTCAAAGGGTTAAAGCCGTGACTTCTGGAAGACTCACCACAGCTGTTATGAAGACTTTCTCTGGCTATTAGCTTTTGTGTATGTACATGCACAGCTGCTTTGCTTCTTTGGATATATCTGTAGGTGTTCGTGCATGTGTAGAGAAATAGGCTGCTCCTGCTTTTATACTTGGCCAGAATCCTTTGTGAAATGCTCCTTTGAAGCTTTGCACACAGCCCTGTTGTATAACACTTCCTTGTAAGGTTGTGGTCAAGTAGTTAGAGGAAAAGGGGTTTTTTTTGGGGGGGGGAAGAGTTCTTCTTTGTGGAGCCATTCTTGCTCTTATAATTTTGGATATTGTCTCTTGTTTTATATGCTGTTCTGTTTAGTTGGCATGGTATGATGGGTGTGTGACTTCTTTTTCTTCTTCTATACTTCTGCCTAGAGCAGAGGTCCCCAAACGTTTGGGCACCAGGGACCCGTTACATGGAGATAGGTTTTTCCACAGACCGGAGGGGGCATGGTTTTGTGTGCTGCCTGCATCCTGTGGATGGGGCTTTCCATGTTTGTGCAGATCGGTTGCTGGCATGCCGCGGCCCGGTACTGGTCCACTGCCCGGGGATTGGGGACCCCTGGCCTAGAGAGTATCTCTTTTTTTTTCTTTTAACACCAAAAAAGCTTGAGAAATTGTATTTAGATGATGCTATAGTATCAAGCAGGGAAACAGTATTATCTGTATATTTGTGTTTGCATAATATTATACAGAGTTAATTTGGTATAATGTATGGGAAATTATCTGTTGGTCAAAATTGCTAAGCACATTGGTTTGTGCTTAAATTGTAAGCCGCCCTGAGTCTTCGGAGAAGGGCGGGATATACAGTAAATGGGATTAAAAAAAAATACTTATTCCAATCATGGTCCATGTTACACCAAACAGTGTTTAGATCTAGAATCAATCATTGTTGTAAATCTGTATATTCATATGCAGCTCATAAAAATGTGTTTAATATTAAGCAATTAACATTAAGCAATTGCAGTTCTAGAGATTATAATTATGCAGTGCTTAAAAATGTACTAAATGTTATTGGCACAAATGGAAATTACTTATTAAAATGTGAAGATGTGGTTATTAAACAGCAACAGAAGCATTAGAACAGGACTGTAACTGGGGGTAAATACTTTACCAAAGAGATATTCCAAAATAATGTAGGGGTTGATGCTGCACTATTGTTTATCTTGTGATGCTTGTATTGCTACACTAAACCTGGTCTCTGATTTAGCAACAATTACTGTATGACTAGGATGATACAGTTGCTGGTAAACTCTGCAACAGCAAAAACATGAAGAACTCATTAAAATAATTGTCTAGAAGTAGGCCTAAACATGAAGATAGAGAGGAAACTTCTCAAATATAAATATTTGATATTGCAATATCTTTCAAAATCAGTATAAAAACCCCAGTGGTTTTCACATACATTTGTATCCAAACTCCATTTAATAATAGATCACAGGCATCTTCAAACACAGCATGCAATCATAGGATGACTTGTTTCCATTCCTAAACTACTGAAAATCTCAGGAGAAATCTATCAAGATTTTGACCAAGATATTTTTTTAGAAAAATTTTTTTGACTGTAATTTAATTTATGGCCATTTGGGGGGAGCAATAGACAACATAGCATTTGCGGGTACAGGATTGTACTTTTTAACCCCACATGTGAGCTAGCCTTGCCCAGCCTGGCATCCGTATTTGCTAGGATTCTAACATCCAGCATTTTTGGTGAGTGTTCACAAAAACTAGGAATAGTGGAAGTTACACCCAGTGCCATTGTATGCCATCAGCTTGGAAAGGCTGATCTAAGTTTTCATATTACACCCCTATGTAGTTGAGAGAGCTACTGAATGTGTGGAAAGCAAATAGAAAGTTCTTTGTCTAGGATAATTTCACGTTCATGCAGAGAATACCTGGCCTGTTTTAATATTTGTACATCATGTTGCCAAGAGATTTGCATTGGAAGCCATATGGAAGAGAGGTATCTGGCATGTGTTTATTACATACAAGGCTAATTTAATTTATCTTGAGGCTTGTTATGGCTCAATGGAACCTATCATTCCAAAAACTTTAACAAAGCAAATGAACAATTATCTTACTTGAAGGTATCTTAAGTTGAAGGTATTTGCTTTTGTTAAATTTATTGGAGTGATAGATTCCTTTTACCCAAGCAAATATGGCTCCTACCCTGACTCTTTTCTAAAAGGTCACCTGGTGGAGACTTCTCTAAAACTAAAAAGTATATACAGCAGTTTGCAATATTGTTTTCTCAATAAGTGATATGTTTTACTCAACATAAAGAAATGCAAGCTTCAGAGGACTTTTTAAATTGAATAGTTATATATTTGTTTCTAAACAGTACAGCAAACCCTTGATTGATCTATCTGTATTCACCCAATGTTTCCTTTCTATTAATCCTTTTACTAAAATAAAACAGAAGAGCTCCAAATTAGGAAAAGATTTAGTATTGGCAGCTACGGTATATCAGGCCAGTTCTGTGGCTGGGGAATTCTGGGAGTTGAAATCTACACATCTCACAAGGTTGAAAAACACTGACCTAGAGGAACATATTTCCTATTATTAAGGAATAGCCAAACAACACACCCATTCCTACAGATTTACAATAGTGAAGCAGTAAGATACAGTTGAAAAGGAGATTGTGGCGATAAAACAAGATAGTGTTGATGTGCAAGTGCTTCAGTGAATCAAGCAGCAGGAAAGGCTTGTTGCAAATTTTTAGTATCTGTCAGCTGTTAAAAGCTAAATTTTCTGTTTTTAAATACTGCAGAGAAGTACTAACATATTCTGTTTTCTTTCCCCGAACACGGTTCCTTTGTTTTGTTTTAATCCATCACGTCCTCTTTCCTTCTTGAATGGTAGGGATTGATCCCTACTTATTTCTGCTGTAGTACAGAGACTTTGGGACACCTGATTATAATTTCACAAAAGCTCACATATGCCCCTTAGTTGTATGTTATGATGTACGTGGGTACGAACGGCTAAACATCTCTTCTTTATGGGGACCTATCCTTCCTGAGTCAAATTCTAAAAGTGGTTCCAGCTGTTGAACAGCTGCAAGCAATCTGCCCTTTTCTCAGAGACATTTGAAGTTCTTTAATCAGTGTTTGTTGTTGTTGTCAGCAATAGTGCTGAGGTGTGGAAAGATGGAGCAGATGGACTCGGGGGGGGGGGGAAAAGCATATTTAACTTTAGGCTGACCTCTCTTATCTTGCATTTGCTCTCTTCCCAGGTCAAAGGAGGCTGGAATTAGTCTGGAAAGTGGCCATAAACATGCACCTGTGTAAATGCACGTTGAAAAGGAAGGGGTTTAAGGGCAAATGTTATCTTGGAAGGTTTCCCAAAGAGTTCCTTTCCTCTAATTGCCACCCAAGGACAGGGGCACTTTGAATAGAAAGTGAACAATTGTAAAATCTGGTATTAGGGTTATTATTCCAGCAAGACATATTCAGTTACAGTAACCACATGTGAAGGCACTGGCAAGTATGTTATTTTTCTGGTGTTAAAACATCTCTTTGCTCAGGCTTCTATGGTTTGAAAAACTAATTCTTATAGGCTTCTTACATCCCAATTTATACCCCATATACTAAATTGGAGCATCCATGAAATTTGCAGGTTTTGGACTCCTATAAAGGCTATTCTTCCAAGATCATGGCATCCGGCCCTCTCAATTCCTGGCAAATAGATGGGGAAGAAATGGAGGTAGTGACAGATTTTATTTTCCTGGGCTCCAAGATCACCACAGATGGGGACTGTAGCCAAGAAATTAAAAGACGCCTGCTCCTCGGGAGGAAAGCCATGGCAAATCTAGAGAGCACACTAAAAAGCAGAGACATCACCCTGTCAAGAAAAGGGCATATAGTCAAGGCTATGGCCTTCCCAGTTGCAATGTATGGCAGTGAAAGTTGGACCATAAAAAAAGCTGAGCACCAAAGAATTGAAGCCTTTGAACTATGGTGCTGGAGAAGACTCCTGCGAGTCCCTTGGACTGCAAGGCGATCAAACTGGTCAGTCCTAGAGGAGATCAACCCTGACTGCTCTTTAGAAGGCCAAATTCTGAAGCTAAAACTCAAATACTTTGGCCACCTAATGAGAAGGAAGGACTCACTGGAGAAGAGCCTAATGCTGGGAAAGATTGAGGGCAATAGAAGAAGGGACGACAGAGAATGAGGTGGCTGGATGGAGTCACTGAAGCAGTAGGCGTGAGCTTAAATGGACTCCAGAAGATGGTAGAGGACAGGAAGGCCTAGAGGAACGTTGTCCATAGGGTCACAATGGGTCGGACACGACTTCGCAGCTAACAACAACAAAGGCTATTCTTAAACTTAGGCTGGCTACAGGCAGTCTAAGTTTTTTTAAGAATACTTCTCCTTGTCTTATAACATACAGAAAGGATTAAAGTTTATCATGTTTGAAATTTTAACATTAAAATATGAACCTCATCTCTTCAGTTTTGCCATTTGACAGTTTCTTCCATTGTTTGGTTGTATCACTCCTTTCTCCTTTCTTGTTATGATTGTCCAATACTGAAATATGTCAGCAGGTTGTTGCAGAACTGCAAATTTTTTATTTAATAAAAGAAGGAATTTGTTTTAGTGAGGTAACAACACTGCTTAGCAACAGCAATCCAGGCAGTCTCACTTGGCAGCTGTAACCTGAAGACTACCTTTACAAATCTTCTAAAAGCACCAGGAAGGAGTCATTCACAATAAATTAAAAATGTTCAGAATTTGATATCAGAAGGCATCTATTAGTGATATAATTCAAGATTTGAAATACTAAGAGCCACATCTCTTATTGCAATTTCATTTTTTCAGTTATATTCAGAACTGAAGAACCATGCAGAAATGTACAAAACAGTAAAGCAGGGGTCTTCAAACTTAGCCCTTTTATGACTTGTGGACTTTAACTCTCAGAATTCCTCAGCCAGGCACGCTGGTTGAGGAATTCTGGGAGTTGAAGTCCACAAGTCATAAAAGGGCCAAGTTTGAAGACCCCTGCAGTACAGCATTTTAAACAGATCATTATTCCCTCATACATCCTCAATAATTCTTTTGAAATCAAATCCAAAATATTGCACAGTTCTATCATAATCTGTAGATTTTTTTAAAAAAAATTAACATTCCCCCCCGCCTTTTCTGTTGTCTTTAGTTTTTAATAAGTGACCACGACCAAGATCCTCAGTGTAACCTTCAGTGCTCCAGATCTGCTGTCAAGCCTCTCTGCGCTTCCGATGGCAAGACCTATGAATCAATGTGTGATTATCAGAGAGCAAAGTGCAAGGATTCCAGTCTGAATGTGGCACATCGAGGCAGATGTAAAGGTAAGGAATTAAAAAAGGCACATCTGGGATAGATATATTGGACGTGGTTTTTTCATAGCTCAGTTTGATGCTGTTTAAGCTACATACATAAACTGGAAATATATCTTTACCTAAAAAGAATTATTCAGACATCTTTGGCCAATAAAAGGGCCTGGAGAGGAGGCTGGGTATGTTAATAGAGAGTAAAAGATTAAAATAAGGATTGGCAGAATATGAGGCTTTTTTTTGAGGGGCTGCAAGCTAATGTGCCACAGAAATGACTGTCATTTTCAGATCAAATTAACGATGTAAGATCAGAGCATTATGATGGTCATAACAAACATTGGGAATTGAGATGCCATTCTTAATCTTATTTGTGAAAAGGATTCCACAGTCTTCTAACTGGTAGAATTTGTCATTTTCTGGAAAAGTTAAGTTTGAGAGGTGAAGGACACCTGAATAGCTTAGAACAGTGGTTGTCAGCCTTTTCTTCACCATGGACCTCCTTTAAATGCCGTTTATGGCCACAGAGCTCCAAGACTTAACTCAAAATTTAAACTATGTTTCTTCAAGCCTTTCAGGCCCCCTTGTGATGACATCACCGCCCCCCAGGAGTCTGCAGATCACAGGTTGAGAACCACCGGCTTAGAATATTGTAAGCCATATATGCATTCATGTCTCAGGCAAATGAATTAGATATTAAATATATTAGTGTGAAATTGCCTGTAGATTCTACTAGTTTTGGACAATTATATTCTCTCTTCATATGATCATCTTTGAACTTCAAATCCACTATCCCTGGCTAACAGGATTCCACATGCACATTTACCCTTGGACTCCTTTTTTTGGGTGAAGATATTTCTAATATTTTACATCTTGCACATAGGAAAGTGTACCCGATGCTCTGAACAATGTACTGAATGGGGAAAAATATAAGGTGCTTCTAATATGCAGGTGGTTATATATAGAAATCTATATAAGTGAGACATATTTTGAGACTTCTGCTCCCTTCTTAAATTGTCACTTAACTCAGGGTAGCAATCTGGTTGGAAGGAGTGTCTTGATATGCCATTGCCAGGGGTAGCTGATTTCCCCCCACCCCCCCTAGGAGTTTTACCTGTTTTTAGTAGAGTGATGTCATAAATGTTGGAAACATATTGACAGAGAGGCATTTCCAACTAATTTGGATCCTTCCTACTGTAAGGGGGAATAACTGCTTAACCATCAGAACTAGAAGGACAGGATAATTTGAAGTAGTCCTCTATTTTTATTGATATTGGTAAAAAAAGTCCAGAATAATTTAAAAGGTAACCTCTTTAGCATTCATATGTTTGAAGCTGCTTTAGACATTACTTATTCCTTGCTTTCATAGAGGTTTTTTTAAAAAAATAAAAATATCACCCAGAATAAAATGATTATGATAGGAATGAACCTTGACCTATACCTTGTTAATGTTAATTCCAGCTGCTCCGCTTATATACCTAGGTCTACTGTTATAATCCCTCATTATTTGACATGCTGGTGGTTAATAATTAAACATATCGGGAAGGCTCTGTATATAAATAAATGTTCAGCAAAGCAGGATTGCTTTTCTTTTGCACTTATTTTCATTGGAATGTCATATGCTTTTGATATATTGCTTATCTTTATTTAAATTCTGAATGGATTTTCTTCATAGATGCCGGTCAGAGCAAATGCAGATTAGAAAGAGCCCAAGCACTGGATCAAGTGAAGAAGCCACAAGAAGCAGTCTTCATTCCAGAGTGTCATGAGGATGGATCATTTACCCAAGTAAGACCTTTATTATGATATCCAAAGTTTCATAATTTCTCTTACATACTTAACTAATAAAACATAATGAATAGTGGAAAATCCATAAACAATTGTGGGTGAAGCAGTGTCTGACATCTATATTTTGTACATGCACTCATATTTTATGAAGATACGTGATAGACCATACAAATAATTAAGGTGGATGGGTGGTAATTGGCCCAGAAAATTTGAGGCTCTAATGACTCAGGAAGTATTTGTGAATTTTGAAAAGGAAAGTTCACAATTCCTTCCTTCCTTCCTCCCTATATGTGCTAAGTAATTGGGAGCCAGACACAAACTCATAATTACAACAGGCTCATCTAACATAGCAACATTGGGAGAGAACTAGGCCTTCAGGGTGTCCCAAAGGTATTTTTTCAAAAGGCAACTGGACTTTATTTTTCTTTGAAGATGTTTTACTTCTCATCCAAGAAGCTTCTTCAGTTCTGACTGAATGGTGGAGGATGAAAAGATTTATATTCCTTGCAATCATCTGGTCGTTGGCACTCTTTCTGAGAGTCATTGAGGCCCCCTGGAGGTTTACCTGTGCCCTCAGAGTCGCCTGAATAATGCAAATAGGTGTGGAACCTTATTGGAACTGCTGAAAGGATTGTAAACAGGAGATAGGTGGTGTCGTATCCCTCCCCCTCTGATGAGAGAGAGCATCTTAATGTTAATCCTAATGTAGATGGCCTCTTTGACCCCTCTTTCAGACCAGCAGTCCTCTCTATCCAGAATGTGGACTTTGATATATTCAAAAAAGTGACCTTTGTCTTTCAAAAGCTGATGGGCTGCTGAATCTTATCCTGATTGGTTTGTTCTCTTATGTTGTGCCATGAGTGGTGGTTTGTTTCTCCAATGAACAGATCTGTACATCTGTACAACTAAAAAGCCACACACAACAGGCACCATATAAATACCACACACAGAATAGCCCAAAGCACACACACTGCTAGAGAGAAGTTCCCTGAGGATGGGCTCCACCATAAGTCCAAAAGCTTGGAAGTCTAAACCTCTGGTCCTGGTGACCGACTCAAATTGGACCCTATATCTATTCACTCTAAGAAGTTACTTTCAGTTGCAGAAACATAGCTAAAAAGAGATTTTCAGGACATTGCCATTAATTCTGCAAGTGGGTTCAAGCAGCACACTGAGCAACAAAATATAATCAAGCTGCATCCACTAAGTATTAGTGGATAAAATTGGAAGGTAACGTCAAATAGTAATATAAAAAGACAGCACACAGCACAAATTAGGGTTTATAGTTTCCTGTAAAATGATTAAGAGCAGTACCTTCTCTTGAAATAATATTAATGTTTGAACTATAAATATTGCATGCTGTGCAGCATAACAAACCATTACGCTAATATGCATGAAGTATGTTTACTTATTCCTGAAAATATATTTTTAAATAAAGGAAAGTTATTGGATTTATACTGAGCCAGAGGCATATTGCAAAATTAACCATCTATTTTCTCAAACAGGTCCAGTGCCACACCTACACTGGATATTGCTGGTGTGTCACTCCAGATGGCAAGCCTATCAGTGGTTCTTCTGTGCAGAACAAAACTCCTGTATGCTCAGGTATTAAAGGCAGAGAAAAAAAGGTTTGCATATTTTGAAAGGAATAAGCTCTTTGCATTTATAATCTTTAAAATTCAGTTAATACAGCTCAACAGTCCAAACTGTACTGTGCACATGGTTGTCCATCTTGTGGCTGAAACATTGCTGGTCAAGAGATAACAATTGGAGTTACAGGTGGTCCTTGATCTATGATCACAAATGAGCCCATAGACTTTTGGTTGAAAGTTGTTACAGTTGTAAGTCAAGTCACTGGGCTTGATTTTACAATCATTTTTACAAGAATTGCTAAACTAGTCACCATGGTCATTAAATAAATAATATGGTTGTAACTTAGAATCTAGCTTGTCCAGTGGACCTTTTTTGCTATTTCTTTGCTGGAAAATGGCAAAAAAGTTGCAAAATGCAAACATGTGACCATGGGACACTGCAGCCAGTTGTAAATGTGAGCTGGTTGCCAAGCACCCATAATGCTATCATGTGACCATGGGGGGGGGTCGGGCGGCAGGCATAAATTCGAGGATGGATTGTAAGTGCAGTAAAGATTTGAGCCTGTTGTAACTTCAAATGGTGGTTAAGGGACTGGTCGTAAGTCAAGGACTATACTGTTAAACATATATTGATAATAATAGTTTCTTGATTCTGTTTGAGTACTGTGCTTCTTTTTTATAAATAAATGGTATATTGTTACTTGTTATTGTTTGACAGAAATCCTTAAGAATGAAATAATTTCAATTCTTACCATGTCTGGAAAAAATTTTTTCTGATAATTTCACAGTGATTAGTTCTAGAAGAGCCTGATTTGGGTTTAGTTGGATAGCGCAACTCTTCAATCGGCCATTTATGCTACATTGCCTAATTCTGTTGCACATCTATGGTAAAAATATCCATTGGCTTTACAGTGTTCATTTTAATATTAATTATGGTTCTGATCAATAACCAAATTACCATGGTTCATTGGCCATGCTGTTTATCATTCCTTCATCAGGTTGGTCACATCACCAATTTTCCCGACTGCCTTTTTTTTTGTCCTTGTAATTCATAAGTTTATTTCAAATTTAATCCAGTAAAAAGGCAGACCTAATACAGAACTGGCAGGCAAAGCAATAAGTGTAGAGATGATTGCTTGGATCCAGTTGTCTAGCTACTACTATGGGCATAGTGCTTTGAAGCTTGCCTATAGATTGGACTGTATTTTGGATGATACCAGTGCTCATATAGTAACATACTTGCTTTTTGTTTAAGGCTCAGTAACTGACCGGCCATTAGGACAGGGTAATTCTGGAGGAAAAGGTGAGTAAAGTTCTATGCTATAATGAGGTGAGGTTTTTGAAGGTTTTCCCATTTATCATCTGTCCTATACTGGAACTTTTAAGAAGAACATGCAGGTGTAATCAAAGGGATGCCATTGTAATATATTTCAACTACTATGCTGCTTTCCTGGACATTAATGCTGCATCTCAAAGTATTACTTAAAAATAAGAATCTTGGCAAAAATCATGCTAACTTTGAGGACATCTAGTACTCTTTCACAAAGCATGAAAGACTTACATGCTCAACATAAGCCTTATACAAGGCACAGGAGTTGTTCCAAGTTTAGGTTTTATGACTTAGTATTTATTTCTGAGACAGTGGCAACTTTGCCTTAGAGGTAGGTTTTTCCCCCAGCTCAGCAGAATAATCAGGTCAACCCAAATGCTACTCTCAACATGCCATTGATTTTTCATTTCCCAAAAATAATTCTTTACAGACCAACAAAATCTTTGATCTTTATATAGACCATTCTCTATTTCACTTGAAGATCAATAGTTTAAAATGATCAAAAATTGGTTAGTCAAATCTTTCAAATGACTTCAGCTGGGCTTCCTAGAAGACAATATAGAAAATCATGTAGTTTTGTATTATATTTTCCACATTTCTGCTATGGAATATTAGAATATTTCCCCTTTAATTCAGCTGTAAAGGCTAAATAAACAAGTCACATACATTTTGGCATTTTTTATAAGCCTGGCCCTTCTAGAGCTGACTCAGAAATCATACAAATTATCAGCTTTTGCTAAGATGAACAGTACTAAGGAGGATATGTTTCATTAATGTAGTTATGAGATTTATAATTGATGCTTATTTTCCAGAATTATGAAATGTGCTTAGGAAAAGAAGTTTGGATTATTAATTTTTTTTCTACATACATTGAATATTACTAAGGCCTATATTTATTATAGAATTGCAGTTATCCAGAGTTTCTGGAAATAGTCAGGATATACAAATTTCTTACATAATAAGTAAGTAAAACATAGCTACTCAGTTATAATTACTGAAAATGGCTTCTGGTACCTATCAGCTGACATTCTGCATAAATATATGTTGGCTATTATATAATAGTTATTATCCATAAACCTAAAAGGTACTGTCATCTAGAAACATGAACGTTTTAAAAGCTGTCTGGCTGATTGGTGTTGGAAATAAAGTTTCTGATGAATTGAAACAGTGGTCTCATCCAGCAAGGTAAAATTTGTTTTTCAAAGCCATTTTCAGCCTGATGGTCCCCATATGTATTTGAACTACAATTTTCAAAATTCCCAGCTACCCTGAACGCTGTCCAATTTTTACATGAGAACTGTTGTTTTAATGCTTTCAGACATGAGGTTTTAATGGTTTTAGCCAGTGCAGTCCAGACAAGTAGAATGTGGCTTTTTGTACTAATCCTCCCTTAGTTTACACCAGTGATTGATGGGAAATGATGTCAGGAAGATCACCATTCAGGTAAGAGCTATCAAAAGACCTTACTGCTATATAGCAGTCATGTGGTAATAAAGGTAATCAGTATGTCCTTGGGTACCATTTTGTATAAGGTGGCAATCAAATGATAGGGAGTGAAAATGTGGTTTTCCCTATGCCCTGTTTATAATCACTGCACTACAAAAAAGGGTTAGGGAATTATACACGTAATATACTATGACATTCATTATTGCTTCAAGTTTTCTCTTATAAAAACATGTTGCAAACCTCTATCTGTAGCATAAAGGAGTTTCTTATTTCATCTGCTCCTAAGTTTTGATTAAAGAGGATAATAGAAATTTATTTCTACCTTTCTTGCAAACCTTGTTTCCCTTTGTAATGATTTTGTGCTGCCAAACTGAGAGGGCAAGAGCAAGAAACACAATGGATTCTAAACTGGATCTTCTGCCATTTTGCCATGGGAAGGGTGGAGAAGAAGAGAGGAAAAAAGCAGCATAATTTGTTCAACTCTGGGTTTCAGCGTCTCTCACCTTGGAAGTGAGACTAACAATTGCGGTTTTATAAGAATCTCTTGCTCATTCATCTGAAGTCTTGGATTAAGGCTTTATGACCTTTAATCCTTCTCATATGTAATTGATGCAAAGCAGAACAGCTCAGCTCTTTTCTGCCATGTGCTGAATGGTGAATGGACTGAAACTTGACAGTATTTCTATGTCTGTTTCCATCGGGGTTTTTTGGTCCTGCCCTTTCACTGAACTTTCCCATTTGTTTGCCTGAAAGTAAATGGTCAGAGTTCCCGCCTCCACTTCATCTCTACTGTTACTTAATCTACCTTTTAGAGAGAGCAGCCTTGCAGCTTATTAATGCATATATTTCAGTTGGAAGTCTTCTGCCTTACATGCTCTCACCTAGTTTCTTTACCAGTTTGGGGACCTCTTTAATAAGCCTGTCACAATGATTACATATAATATTTCCCAGAAAATTATTAACATTATCCTTAAGTTCCTAATTCTTGCTGATTGAGAGTTAAATATTTTGAAACACAGCAATTTTCTGGTTAAACAGTGAAATATTTGCTCTTGGGTTAAGTGTTAGTCTTCATCCTCAGCCTGCTGACTTGCTTTGAACTTTTAAGTTTTGAGTTTTTCATTTTCTTTCTATAGTTCATGTTTGTGAAACAACTCAGCTTCCATATTTTATTGCATTTTGGTTATACAGCTGCAATATTTATTTGTGTTTTTTTTATTCTGGAACTCGTGTCACTGTTCATAGTATTCTAAGTTTTTATTCAAAAACCATACAAGGTAGGTTGGGCTGAGAAAGAGTAACTGGGTCAAAATCATCTGGTAAATTTCTATGGTTAAGAGTGGACAAGAAGCTGGGTTTTCCTGGTGCCAGTCCAATGCCTTAACCATTACAGCACAGTCGCTTGCTTTGCATGTTAGTATATCAGAGAGTGCAATATTCTGAAATAACTTGATTTATATGAATGGTTTGGTCTAGGATTAATCTCACAAAAGAACACCTCCCAATATTTGCATGTTTTAAAATCTTGTGGTTTTGGGGGAGCTTGACCATCATATACGAATTTCCAGTCTGAGGAAGTTGATGATCCCTGGCCCAAGAGCCAATAAACAGAAACTAAACAGTTTTGTTATAACTGAGTTGGTTTTTCAGTTGGAAAATTAGGAAGATAGATGAGGTTGCAGTGCTTTGAAAAAAATAATGATTCAAATGCTTCCTTGGTTTAAAGATGTCGCTACGGGAAAGGGCTTACACATTGTTCCAGTTAACTTACCAACTGTTATTTTTTCTAGGCTAAGATACTCTTACCTCTATTACTTTTATCCTAATAATGGGTAACTCTAACACCCTTTGAGCTGCTATTATTTAAGATGGTCTAGAACAGGGCTTTTCAACCTTTTCACCTATTGTACCACGTTTAGGATATGGCAACATCTGAGTACCATGTCGCCTAGCAAGGTGTCAAAAATGTGATGACCAAAAAAAGAAAAAGAAAAAAGTGATGAAGTACAGGTAGTCCTCAACTTACAATAGTTCACTTAGTGACTGATGTTACAATGGCACTGAAAAAGTGCCCCCAAGCCACAGCCCAGCAAGGCACCTGCCTGCCCGCCTGGTGGCGCTCTTCCTCCTGCCTTTATTTTATTTTATTTTATTTTTATTACATTTATATCCCGCCCTTCTCCGAAGACTCAGGGCAGCTTACAAGCTTAGCAGTAGCCTTCATTCTATGTATATGCCTGCTTGTTAGGGCTTTCACACACACCCCAAGCGGCATTATTACAAAGTCAGCTTATTGCCCCCAACAATCTGGGTCCTCATTTTACCTACCTCGGAAGGATGGAAGGCTGAGTCAACCTTGAGCCTGGTGGGACGCGAACCTGCACTAATTGCAGGCAGCTGGTGTTACTTAAGGAGGCATTAGCCCACTGCTCCACCAAGGCTCTGTCTGAGGTTTTCATTGTTGTGAGCATTTCTGTTGAGGATTGGCAGCGGGGGTGGGGTGGGGTGGGTGTTTGGTTTTTATTCCCCCCGTCTGCTGGTTGTTTGCAGCAGGTTTTGGTCACTTCACATGACCCTGGGATACTGTGACCGTCATAAATATGAATCAGTTGCCAAGCGTCTGAATGTAAATCACAAGACCCTGGAGATGCTGCAACATTCTACCTGATTGGCACTTCTTCTGGGCTCAGCAGACATGTCGGGATCAGTGCTGAGCTCCAGCTGGAGCCTGGCGCTAATCCTGGTGCTTCCACTGAGCCCTGACAGCCCCGAAGAAGTGCTGATCCTGGTGCTTCCGCTGAGCCCTGACAGCCCTGCAGCTTTAGCCATCTCTCGCTCAGGCTTGTGTGGTGCTGCCACTGGCTCAGCTCATTCCCCTCCCCCGCTACCACTTTTCTAGGATGGTCGCGTACCACCTGCCAGGTGTCAATGTACCACAGGTGGTCCCCGTACCACTGGTTGAAAAGCCCTGGTCTAGAAGCTGTAGGTTTTGCAGAATGCAACTGTAAAATTGTCAAATGGAATCATATGACACTATAACTTTTTCTAACTTCTTAATTGGTGCACAATTATTTTGTACACCACACTTAAGGAGAGGTGCATGAAGGAAATAATAACATTCTGACTTGACAGGTCACTGTGATATGTTCTCTCCCTAACCTAAATTTAACCCTATCTTTTACTGTTGCATTTATTTGTCTTATTTTTTTTAAAAAATGCATTTGATTGTGGTTATATTTGTTGCTTAATTATAAACAATGGTGAAAACATGTTTCTCCAACCTGTACCTATGGCTAGCTCCCTTTTTTTCCTGTAGCTTTTGACTGAAGTGCTATTAGTAGTTGATTTATAGACTTCAACCTTAATCAGTAGCTTCATGCTTTTCTGTGGGCAATATGCAGAAGTCATTTTTTTTCTCATGCTATTTACAACAAGGTAGTTCACATTCTGTTTTGTAGAAATTTTGTAAATATCAACGTTGGCACAACATTTTCAGAATTTTTAAAATGTTTGAGGGAAAACAGATACACACCTTAGATGTTCAATCATTCTCTGTTAATTCAATGGAATGTAGCATTCCACAACGGTTAGCAAATTCCAGAGGTTCCAGAATAACTGAATTAACTTTTGACTGCATCTGGAGAGTCTTTCCCCCACTACCCAAGATAGATTTGTTTATTAAAACTGGAATGTGATGCGATAATTATTTCCCCTGTAGAATATCAGTGCCAATGTAAGATCGATCTTTTTCTTTGTGTTAAATGAGTTGGAAGCAGAACAGAAAATGTGTTATCTTTGTCTTAGAATTCATGTCAAATTAAATGAATAACTGCATATATGGTTGGTTGCTATCAAGGGTAAATGATCATTGACACAGTCTTGAATATATTTTAATTTCTGTTTAAAAAGAAATAGAATGAAAAACCATTAGATGTGAGTTTTCTAGTTATGTGTCTGAAAAAGAAACACACACACACACACACACACACACACACACACACACACACAGACAGACAAACACAGAGGTATGTTTGTTTTCCACTATGCTGAATGTGACAGAATAGCTAGGTTAATTCAGAAACTTTATTTACCTATTTATTATAATTGACTCAGTCTAAAAGAACTCTGGGCAACATTCAAGAATAAGAACAGAAGTTTAAAAGAAAAACATAACATTTTAAAGTAAGCCCTGTAACAGGTAATACCACTGAATCAATTGTTATTGATGGCATACTGGAATTAAAAGGAAAGTGATCTTAAATCTTTAGCTTAATGACCATTGATAAAAAAACCTATCTATTCTATGCATTTCTTTAGAAAAAGTTCAGTAGATACAGGACATAAGTTGCATGCCTTGAAAAAATTCTGGAATGATTGTAGAGAAGACATCCTATAAATGGAAAATGAAAAAGTATGCCAGAATTCAGTACTTGAAGATATAGATTGTAAAAAAAATCATCACCAAAATATGCCCAAATATAAAATTATTTTATTTATATTATTCGGTTGACCAGAATAGAGAACCTAAAGGTCAGTTTCTCCAATGATCTTTAGAACTCCGTGTTAGGTCTGGGCAGAGATAAGTACAGAACCAAAATTTACAAATGTATTAAATTATGTAAATTCCTTGGGGATAGCAGTCCAGGCTGCTTCTGTGGGTCTGGTGTGAGAAGAAAGAAAAAAGTGTGTTTGTGGGAGAGGGCAGGCAGGTGGGTGGGGAGGAAAGAATTGAGAAGCAAAAGTACACTTTGCTGCTATATTTCTTCCTGGCTTCATTGAACACAGCTGGAGATGCAAAGAGGGGTATTATGGCTTCTGAGCATGCAGGTGGCAGATTGTGTCTGGGAGGAATTAGGCCAAAAATTTGGACTATTTATTTAATCCTCAGGAACAGCCTTTTTTCTTGTCTGTTTTTCTTTTCCTGTTGAACAGACTGCTTTACAGGGGGAACGTGTGGTAATTAACACATGCAGCCGTGGGTCTTCAGCCATATGGTTGAATTTCAAATGGCCATTGATCTGCACCCCTGCCCCCATTTTGCAATCTGAGGCCTTGAAGATGTGAAGAGGTTTTATGCAGAGGTTTTACTCATGGGGAGGGGGGGAGGAGGGAGAGAGAGAGAGAGAGAGACAGAGACAGAGACAGAGACAGACAGACAGACAGACAGACAGACAGACAGACAGACAGACAGACAGACAGACGAATAGCTTAGAGGCACGATGTGTTCCCTAAAGTGCCCTTTGGTTCATTCAGTCAGGAATAATGGGTCCTTTTCTAATAAAGTTTGCTTACACAAAAACAAGGTTTGCTCACCTTCACATTGTTTAGAACCACAGGGAGAGGGAGATAATTTGTTGCTGCACTAGCACTATTTAAAAATTTCCCACTCCTATGTAACAAGTAGTCTTCCACTTGTCTCCATTTGATCTCTGCCTTCATAGACTAGGGCACCAATTAGCTAAAGCTGGTTATGTTTCTATCTCAATTACAAGTAAGAGATGGGGGGAGGGAGAATATTCTGGGGAGACAAAAAAGCCAATTTGATTTTTTTTTAAAAAAGAAAAGTGTTGGATATTCTCTGTAGATTAACCTTGCTTTAGAACAGATTTGAACATTATTTTTTCAGGGATTTTCTTCCTGTGGCAGGTTCTAGCCAAGTGTTAGTGGGATGTGAGAGGTTGAATCTTTGGCCCTTGTACAGTGGGGTGCCTCATGGCTCAGGCTTTTCACCTCTCCTTTTAACCATCTATAATAATTATCTACATGAGAATGCTTGGAGAGGTCATCCAACAGCATGGAGTGCAGAATCATCAGCATACAACCTGCTATGCATCTTCATTCCTGGACAACCAAGTGACAATGCCTTGGTGCTAGCCCAAAGCCTGTAAGGCACTGATGAGGAGGAATCCGTTTCAGTTCAACCCAAGCAAGATGGAGTGGCTCTGGGTTTTGGTGAAGTATCATTTTTACTCTTGTTGTCATGGTTACTCCCCCAGACAGAGCTGGTAATGCAGCCTTGTAGGCTCCTCCTGGACTCTCGACTCCTGCTCAGATTTGCACAGATTCACTTTGTGTGCCAGTTGCTCCCATTCTTGAATCAGGAGGTCTTGATCATGGTGTTTCATGCCCTGGTCACTTCCTGGCTGGGTTTTTGCAGAAAATAGGACAGCCTTTGAGCTGCATTGGCTTATAGTTTCTTTCATGATACTGGTTAGCGTCTTTAAAGACCTGAATTGCACAAGGCTAAGTTATCTGTAGGATCACTTCTCCTACCTACTCACTAGATCTGATATGGTGTGTGTGCTTCAAATCCTTTCCTTCAGATGTTGCCAACTAGTGGGATCTAGATAGTGTGTAGCTGACCTTACTCTTTGGAACATCCCCCCCCACAATATCTGATGGGGCTTCTATCTAGCCTTCTGAAAAGCCATAAAGCCCTGCCCCCCCACCCCCCAGCATTGAGATAGTGTGAAGCTGGAGCCTAGAAGAGTTTTGGGAGATATGGTGAAGTTGGGGGCCCTAAGAGTTTACTGTGCTCTTTTTTAATTCTTTTTTTTACTATTTTTATTCTTGTTTGTGAGCTGTCCATGGTTATATTACATAAGGTTGGCAGCTATATAAATCTGTTAAATAAAATCAAATAAATAAACACACTTGCATGGAAACATCTCTCCATGAGTTCTAGCTACATTTTAAAGTTATTCAGATCTTGGCATCTGTGGCTTCCAAGTATAGTGTCTGGGCTTCTGCAGGGTTTTTCTTAGTGTGCCCTATTGAGTGTAATTCAAATGGATGGGTTTTTACACCATGGTAAATCATAAACCATGATTTATAAACTGAAGTGGCAGGGTTTACATTTCACGCTGTTGGGCTAGGTTTCATATCTTTTGCCCGAAACTGCTTTTTATTTGCTTGGAAGATATGAACTACTCTAGTTATGAACTATACAGTTCCATGGACTCTAAGAGCCTAACATCAGGAAAGTTTAAATTTTGTTTTGAAAAACAGTGAAAATTGTAGACAGTTTTTTTTTGTGAGTACCGTGTTTCCCCGAAAGTAATATCTGTTCCGAAAATAAGCCCTAGCTTGATTTTTACACGTGCACCCAATATAAGCCCTATGCCCAAAATAAGCCCTAGTTTTGGGGTGAGGCCCATGTGTAAAAATCAAGCTAGGGTGGGGAGGTGGAGGTGCCACACGGCCCCCACACCTGCTTACCTTAGGATGGCAGCAGCCAGGCCTCCCACACCCCAACACCTGTTGTGCTGGTGCCTGAATTTTTATGTGGCTGCTTGCAGCTGCACACCATGTGACACATCATGACACTGCCTCTGGTTGCAGTAGGAGGCTCTGAGGCTTGTCGCACCGATTGCACTGCTGCCACCACTCAGGGCACAATGCCTGTGGCACACCTCACCAGTTGCACTGCTGCCCGCTCGCTATCGGAGCAACAAGCCTCCTGGTCTCCTGCCACAACTGGCAGCACCAGTGCAATTGGTGCGATGCAGCATGCGGCTTCCTGTTCACAGTTGTAGCTAACTCCTGCAACCAAACATTCACTTTTACAGTGACTTTATGCACTGCTTGTCTTCCTTTGAGTTATCAAGCTTCTGACATTATTGAAAGTAGGACTTCAGATTTCTAAAGACAGTGCAGATATGTCATCTTGGGGATGGGTTTGGGGGGGTGGGGAGGGAGAGAGAGAAACTATGCAAAATTATGCCTATTGTATTTGCCTCTAGAAACCAAAAGACATCTAGCTCTAACTGCCAATATTCTTTTTTGTTCAGAAAGGCCAGAACACATATGGATGTATTCATTCACTCTTAACATATGCAAATAGTCCAAGTTTTGTAATGTACTTTGCAAACCTAAAAATAAAAAAAACATTTTTTACGAGGAAAATATGTAAAGAATGCATAAGTGGACGAAACAGTGCAAAAGGCATTAAATTTGTTTGCAGCTTTAGCAAAATTGCAAATAAAATTGCATATATTTTGGAGAAAAATGCTCCAAATGCTAGTATGAAACTTTGTTTCAAATCTCAAATTGCTTAATGGGATGGAATGCCTCACTGTACAAATGAGAAAATAAAGAATTTAGATAATTGACACAGATTGACTTACAGAAATGAGAAACTGAAAGAAATAACTATTGGCTCACCCATTCTTTGTCTCACATGGAGCAGACTTTAATAGAAGTGCATTAGCAAATGGAGAGCATAATGTAAAAAAAAGCCAGAGGACTAAGGAATGTTATATACACAATCTGTGCTATTATAAGCTTTACAGTAGATTTCATACAGTATCTCTGTAGCTGTTAATTGGATACAGGTAGTCCTTGACTTGCAACCACAACTGAGCCCCAAGGCAGCTGTTTAAGTGAATTGTTTCCCATTTTGCAACCTTTTTTTTGTTGCCACAGTTGCTAATAGAATCACTATAGTTATTAAGAGAATTGTGAGATTGTTAAGCAAACCTGGCTTCCCCCATCGACTTTTCTTGTCAGAAGCTCCCTGAAAGATTGCAAATGGCAATTCTGGGACCCTGGGATGTTGCAAGCATCATAAATATATACCAGTTGCAAGTGCTCAAAGTTTGATCATGTGACTGTTGGGGATGCTGCAAGAGTCAGAAGTGTGGGAACAGGTCAGAGGTTACTTTTTTCAGTATTGTAACTTTGAATGATTGTTAAACGAATGGGTGTAAGTTGAGGACTATCTGTACCTAATTCCTATGTAATTTGGGAATAAATACAAATAATTTCATTCAATAGCTATGCACGATCAGCATGGCTGTCAGATGCGATTATCATTTTAAATCACACTGTTAGCTGAATTGCTGCATGGTCTAAAGCAGAGGCCCCCACAACCTTTTGGGCACCAGGGACCGATTCCGTGGAGAAAGGTTTTTCCATAGACCAGAGGGGGCGTGGTTTTGTGTGCTGCCTGCATCCCACGGATGGGGCTTTGCTTGTTTGGGCAGACCAGTTGCTGGCATGCCGCGGCCCGGTACCGGTCCACGGACTAGGGGTTGGGGATCCCTGGTCTAAAGCCATATGTAAAGCTTGGCAATTGAACTTCAGTGCCATGTCACTTGTACCCAGGATTTTAGGAGTCAAGATTTTCAAAGCAATGCCCAAAGGATGCCATTTGTAAGAAGAAAAAGAACAGATATTGGTCCTTTTGACATAGCCCTTTTAAAGAATTTCTATCAGAGAGAGAGAGAGAAAGAGAGAGTGCTTTGTCTGCAGTCAGAATAAACTCATTGTACACACAGACAATTAACTCTTCAAGTGATTTGCCAGCCTCTTTAAAGCCACTATAGGCTACTTTTCTGTTTTGAGTTCTATTCAGACACTTAAGCGCACCATTTTTGTTTTGTTTATTATTCAAAAAAAGAAGAAAGTCCTTCATCAGAATAGTTGGAGCGGATCAACATTGTGCTTCCAATGGCATTTATCTCCAGCCAGCAGTGAATATGTCAATCAGAAATCAAAAAGCCAAACAGAAGATGCTTTGAATTGTGTCATCAGGGGTCGAAGGGACTTCCAGCTGCCTATGCATGGGACAGCCTTTCTTGCACACCAAAGAATTGTGCTGTCTGTTGCAAACACATACTCACTATGCTGAATTACAAAGCCTTTGAAGCATGAAGAATATTCCCAGTTCACTTTGTTCATATCAGTGCCCCTGCAAGGGAGCTCTGAGGAGGGCGAGGGAAAAGGAGAGTGGGCTAATGTATTCTAGAAATACTTTCTGCCTTGGTGGATGGTTCTTACATCATGTTGCCTCAATTTTCACTGACAGTGTTTGTAAGAAGCAGATACAATTTATTTCAGAATTTTGGATGTCGTGTTCATCATGTTTTGATTGATAATGATGATTGATAATTATGCTCTGAATCCCCATTTAACCTCAAAATAACAAACAAGTTTGTAATCTTTTTTTGGCCTCTGGGCATAATTAGAGTTTTGGACCAAAAAAAAATCCATTCTGGCCATTTCCACAAAGTGACTACTATGAAGGATGTTGTTAGTGTCTTCTTGCTGCTTCTGTAAACATATTTTCATGTTCCATGTAGTTGGTTCTTTTTATTTCTTCCCCTTTCCTAAGGCTTAAATCACAACTTCATCCAATTTCATAGCTGTAGTTCCCTAATATTTATTTCAACCTATCATGGGTTCTTGTGTCTGACATAAATCCTCAGCATTTAACAGCGGCTGTTTCCTTGCTTGTATTCAGAAACAGATTGAATAGAGGGGAAATAGGTTTGGGGCTGACAGCTGTGGCATCTACAGTTCTATATTGAAAATTACAGACCAACCTCTTGTGATATCTCCTTATGTGAAAGGAATCCTTATCCACTGGCCTTCTAAATATCTTTCATGCTATCTGTTCATATTGCTGCTTTTTTATAATTTCTGCTTCTTCTTTAGAATAGTTGATTTTGCTTTTGTATCTTTGCTTTTGCTTTTGAATGTTGCATCGATGTGTTTGTTTTATAGCTTTCCTTTCTATTGTCTCGCTCTGGGCTCATTGCTAATTGTCATTTTAGAGCATTGACTTTAAGGTGTATTACTTCTCTATTAACAAAGGAGAATATTAGTTCAGGATTGAAATGAAGGGGGTTCTTGGTACTCTTTGAGCTTGGTTGTTTTCTTGCAGACTTTCATTACCCAAACAAAGTAACACCAACAGTGTTAGCCTAGCACAAACATGTCAAACACAAGGCCCAGGGGCTGGATCCGGCCCGCGAAGTGGTTTCATGTGGCCCGCGAAGCCATCCTGGAAACAGGGAGGGAACGGCCCCCACGGCCTTGGCCCTGGCCCAGAGACCATCCTCTTGCCAGAAACCCTCAGATCTGTCCCACTCCTGCCCAGGCCCCCATAGGCACCCTTGATGCGAATGATGTAGAGCTGTCCATGCCCACCCAGTAGGCCATACGCACTCTAGCCACGCCCACCCAGTAGGCCACGCCCACCCAGGCCATACCCACCCGGCCCCCTGAGGGCAACCACAATGCTGATGCGGCCCTCAATGAAATTGAGTTTGACACCCCTGGCCTAGTATGAATGACGTTACTTAATTTGAGTAATGAAACATCTGCAAGAAAACAACCAAGCTCAGAGAGCACCAAGGACCCCTTGCGTCTCTACCTTTTTGGAAAATCCCAATTCATCAGTGGTGGGATTCAGATATGTGAACAACTGGTTCTCTGTGTGGATGCCACTTCCGGAAGTCCATTCTGGGCGCTGGGCAAGAAAAAATTAGCTACCTGGTCTGCCGAAGTGGTACGAACCGGCTGAATCCCACCACTGCAATTCATGGTCCTGAGTATCAACAAGGAGGAAAAAAAAACGTGTCATGCCTTACATGTGCACAGATATGTGAATGTGACAATACATGTACATTCTAATAAAAGTGAAATTCACAGCTATGAAAATTGAACAAAATAAAATAAGTTTTTTAAAGTATAAATCTTAACCCATCCTGATTAAATCCTGCAATACTATAACATGTAATGTACATTTTTATCACCTTTTCTATATATATATATATTTAAAAATATTATTACGATAGTTATATAACTCTTCCCTTCTCCCAGCTCTTGGTATTTCTTTGTGGGTAATTGGTGCACTGAATCAATATTTTTAAAATAAAATGTCTGTAAAACTCAACATTAGTTACTAACAATCAAAAACTGAGGAAAATTCTGCCTTGCACACTAAGTATTCTGTTATGGTTCTGTACTGTATAGAGGTTTGGGTATTTAAGGATTTTATATGTGTCCAGGCATTTATTTACTTGCTTGTAACAAATATCCCAAAATGCCAGTTCAGATGGATGGATGGATGAACCTATCCATTCATTCATCCATGTTCTTAGTTAATAAAAAAGAGCCTTGGTGGAGCAGTGGGCTAATGCCTCCTTAAGTAACACCAGCTGCCTGTAATTAGTGCAGGTTCGCATCCCACCAGGCTCAAGGTTGACTCAGCCTTCCATCCTTCCGAGGTAGGTAAAATGAGGACCCAGATTGTTGGGGGCAATAAGCTGACTTTGTAATAATGCCACTTTGGGGGGGGGGCGAAAGCCCTAATAAGCAGGTATATACATAGAATGAAGGCTATTGCTAAGCACATTGATTTGTGCTTTAAATTGTAAGCCGCCCTGAGTCTTTGGAGAAGGGCGGGATATAAATGGGATTTTAAAAAAACAAACATAGGAAGGAGGAAGGGGTGTGTATCTCTTTCCATGTTTATTGAAGTACATGCAATGGAGCACTACAATGACAATATTGTACTGCTGATATATCTGTAAAATGGAGACCTCACAGTCTAGACCCAATGTTTGTAAAGTGAGACAAGAAGCTAATATGGCTTTATTTCTAGGCATCTGTGGACAGAAACCGAAGATTAATGTAAGCAATTCCTTCATTCTGTAGTGAATTTTAATATAATTTAAATGTTCTTTGATGTAAGCTAGAATTACAAACATGTATGAACAAAGAAAGGGAACAATAATGTATTTTATTTATTTATTTATTTATCGATCCTCTTTCTCAACCACTCATGTCCTTCAGAGAGTGACTCTGGGTGGTGTACAATATGTTTTAGATACTCTTCTGTTATAATTTACATTAGTATCAAATCATTTACATTATAAACTTTAGAAATAATATGGTCATTACCAACTTTTTTCTGAACTTTTCTGAAAACGTGATTCTAAATTTAATGCCGCTAAGGTTAAAAGATTAAGAGTCTTCAAACAAAACTAATAAAAAGTACTTGGGAGAGCTGGGATTTTGCAGTCAAGTTGTTTGTTCCAATTCTCCTGTCCATTATTTACCAGGATGGGAAAGGCTCCATAAATCCAGCTTTTTGGTGCAGAGAGTTGTATACGAGTTTGTGAATGGACTCTGTCCCTACAGTCCCAGAAACTTTTAGAGATGATATATTTTGAGGTCACTATACCCACAAAATCTTGTAACATCTTAGAAGAGGTCCTTAGGAAGGGCTAACTAATGTGAAATAAACTTAGTGCACCTGAATGATTTTCATACTTCAGCAATACAGAAATTGTTGATGATAAAAGTATAAGTGGGAATATTATCTACTTTAAAAAATAGAATTAAAGAAGTATTTCAGTATTTTGCTAACCTTTTAGCCAGTTCCATAAAGTTCTTTGCCTTTATGTTCTGATTTGTACTTTTTTCTGTCTCTGTGTATGTCTGATTTTCTTCTGATGGACTTGGCCGGGCCATGTAAAAATCCCAAATTATTCAACAGTACTGGAGAGTAGATAGTATTTACCTCAATAATGGTAGTTTCTTTTCAATTTTTTTTAACTCTCAATTCAGATGATGGTTCAAAACCAACACCCACCATGGAAACACAACCAGTTTTGGATGGAGAAGGTAAGAGCCTCTGAAGTAGCTTTTTTGATTTATGCTATCTCTAAAATGTAATGTTCTGTAAAGAAAATGTGAGGCATGGCTACGTATTATTCAAAATATTACTTTAAGACAAATTGTGTTTTTAGATAATTGCTTTTTATACACATTCTTTGTGGATTGGTCGGAATCATGGTGAGATAATTTTGTGACATGATTGCAAAAGAAAATTAATATGAGAGTTTTGACATTAGAAAAGAAATTCAGGTTATATGATATTCTTTATTTTACATTTTCCTAAAACTCCTACAAAGTCTGTATTTTGAATACAAAATTTATTATTTCCTAATTCTTCAGACATTCTCAAGGTTGCCCACTTCAATAATGAAACAGCAGATTTACATTTGAAAATGGGACATTTTGGGAAATTTCACACACAAAGCAATTGAAAATAATAAGTTTTTTACTTTCTGATTATCTTACTTACCTATCTATCTACCTACCTACTTATATTGGTATTTCGTTTAATATGCTTTTAATGTGCATTGTTTTTTCTTATGATCATCTCCTGGGTCTCATGGTACTTTTAATATAAATAATGATCTATTTTTTTAAACAAATTATAAGCCTATCCTTGTGTTTCAGAAATTACAGCCCCTACACTTTGGATTAAACACTTGGTCATCAAAGATTCCAAACTGAACAGCTCTAGTATGAAAAATTCAGGTAATGGTTTTTTTAAAAAAAGAGATTTAAACTTAAAGGGAAGGGTATATATATTTCCTCATTTGTGTACAAACGATAAACACATTGCTAAATAAATACAATTTTATTGAAATTTGAAACAAAAAATATTTTTTTAAAAAAAGTATGATAAGATAGACTAAAAATTTTGGCACTGAGGTTATCATATGCACAAAAATGGAAAGATTTGGTATTTACTGACTATGAAGGAATGATTGGTGAAAGATGATGGAATTTGCAGACATGGCTAAATTGACTTCTTTGATCAGAGAAAAGACAATTAACTAAATTTATTGCTGATTAGAAATCCCCTTGTAGACATTTTGTGTGAAGCAGAAAAAAATGAACATTTTTATGATTATAGATTATAGGGTGGATTATAGAAAGAAGAGAGTTATGTAAATTTATACTTGTGTTTATAACTCCTGTAAAGAAAATTGGAAGAATTTCTTTGTATCTCTTTTCTTTCTTTTCTAATTTTGTTTCATTTTCTTGCACATTTAGTTTTTTTATTTTTTATTTTATTTTTCTTACTGCATATTAGCTTATATTAGTTTTTATCTTCCTTTTAAAAAAATTGGATTTAATTGCATTTAAATAATCAAATAGTGTATAACAAATTGTATCTAATGATGGTCACTGAGGTGTATCTTTTCAGTGTAGGTCTGGCATTCATGTTTAGTGTGAGTCATTCTTGAGCATCATATTTTTTTTTTTTATCATCTGGATAGTCAATATTTAGTATGAAAGGAAGCTTCTGCTACTTCTGGCATAAGAACTTCAATTTCTTGTTTTTGGTTGGATTTTACCATGTTTTCCATTTTAAGGAATGTAGTTAGTTTATTAATATAAGTTCTGTTTTCTAAACTTGTTTGCCTCTTGCTACTCTGACATTAGAATTATACCTTTATTTTGCTGCATCTTTATGAACTGAAATAAATTTTAGTTGTAAAACAATGTGTTCTTTAAAAGGATGTTTCTTATAGAATAAAGTATTTAATTATTTCCATTTATAAATTTATTTATTTATTTATTATTTGGATTTATATACCGCCCCTCTCCCGAAGGACTCGGGGTGGTGTACAGGGCAATTAAAACACTATATACAACACATAATATACAAAAATTAAAATAAATTAAACCAAGTAGCCCTAAACAATAAAACACAATAAATCCCTATATCCTCACTTGGAAGAGCATTCCAGAATCCAATGGGGTTTGTGTATGTGTGCGTATGTGTATATATCTATCTCTATCTGTATCTGTATCTATCTCTGTCTCTGTATCAATACAGTAATGGTAAATATCTGTAGCTCGGGTGTAGGATGAGGGTGAAGGTTTGTTCTTAGAGCTTGTGGGTTGGTTCCTGAACGTTTCGTTACCATGCTAGGTAACATCTTCAGCAGAGTTAGGGGATGTCAGTGTTCTTCTGTTTATAAGGGCTTCAGGTGTGGGTGTGTCAAATGAGGGTCTGTGATGGGTCTTGTGATGGGGGAGGTTACATCAGGTCAGGGTCATTGGGAGGTGAACTGGCGTGGGGGGGGGCTTGCCTGGGTTGGTTAGATGAACTCATGAGCATGGTGGGTGGTAATGTGGCCTATAATTTTTGTATTGCTCCAGTTTAACTTGTGCTGTTTGCTTCATGAGTTCATTGAAGTCTGGCACTCCACAAACAATTCCATCAACAGACACATTGACTTATAACCAGCCTACGAATCCCTCAGAATCCAAATCAACCACACAGCCAACCAGAGACAGCACCAACCCACAATGAAATACGCAAGACCCCTCCCACCAGCAGTTCACCTCCCAATGACCCTGACCTGATGTAACTTCCCCATCACAAGACCCATCACAAGACTCACTGATGACTCACACCTGTCCCATCACAAGACCCATCACAGACCCTCACTTGACACACCGACACCTGAAACCCTTATAAACAGAAGAACATCGACATCCCCTAAACTCTGCTGAAGATGTTACCTAGCCTGGTAATGAAATGTTCAGGAACCAACCCACAAGCTTGGAGAATGAACCTTCACTCTCATCTATATCTATATATATCTATATATCTCTGTCTCTATCTGTCCATACACACAAACACATACACATATATCATGAATTTGAACCACAAAATTTAATGTTCTCATTTGTGGATATAGAAATACATTGGCTAGGAATCAGTGGAATTTGTATCTGCCATAGATGGAGATAGCAATTTGTTGTAAGTCATAGTGCAAGGATAAATAACCAATACCTGATCACTTACAGGTTATGTATTCCTTCCCCTGATAGTTTCTTAACTCCCCTAGAATATATTATTTGGATTAAATAATGGCTTCTTCTATAAAAGCCTTGGACTTCTTCCTTATTCTTTTATTGTGAAATTATTTGGGTTTGGCTAAAGACAGGTTTCAACCATGTAGTCATTCTACACTGTTAGCCTTTAAAGAAAACCACAGGATGATGTAATGATGAGACAAATGGAAATATAAACTGCTCTTTGAAAGCCAGCAGTAGCAGTCAGGTAAATATGTTACAGTTGCTAATGATTTGTACATTACGTTATTTGGAAGGAAGACTGAGTAATCTATTAGGGTTAGAAGCTGGATACAGGTATATGTTTGTCTCTTTGTTTTTTGTTTTTTTAAAAAAAATCACCTCAGCCTTGGCATTTATTTCTAAAACCGTGCTATTTGATCATGTTCTACTCTGGCATTCAGAAATCATTTGGTTACCTTTTGTAAACTAAAAACATAAATTGACAGAAATGTTTTTTTATCATATGAATTAAGCATGCAAAATTCAAGAATTAATTGATAATAATAAACACTGAAGTCAAAAAGAAGGTTAGAAGCGAATACATCATTTGACTAAACAAGATCTTAAAGTCCAAACTCAGTGGAGGAAATACTATCGAGGCAATTAATATTTGGGCAATTCTAGTCATGAGATACACAGCTGGAATAGTGGACTGGACTTGAGCAGAACTAAAAGCCCTGGATAGGAAGACCTGAAAAATAATGACAATGAATCATGGCTTCTTACCAAGGAAGATATCGGTGTGGAATGTTGCAAATACACCAGACAGTTGAAGAAGAAAAAAAAGACATGGGAAGAATATTTGAAGGATGCTAAAGAAGATGCACTGAAGTTAGTATACCAGGAAGACTTATTGAGTATTGGAGAAAACAAACTGGCCTTCAAGAATAACAAATGCAAAGTAGAAAATAGACATGGCAAGGTAAAACATGACATGGCCAGCCCAAAATATTAACAACAACAACAACTTTATTGATTAGCCCTTGGGCCATATCAAAGTGCAAAGTTCCAGCAACAAACCGTCACCAAAACTTGATAAAAGCAATCCAAAATGGAATTTGATAAAATACAATTTAAAATGGAATTAAAATAAAATACAATTTAAGATGAAATAGTAATAAAATACAAATTTAAGATATAGATAAAATATGATAACATTATATTTCGGAGTCGCCCTTGCAATCTACCCCAATCAGTCCCACATATGCAGATCTCTTAACTGGATCATTTTGTTTAAATACTGTGCTACGTTAAATGTTATTTTCAAGTTCTGACCGGACATAAGATAAGTTATTTTGATATGGGGATCCCAATGGGTCATTCGTTTGGTATATAGACCAAGATACCTGTCTCTCACCCTCTTATACAGACAACAGTCAAATAGGATGTGAGCCAGGTCCTCTACCTCTGCCGCTCCGCAAATGCAGAGACGGTCATTGTACGGTATAGCATGAAATCTCCCATATCTGACCATTGTATCAAGCTGTTCGAATCTCGCTCTCGTAAATATCTCCCTAAGATGTTTTGGGATACCAGGAAGACTTATTGAGTATTGGAGAAAACAAACTGGCCTTCAAGAATAACAAATGCAAAGTAGCAAATAGACATGGCAAGGTAAAACATGACATGGCCAGCCCAAAATATTAAAAAAATAGGCAAGGCATATATAACAAGACCTGTCAATGGCTAAAAGATGGGAAATTGAAAAAAGAAATAGAGGAGCTAAATTGGGCTGCACAAGACCAAGCCTTAAGAACAAATGGATATAAAACCAGAACTGAGAAGGAAGCCATAGACAGCAAATGCTGCCTCTGCAAAGAAGCTGAAAAATCATGGACCACCTTGTCAGCTGCTGCAAGAAAATCACACAGGCTGACTACAAACAACGGCATGACAAAGTAGCAACAACGGTGCATTGGAAGATCTGCAAGAAATACCATTTGCCTGCAAGCAAGAACTGGTGGGAGAATAAAATAGAGAAAGTAATAAAAAATGAAGAAACTAAATTTTAAGAATTCAAACTGAATTACATTTGAATGAAAGACTGCATTTCTGGTGTAAAAATAATTACCATATGTATAATTTCACTGAAATGATTGCAGTATACAGTAAGTTGAATTGATTTCAGTTCCAAAGTACGTGGAAGATTTTAGAGCAAATCCTGCCATTTATATGGGCAGTGATAGAAAAACAACTTATGACCCACCCTTCAACAGTGTTAGGCTTCCAAATGCAACTTAAAATGCTGTGGCTAATCCATAAACCATTTTATGATTTGGTTCCAAGCTGCCTACAGGATTGCATTCTTCCATGGGAAGTGGCCCGGCCCAGTGGTGGCTGGGGAATTCTGGGAGTTGAAATCCACTGGTCTTAAAATTGCCAAGTTTGGGGGGCCCTGCTTTAGAGTTACCTATTACAGCCTTTTGGCCTTGCTGCTTGTCATGCTAAAACCAATAGAGAAAATTGAATCATCTGCTTTGGACTCATTTGCCAGTTCTACACTTTGTTGGAGAAAAGTGATTGAGTTAAAGGACCATATTCATTTTAAGCTACTACCAAGTTGTTTTTAGCTGACTTTGGCTGTTTTCAGATGTTAAGCAGGGTTATCCTGACTTGTATAGGTATTCCCCGACTGAAAACATTTCATTTAGTGACTATTCAAAGTTGCAACGGCACTGCAAAAAGTGACTTATGACCATTTTTCAACTTACATCTGTTGCAACATCACCTTGGTCTCATGATAAAAATTCAGATGCTTGGCAGCTGGTTCATACTGTATTTATGACGGTCACAGTGTCCTGGGGTTATGTGATCAGCTTTTGCGACCTTCTGACAAGCAAAGTTAATGGGAAGCCAGATTCACTTAACAACCGTGTAACTAACTTAACAACTGTAATGAATCACTTGGCACAAAAATGGAGAAAAATTCACTTAACAAATATCTCATTTAGCAACATTAAATTTTGGGCTCAATTGTGATAATAAATTGAGGGCTACCTATATATGGATTGGGGACCACCTGGAAATTCCAAGGCAGGTGAACAGATTTGGAATGTAACACTGCCAAAGACTGGATGGACACAATCATCAAGAATCAAACTCAACCTGAGGAGCTTTATCTTTAGCCCTTGAAAATGTGTGGAAATTTCAAAGAGTTTGAAGAAGCTGCTAAAAGTGCTAAATGGTGAGGTTTATTTAAAACGTATAGTGCTTAAATTGCAAGATTTTTACTGCTTTCCAATTAGTTTCCAAGTCCAATTTAAGGTCTATTGCAACTATTCAAAGCACTAATGTTGTGGAGTTTGAGAAACTTATTTGAAATAGAATCTGGAGTGTAACTGAAACAGCTTTTATTCTACAAACAAAATATAAGGCAAATCCTGACATCAGTGCTTTTATTTGAGTTGCGATGACCTGTGTCCTTTCCATCTGTTTCTGCCAGAGAGAACAAGTCCTTTTTCTAATAGCTGACCATCTGCATTTGCTTCCTCCTTTTCTGTGTCCATCATTCAGTTATCCGTAGAATAACATGTCATATATTTCCCAAGAAGAAAAACACAAGTTAGAAATATCAGGATTTGCTTTTGTTTGACCTCAGCACTCAAATTCCTCTGAAGAAATCTGGCCACCTAGGGCTACACACTTCTGTAGATTAAATGGCTGGAAGTGTAGAATCTAAGTCAAGATAAACGTCATTTATTTGTCCCTATAAATATGTTATAGCTAACCACTGATTTACAACTGAGAGTTGTAAATCATCCCAAAGTGGCCAGATCTCAAAAGGCCATGAACCACTTGAAAAGGTTTTACTGAGCACACTGAACTTGCAGTGGCAATGGAGAAGAAAAGATAGAATATTTTCTCCTCTGCCTTCACCATTGCCATAAAATAAGTTTTACCATGAATGCTTACCAGCAGAGTTCAGTCAGATTTTATCAGTGTTTGATCAGATTTAGTCAATTTTTCTTCCATCTGCATTTTCCTCCTGTAGTCACTCATGTTCATGGAAATAAACAGTGCTTCCTTTTCACAAACAATGCATTAAAGATTCATACATCTAGAAATTTTTTTAGTTCCAGTAGAGCATTTTTCATGCCCCCCCACCCCTCCATTTCTTATTATCAAAACCAATGAATAGAAACCCAAGCAAACTGTTGAAGGGTTACTCAATTTGCTTTCGCTCTATTTCAATAAGTGAACAGCAGGGCTTTCTTTGACAGAAAAGATGCAAGTTACAATCAAGGAAGCAGCTATTGAACAAGCTATAGGCAGGTTAAATCTAAACCGATCTAGCTGCGTTACGATTTACAGTGATGTGATATATGAACCAGGCGGGGGTTCATTTTGTTTTGCTTTGTTTTTAAGGTGGGAGGCTGATAAGATGGGAGCTCTTGTAAAACTTCCAGAATAGCCCTGAATTCACGATTTCTTTTTCAGAGAAAATTAATTCATGTGACCAAGAAAGGCAGAGTGCACTTGAGGAAGCCAAGCAGAATCCGCGTGAAGGAATTGTTATCCCTGAATGTGCCCCTGGAGGACTGTACAAACCGGTGCAGTGTCATCAGTCCACTGGCTATTGCTGGTGTGTTCTGGTAGACACAGGTCGCCCCTTACCTGGCACTTCCACCCGGTAAGAACAATTGGCTTCCAATTTCACCTTTAGATGAAATCAAGTCACAGCATGGAGGTGGAACGGGTTTTTGAGGAAGCAATCGCTAAAGAGGATTTAGATCAAGGGTGGATAACCTTTTTCAGCCTACAGTCCGATGAAATGTAGCATCCCTCTATAAGTATGAAACAGATAAAATAATCACCATTTAATTTGTTTTGTGTCTGAAATGCATGTATAAATGCTTAATTAGTGATTAAATTGGAGAAAATTTGCTAGCTTAAAAATTGTAATTATTTTGTTTACTTCCAGCCAGGTGTCAATCTATAACATAAAATTCGTTAATGATTGTTGATATTTTATTAAAACAAATGACTTTGTTTAAAATTGGGAAACAAATATTAGATTGAAGCCCTATATAATTCTTTTGAGTTTAGATAATCCAAACTTGCAAATGACTGATTAATACATGGAGTTTGACTTTTATTTATTTTCCTGGGATCTTCTGTTGGAATACCCTGGCCCATATTTACTGCGCCCTAGTAAAATAATCCTTTTAGAATAGAATAACAGAGTTGGAAGGAATCGTGAAGGTCATCTAGTCTAACCCCCTGCTCAAGCAGGAGACCCTACACTTTCTGTCAAGTGGCTGTCCAGTCTCTTCTTGAAAGTCTCCAGCGATGAAGCACCCACAACTTCTGACGGCAAACTGTTCCATTGGTTGATTGTTCTCATTGTCAGAAAATTTCTCCTTATTTCTAGGTTGAATCTCTCCTTGATCAGTTTATCTGTCTCTACATTCTTTTTGTGGCTTTCAGAAGTTTGATAGTTAACAGTAAGATTTTTTTTTTTTACAGAAACATCTTAAGCCTTTAATATTGTAGTACAGTTAGTCCTCGCTTACTAACCAATTATTCAGTGACTGTTCTAAGTTGCAGTAGCACTGAATGAGTGGTATTTATGCTTGGTCCGAAGACTGTTATTCAGGCCCTTGTCAACTGACAGTCACAGGACAGTTGTAGTGTCCCACGGTGATTGCTATTTGCGATTTCCTGTCCTGGCTTCCAACAAGCAAAGTCAGTGGAGAAACTGACAAGGAAGGTCACAAGTAAATCTCCCTGGCCTTCCTGTCCTCATACAGCAGGGTAACCTTTTCCCCCTGATCTCCCTGGACCACACTTGGCCTACACCAGGCCCTCCCCTGCCCCCCCCTCGTACTACTACTTTCCTTATTTGGGACTCCCACTGTTTTCCACTTAGTGTCTCACACGTCTTAGGGTTATGGCAGCAACTGGGACTGCATGGATTGTCTTTACAATCACATCACTTAGCAACAACAACAACAATCCCGATCTCAATCGCCTTTGTAAACTGAGGAGTACCTATATTTACCTACAATTAGCTTTTGGTTACATTTTATCTCTTAACATGTTTCAGTATTATTATTGAAATGGGTATAATTTTTCTTGATTGTATTTTTTGCTGGTCTGTGACCAAAATAAAGATTCAGTTAACACCGCATGAATAATAATAAAAGAATTTGTTATTTTTGCTATTTTTAATGAAACCCGCAAGGCTTCTTATAACATATAATAAAACATAAAACATAGATACAATTAAAATGAAGATTTAAATAAAATTAATATTGTTAAACTCGGCTAATGATTAATGGGAACGGTAGCTTTTGATAGGTATTTTATTGAGACATCAGAGTTGAATGAACTAACCTGGGGAGAGCATTTGATAGTCACAGAAATAAAAAAGGCCCTCTCCCATGTGCCGAATAACTGTGCTAATCTTCAGAAGGACCTTTCCTGTTGATTTGGGTATATTCCTTGTGGGAGAGATGGTTGTTAGGCATATGGTGTTAGCCTACAATGTTGGGTTGAAAATATATTAACCATAATGCTATGTCTTTAAGTTGTTAATTGGCCAATGGGTGTGTAAGTGTTCTCATGGCCATAAGAGGAAGCTAGGAACGTAGCTTCTCTCTCTCTCTGAATTCACTGATCTCTACTGTTACTGTTTTTGCTCTGCTGTTGGTTTACTACTGTTGTAACCTGAACTGTGTATTGACCTCTGGACCGGTAAGAAGACTTTGTATTTTGGATTGCTACTTGGACTGTTTATTTTTGACTGTGCATTTTTGTTTTTACACCACCTCAAAGTAAAATACTTTTTGCTTTTAGAACTCAGTGTATTTCTGTGTGTGACTTTTACTGCTCTCAGTGCCCTTCCTTGTCTGTGCAACTCTTTGGTAGCACAAGGAGACCTCTGCACAACAAATTCCTTAACACTGGTTATGGGCCCAGGCCTGTACTGAGAGTAAGTACACACAGTTTTCCTAGCTGAGTTTGTGTTAGCTTTTTGGTGTAAAATGGCACAAGAACAGTTGTCAGGCATCTCCTGGATAACCCGGTTGGATGGGACAAACTATGTTTCCTGGTCCACGAAATGCTGCTTGCTTTTGCGCAAGGAAGGACTATGGGCTGTTGTAAATAACCCACCAGATACTACTGCTTGGGATCCAGATGACGAAGAGGATGCAAAGAAGTTAGACAACTTTAAACGAAGCAATGAGAAAGCTCTTTGCATTATTGGACTAACACTGAATGACCAGCAGCTTGTCCATATTCGTGGTGAGGAGTCTGCTGCTAGGTGTTGGGATGTTTTGCGAAGGCTTTATGTTCGTGACAGTGTGGGTGCACATATACACCTTACACGTAAGCTGTTTAGGGCTCGTCTGCAGAAGAATGGAGATATGCTGACCCATTTAAATTACATGAAGGCAACTTTTCAAGAGCTTCATGAAAAGGAGCTGATTTTTTCAGAGTTGCATCAGGTCTACATTATTCTGTCATCTTTGGATGAGAGTTATGATGGATATGTTTCTTCTTTGGAAGTCCTGACCAGAGAGGAACTGACATTGACTAACATTACTGGGAGACTGCTGGAAGAGTCCAGAAGAAGGCGTGACAGAGACCAGCTGAGAGAGACACAGCCACGAGAGGAGCAGCAATTCACCACTGCTTACAACGTCAAGAAATGTTATTCTTGTGGGGCTAGAGGGCATATAGCCAAATTCTGTAGAAAGGGTAAAAAACAGAATGTGAATAGCAGTGGGAAGGCTAAGAAGGGCATTGGTTTGGCTATTTCTGGTAAACCAACATCCAGAAATAATGAATTGTGGGTTGTTGATAGTGGGGCTTCACAATGCATTACTAAAGTGAAAAAGAGGTTTATTACTATGAAAAACAGCAACCAATATGTTTCACTAGCAAACGGTTGGAGGATGAAGGCCTCTGGTGAAGGTAATTCCTATTGTCCATGCATTGATGAACAGTTACCTATGTTATATATACCTAAACTAAGATTCAACCTGTTATCTGTAAGGGAATTGGTTAAAGTTGGGTTTGTGGTAACATTCAGAGGGGAGCAATGCACTATTGAGAGGAATGGAACCTGTGTAACTGCTAATTTGAAAAATGGTTTATTCGTTCTCACAAGTAACCAGGTTAGTACAGTAAAAGCTAACTCAATATGTGAGAACAAGAAGCCACATGATGAATGTATACATTTATTGCATAGGCGGTTAGGGCATGTAAACTTTAACTCACTACGTAAAACAGTTGAGTTAGTAGAAGGAATTAAACTGAAGCCATGTAGTAAGTATTTGAATTGCAATGCCTGTAATCAGGAAAAGAGTAAGGCAACTCCTGCACACAGGATAAACGGCTTCAAAACAACTGTACCTTTGGAAGTTGTGTTTGCTGATTTAATTGGACCCATGAAACCAAGTTTAGGAGGGTCATGTTATATTTTAAGTATATTGGACCACTACTCTAGATATGGTTTTTGTTATCTGCTTAAGTCAAAGGCAGACACTTTCCAACAATTTGCAAACTGGCTGAAGTTCGTGGAGAGAAAAACAAAGAGAAAGGTTCAGTGTATAATTACTGATAATGGTACTGAATTTACAAATAAGCGTTTTGTTGATATGTTACAATCAGCTGGTATTGAGCATAAACGTTCAGCCCCATATAGGCCTCAACATAATGCTTTTGTTGAGAGACGTGGGCAAACGTTACAAGCCATGATTAGAACTATGTTAAGAGATTCTGGCTTAACAGATAGACTGTGGGGGGAGGCAGCAAAATGTGCAAACCATGTTCTGAATATAGTTGTTAATACTTCTACTGGTAAAATACCATATACTATATGGCATGGTAGAAGACCAAACCTTGATTACCTGCACACGTTTGGCACCCCAGCTTGGGTCCACATTCCTGCACAACTCAGGAGTAAAGGCCAACATAGGGCTAGGCAATTATACTTCGTAGGTTACGAAGCTAACCACAGATCCTATCGTTTCTGGGAACGAGGCACAACTAATGTATATAACAGTGCGAGTGCAAGATTCCTTGAGCACGTTGGTTGGGATAGGTTAGAGCAAGAAACTGTTAATACTGATCCTCTAGTGTTTGAGGACTCCTCTGATAACGTAACTAGTAATGATAATACATCTCCTGTAAATATAAAAGATGAAGAGGAGATAGGGGAGATAAAAGATGAATCAGAGGAAGAAAAGGAGCCAGAAATTCAAAGCCCTGTAATTCCTTGGCGTTCAATGCGTATCAGACATCCACCTGATCGCTATGAAGCTAGTATAGTATGTCAAGTTAGTGTAGAGCCTTCTAACTATGATGAGATCAGGATGTATCCTGAAAAAGAACAAGCATCATGGAAAGCTGCAATGAACAGGGAGTTGAAGTCTTTGCAGAATCTTAAGGTTTATCAGAAAGCAAAACTGCCACCTGGTGAGCAAGCTATAGGTTGTAAATGGATATATAAAATAAAGAAGGGAGTAGATGGAACTATAACCCATAAGGCACGTTTGGTTGCACAAGGTTTTGCCCAAACTACTGAGGATTATGACGAGGTGTTTGCACCCAGTCTAAGGGCAACTACTTTAAGAGCAGCTTTAGTATGGGCGGCTAAAAACCAATATATGGTTAATCATGTAGATGTTGAAACTGCATATTTACATGCTCCATTGCAACATACTATTTATTTAAGAATACCACCAGGATTGACCAGTGATAGAGACCATGATTGTTGGGAGTTAAAGAAAAGCCTCTATGGATTGAAACAATCAGGCTATGAGTGGAACAAATGTATAGTAAATGAGTTAAGTGCAATAGGTTTTGTAGCCAGTAATGCTGATCCTTGTTTGTTTAGAAGGGAACACAACGGAGCATTATCTTTTCTCTTATTATTCACAGATGATATTGCAATAATAACAAAAACTGAGTTAGAAGCACAAACTATCATTTCAAGATTGCAAAATAAATTCACAATTAGAAATCTTGGAGAAATTAGCCACTATTTGGGGTTAGATATTGTGAAAACAAATAGGGGTTTTAAGATGTCACAAGCCAGTAAAATATCTCAGTTATTAAAGAGATACAATATGGAAATGTGTAAACCAGCAAAAACTCCGATGGCTATGGATTTTAAGGACACTAATGTGGAGAGTCCTGTATTTGATAAGACTATGTACCAATCTTTGATAGGAAGTCTTATGTATCTGAGTAATTGGACTAGACCTGATATTTCTTACTGTGTAAACCAATTGGCTAGGTACAACAATAATCCAACTGTTAGACACTGGCAATCAGCTAAACGAGTATTAAGGTATTTGAAGCAAACTATTCACTACTCGTTATATCTAGAGCCAAATCGTGAGTTAATCCTTACTGCATATGCAGATGCGAGTTTTGCCTCTGATACAAGCACTCGTAAATCTACCTCAGGGTTGGCTATAATGTTGGGTGATTCTTTGATTGGATGGAAGTCTATTAGACAAAAACACATAAGCTTGTCTACAATGGAGGCTGAATTTTCATGTCTATCAGTGTTATGTACAGAACTGCTAGTGTACAAACAACTATTGTTAGATATGAGTTTAAATGTAAATGATCCATTCATTGTGTATGAGGACAATCAAGCTGCAATAAAGATGGCTAATAATGCTGCAGTAAGAACAAGATCTAAACATACTGATCTTCGTTATTTAAATGTCAGACAATGTGTCAAAGATAAATTAATACAGTTAGAGTATTGTCCATCTGATGTAAATATTGCAGACCATTTTACGAAGGTACAAAGTGCTGTGAAACACAATGCTAATTGTGAAAGAATGTGCATAAGATTGTAAGAGTTATATATTATTCTACCCAAAGGGGAGAATGTTAGGCATATGGTGTTAGCCTACAATGTTGGGTTGAAAATATATTAACCATAATGCTATGTCTTTAAGTTGTTAATTGGCCAATGGGTGTGTAAGTGTTCTCATGGCCATAAGAGGAAGCTAGGAACGTAGCTTCTCTCTCTCTCTGAATTCACTGATCTCTACTGTTACTGTTTTTGCTCTGCTGTTGGTTTACTACTGTTGTAACCTGAACTGTGTATTGACCTCTGGACCGGTAAGAAGACTTTGTATTTTGGATTGCTACTTGGACTGTTTATTTTTTGACTGTGCATTTTTGTTTTTACACCACCTCAAAGTAAAATACTTTTTGCTTTTAGAACTCAGTGTATTTCTGTGTGTGACTTTTACTGCTCTCAGTGCCCTTCCTTGTCTGTGCAACTCTTTGGTAGCACAAGGAGACCTCTGCACAACAAATTCCTTAACAATGGTTCCTCAGATAAAGAATCCAAACTGTTTAGAATCACCTCATCTGATAGGCAGCTGGTAGCCAAGGTAGATATCTCATGTGGTTCTGGGCGATTCTTGCATCTTGTTGTGATCAGCAGCCTAGTTATTGCATTTTGTCCTAATTGTAATTTTTAGCTCTTTGTAAGAAATATTCCCATATCAGTAGTGGATCACCATGCAACTGGCTCAAGAAGAGTAGCAGTTGGCACTAGTGGCAATTGTGCAAATATCCTCCTCATCACTCCAACCACCAAGTACAGTGACAGATGGGTTCATAGAGTATCCCAAACTGCAAAGTTCTTTTTCTGAGGCAGGTGCCTGCTTATCCCAAACAGGCTTCCCTTCAATCTTCATATGTACTGATTAACAGTGCCTCCATCATATCTGAATTAAATTTCAACTTGTTTTCCCTCATCTAAGCCCATTTAGGAAATATCCACCTTCATCAGGCATTTGGAGCAGGCCATTTTATCTGATCTTCTATGTCTTCTGAGGTCTATAGCAGCCAACGGTTTTAAAATGATCTCCATATGATAACAGTTACAGAAAGAACCTTCCCTTTTGTTCCATAGGCTCCAGCTAAATGCCTAGTCCAGGGGTGTTCAAACTTGGCCCTTTTATGACTTGTGGACTTCAACTCCCACAATTCCTTAGCCAGGCATGCTGGCTGAGGAATTCTGGGAGTTGGTCCACAAATCATAAAAGAGCCAAGTTTGAAGACCCCTGGTCTAGTCCTTTGAGTGCTCTACTGTATTTGTGAGGCAAGATATCAATTGGAAGAAATCCATCGTGGCAGGCATGAAATCCTGAGCCACTTCTGACATGCAATCTCAGCATGGAAATTAAATTCCTCAAGACATAATATCTAGGATAGTCCTCTGTTGTGGCAAAGATTGTCCCAACTAGTTCAGGAAGGAAGACTTTCTTTAATAGGGTGGATAGTGCAGTAACAGTATTTCCCACTATGATGGTTAACCTAATACAACAGCCCACTAAAAGCCTGGCAGCTTCTGATCAATGAGAAGAATTTTTTAATAGAAGTCCCAGAGGGAGGAGTTGGATCACAGGGAGACTACTTATATTTAGTCTCCCCCCCCAAAAAAATCCAACTCCTAGATTTGATTACTTTTTACACTTTCAGAATCCCAGTCTGCTTTTCCAAATGCCCATGGAATAAAATCATGTGAATATAGTATTGTTTTGAAAGGGATAATATAGAAAATAAAAAAATGAATTTTTTGGAGTCCCTGGTCTTCTGTGCCTTGTATTTCCACAGGAGTTGGAGAATATGAAAGTTATTGTCACACATGCTTTAAGAATGTACTGGTTTTTTTTTAATATTTCCATTCTTTAGATATGAGAACCCTGTATGTGAAAGTGGTGCTCGATCCAGAAGTCCAGAAATTGATGATCCTTTCAAAGACCGAGAACTTCCAGGTAAAAATGAAGGAATAATAAAAGTGGTAAGGATGGGAAGGGTCCCATGCATTGGTTGGATTATAATTAGCCAGTGGACTAGAGAGTTTTGTTTTGATGTTAAATCTTATATTTATATGATCACTTCACATCATATAATGTCAATAATGGTGACAACCAGGGCTTTTTTTCTCATAGAACGCTCAGAATGGTGTTCTGGCACCTTTTTTTGCAAAAAAAAAAAAAGCTCCCTCTGGAAGCCTATTGCAGGGCTAGGCAATCTTGGCCCTTTTTTATGACTCATGGACTTCAACTCCCAGAAATCCTGAGCCAGCCATGCTGAGGGGAGAGGGAGAGGTTTCCAAGCTGAGCCATGCTGGCTCAGGAATTCTGGGAGTTGAAGTCCTTGAGTCATAAAAGAGCCAAGGTTGCTTACCCCTGCACTTCAGTCTTTAAATAATTAACCTAGTATATACATAACAATATATGATGTTTTCCATGGTGAGCTTAACATCAATAACAACATTTATTAAAAAGGCTAAAATAATATCTGGTGGTATTATCTGTACATTAAAATTTTGTTTAGTCACAATCTTTCACTTTTCACATTCTGGAAAAGCAGTGGTCATGTATCCTAGCAAAAGATGTTACATATGTGCATAAGCGTAGTCAGTAGCATATGCCTTTTTTAAAATATCAAACATGCAAAGAAACAAAAGTCCAAAATATCTGTATTACATCCAGAAATGCCAACTTTGCAACCAATATTTCTCATCCATAACTATAGCACCCTAAGGATACCTGCATACATGCAAATGGTTCTCTGGGATCAGTAACACAGCAGGGATTGCTTTTTCCTTCCAGTAACAGATTGCTGGGAAATACCAAACATGGCCTTAAGAATTCCAATGTTTGTTACAAATTTTTCTGGATGTGGTTGGAAAGAGGCCTAGAAATGCCAGCACAAATACATCACGCTTGCTGAACGTGCACATGCAACTAATTACAATCTTCAATTTTATGTGATATATCCAGGGCTTTTTTTCCCATAAAATGCTCAGAATGGTATTCTGACACCTTTTTTTGCACACACACACAAAAAAAAGCTGAAGGAAACTGTTCCGGAGAGCCAAATTCTCCTCAGGCAGCCAGGTTGCAGAGCAGCAGAATGCATCGCAGCGACAAGCCTTCAGATGGCTCAAATCGAAGGAAATGTGATCCATACAGGCTAATTTAAAAGTGGGAGGGTAAGAAGGGCCAAGTGTGAACAGGTTGCTTAGCAACCTGCTTAAACTGTCTCTGTAACTTTCAGCTCCTGGTGCCTTGCCTTTTTTAAGCTGGGAAGTTGAAAAAAATGCTAAAAAGAAGGCAAAAGAATGCTATCAAGGAAAATGTATAGATATAGCCAGCAGATGTTTAGGGAACCTTTATTTTTCATACACTGTTCGAATTTTGTTTTAATGCCATGGTGATACACAATCAAATGTAATCAGTCTTTTTTTTTAATCCCAAAGCATCTGTTCATTAAATACAGTATAACAAAGTTTTGGATGATGGAATTATTTTTTATCTAAGGATAACTAATGATAACAGCTCTTAAATCTGTTATTTTGTTTTATTTTTGCACAAAAATTATATAATTTGCATTTGTATTCATTTACAAATAGAATATGTTGTTAAAATGTATTGGTGCTGAAATAATTAGTGCACACATATACCTAAAACCAATTTATTGCATTTGGCAATTGTACTAAAAAAAATCTCATTGTCAATCAATATAATTCATTTAATTTGAAATCAAGTGAAAAATTGATTTAAATTATTTTATTAAAACAAATTAATGGCAATTCTTTTATAAGAAGTTGCCTCAGACAAAATGAGTTTGACATGCCTGCTCTAGATAGTTGAATGCTCCAAAATAAATTCTAGACCAGGCCTGTACATGTAGCCTCCCAAGCACCCTTGGACAGAGCACACTTAAAAAAAAGTAATAAAATCACCACCACTGCCCTGAAAGTCATGTTGCCTAGTGCCTCCATGGCTTACCATAACCACAAACTCCAACACTGTAGATGCTCCTCTAGTCACCAAATCATTGATTAGCCCACCAGCATTCCTTTGGAGACCACAAAGATTTTTAATTTATCAGTGTGGGCCTTTCCCTTCTACAAGTTGCACAGACCTCTTCTAGATTTTCCTCTTGCCTTTCTGAGTTAACTCCTTGGTCTGTCATTGAGCAAAAATTGACTTTGTAGGGAAGCATATTATCATTTGATGTATATTTAACATATGTTGTACCTTTATTTACCAATTATATAATATTTGTATGCAATCCACATGGTGAGGTTTGGGGCAACTTACAATATTTTTAAAATCAGAAGATTAAAACATAAAAGCAAGGCTTTTTTTCTCATAGAATGCTCAGAATGGCGTTCCGGCACCCTTTTTTGCACACACACACAAAAAAAGCTTTTGCACAAGCTATGCTACTCCCTCTATTGGCTTTCGAAAGCCTATTGGCTTTTGAAAGCCAATAGGAATTGCTGCTGAGCATGCCAAAAGACCTGGCCGGCAAACGTTGCACCGGCAAGTTGTCTGCAGCAAAGGCGAGTTGGCAGGAACTTTACATCCCTCCCTGCTGCCCAACTACACCATCTCAACTAGGTAAGTAAGAGAGGACAAGGAGTGGGAGGTGGGTTCTGCGCAGTCCATGTGCACTCCTTCCTTGTGCTCACCTGTGTCAGCCAGGCTGGTGGCCTACCTGGTGCTGGACTTGGGCCACCGTTGCCTTGCCCTGCATGCCTAAGTGGCCGCCCTGCATTGCTTGGCCCGCCCCGCCTCCGCCACCTGCCCCGCGCAGCCCCGCCATATAGAGTGGGCCCTGCTGCTCCCACAGCACCAGCCCGCCACCAACACTCCTCACACCCGTGGCTGCAGCAGCGCCATCACCCCGCCACCCCCCCACCTCTTGTGCCCGCCAAGATGAGAGTTCCGACACCTTTTTTTTTTTTTAGAAAAAAAGCACTGGTGACAACAATGCCATAAAATGTATGGAAAGAGGTAATTCCCATTGCCACTAAAATTAATTTGGGCTTGAACTGTATTTCTAGTTCTTTCCCATCAATTTGGTTTGACTCATATATTCAAGGAATTTTGTGTACAAATGTTGATTAAATGTGAGGAATGTAGAAGGTATTCATAATGAGGGAATAATTGTTCAGGGTTTTCTCTAGCATGTGCAGTTGCTGATTTACATTCCTTCATTATTGCACAATGATCATGGTGGAACTGTAACATCCTGTTTTTTGTATAGTACTGGTAGTCCTCAACCTATGACCACAACTGATCCCAAAATTTTATGTTGTTAAGTGAGATGTTTGTTAAGTGAGTTTTGCCCCATTTTTATGACTTTTCTTGCCACATTTGTTAAGTGAATCACTGTAGCTGTTAAATTAGCAACCCGGTTGTTATGTGAATCTGGTTTCCCCATTGACTTTACTTGTCAGAAGGTCGCAAAAGGGGATCACGTGACCCCGGGACACTGCAACCATCATAAATGTGAGTCAGTTGACAAGATCTGAATGTGGGATGCTGCAACGGTCATAAGTGTGAAAAATGGTCATAAGTCACGTTTTTCAGTGCTGTTGTAACTTTGAACGGTCACTAAGTGAACTGTTGTAAGCTGAGGACTACCTGTATTGGCAATGTATAATTTAGTAGCGTGCTAATGGCACTCCATATTTCAAACCTGTAGAAATTTCCAATGTAGCTATATGTTCCTGCCAGCCAAAGCTTCATTGTGTGGACCCTATGATTGTATTTCAATGAAAAGTACACAGATATCTGCATTATGATTTAAAACAGCTTTTCCCAACTAGTCAGCCTCCAGCTCTGTTGGGATTGTTACTATCCATGCTGTTTGAGACTTCTGGGACTTCCCAAGAAGTTAGGAAAAGTTAATTTAAATTTCTTCATTAAGGACTGAAATCTATAAACTCCAGTGATTGTGCGTGATTGACTTTTCAAGTGTCCATGAACTTGCTGTTTTCTTTTGCTATTATTTTTTTAAATTTTTATTGGGAGATTTAATGTATATTAACATGAAATACCCACCGTGTGCATTTATGCAACTATGTTATAATTCCACTGGAACAACCGAGAGCATTTTTCTTAGAGGAATCAGTCTTTGCCTCCTTCCACATTTATTGTGGAAGAAGAAAATGCCTGTTGCTAGTGAAGAACCAGTTGAGATCTCAACCTACTGAAAATATTTCATCAGAACTGTCTGAAATATAACATGGCAACAATATAGACATGGGGGGGAAAAACCATTTTGTCTTCTGTTTTTTTTTTTTTAAATAAGTTGCTCTCCTTTCCAGGTTGCCCAGAAGGGAAAAAAGTAGAATTTATTACCAGTTTACTGGATGCTCTCACCACAGATATGGTACAGGCTATTAACTCAGCAGCACCTGGCGGAGGTGGAAGGTGAGTTCGGAAGCATTCAGTTGAAATAGAAACGAGACACCCAAAAACCTGTGTCTAGCCTAGACAATAACACAATTGCAGGAGGATGATACAAGTAGAAACCTATGCTCTATGTACTGTCTTAGGAAAATCAAAGAGGCTTCCTCATATACAGATGGTCCTTGACTTATGTTCAACTTGAGATCGAAATTTCCATTGTACATTGTTATGGTGTAAACCACAAGCTGATGGGACTGGATCTTTTTATGATGAGAAATTGAATCACTATGGTTGTAACTTGAGTCACACAATTGGAAACCACTAAAAAAAATAGCAAATTGTGCTAATGTAACTATGGGATACTGTTTGTAAATTGGAGCTGCTTGCCAAGTGTCCATATTGTGATCACATAAGCATGGGGAAAGGGCAATAGTCATAAATTTGAATTTAGGCCATAACTGACTTTTTTTGGGAGGCCGTCACTAATTTGAATCACTATTACATAAACGATTGTAAGTCGAGGACTACCTGTATGTTTCCAAGTATCACTTCCCATTTTCATTGTGAAAGTGATAAGTTCTTGCTTTTTGCTCTTGAGACCCAAACAAGTTAAGGTTTGTACAATTCATACTGTATATAAAATGGGTCTCTTCTCTACAAAGGAGAACAAGTGAACCTTCTTCCATTTTACCTCACAGTTTTTCCTGCTTGGGTTAAGTTTGCTACTGAAGTCAAGCAAAAGCAATGCAGTGCAAAGAGTTCAAGAAAAGGAAGATTTCCCCCCCCCCCCACACACACACAACACTTCCCTCAGTTTTGGGTGGATTTATGCTCCTGAACTATTTCTGTATTTATTCTTATGACCTTTAGTCTGAACCTCTGATAAGTTATTTAAAATATGGTTGTACATGACTTATCTTTTGGGATTTTGGTTCTTCAGTAAAAATCTGTTCTGTTCTCAGTTGGCTAGTCAATATAAGCTTGTTTACGCTTGCATAGATATATGCCATCCAGTTGCTTCCACATGCTTGAATTAACATTAAGATACCTTCACAAATTCTTCACATTCGTATACATTTTTATTTGTTCTCACTGACTTTATCTCTCTGTGTTTGGTATTAACAGCTCTGTTCATGTGTAAGCTATTCTTTTCCTACATTTTTCATTTATGTCTATTATTGTACTATTAAAAGGGAAAGAGCTGGAGGTTTATGTTTAATTTCCCGAGATCAGTACTTTTAAAATATTTTGTTCTTCATTCTGTATTCTGATCTTCCTTCAACAATTCTGCTAAAATAAACATTGGGTTTTTTATTAATCATATTGATAGCTGATTATCTGCAATCTCAGTCTTTCGATACCCATCAACGTAACAGAATGTTTAACATGCATTGCTAATATTCCACATTTTATTTTATTTTATTTTTGTGAATGGTGAGAACAGCCATTTCATTGACTTTAGAAAGGCCGCTAAAAACTTGAAAAAACAATAGTAAAGAAAAGCCTAACAACAAAAGATGCTGCAGATTGCTGGCAGTTCTTGAAGAGAAGAATAGTTTCCTTCTCAACAAGCCCTCACTGAACCCGCCACTTAGGACAATTTTTGTCCTGTTTCCAACCTCCCCTTTTTGTGGTTCTACCACAACTACAGAGGATTCTGGAAGAAGTGATTCTTTAGGCCTCTTTCAGTCAGGGTCCAGACTGGAATATGGGACCAAATAGCATTGATTATACTCTTGGATGGCCACTGGTGGGGGCAGGAGGATGGAGGTGGAGTGTCCATCCTGCCTCTTCAAGAGCTGTGGTGGCGCATTGGTTAGAATGCAGGCTAACTGCCAACTGCCAGGAGTTTGATCCATACCAGCTCAAGGTTGACTCAGTCTTCCATTCTTCTGAGGTCGGTAAAATTGTTAGGGGCCATATGCTGACTCTATAAATCCCTTAGAGAGTGCTGTAAAGCACTATGAATAGTATATAAGTCTAAGTGCTATTGCTACTCTTGACGTCTCAGTGGCTTTCAATTCCCATTGACCATGGTATCCTTCTGGACTGGATCTAGGAGGTAGGAAGGGGCAGCTTTGTGACGTGCTTCCTCCAGGGTCATTTCCAATTGGTGTTGATTGGGGAAAAGAGGTCTGTCCTGTAGTCTTGGAATTTTGGGGTGCTCCAAAGCTTGATGCTCTGGGCACTGTGAGTATGCCTCAAAGGTGCTAGCTGAGAAGGAAAATTGGGAGTAGGCACTGTTCAGTCACCACTCCTGTGTGGTAAATCAAATATAGGTCGTGCTTAACATATAATTATTCAATTAGCGATTGTTCAAAATTAGTGGCTTATGACTGGTCCTCCCAATTAGAAACACCGCAGCATCCTCTTGGTCACGGGATCAGAATTTGGACACCTGGCAGCCACCTTGTATTTTACAACAATTGCAGCATCCCAGGTTCGTGTAATTGCCCAGATGGCTTCCAACAAGCAAAGTCAAGGGTGGGGGGGACCAGGGAAGCAGGATTTTGCTTAATGACTAGAGGATTTACTTAATAGCTGCAGTTATTTGCCTAACAATCATGGCAACAAAGGTCATAATTCTCTTAACTATCTTGCTTAGCACCAGAAATTCTGGTCCAAATTGTGGTTGTAAGTGGAGAACTACCTGTATGTGTTCTGGAGTTGTCTTATCAGTGAGAGGGGCAGCATATGAATTTGATAAATAATATAATACATAATAATGTGAGAAAATAGAATTGGCACCAATAATATCTATTTCTCCTCCTTTTATTCTCTTACTGATGGAGGGTATCAATTTAAAAGAAGCAGGGGGGGGGGAATGGCTCTTTAGCCCATCCCCAAGTTAAAATTTCCTCAATGGATCTAGACCACTATTCTCTAACCCTATTGGATCCTGGGAAAAATATCTTTCTGAAGCTCTTGATATCATTAAAGTGTTTGTGTGTGTGCATGTGTGTGTGTGTGTCTGTGCATAATATTTTAAATCTATACATGGCACTGATTATGTTTTATCTTAATCTTTGTTCATGAACAATATTTACTAGACAGAGAAATGTTGTCTAGGTTCATGCATCTATTCTATTTGGAATCTTGCTGGATCTGAATTTTATAGCCTGTAAGTGAAACAACTCTTGTGTGCTAGTTTTTCTTTCTTTCTACATTTGGGTTATATTGAACCACGATGTTAACCTAATCTCGCAGAAGACAAGATCACAAATGATGCTGATTAACACAGACTTTGTGTGTTTATGTGTGCGAATCTCTTTCTGTTCCACTGTTTTCCTGCATGACCTTCCTTCATTGCTTACCACTCACAAAACAGGTGTTCACTCAACAACTCGCTGCCTCTTGAAATTCCCATCAGATAGTTTGTTTAAGATAGGTGTTTAGACCGAAGACATCTTTGTATCCAACATCTTTAAAGTGATTTGCAGAGGCAGCATTTTCAGAGATAATTGGAAGATGATAACGAAGATCCACTTAGCATTTTCATTTCATTTCAGAATTTTTAAAACCCTTTAATGTCCATTATCTCAGAAGTGGGTGTGGGTGTAGGTGTATGTTTGATTGGTTGAATTAGGAGCTGCTTAAATTTGTATCTTTTTCAGTCTTTTGTGGTCATGCAAGGCTCCCCTAAACATTTCTGGAAAAAAGAGGTCCAGTTGTCCCTAGAAGCAGACAGCTGACAGAGTTGATAAGGATAGGAGTGTGTTAAGGATCTGGCTACCAGATTTTGTCTGTGTTTCTGTTTTATATGTGTCTACGAGTGAGAGAGAAAAACATCTAGCCTGATACCATTATGCGTCTTCCAAGGTTCCCCGAGCCTGATCCCAGCCATACCCTGGAAGAGCGGGTGGTACATTGGTACTTCAGTCAGCTGGACAGCAATAACAGCAGCGACATCAACAAAAGGGAGATGAAACCTTTCAAGCGCTACCTGAAGAAGAAAGCCAAGCCCAAGAAATGTATACGACGCTTCACCGACTACTGTGATCTCAACAAAGACAAGTCCATCTCGCTACAAGAATTGAAAGGCTGTTTGGGGGTCAGGAAGGAAGAAGGTTGGCCTGTCTTTTATGGATTAGGATGAACTAACAACTGGCTTTGGAATTCCAGCTGATTTGCTTTATTGTCCAAGTCGTTTTGTTTTGGTGGGATTGTGGCTTTTTTCTTGGGCCGGGGGGTGGGGGGAGGAGAGGGGACAGCCGTTTCAAGGGAAGAAAAGGGCCAAGAAGCTGGTAATCTCGATCATTTGGAGACAGGTTCTACTTCTTTGGTTAAGTGCAGATTTCCCTTGAAATAGTTCCACTTTTTCCCCCAAAAAGTTATTATACCTCACAATGTCTTTCAAGAGAGGCAGTTTGGTGTAGTGATTAAAGCATCAGGCTACAAACCAGGAGATGGTTCGTTTGAGGCCTACCTGAGGTACAATGCCAGGAGGGTAACCTTGGGCCAGTCACTCTGAGTCTTAGGAAGAAAGCAAAGCCAAACCACTTCTAAGAAAGGTTGCTGGGAAGACTTCATGAACCTGTCTAGGCAGTCACTGGGAGTCAAGATTTTTCAGCTGTACAACTGGTTTTGAAATGCTACTGTTTACATTTGTTTTTGCTTTTCTCTTTGGATTGAAACCATGATGTGTTAGGGTAAAGATGAAGCAAGCCCCATCCTGAGGCACATTGCTAAGTACAGATTCCCTGGGCCTAATAATTCACTTGCACAGTCATGGATTTTCTGGATTGTGTATGTTGTAAACCCTATACCGGGGGTAGGCAACCTTGGCTCTTTTATGACTCATGGACTTCAACTCCCAGAATTCCTGAGCCAGCCATGCTGAGGGAAAAGGGAGAGGTTTCCAAGCTGAGTCATGCTGACTCAGGAATTCTGGGTGTTGAAGTCCATGAGTCATAAAAGAGCCGAGGTTGCCTACCCGTGCCCTATACCTTCTAGGATGAAATTAAAGACCAGTCTTTATACAGCACTGGGTCCTGTGCAACTATTTACTTGAAGCTCAGCCCATCTGTAGAAAGACTCTGTAATGGCAATTTTCTTGCTCTCCCTGCCTCAATCTACCCTTAGCCTGGAGACGTGCCACCTTAGGGGAAAAAAATGAAACAAAATCCTTTATTAATACAAAAGGATATGTCCTATATTCAGAATTGCCCAGCTGTTTCCATTTTATTTTTCTGCAGATATTAATGAGTTCATTGCACAGGAGAAGCCACTATTTTGAAGAAATTTAATAATGTTCATTGCTGTTTCTCTGATCTCAGTAAGATAGATGCTTATAAAATAGGCCTTGTGATGTTCGTTGAGTGAATTGCTCATTATATGGATTTACATTTACTAGTTTTATAAAACTAATCTAACCCAGGCAAGAAATTGGTTTAATGCTCTTCCTAATTCTAATGTGAGGTTTTTTCAGGTATCACTGTCAGATTAGTCTTTGTATCTTTTTAAAGTGTAAAGCAATCACAGGACCAATATGTAGAATTAATAGACAAAAGAATATTCTTTACATTTACAGGCAGCATTGGCAGCTTCCCTGATGGAAAAAGGCAAGGAGTTAATCCTTTCAGTAAGTAGTTTTTATTGTTTTGATCACCTTCCTATCCCTAGATCTCTCTTAACCTGCCCCTTGGGGCATTTTAAGCTGATGTAACTCAGAGAAGCTAACTTAACAGGCCAGCTTGTGTTGCCCTCTTAGATCAAGAAATCCAGAGAAGGAGGCTCAATTTACATCTTTCTTCAAATGCTTCTGACTTGAAAGAGCCTTATTATTAACTATTTATCTTATAACAATCTATATAACCTGGTATACTTGAATTACATACATTGTCTCAATAATATCCAAAGAATATTTTTGCTTGCTTTTTAGTTGAGCAGGATAAAGGAAACAATTATTAAGAATATGTTAAAAGAAGTTTGCAATTACCTACACAAAGTTATGCTCAACTGAAGGCGAATATACGTGTCCCAGGATAATGTTACAGGATCCAATCTTGGTCAGTCACTGGGAACAGAGGTTTAGTTTTCCGAGCTTTCGGATCCATTGGGCTCCAGCCCAAGTCCAAAAGCATAGAACAATTAATCAGCGGAACAACCTGCCTCCAGAAGTTGTGAATGCTCCAATACTGGAAGGTTTCAAGAAGAGATTGGACAACCATCTGTCTGAAATGGTATAGGGTTTCCTGCCTGAGCAGGGGGTTGGACTAGAAGACCTCCAAGGTCCCTTCTGACTTTGTTATTCTGCATTCTGTATGACTAAACCTCTTGTTCTGGTGACTGAACCAGATTGGATCCTGCAAAGTTATGCTCTTTCACTTTTTAATCAATGAGTAGCATAAAATTAAAATTAAGGTTAGTATACAATCATGTACGCGAATCAAACTTGTTACTAGTTGTGTTTTTAAAAACAAAAGGAAACAGCATTGTAAAATACAGCATTGAAAACTGTTTCCTTTTGTTTTTAAAACCACAACTAGTGACAAGTTCGACTGTCTACATGATTGTATACTAACCTTAATTTTAATTTTATGCTGCTTTTTACAGCTTCATTGTATCCTGCTTTTCTCAACCCAAGATGGTATGGGCAGGAAGGAATTAAGAGGTTTTTTTTAAAAAAGTGTAAATTATTGTAATTATTTTAAATTAATATAATCATAAACACCTATTTTTTGTGAGATATGTGCCTGAAAAAAGCATTTCTCTGTAAAAATATGCATATAAAAAGAGACTTGTATTTCAAACAAGAATTTACCTTGGTATAATTTATAAAAGAAAGAATAGCATGACTAGATAGATGACTAGATTTATTCTGATGTGTGTCTGACTGGCATTTTCTCCATGATACTTTAATATTGCATATATCCGTGAAAATCAGAAACACTTTTCAAATGCGTGCAGTTGGTAAAGGGTGCTGATTTCCAAAAGAAATTAAAATAATCTAATTTTAGCTATGCAGAGTGCTTCTCTTGCAGTGAATCTTCTATCAGTCTTTCTATTTAAAATTAAAGGTTTTAAATATATTTAAAATTGGAGGACATGCCTAAGGAAGGTTATGTAGCTCTTAGAATCTCCTAATGGTTTTCCATTATCTGCTTCCTAGGGCTGAGACACAGTGATTGACTCAGCTGGTTTTGTGCTTAGGCAGGACTAGAACTCACAGTCCCCTGGTTTCTAGCCCGCTGCCTACACCTAACTTGCTCCCTTAATCAGTTGATTACTTTTAATAGGATTTAATTGGTTTGTCACCTTTTGTTTTCTTCTCTGTCTACAACTTCAGTAGGACGTCTTGTTTAAGAGGATATGCCATGGATGGATGAATGGAAGGATAGGATGCATAGCCATCTGAAAAACATGTGGGACTGGCAACACCCTGTGTAGCAGAAGTGGCAGTCACAACATTTGCACTTTGTTAAAAAAAAAAGAAGGAAGAAGAGAAAAATTATATGTCTACATATAATACAGGGTTGTTGTTTTTTTAGTAATCTGAAGAAAAGAAGAACCACCATTGAAATTTGGAAAGAAAACTGAACATCTACTTGTGATTTAAATCTTGAGGATTGCTTGGACTTGAAAAAATGTTTAATATACTGTATATAAAATGTAAATTACACAGTGATTTTCTGTTGGTTATATGACTATTTGATTTCTGCCCAGTTTTCCCCCCCTCCCTTTTAAAGAAGCACAGCAGATTCAGGAATGCGCTGATCTTTACAACCTTTCAAAATTCTTCCATATCTTATTCAAGTAAGCCAAAAATGGTTGCACATAGACATTCTTTAGAACAGACATGTCAAACACAAGGCCCGGGGGCCGGATTCGGCCCACGAAGTGGTTTCATGTGGCCCGCGAAGCCATCCTGGAAACAGTGAGGGAATGGCCCCCACTGCCTTGGCCCTGGCCCAGAGACCCTCCTTCTGCCGGAGACCCTCAGATCTGTCCCACTCCTGCTGACCATGCCCACCCAGTAGGCCATACACACTCTAGCCACGCCCACACAGTAGGCCACACCCACCCAGCCCTTTGAGGGCAACCGCAATGCTGATGAGGCCCTCAATGAAATTGAGTTTGACACCCCTGCTTTAGAACCTCATATCTGTGTATTTGGGTGCCATATTTGTCATTTATTTCTTCACCAGGCATTTATAATGCTTTCTAATGAGCCCTGGTGGCACAGTGGTTAGAGTGCACTACTGCAGGCTACTTCTTCTGACTGCCGGCTGCCAGCAGTTCGACAGTTCGATTCTCACTGGCTCAAGGTTGACTCAGCCTTCCATCCTTCTGAGGTCGGTAAAATGAGGACCCAGATTGTTGGGTGCAATATGCTGATTCTGTAAACCGCTTAGAGAGGGGCATAAAGCACTGTGAAGTGGTATATAAGTGCTAGTGCTATTGCTAACACCACCCAGTCTTTGTTAAGTGATGGAAGGTCTGCCTTCATTACATTCATTATAGAGAGTTACTGGATGGTTCTTTATAAAATGTTGCAATTCAGTGATGAGAAAATAATCTGAATATGTAATCTAGGGCAGTGGTCCCCAATCGTGGTCCATGGACCGCTAGCAGTCTGCAGCCCATTGGGAACCGTGCCACAGAAGCGTCTGGTGAGCACACGAAGCTCCATTTGTACAAGTGGCAGGCGTGCGTGCAAAACCATCCCCCCCCCACTACCACTGCTGCCACTCCTCAGAGTCAGAAAGCTTGGGGATCACTGATCTGGGGAATATTCAAGAAGTGTAAAAGTCAGCAGTGTGAAATTATAAATGGGGGTAGGGACTTCATGGCTATCCAGATATCGTTGGGCCTTAATGTACACATATTTAGTCAACACAACCAGTGCTCACAGGCAGAAAAAATGAGACACAACCTCTCCCAGTTCAGGAATCCAAAATAAAGCAGGCACAATATAGCTGTCTAACCCTGCCTTGAGCACCTCCTATGCACGAAGCCCACCCTGGATACTTGGTTCCTTGAATGAACCGTTCCACACACACACACACACACACACACCCATTCAGAAGGAATCTCCCTTCTGTTCATTATTCTGGAACAAGAGAGGACTTTGGAATATATTTTGTGTGAAGTGTTCCCAATGTGGTGCCCACCAGCTGACCATTGTGAGGTCAGACTTCCTGCAGTCCAGCAGGAAGCTCAGTGTTTATATTCTTAATTTCTTGGCCCTGGCTGTTTTAATGTTTTGGGAAAGCAAGAGTGAGTTGCAATAAAGGATTTTGGATTGTGGATCTTGAAGGTTTACTATACATAGGTGGAAGTTTGAAACTGGGTAAAAGCATTCTTTTTAAAATCTGTATGGAATCATTTCACAGGTTTACTGTAAAATTATTTTTTGTCTTATGGATCGCCAGCACCCTCTGCTGATTTTTCTGATGTATCACATGCAATGAATGTGTCTTCAAACTCTTCGTTACTGTTCTGTTTACTTTGTTTTGTTCACAACAGTTATTCTGTCTGCAATCAAATTACTTTGTTTGAATATGTAGTGTAAAAAGTCTACTTTGTCCATATGAATGAAGAACAATTTGTAAAAAATGTTGTTAAAAGTATTTTTGTTCACGCAGGTCTTCCTCTCAGCCCCTTATAGTTAACATTGCCAAAGCATCAGAGACCATGCCAAATTCTTCTGCCAGTTTGTCTTACTATTTTGTGAAAATGAATATTGTTTAGTTCTGTCAAAGGATATACTGTATCTGATCAGTGGCTCCTTTGGTTTGGTAGTCTTTCAACCAAGGAACTTCTTTTGGATTAGAGCAGGGGTAGGCAACCTCGGCTCTTATGACTCATGGACTTCAACTCCCAGAATTCCTGAGCCAGCTGGCTCAGGAATTCTGGGAGTTGAAGTCCATGAGTCATAAAAGAGCCGAGGTTGCCTACCCCTGGATTAGAGCAACATATACGGTAAGTCCCAGTAAATTAATAAAGATACACAAACTTTTTAACAACACTGAATTTCATATAATATTTCCTAAATTCCTCATTAAGATGCATACCCCTTGTATGAGGGTTTTTTGGTTGGATTTGGACCAAAGTCTGCCTCTTCCTCCTCCTTCTGAGCCACCAGTGACTGAGCAGGCCTAGTGGACGATCACTTGAACATGAGCCAGCAGTGTGCAGCAGCAGCCAAAAAACCTAATACAATCCTTGGTTGTATAAACAGAGGCATAGAATCAAAATCATGTGAAGTATTAGTATCACTTTATAAAGCCTTAATAAGGCCACACCTGGAATACTGCATCCAGTTGTGGTCACCACATTAAAAAAAAAAGATGTTGAGACTCTGGAGAAGAGCAACCAAGATGATTAAAGGCCTGGAGACTAAAACACATGAAGAACGGTTGCAGGATTTGGGTTTTGCTAGTCTAGAGAAAAGAAGGATTTGGGGGAACATGATAGCAGTATTCCAGTATTTAAGAGGTTGCCACAAAGAGGAAGGGGTCAACTTATTTTCCAAAGCACCAGAGGGCAGGACAAGAAACAATGGATGGAAATTAATCAAGGAGAGAAGCAACCTGGAATTAAGGAGAAACTTCCTAACAGTGAGGACAATTAACTGATGGAACAGCTTGCCTTCACAAGTTGTGGGTGCTTCATCACTGGAGGTTTTTAAGAAGAGACTGGACAATCCTCCTGGAGGAGATCAAGCTATAGCTTCTTTGGATGATCCTAGAGAGCAAAGGGTAACGCGTGCTGCTTTAAAACGAGCAAAGAAAATAAAAGAACAAGACCAGCAAAAGTCTTCGGAATCTTCACAACGTACTCATAGCCAAGCAGTGGGAGGAGCACGGCCTAAAGAAGATAGTCCTATCAAAGCAGTGCTTCAAGAGCTTTGGGAGGATATGCATGGCAACTAAATTTTTGACTTGGAACGTTAATGGACTAAATTCACCACAGAAGAGAAAGAAAGTTTTTCAATATTTAAAACAATTCAAGATAGATGTTATATGTTTGCAAGAAACGCATATTAGGGCTACGGACCAAAAGCTTTTATTGAACTCAAGACTGGGTACGCACTTTGTTGCCTCTGCAATGAATAAGAAAAATGGAGTGGTTGTTTATATTAAAAGTGCCATAACAGCGGACTTAATTGAAGCAGACAAGCATGGAAGATATGTACTGATAGACTTGTTGCTAGAAGGCAAAAAGACGCTTTTAGTTGGACTGTACGCCCCTAATCAACAACAACAACAGGCTGACTTTTTTAGTTTACTTCATACAAAGCTTACCCAGTTGGATTATAAATCTTTTATTTTTATGGGGGACTGGAATGGTGTTTTGGATGTACAGATGGATAAGGCTGGAGCTTTTAAGCGCATTCCAAGTCATGCTAGACTGCCTAAATCTTTTTTTGAAATGAAGGATGACTTGGAACTGCGAGATATTTGGCGTGAGAGACACTTGCAGGAAAAGGATTATACTTTTTATTCTGATAGACATCAATCTTTTTCGAGGATTGATTTTATTTTGGTGACTAATGACTTTTTTTGAGGACTAAAAAGGTGAAGATTTGTGCAAGAACTATCTCTGATCATAGTCCAGTTTGGTTAGAGATTGATAAGGAGAAAAGAGACAGGCGCTCGTGGCGCGTAAATGAGAATTTGTTTAGAAATCAGAGAAATGTGGAAGAATGTAAACAGCGGATGAAGGATTTTTTTGAAACTAATATGAACAAAGGTACCTCTATGGATATGGTGTGGGATGCTAGCAAGGCCTACATGAGAGGGGTGTTGATATATATGAATAATAAACATAGACGTGCTGTGGAAGCTAGGAGGAAAGAACTGGAGAATGAAATAAAGGAAAAAGAAAAGGCTTTGATTTTGAACTCAAAGGATGTGAAAACTAAGGAGGCTATTAAATTGTTAAGAGGACAATTTGATAAATTAATGGCTGACCAAGTGGCAACCAATTTGCGGTTTGCCAGGCATAATACTTTTTGCAACGCTAATAAACCAGGTAGATGGTTAGCTTATAGATTGAGGAAAAAACAAAGGGCTTCTAATATAGACAAGATTGAGCATAAAGGAAGGGTTGTGTTTCAACAGGACCTTATCAAGGATGCTTTTGTGGATTTTTATTCTAAATTATATGCTAAGGAGAAAATTAATGAAAAAGACATTGATATATATTTGGAAAATGCTAGCATCCCGGTTCTTACGCAAGTACAAAAAGAAGGGATTAATCAATTGATTACAGAAGAAGAAATTGTTACAGCAATTAAGGAATTGAAGGTGGATAAAGCACCAGGTACGGATGGTTTGACTGCGGCCTATTACAAAAATCTACAAATAGAGATGATAAAACCGTTAAAGGAACTGTTCCAGACAATCCAGAGGGGGGGAAAGGTGCCATCGTCTTGGAGAACAGCTTTTATTTCCTTGATTCCGAAGGAAGACCAAGATGCTACTCAAGTTAAAAATTATAGACCGATATCGCTTTTAAATACAGATTACAAGATATTTGCTAAGGTTTTGGCTAATAGATTGATGAGGGTTCTGCAACAGGTGATTCATGGGGACCAAACGGGGTTTATTAGTGGTAGGCAAATGAAAAGTAATGTGAGGCATATAGTTGATGTGTTAGAGTTTTTGGAAAGGAACAACCAGATCTCTGCGGCGCTAATTTTCTTAGATGCTGAAAAAGCTTTTGATCAATTGAATTGGCAATTTTTGATGAAAGTTTTAGACAAAATGGATTTTGGGGAAAATTTTTTGCAACCGATTAGGGCATTATATCAAAAACAAACTGCCCGAATTATAGTTAATAATAGCTTGACAGAAGCATGTAATATTGAGAAGGGCACAAGGCAAGGCTGTCCGTTATCGCCCTTGTTATTTGTGTTAACATTAGAGATATTATTGGTTAAAATACGGAATTCGGAAAAAATTAAGGGGATACAAATTAGAGATCAGGATTATAGATTGAGAGCATTCGCAGATGATCTGGTTGTTACAGTGACCCAGCCAGAGAACTCTGTTGTGGACCTGATGGAGATAATAACACAATATGGGAAGGTTTCTGGATTTAAAGTTAATACACAGAAAACCAAAATTTTGGTCAGAAATATGACAGTTTCGCAAAAGGCTCTTTTAGAAGGACTAACTGGATTTGAGATTGTTAAAAGGGTTAAATATTTGGGGGTGTTTTTGTCGCCCTCTAATACAAAGTTATATAAAAATAATTATGAAAAACTATGGGGGAAAATTCAAAAAGAATTGGAGAATTGGGAAAAATTGCAATTGTCTTTGTTGGGACGGATTGCAGCAGTGAAAATGAATGTCCTGCCTAAATTTTTATTTCTATTTCAAATGATACCGATTCTTAAGAAAGATTCTAATTTGGAGGAATGGCAGCGAGGTATCAATAAATTTGTGTGGGCAGGGAAAAAGCCACGAGTTAAACTTAAGATTATGCAGGATACTCGTGAGAGAGGCGGGCTTAAAATGCCCAATCTTAAACTATATTATGAAGCTGCTGCATTAGTAGGAATAAGTGATTGGATTAATTTGACACAGAAGAGATTATTAAATCTTGAGGGCCATGATTTGTTGTTTGGCTGGCATGCATATTTGTTGTATGACAAGAAGGTAGACAATGTGTTTAGAGTGCATATTTTAAGACAGGCATTGCTGAGAGTTTGGAAGAAGTACAGACATAAGCTAGATTGCAAGATACCACTGTGGGCAATTCCAAAACACGCAATAGAAAATATACATGCTGGTTTCAAACATGATGTGACTACGTACAAGGAGATCCTAAGTTTGGAAAGAAATGTATGGTGTTTGAAATCATATAGTCTCTTGCGAGAAGAGAAGGTTGTTCAAAACTGGTTCCAATATACTCAGTTACGGGCCAGGTGGAAAGAAGATCAGAAAAATGGTTTTACAATGACTGATGAAAATTTGATAAAGCAAATTAGAAATCAGGGACCGGCACATATTAAACGGATATATCTTGCATTGATAGAGATTGATTCAGAAACAGAACTTGTTAAGGATTGTATGATAAAATGGGCCCAAAACATCCAGGAAGTTATTACAATGGACACGTGGGAAAAGATTTGGGTGAGGAACGTAAAATTTACACAAGCTCAAAATTTAAGAGAAAACTTTTACAAAATGTTTTATAGATGGCATTTAGATCCCAAAAAGCTCGCAAGTATGTATCCGAATTATCAGCCTAAATGTTGGAGGTGCGGTGATGAAGATGCAACATATTTTCATATATGGTGGACATGTAAAAAGGTTAAGGCCTTTTGGATAAAAGTTTGGTGGAACATGCAGAAGATTTTTAAACAGAGGATAAAGTTTTGTCCGCAACTTTTTTTGTTGGGAATAATTACAGATGCTACAGTTGTGGACACTAAGTTGATGTTGAATTTAATTACGGCAGCAAGACTCCTGATAGGTCAGTATTGGAAGAAAGAGGAATTGCCGTCTATAGAAGAGTGGACTTTAAAGGTTTCCGACCTGGCAGAGATGGCGAAGATTTCGGCCTATTTGAAAGATCACTCGCAAGAACGCTATATTATGGAATGGAGAAAATGGATTGAGTTTATCCAGAATAAGTATAGGGTTAAGAAGTTTTATGTAGCATTTGAGTAAGTCTTCTTTCTTTTTTCTTCTTTTTTTTTTCTTTTAGTTTTTTTTTTATATATATATTTAATATTACTAAGGTTTGTTTTATCCTATATAAGCTAGAGAGTGATGGATTTTAGAGCTTATAGTTGTTAGTATATGATTGTTTATGATTGGTTTTTTTTATATATACCTTGTATTTAGCTCTGGGAAGTCGGGGGGGGGAGGGGGGGAGGGGGGAGAGGTAGGGGGGAGGGTGAAGGGAGGGGGAGGGGGGTTTTTTAAAGAAAAATTGTATGTTAAAACTTTTCAATAAAAAAAAAGAAGAGACTGGACAATCATTTGTCTGAAATGGTATAGGGCAGGGGTGTCAAACTCAATTTCATTGAGGGCTGCCTCAGCCTTGCCGTTGCCCTCAGGGGGCCAGGTGGGTGTGGCCTGGGTGGGTGTGGCCTACTGGGTGGGTGTGGCTAGAGTGCGTATGGCCTACTGGGTGGGCATGGCCAGCTCTACATCGTTCGCATCAAGGGTGCCTATGGGGGCCTGGGCAGGAGTGAGACAGGTCTGAGGGTCTATGGCAGGAGGAGGGTCTCTGGGCCAGGGCCAAGGCAGTGGGGGCCGTTCCCTCACTGTTTCCAGGATGGCTTCGCGGGCCGCATGAAACCACGGGACGGATCTGGCCCCCGGGCCTTGTGTTTGACATGTCTGGTATAGGGTTTCCTGCTTGAGCAGGGGGTAGAACTAGAAGACTTACAAAGTCCCTTCCAGCTCCATTCTAATTGACTGAACTTTTGGCTAGGCTCACAAGAAGTATGAATGTGATAATATCCTTTCTTGGTTCTCCCACATCCAAGGAATTAGAAATTTGATACTGTTTTTTGCCATAAAATTACACTCCATTTTCTATTAATGCTTACCTTCTTTCTATTTAAGGGAAAGCACTGGAAAAACATTTCAGTACTTCATGCATTTTGGATGTCCATCTGTAAGGTTATGTATAGGGGGGGTCCTTCTGCTAACAGTGGTGATGCCTTTTTTCCACTAGTGAAATTTTGGGAGAGGGATGAATGTGATCGTAGTAGTGTAAAACAGCAGTGTACAAGTGGAAATCAGTCTTGAGTAGATCTTTTATAAGTGTCTGTGAATAAGCAAGGACAACCTTTAGGAAAATACAAACGGGAAAGCATATTTCATGTTAATAGTGGGAGAGGCAAGTAATCCTGGGCTTTTCAAATGGATATGGTCATTTGACTATTACTTTCTTCCGTGACGATTCTCTTGAATAAGGCCTTTTGTTTCATGATGACAACTAGGCAATGTTTGATCTGTATTATTTTTAACTAGGGATTTTATTAAAGCTCTGCAAAAAAAAAGATGTATTCAACCTGCTAGAGAAAGTCCTTGAATCAAACATCTTTTCCCAAAAACTGCACCAGGGAAAGGCAGATGCACCTTCCTGAAAAAAGGATACAGTTGCTATTAGAAGCTGCCAGTAGAGATTTCTTAACACCAGTTTCATTTTCAACTAGTTTCTCCTTGGGAGACAAGCACCTGCCATTTAGGAGAGCCCTAAGTCCTAATTAACCCTACGGTATTGTGGCAAAGTATAATGTGTGAATCTATATCTACCCAGAATACTATATTGTCAAGTACACAGCATCTTTCCATATAGTAAAGTTCCATTCAGTTCCACAGGAAACATGCCTCTGTTGCCGGGCATAACAGCACCTTGGTGATACGCTACTAGGTAGTCCTTGAATTATAACCATTTAACAACAAGTTGGAGTTATGATGGTGCTGAAAAAAGTGACTTACAACCTGTCCCCCCAATTATGATGGTTGCACCACCCCGTGGTCATGTGATTGCAATTTGGACACGATTGCAGTAAAAATGGTCATAAAATCGGGTACAGTCATGTGACACTTACTTAACTACAACATTGCTTAGCCACCGACTAAGTCCCAATTGTGATTGTAAATTGCAAATTACTTGTATGACTTTGGAAATGAAACATTCAAATAATGCAATGCAACAAGACAAATAATACAGTTATTTAAGACAGCACATCTGCCTCTTTTCAGTAAACGTATGCAAGTGAAAAGATACACATTTGTGGAAGAAAAAAATTGAACTTTAGGGGGCACTGTTTACTGTTTAGTTAAGCGGTTAACTTTCAAGTTACAGTGAGCTAGAAAATGCATGAGAAAGAATGATCTCAAATGTGCAATTTTCTATTAGGAAGAAAAGTTTGCGGCATATTGTTGCACTAAGTCCCAAAGTCCCATTTGAAAATAAGGTTTAATTTTGTTTTAGCTTAAAATTTCAGTGTAGCCAGATTAAGACTTTGAGGACAAAACAGAACTGAACAGTGTACCAGTGTCTCAGTAAGTGAGGCATCACACAGTATTGTGGTTTCCAAGTTGGAGCTGCAAAAATCCTGATTATTATGAGGTAGCAAGAAAGAACTATGTATATCCTAGTGGCCACTCAGGAATTTTATGCACTCTGGTAGCTCAAATTTGGTAGTTCTAATTAGTAGAATACTGTCTTTCATGGAACAGGGAATACTGTAGTTATTATAAGGCAATCAATTTCAGGTTGAATTCTCATATGATGTGATATATTGACTTTATCCAGGGGTAGGCAACCTTGGCTCTTTTATGACTCGTGGACTTCAACTCCTAGAATTCCTGAGCCAGCCTGGCTCAGGAATTCTGGGAGTTGAAGTCCACGAGTCATAAAAGAGCCAAGGTTGCCTACCCATGACTTTACCTGTTGGTGCTTAAGGTGATCATGGTTAGTTGAAAATTAACTCCACAACATGATAAATTTCAGTTCATGACACTTGATTAGAAAACTTACAATGTAAAAACACATTAAAGCAGAGAGTTTTCAAAAGTCCTAATGAAAGAGCAGGGTTTTTTAAAAGCACCTTTAATGGTTCAAGTGGTGGGATGGGGAGACAAGAATCTATATTTAACTTTTTCATTTTACAAAGCTGTCTATTCATATAAATTGGGCATGAGATTTTAAATTATATGTGAGACATTCTGACAGCATACTTCAGTCTTATTTTTTAAAAATATGACCAAACAGAACATGTTGAAAAAAATCCAGTTAACATACATGACCCTACTGTGTCAATGTCATTATGATACTACGCAAACCTAGGATGTGTATGGAAAACAGAATGCATAACGTATGACCAAATTTGTTATGAATTCTGACTTCTACAAATGCAAAGTGACAGCTATTTCGGACTTTATTGTACTTTATTACAGCAAACAGTATTTTTGTTAATGGGACATGTATAATTGTGTGCATGGAAAATTGTGGCACATGCAAATGGACTTTTGGCATGGCACATTATGTCAGCAAAGCAGTTGTCACTAGTGCAAGGTAATTCATTCTCAACTAGTATGTATTTCGTGCAAAAAAGAGGCAAGAAAGGAGAAATAATAAGAGTCGGGACCATTAACAAAAGATGGTGGGGCATTCAAAAGATTAATGGGAGGATGCATTTGGAGAGTCACATTAGATGGGCTAATCTTCTCAATCTGGGCAGTCTGCCAGAAACATGACTTTAATTCCTTGAGCTGCCCAGTTAGCAAAGCAATTGTTGGAAATTCTACAAGATGAAATTCATCCATCTAGAGCAGAGGTGGGGAACAATGCCCCCTTTAGGACTTGTGGACTTCAATTCCCAGAATTCCTGAGCCAGTCCACAAGTCATAAGAGCGCCATCGTTCCTCACCCTGATCTAGAGAATGGCTGATTATTGACCTGAACTGCTTGACCATTGATTTAACAAGATGGAAAAGTATTATAATTGGAGGAAATGGAATAAAGCTCTGGCTTTTTCTACTTGTGGAATCTTCAAAAGTATTCTCTTTTTTTGCCTAAAATTAATGTATAATAATAATAATAATAATAATAATAATAATAATAATAATAATAATAATAATAATAATAATAATAATAATAATAATAATAATAATAATATATTATTTATATACCGCCCTTCTCCCGGAGGACTCAGGGTGGTGAACAGGGCAAGCATAAAAAATACAGAAATACAAAAGTTAAAAGGGATTAAATATATGCCCAACTAATACCTCTTTTTTGTGAACAAGCACTATAAAGTCAGTTTACTAACCTGCTCATGCCAACATAAAATATTTTTGTCATTGAAAAAATAAGGTATCAGCCCAATTGTGTCACTCTGGAAGTAAGCCAAGTCAACATGTAAACTGGGAGTTACCTTGATGGGGCCTACTGTCACTCACAAAATTTGACACTACTGAAGGGTTCCATGTTTTCATTATGAATATCTGAAGGGAGGGGGTGACTTTATTTTTTATTTCCCTTTATCATTTTCTCTTAATAATTACACATACCCTTTACAACTCTGTTGCTGGATATATAATAAAGCTGTCTACATGATGAAAGAATCGATCATTTATATCCTATCTAAAGGAGCCATCTCTTTTATAAGTGGTTATGTATGTAAGGATAAGGATCTCACAAAATTAACATTTTCAGTAAAAAAAGAAAAATAGTATTGGGTATCCATTCTCTAATCTTTTCACAATGATAAGCTATATACTGTAATAAAAGAAGAAGCATTTTACTATGTAAGAAGAAACACACTATATTGGGCATAGTGTATCAACGGCTTTGTAAGCTTTTGATTTCCCTGATTTGCCTTGAGTAATACAGATTGAAAGAAGCAGTAGAAAACTCAAGTTTCATTTTGGATCCAGATCTGGACTGGGGAGCAAGGAAAAAATGGTTTGGGGGCTTTGGGATTCAGAGTTAGAAATGCAGTCAAGCTTTAGGATTTAATGTTTGCAGAGGCTAGAAACGTAGTCTTATCAAGGTATTTGCACAAAAAAGAGATCAGTCTTTTAAATATTCATTTTATTTAGCATATTGAATTCAAAGGCATGCTTCTCAAATATAGTTTATCCTGATTAAACATTTACTCCTAGTGCGTCACAGGATTCCTGTCAGCCCCCATCTCCTCCTTTGACCTTTTCAACATTTTCTCTTTAAGGAAAGAGAGAGTTTTCGATATCCCAAGTGGCAAGGGGATATCAAGGGCCCTTACAGATGGAATGCTGGTAGCATAGAAGGGGTTTTTCTGTGGTAAAAAGTAAGAACGATAGGGAAGGTTACAAATGGAAGATAATATAGTCTGCATCCCAGTGAAATTCCATAGTGGAGGCAGGTGGATTGCACAATGGAAGGCCTCATTTTCACGCAACCCTAGTTTAAAGACTTATACACATTTAGCAACTGAGAAAGGAGGCTGGACAACTACTGTTTCTTCCTTTCACTAGAGTCAGATTATGAAAGCACCACATTTAACTTCTCAGTTTTTCATTAAAAACCCATTTGATGTAAAGTCAGTTTAAAGTGTGATTTACTCTGCTTCTATGATATCATCTGAAGTGAGGTTGCACTCTGTGGAGGGCACGTTGTGGGGTTGCATTAAAAATGGAGCAGGCCTCCACAAAAACAGATTTTAAAATGGAATGAAAGTAAAATTACATGAATCATTAACATTCTTTTAATTATTTTTTAAAATATGTTTTATTGGGGTTTTTTTTACATATCACCATCAATATTTGGTAAACAGTGTGTTGTCTGGTTTGTATTTACAAATAATCAATAACAGTTAGCTTCTATAGTTCCATATTCCACATAGTAGCTTTCCTTGATTTTCTATTCTTCCAATAATACTCTCTTTTATCAACCTTAAATTAGTACATTTCTTGATAGTTTTAGAAGGTAACAAATATCTACGAATATCCTCCACCTCATTATTAAGCTGCTTTTCTAATTAATCATCTAGATCACCTTATCATAGATCCTGTTTTTAAAGTTCTCGTTTAAAATTATTTTCCCCTCAATATTCAAAAGAAAACATTTTTACCTGTTAAAATTTTCTTAAAGTTAATTACACTTATATATTGAAGTCTTTTGCCTCATATGAACCATCCCAACACTTACGTTTTTCATCTCTTGAAACAGAAAGCACATAGGACAGAAATAATATATTATCTAAAAAAACCCATATCCCTCTTAATTATTTAATTATTATTTAACACACATTCTAAAAGGAAGCCGCCTCCTTTTCATCTCAATGGATCCTCAAAAGTAAAGTAAATCTCAAAGCATGAAGTACAGTACCTTAAAAAGAGACCAGAAAACCAGATACAAACCAGTTGGAATTTCAGGAAGCAGGATATGAACACTATCGATGAATTTGAACTACAGTGTTGGAGAAAGCTCGTGAGAATAGTTAATGGATAGCCAAGAAAAGCAATGGATCATTGAACAAATCAACGCAGAGTTCTCACTCAAGATACAAATGACCAGGCTCAAATTATCTGATTCTGGACATACAGTAATTATGCAAAGCTCTGGAAAGGGCTTTAGTGGAAATGGCTCCAATGCTGGGAAATCTGGAAGGAAAATAAATAAATAAATAAAAAGAATGACCAGCAGCAAGATGTCTGGATTCAGTTACACTGGCAGTGTTGAGAGACCTGAAAGAACAGATTAGAGATAGATCATCTTGGAGAAAATCTATCCATGTGGTTGCTAGGAATTGAAACAATTTGATGCACATCATCATCTCCATCTCCATTATCTCTTTCTCTCTCTCTCTAAACCAGGGGTGTCAAACTCAATTTCATTGAGGGCCACATCAGCATTGCGGTTGCCCTCAGGGGGCCGAGTGGGTATGGTCTGGGTGGGCGTGGCCTACTGGGTGGGCGTGGCTAGAGTGTGTATGGCCTACTGGGTGGGCATGGCCAGCTCTACATCGTTCACATCAAGGGTGCCTACGGGGGCCTGGGCAGGAGTGGGACAGATCTGAGGGTCTCTGGCAGAAGGAGGGTCTCTGGGCCAGGGCCAAGGCAGTGGGGGCCATTCCCTCACTGTTTCCAGGATGGCTTCGCAGGCCGCATGAAACCACTTCGCGGGTCGGATCTGGCCCCCGGGTCTTGTGTTTGACATGTCTGCTCTAAACACACACACACACACACACACACACACACACACACACACACACACACACTACTCTAATATGCATGCAAACACATTCCTATACATAAGGTAGTAGGATAAAGCAGATAGAGCTAGAGGGAGTGAGGGTGCAAGTTGTGACCCTTTTTTGTCATAAAGTACCACCCATGTAAAATAGGTGGTACCTTATGACAACCTAGTATTACACTTTTTGGGGTCATGAATTTTAGCTATGAAACAGCAAAATGTCCTAAGGGAAGAGAGTACATTATCAGTTAATGAAGAGGAGTAACTCTGGATTTAGAAAGATAAAGTGAGAGGGACTCTGCAACCAGCTGAGAGCTGTCTTATCTGAAACTTCCTGAAGTTGTGAAGAGTGTCTGAACTAAAGCTTGTAAACGCTTTATGTTAAACTGTGAAAGAATTCTGAACTGTCTTGCCCAGTGCAGTAAACTTCAGCTGCAAAAGGACTAAAGGGAGAAAGACATGACAAAGAAGGAGATGGGAGGAGTAATAGATTCTCCATAAAAGAAGGCAAAGAGGAAGAGTTAAGTATAAAAATTGCCTTATTGTATGAAAGGTGATTCACACTGAGGCACCATTTCAAAACCTTTTCGGATAAAGTATCTTAATAAATCAAGAGGTGAATTCATGATTTCAGTACTGCTGAGTCCATGCAGAAAATAGTAGTCAAGAGTGAAATGCTTTTTTAAAAAAATTGCTCATTAAAATGTAAATTAAAGCCACAATTTCTAACATGATTTATAGTAGAAGGTTGTTAAAAGGAAGTGAGAAGGAGAGGGGTCAAAGCATCTTTAGGAAAGATGATCAAAATGCAATATTTAATCGAGTGGGTAGCTGACTAAGGAAGAGCCAAATACAGGAATCTATCAGAACAGTTTTTGTATATGTATATGTACACACAGAGAGAGACAGACAGATATATAGATAATGTAAAAAGGACTTTCAGATTGGCCCCAGTCTGGTCCCTTAGGGAAGTAAAACTCTCGACTCCATTTGATTGAAGTGAAAAGGCACCTTTACTAAGAGATGCTGATTGCAATACAGAGTCAAGCAGATCTAAAATTCCCATGTGCCAATACAGAATTAAATCCCCCCGTTTTCCCCAGCCCTCCCTCCCCGTGATCCCTCTGTGTGTAGCCAATCCAGCACTGCAGGGATGTTGTAAGAAGCGCTGAGGTCTTTGGGCTGGTGAAATTCCACACTGAGGGCAAATGACTTTGAAGATGCCAGCGTGCCAGCTCAAACCAGATTCCAAACCGCGTTGTTCTTCCTCAACTGTCAATTCTCCCCTTCCAATTTCCCATCATAAAGGTATACAACTTTATTGCCCATTTGTACCTCCCCCTTCCCCAACCAAGCTGAAGTGGTGGATCTGACAGACTCTCTGGAAGCCTAATCCTAACTGAAAAGTTTTTAAGTAACACAAATTTGGCCCATCCCATTTACTGAGGCCCAATGAGAGAAGGAAACTGTATTCAGACATTAAAAATGGTAGTACTGGACAGACAACCCCTTTATCAGCAGTCCCTATATAAAGGTAAAGGTAAAGGTTCCCCCGCACATGTGTGCTAGTCGTTTCCGACTCTAGGGGCCGGTGCTCATCTCCGTTTCAAAGCCGAAGAGCCAGCGCTTGTCCGAGGACGTCTCCGTGGTCATGTGGCCGGCATGACTAGACGCCAAAGGCGCACGGAACGCTGTTACCTTCCCACCGTAGCGGTCCCTATTTTTCTACTTGCATTTTTACGTGCTTTCGAACTGCTAGGTTGGCAGAAGCTGGGACGAGTAACAGGCGCTCACTCTGTTACGCGGCACTCGGGATTCGACCCGCCAAACTGCCGACCTTCTGATCGACAAGCTCAGCGTCCTAACCCACTGAGCCACCGCGTCCCTATAGTCCCTATATAGGAGATGTCTATAGCCCTAGCAATAGCACTTAGATTATATACCGCTTCACGTTGCTTTACAGCCCTCTCTGAAGCGGTTTAAAGAGTCAGCATGTTACCAACAATCTGGGTCCTCATTTTATCAAACTCAGAAGCATGAAAGGTTGAGTCATAACCTTGAATCCATGAGAACCAAAATGTATTCTAACCACTCCACCACTGTGGCTCTTGTTTTGTGTAATGAAATAATGTGTTGCTCTGTGTTAATCTGTTCCTGCTTTTTCTTTGTGTTGTTGTGTTAATGCATACGTGTACATTGGGAAGCAGAGGGCAGGGGACAAGAGAGGCACGTTGCAGCTCCCGTCTCTCTGGGAAGAAGACTTGGTGGCCCTGAGGAGGTAGGCCTTCCTTACTGTGACCCCTACCTTATGGAACATTCTTCCCCCTAAAGTGAGGTCAGCTCCATCCCTGCTTATTTCTGGAACTCCTACAAGACCTGGCTTTGTCATCAGGCTGAGGAGACGGATAAGCTCTTGAGGTGGCTCCATTGCCGATAGAACCTGGTGTGTGGGGTTTTCAATATGACTGTGTTTGACATGTTTATTGGTTTTATACTTTTTTTTGTATACCACCCACTGTCACTTCTTGTGAGATTGGTGGCTGTATAAATGTAAAAATAAATAAAAATATGCTGCAGTTTTGGTCACAGGACCAGGAGGGAGGGGTGTTAGCATGGAGCAATCGGCAACATTCTGAGCTGCTGTTTGACCACTGGAATCTTTTTCTCTGCTACTCCAGACCAGTTCCAAGCTACTTTTATCCTTTGTGGCTTTTCTCCCTCATGGAAAATAAAAAGGTCTTTCTTCTGTACTGAATAGCTCCCCTCTGAGTTCCAATTGCAATGTGTTTATAGTTGGGGTCACTACGTCTTGCATTGCAGTTTCAAAGGTGCACATGCTCGCCTAGTCTATGAGTTTTGTTTCTTATAATTCTGATGCAATAGCCATCTCTGCTGTTACAGACATCCTTAATACAGTATATAGGCAAGTAGGTCTGGCTGTTTTATGATATCAGAAGCAAAACTCTTCCTTGGTCTAATTTCTCATCATATTTTCATTTTAAATGGAACTTGTCTCTGAACACACAAACAACATTATCAGAGGCAAACGAAATATGGCTGTATTAATTTTGTTGTAACTTAATGTAATGGGATCAAAGCTTTGGATTCAGATGGCAGCATACCCCACAGTGATGTTTGTTGTCAAGAAAGTCCTCTGCATTAAATGACCTGTTGCACTTTAAAATGTTATAAGTATCCTGTTGTTGTTGTTTTGTAACAACAAATATAGATTGCTCACCAAAAACCTCTGGCTGAAGATGCTGAATGTTTGCATATTAGTTTTGGGAAACCTTCTCACTGACTATTTTGAAACATGTGGGCTTATTTGTTTCAATGTCATCCAGTGCTCAATGGGATTATAGACTCAGCTGCTCCCTAAAGAGCTTAAACTGCTGCTATGCATCTTGCTATCTCCTTGGGCAAAAATAGCCTGCTGGTCTGTTTGTTTTTTAACTGCATGTTTTTATTTCCTCCTTTCAGAGAAGTTGCTTAAAAACATTAGAATAAATGAAAATATTTCTTCTATGTAGCCTAATCCAACAACTGGGAAAGCAATGCTAACATGTTCATACGTTGTTATTGAAAAAGAAAATCAAACTGTGCAGGTGAGGATTCGGAGTTTCTGCAGCTGGTGAGCACAGCTGAGAAAAGATAGCCCTGTGGACATTTTTCCCAAGCCTTGCCAACTGGGGTTTAATTCATTCATTCATTCATTCATTCATTCATTCATTCATTCATTCATTCATTCTTGATTGATTTGATTTATTATAGCCACCTAACTCCAACAGACTCTGGGCAGCATACAAAATCCATAAAAACAGATAAAATCACATACTGGTAGGTAGCCCAGGATGAAAGGATCTTATAAGTTGCACAAATCAAACAAAACAGCCCCAGAAAAAACAACAATACATTAATACATCATTCCCAGATCTAGGGACCAAAGCCAGATCTTAAGGGCTTTCTAGAACCCTGGAGACATGATGCAGTCCTTACATCTGGGAGAGGCTGTTCCAGAGGGTGGGGGTTGTGTCATTTAGTCCCACAAGATGACAGTGTTTAAAAGAAAGGCCCTGGAGTGCACCCACTTTGCTGGACGATACTGGGTGGGCAGAAACAGAAACAAGCGGTTCCCCCAGATATCCAGGCCCTATACCATACAGGGCTTTCTAGGTAATAATCAGAACTTGAATTACCGTATATTCGGAAGCCAACTAACCGTCAATGTGGCTCATGTAGCAGTGATGACAGAGACCTAAGTTTACATGATTCTAACTCTTAAGGAAACGAACAAAAGAAGAAAAGAACCTGAGAAAGATTGACAAGGGAAAAAAATATGTACTAAGTTTCATCCTGGGCTAGATGTTCACTTGCTGAGTAGCATTTCAAGCTACTTTGATGTTTCCCATTTATTTGATAGCATTCATTAGTAATTCCCAGACCATAGTACTAAGGATTTTAATGAATATTAGTTGCTTGGCATATTGGCTCTCTGGGATGGCTCCAACAGCTGGCATACTTGGGCAAGAGCCAATATTTCCATCCTCGAAGGGCCCACAGCTCTTTGAAAAGATTCTCCCCTAGTGGATTTTGCCCTTATTTCAATTTCCTATTACCTATCAAAGACAGCATCATTCTGGAGCATTGGGGTTGGTTGGTTCCACTATTGACTACTGAGAATATCGTGGGCAACTAAGAAAACAAGCCAAGTGTTGTGGCCTTTGAGCTTGGCGGCCCAGCTGGGTAGAGGGAGGGAGGAGCTGGGCTGTGTGAATGGTGGGCTGGCCCGCTACTTGTGCAAGTTGAGCTGCCACTCACATTCACAGCTCTGAACAGGATACGGTCCGGTAGTGGGCCATGGCCTGGAGACTGGGGACCTCTGCTTTAGAGGACTTGAAAGAATAGGTTAGGGATAGATAATCTTGGAGAAAATCCACCTAAGTTGTCACTAAGAATCAAAAATGACTTGATAGCACAAAATCAAAAAAATTCTCACAAGCATCTGTGTTAATAAGACATGCCTATCTAGAACTCTGGCTTGCAAACTATAACAAGTGGGCTTACATATTGAATTAAATCAGATCCAACCAACCAACCCAACCAAATATTAAAGAAAAATATCCTAATATTAAGAACAGTTCATCCATGGTCCACCTCGATCGTATCGCGGGCTGTATTGTGACGTATGGGGATTTGTTTTGCCCTTGCAGGGCCAGGGTGGGTGTGGCCTGTACGGGCCGCATCCAGCTTGTGGGCGAGATGTTGGATGTGCCTGGTCCATACCATGTTTCTATTCTCCATTTCTTCCAAAATGTTTTGAAGTTGTTTAGTTTAGACTTTGAAATGTTGAAGAGGGACCCTACAATTAACTGGCTAGTGCTCCCTCCAGCCAGTCAGTCAGAAAAGTGGAGGCCTCATCATTCAGAGCCCTCCCTTAAGAAACCCAAATCTTCTCCTCATCTCAATATATTTCTTTAAAGCTGGTATTCACATTTGCTCACTTGTTTAGCTTCTGACTGAATGGCTACAAAGTGGTATCCTTAAGTGGAAAATACCTATGTTTATATTTTATTTGAATATTGGATTGAGCTGCAATGAAAAGGGACAAAATGGGTGTCTAAAGCCTCTTATTTCTGTCACACTAAAAATCTTGGGGGATTACGGTCACTGAATTGTAGTGGCGCAAGCTGGTGCTGCTAAGAGTCTGCAAGATGAATGCTAGTGAAGTCACATATAGATTGCTGGTTGTGAGCTTACTTCAGGGGCTTAATCTGATGCCCAAACACAGCCAGCTGAGATTGATTAAAAATCCCCAGGCTGCTTTTACCAAGTCTAGTACCACTTCTTAACTCACCTTACTAAGCTGTAAGAGGATTGATAGAAACACCTGCCTGTGGCTAGGCTTCCATGCATTTTACCAAATTGATCATGTTTGACAGTTTGGTGCTATGCTATATATATGTACAAGAACATATCACTAAAATGTGTACATTTTATAATATGCACATTAATATTAAATCTTTTGTGTTTTATTGCATAATTAACCTCTTTTTAAAAATAAACGCAGCGGGGAACTGCAATGATTGGAAGAGTATCCCAATTTCCTCTGTCAGTTGGGGAATAAAAAGACCTAGTCCTATTCCAACAAGTAGGAATCAGGGAAGCATTTTTAAGGCTGTTGAAAAGTCAGCAGTGGCTCCAGTATCCACATGCTAATGTTTGTTCTAAATTAAAGCTTTTGTTTTTTTTCCAAATGACAAAAAAAAGCCACCAACAAATGACCCAGAGTATAATCTTCTGTTCTAGCTGCCATAGTCCTAAATATAAGGCCTATGGCTCCAGGACTGGAAAAGTAAAAGCTGTAATTAAAAATCAAACCTATCTACCTAATTTTTGGATATTGGTAATAACTAAATGTGTTCAGCAGGTGTGCCATCTGGCGCCAAGAGTGAACTGCTGTGTTCTTTCAATTTGGCTAACACAGCGAACAAGGTTAGTTCTGCCACAGTGAGCGGCACTATCCCAATTCCTCATTAAATTAATTCATGGAAGCTCTCCATGCAGTGGAGAAAAGGGCAACACTAGTTCAGGTGTAGCGAAACAAACTAATGCCCCTAGGTAGAGTCATGCTGGGAGAGAATTAACAACGAGAAGAGGAACCTGAATCAAACTGAGCCAGCCTTCATGTTGCTAGTAGAGCAGAAAATCCAAGCCTCTACTTTATAGAGTCTCAGAAGGCAAGGGTTTGCAGGCTGTTGGAAAAATCATCTAGTTCTGGGTTCTCCAAGGGTTGATGGGACTATCTAAAATTGTTGTGGCTGATGGGCTGTCTGTTAAAACAAAGCAAGACTATGACATACACTTGAAAGAAAACCAGGAAGTCTGTAATTGGGGAGGCTGTCTGCCAAGGACAAAGAATGCTTATTCACAGAGAATATGCAGATATAAAACTTGCATCAATTCTGGGTGGTTAGAGAACTGATAACATAACAGTAACAAAGAGTTAGACATCCTGCATACCATAGCTAGAAGTTAGGAATAGGGATGGCCTGGAGCAAATAGGATATGTATTAGATAACCCCTGGAGCATTCATTAGAGCAGACATGTCAAACACAAGGCCTGGGGGCCGGATGCAGACCAAGAAGTGGCTTTATGTGGGCCGCGAAGCCATCCTGGAAACAGTGAGGGAACGGCCCCCACTGCCTTGGCCCTGGCCCAGAGACCCTCCTTCTGCCAGAGACCCTCAGATCTGTCCCACTCCTGCCCAGGCCCCCATAGGCACCCTTGATGCGAACGATGTAGAGCTGGCCACGCCCACCCAGTAGGCCATACACAGTCTAGCCACGCCCACCCAATAGGCCACGCCCACCCTGGCCATACCCACCCAGCCCCTTGAGGGCAACCACAATGCTGATGCAGCCCTCAATGAAATAGAGTTTGACACCCCTGCATTAGAGAAAGCTTAGGAATAGGGACAGCTAGAAAGCAATAGAACAGTTGTTAGATCATTACTAAAATGTTTATTAGATGATATTTCTTATATATCCTATCTTATCCTTCTGCTTTAGTGAAATTATATAAAGGTTTCTTAATTCTATTGTTTGAGGTTCGTAAGCATTTTCTGGCCAGGACCCCCCTTTTTTTGGAGAGCTTCAATAAAAGGAAACAAAACCTGCACCTCATGTCTGGTGTTCTTCCTCGGCTTCAGCACCAGGCTCAGACCCGAACTGGAGACAACACATATGCTATGATAGTATTCATAGTACTATTAGTTAAAGTGGTATTTATCACATTATTGTCATGTAATAAACATTGGGGTCAATGAAGAAACTGAAACTTGAAAGTGTTGATGAGCTTAAGAGTTTAGGATCCCCAGATCTAGTTCAACCCACCCCCTTTGTTCAGTGCAGAAATTGCCACAATATCCCAGTCAAGTCATCCAATGAGGGAGAGAATTCACCACCTTCCAATTATATTACGGCAACCTAGACAGCATATATAATGCTATCTCTTCCTATTACAAGATCCTCATGGGTTTTGCTCCAGGTCCTCCAGCAGGCCTCCATGCCTAAGGGAGGACCAGAAGTCACGGTTCCCATTTCTAGTCGTACATCGAACTGGTTCTCATCCCTTGTTTTTCATCAGGCCCAAATGTCCAAACCTCACAGCCTGCTCCAGAAGAAGGCTTTTTTTAAAACAACAACAACAACAACAACACTTTGGTAGCAATTCAGCCAAAGGGTTGATCTCAGAATGCCTTGCACATCTGAGACAAATTCTTCTGTCATCTTGAGAAAATCATTGAAGTTCTTTTTTGTATAGGTCTTAGGGGATAATGCACAACTTGCTGCCCTGAAGCCACATGTGGCTCACCATGTTGCAGTTGAAGAATCGTTTTTAACACGAGCCAAAAGAAATGTGAAAAAGATATTTTGAAAATAATTAAATTCAGTGTACTGAATTTAATTTTAATTAAATTAAGTTTGGTCCGGGAGTATCCTGGGGGGTGGAGGTCCAAAAATCAAGAGTTTGGCTGTGATCATGCAATCAAAAACCCACGCTTTTTTTTTACATGAGTCACCAATGCCCCACATATAAGAAAGACAGTCTTCAATTGTGAACTTGTGTAGCTGCCATCTTGATATCTTTTAACCAACTCCCACCTGCTGCAGATACCCCTGTTTGGGCTTAGCCTTTCCCTTAGACTCAGTTTTTGGCAGCTCTTCAAACCACCAAGTTGGGCCTTTGATCTGAAAATGATTGTGCATTCAGGATGTTAAGGTTCATGTGAAATAGTAATTTGAGGCAGGAAACCTGTAGCTCCAGCCATCTTGACTAATCATCAGGGATCGTAGAAGCTGCTCAGCAACATTTGGAGAGGTCAGGTTTTGATCTAGGTGAAGATATAGGAAATGAAAGTAGGATATACTAGTGTGTGTGTGTGTGTATTGTCTTCTCCTGAGGAACATAGTATATATGCATACAGTATATAACATAGTACTAATTGATATATTTTGTTCTTCCTTTCTCAACCATCTTCTAATGAAACCTAATGGAGAGAAAGTGACCTTGTCTCTCCAAGAATGTTTTAAAAGACTTGAATGGAAATCCTCAAGGATTTCAGACAGTTTTTCCTCCCCAAAAAGGAATAGAATAGAACTGCTGAAAGTAGCATTTACAGACTTCAGTTCTTTCTTTGAAATTCCAGGCTTTCTTCCTTGACTTAATAAGAACAGAATTGCCTACCTAAACCGAAAGGGAAGTTGGAAAAGAACAAAAGAGTTGAAGACAATCAAGTAACTTGAAATTTTGCTGTACTTCCACACGATCCTTCTTTCTTCCCCTAATTTCTAATACACATTTAAAATAATTTTGGCTTTATCATTTGATCCATTTTGTTTGGTTTAATTTTTAAAATCAAAATTGCAGCATATAGCATACATACATCAAAGTTGTATATTGCTTTGGAATAATCTTGATGAAAATAGGGAGTCAGCCACAGCCTTGCAGACACTCTTCACTGGAAGGAAAGCAGATGTTGGACCTACTCATTGGCTACAAAGTTATACCTCTTGCTCATTTTCAGGAAGAACATTTGCATGAGAATTTGGACAAATTATCTTGTTTCATTAAAGCGAGCTCAGCTATTACATCCATATCCTTCTTGTGGGCATCTTGATTGATTGGTCATTATAAGAACATAAAATGTTGATGCAATCTGTTTTTATATTTGATCCCTTCTGGCTATAAGAGTGCTGTACTTTAACTGCCAGTTGTCCTGGGAACTGCAGTGTACTTTCTGTAGGCACATCCATTATTTTGAGGTTCATTTCTTGGAGGTAAACAAACACCCAGAGTACAAATCTAACTCAAGGGCCAGAGCTTCTCCTAGTGGTCATAAAGCAAATGCATTCTTCTCTTGCCACCCTGAACAACTACTTTGTTCATTTATTTCATTCAATTCATATGCCTCTCCAGTCATAAACTCTGGCCAGCCCCACAACCATAAACATAAAAGATTAAAAATTCCAAAAGTCAAAACAATTCCAACAAAAGCGTTAACATTTAAAGCACAACCACCAAATAATGTGGTTGTGGCTACAACCTAGCTACTTTTTGACATGGACCTTCCATTTCAAGGTGGAAAAATCTGAACTTGGAACCAGATCTTATGTTCCTGTGCATGGTATGTTAGTCAAGTGGTATTTCTATTAGCATTAAGAAAGAGAAATGAATCTCACTGATGAAGCTTTCCTTCCTCTAGAAAATCAGGACACTTTAAAGGAATGAGCAAGGAGAAGCAAAAATAAAGAAAAATGGTCTTCTTCTTTGTTTGGCAAGAGCCTCTAAAAGAAAGTAAGCTCTTCTGCAGATAAAAAGGGTCACAGAATTAATTGATTCAAATATATTGAGTTGAGCAAAACAACAAACATAGCTTTTAATGGATGATTCAATGCACATAGAAATATTTCAAAACTGAGAAGGCAAAAGAGCTCTTTTTTTGTCTTGAGCCCATTTTGTCTGAATGAATGATGTTTTATTTTTTGATCCAGGCCCAAGTAGGACATGGTTATATGCCTCTTCACTGAAGCCAGATTGGGGACAGAGACACACAAAATTCTCAAAAAGGTGCTTATCAGACAAGGTACTGGACTATAAATCCCATATTTTCCTGTTGGGAAAGGCATCTCACATTAATTTTTTTGCAGAAGACTTGGTCAACAAAGATTTGTTAACTCCAATATTGTACTTGTCTGTGTATTATATAAGGAAATGGCTGTTTGGTTAAATCTTGGGGTTTGAATAATCTTGGTGTTTAGTAAGCTTTGAACTGTCTTTGCAGACATTTTTCTTTTAATAATTTAGACTTTAGGATATTACTTTACATGCTGCTTTCCCTTTTTTAATCTCTGTGGTTTCTCTTGCTGCAAAACAAGTAAGGATAACTAAAAGGGATAAAATGGAATTAAAATGTAAAGGACTTTAGAAAGTTACACGCACAAGTCTGGAAAGAAATGGAAATCAACTTCACTGGGAAAAAGCGACAGCACAACATTTCAGTTTATTTCTTTTGCATTTAATGAGTTAAAAATAAAATGAGGAAACACTTCATGGAGAAAGTTAGCCTAGACCAGATTTTCCTAGTACATGTATATGGCGGGCAACCATAACTTGGTGATACCACCAGCTCTCCTTACCCAAAAGGAAGTCTTCATGAAGAAGGCAGATAGGAATGCAGAAACCACCCATGGAGATAAGGTTAACAGGCTTTATTGTACCCAGGCCATTTATCAACCAGGAATGGGGGAGATAGGCAGAATCAAGTAAAATTCACCTGAAAAACCTTGATACCAAAAACAATATTTAAATAAATCAATAGACAGGCCATTGCCTGTATAGAGCTCATGACTAAGAAAGCTGTGAGCTGACACTTCCTATCTGAGGCAGGAAAGACAACAATATTCACTGCCCTGAGCAAAAGACTTGTGAAACCGGACTTCAAGCCTAAATGCAATGCTTAGCAGTCACACAGACCCCTTGCAAGGTCATTGCAAGGATGTTAAGGATAAAACAAGGCTTCATCTGTACTGTCCTGGGCTTCTTTGGGAAAGGTACAGCACAAATGTGACAAATAAAGCCCAAGGGCATAAATGGAAAATCAAAGGAAGGACACTTTTTTTTTCTGGTGAAAAGATCATTACTATTAAGATATGCTGCAGCACCGTATCATTAAATCACACTGATTCTAGCTGACTATGATGACTCTCCAAAATTCTGATCTTCTAAAAAAATATATCAATCTTCCTTCTTTTTATATCCAGAAGATGTAATAATTCATAAAGTCAAGGATTTGTACAGGACTTTTTGTACAGCAGGAACCAAGAGATTTATTAAAATAGACTTCAGGTCTGCCTCCTCCCTATCCTGAAGAATTCAAGCAGGTAAAATTAAAATAGATTGTAACAAGCAAATGAAAGATGGGGAAAGCATTTTTTTCTGCAAAATATGCCTGGCTTGGGCCAAAGTGATTCTACCCAAAGGGTAGGCACAGGCATCTGCTGTTTTGCACTTGTTAAGAACCACAGTGTAAGACATCATGTTTTGGTGATGTGGTACATCCTGTCTGTCTCACATAACCATTGAGAAGATCCACACCTTTGTCTGAATCTAATTTTCTCTCTTTTAGCAATTTCTTAGGGGATGACATTTTCCCCCAACTTGAAGGTTGAGAGAATCAATTATGCCTGTATATATGGAACAGTAGATGGGGGTAACGGCTCAGTGGTTAAGAAGCTGGGCTTGTCGTTTGGAAAGCTGACAGTCCATGATCAAGACCTTAGAGTTGTGCGATGGGGTGATTTCATCCTCGCCGTAGTTCTCAAAATCACTATGAAGTATTAGTACCACTTTATAAATCCTTAGTAAGACTAGACCTGGAATACTGCATCCAGTTTTGGTCACCGTATTACAAAAAAGGTGAAACTTTTTTGGGGGGGGAAGTGCAGAGTAGAGCAACTAAGATGATTAAAGGCCTGCAGACTAAAACATATGAAGAATAGTGGCAGGAATTGGTTCTGGAATGTCTAGGGAAAAGTAGGACTAGGGGTGACCTGATAGCAGTGTTCCAGTATTTGAGGGGCTGTCACAAAGAAGAGGGGGTCAACCTATTCTCCAAAGCACCTGAAGGCAGTATAAGAAACAATGGTGGAAGCTAATCAAGGAGAGAAGCAACCTAGAATTAAGGAGAAACTTCCTGACAGTGAGGACAATTAGCCAGTGGAACAGCTTGCCTCCAGAAGTTGTGGGTGCTTCATCAATGAAGGCTTTTAAGATAAGACTGAGCAGCCACTTGCTTGAATAGGGTCTAGGGTCTCCTGCTTGAGCAGGGGTTTGGACTAGAGGACCTCCAAGGTCCGTTTCAGCACTATTCTGATTGATTGGATCCTGCCTAGCAGTTTGCAAAACAGGGAAATGCGAGTAGATAATATAGGTAACACTTTGGTGGGAAGATAACAGTCCACTGTGACATCACGCTGGCCATATGACTGTGGAAATATCTTTCACCAGTGCTGACTCAATGGCCCTTGAAATGGAGATGAGCATCCCCCCCCCCCAACAGTTGGCAATGTTTAGTGGTGTAAAATCCAGGGATTCCTTTTTTATATAGAATAAGGCAATAAAAATGGAGTATGGTTGGCATAAAAACTCTGGTTTTAAAATTGAAATACTCCTTTTTTATTCAGTGTAATAACTCTTTGAAATTACTTTGCATCTATTTCCAAGCTTAGGAATGTATTCTTTGGGTAATTGCTCCTATATAGAATCAGTCTTGAATGCTCATAAGCTTCTTTTTTACTCTTTAAAAAACTTATAAAAAAGGTACAAAATACAGATACTTCACTTTTCTTGTTCACTTGCCAATGAGTTCAAAATCTGAGAAAAATAATCCTTTACAACCCTTGTATTTCTAGATGAAAAAGAACTCTTTTTCTTAAATAATAATAAAAAATCTAGCTCCCCACTTGCTCCTTATGCTTAAGAAATGTGTTTGTGGGTAGAAGAATGTGAGAGAGTGCAGAGACAAATATAATTATCAACCCTATATTTAACTGCAGTTGTTGAAATACACACACACACACATATACACACACACACACGGGGGAAAAAATCAAAAGGCGCTTCTTTCCCAGAAAGTTGTACATATGATTAATGGTGGCAATTACAATCATAACATTTCAGTCTTGTGGAGGCCAAGAAGCAGGGGCATAAAAGAAACAAGAAGTAAAATGGATGCATCATGTTATCTGGAAAATTATCATCGGTGTTTTCTTTAGGAAAAATTGGAGATCCCTCTGCAAATCCACAAAATTGCTGATCATTTTTACAGGAAAATGCAGTGACTCTATAGTCATCTGAAAGATTGTCCTCTATCTTGAAAGGGCTTCACAAGTTATCTCATTGGAACACCAAGCAATGGCAAAATGTAGATTAGTAATAATGCACTGCAGATGTTTCATAATTTACTTTCATTGTTCGCTAACGTGGATAGTGGGCAATCATAATCAGACATCTTCACTCCATATCTATTACAATATAGTTATGTTACGCCTATCATCCTTCTCTATTCTTGTCACCTGAATGAGCCATAACTGCAAATCTCATTTGAGTTAGCTTCTTTGGACATAGTTCCACTAAATTTTGATTTGTCCCATTATGATGAACATTAATTAACTGATACTAGATGTTTTCCAATCTCCTATTTGTAATCACACTGGAGAAAGAAAAGGGAGGGACATTCTCTTTATACATGAACAGGAGACTCAGTAATAGCATTTGCACTTAGGACTTATATACTGCTTCATGGTGCTTTACGGCATTCTATTGGGTGGTTTAGAGTCAGCATATTGCCCCCTTAAAATAGGCTCTTCATTTTACCGACCTCAGAAAGATGGAAGGCTGAGTCAACCTTGAGCCAGTCAAGATCGAACTCCTGGCAGTCAGCAGAATTAGCCTACAATACTGCATTCTAACCACTGCACCACCAAGGTTCAAGTTAACATCAAACTATGGTTTAGTATTAGATTTAAATGTGGCTTTTTAAAAACAAACTTTGTTAAAGAAGGGATGCCATTATCTGGTCTGACAACGCTTATAGAGATAGTGCCATAATTTTTTTAAAACTTTCTTTAGTGTTTTTAAGAGCAAAGTCAAAGCAAAACAATATAATTCTTGAAGGATTTTGACTGATATTTTAACACTCAAAAAGTGTGAGAACTATATTTACATAAATTATTCTCTACTTAAAAAGAATGTTCTTCTTTTTTCACATATGGAACAAACTGATGGTGGTGGTGATGATGATAATGATAATGATGACAATAGTAATAAACTTGTGCTGGTTTTCTTTTGCTTGTATTTTTCACACTGCAGTTTGCATTGATTTATTTGCTGTGTATAAATAACTATATATATTTATATATATTTAATTCTGCAGTGCTAAAAGCTTTATGTTAATTACACAAAGAGATTTGCCATATTGAAAATATACATATTACATGTAATATCTTTACAGCTTGTTCTTCTTTTTCTTTTTTTGGTAGCCCAGGGAGGTGTATTACTTGCTACATGCTCCAGTTTTCAACTGTAGTTTTAATCTGTGTGCCTGTACGTGTTGGTGTCATGTCTATATGGGTTATGTTTGCACTTAAAATATAATAGCACTATAACTCTAAAACAAAGTGAAAAATGATAATTAAATGTTCATATAGAGTAAAAAATATAGAGCATTTTCAGCTCCAGCTCTAATGTGGTATGAACGTTGAATCTGTATTTTTTTTCAGCCCCCTTTTTTGTATTAAAAAAAGGAAAATAGATCAGGTAAGATTCACCCTTCCCAAATTAAAAAAACCAACCCACCCAATGCTTTATAAGATCGTCATCTGAATACGTGATATTTCGTAAAGTGGAGGAATGAACATTGTGGAGTTACAGCAGAGTTCTGCAAATGGGTACTTTTAAGAACTGCTGATATTTCTGATTTGACTGAGTGACTGATGTTGTTGGCTTTATTTTAATATCTGTCTTTACTTTTTATAATGATAATTTTGCCCTTCTTGAAGCCCAGTCATCCTTTAACCTGGGCAGTTCTGGAAAATTGATAGGGAGCGGTCACTCCTGGCCAGACAACACTCTGGTGTTCAATGAGGTATCAAAGGAGGAGAAGGCCTCCCTTTTGGCTTGAAATCTCTCCATGACTTAGAACCCTTTGATGTAGCAATAGGCCTCCAGGGTAGCAAATAAAATGTACAATAGCCACAGACTCACAAAAAGCAAAGTTGTGGCAAGTCTACACCCTTTGGGGCCTCCTAGTTCTCCTCCAAGATGAGGCCGTCTTCGGTACAACAGCACACTGATGCAGACAAAAGCAAAAATGGTGAACAGTGTCACAGAGAAGGCAAGAGTGCCGGCTGACACATGGAACTCCTCTCCTTGAGAAGCCCAGTAGAGGGCAGCTACTGACCAGGCCAGTCCAATGCCCAAGAAGACGTTGACTGCGTTGCTGCCTGTGACATTGCCAATGGAAGCATCTGCATGAATGTCTTGAACAGCGGCCGCTTTGCTAGCAAAAGTGTCTGGAAAGGAAAAGAAACAAATGCAGAAGTAGCAGTTCAAGCAGTCTTCCCATTATAAGAAAAGACAAACATGGTCCTGACGTGAAGAAGATGGGGACACCTTTTAGGGCAGAAAAAGAAAGGGCCAGCAACATTTAAGGTGGTGAATCAGTGTGCTCAAATGAGAGCTCACATGAAAGAGATGTGCTGAAGAATACTTAGTCCAATCAGTCCCACCAGTGATATCTCATGAAGAGAACAAGGTCTTAACTCAAGTCTTTCCCAGTCTGGTAATAAATAAATAAATAAATAGATAAATAAATAAATAAATAAATAAATAAATAAATAAATAAATAAAATAAATAAATAAACCTTTATTGTCAAAGTACAACATGTGTACATTGAGATTAGCTGAGCCTCCCCCTGTGCTCTCTCCCCCCAACACACAGTGACAACAAACCCTCCATCCCACCACACTATGTGAACCAACTACAGCACACACCGGCCTCCCAAGTCAATTCTGCATAAGATTATGTCCCATTTAAAAGCCTAACAGCCCACGGATAAAAGCTATTTTTCAGCCTGTTGGTACGGCTGGCTATATTCCTATATCTCCTACCGGATGGTAGGAGAGTAAAGAGATACCGTCCAGGGTGTGAGTCATCCCTGAGAATCTTCCTCACTCTTCCAAGGCAACGAGCCCTGGCGATGTCATCCAGTGGTGTCAGGGGACAGCCCACAATGTCTTGTGCTGTGCTCACTACCCTCTGCAATACTTTCCTATCCGCGGCTGTCAGACCAGCATACCAAACCACAATACCATACGAGAGGACGCTCTCTATGGTAGACCGGTAAAAGAGGGTCATTAGCTGTTGTTCTACCCTGTTCTTCCGCAAGATCCTAAGAAAGTGAAGCCTCTGTTGGGCCTTTCTAGCCACCTGGGTTGTGTTAACTTTCCAGGTCAGATCTTCACAGAGTGGGATGTGTACACTGACCCCCATCACATCTGTCCAAGAGGTCCAAAGGACCATCCAGCACTCATACCTGCTTGTTCCTATTCAGCTGGGGATCTTATTCTGTTCCATTCAAGCAAAAATAACCACAGGGCCTTTTAGACCTCCAATGTGGAATTTGGGGAGATTAGAATCTGGGGGAAATAGCAGTAGCATGCATATCTTTCCTCCACCCACTTTCAAGGCCTCTGGTGTTTATTTGTTTAGGATCAGTGTTTCTCAACTTGGCAACTTGAAGATTGTGCACTTCAGCTGCCAGAATTTCCCAGCCAGCCATGCATCTACAGATCTTTGAGTTGCCAAGGTTGAACAACACTGGTTTACATGAATGTCCAAAGAGGTTCCAGTCATAATAACCTCCCCCTTTCATGTCCTGTACTCCAAAGGGGAATCATACATGCAAATGTTTCCCTTTCACACTTCCGTTTACACCCAGAGAGATTTGATAGGTAAACTGAAGATGGACAGCACAGGTTGCAGAGGGATGGGTGTGTGGCTTCTAACTTTCTTTGGTACAGATATAGATAAAAAAATACATCAACTTGTACTCTAAAATTAACGATGGTCTATATTGCATCTATATTTTTTCCATTTTTGGGCACTTCTTTTTTTCCTGACTACTTTTTATTCATGATTTGGAGTTTAATCAAATCATGTTTTTTAAAAAGAAGCAGATGTTTCTGCAGGAGTGGGTGGTGTTAAAATAAGCAAGACAGCAAGTGGGACCACAAGTGATGCTTGAGGAACAGTATTTGGCAGCATGTGCAGCCCTACTTTTATTCAGTGGAGCAAAAGACAAAAGCACTACAGTGATTCTGAATTGTATCCCATGTCTTTTGGCTGTCTTGACTATGTGAAATTATAAGTAGCATTTAGTCTTAGTAGCAAGAGGGTTTGTTAAATGATAGCTGTGTTTATATGCTATCATTTAGCATAAAGTACCTTAAAGTGTGTTGTTTTTTTGCATAAGAATGAAAACAATTAGAAACCTGTTTGGTGGAAGTGACTTATATTTGTAAGCTAATTTGGTACTAATATGCACAATCAAGGCCGTTAATTTTGTGCAAAGAAGGAAAATACTAAAATGTTCCCTACTCCACAAACAAATCCTATCAGAAATATTTAAAAGAATAATTTCTAACAGTTCAGCCACAATATCCGTTCACTGGCTTCTTGAGATAAAGTATGAGACACTTTATCATTTGCTGACATTGCTTTTTATTTATATGTACATATGTTTGGAAGGCACAATACATCATAAATTCCAAACAGGCTGATGGGTGTTGCAAAATATTTCTTCATTATTTTTCTTACTTGACAGCCCTCCAAGGAGTTAAGTAAGGCACACATAATTTCTTCTCCTTGCTTTTCCTTATAAAAATCCTGTAACTAGCTTTCAGATGGCCCTGCTTATTCTCTTTGTCTAAGCCTGGATATTTTTTTTTTAATGTCAGTTTTGGAGGACATTTCTGGGACACTGCACGTAACTCTGTGATAGTTTGCAACAATGGTTAGTGATGGAGTAGTTAGCAGCCATGTGGTGCTACCTGTCTGTCTCAAAGAGTCTCAGTCTCACCTGGGACTGAAGTGCCAAAGGCCACGAAGATAACGGCGGTCACAGAATCCTTGAGGCCAATTGTGCAGCCAAAGTGGGATGCCAGATCTCCAATGATGGCAGTGAGCATGCCGATGATCAAGATGGACACAATGAAGCAGGCCCAACCATTGCAGTACTCTGTCGGGGGCACGCAGGCAAAGAGCACTTTCCAGAAGACGGTCAGGAAATGCATGACATAATCAAAGCAGGAGGGCAGGCGCTCCTCGCCAGACTCATCCTCATCCTCTTCACCTGCTGTAGGAAAGACAAAATAGAGAGCTTCAAATCAGTGGATGTTATGCAAAACTCCAACTGTCCAAGCCTAGAAACAGTGAAGGGATAGCAGGTCATACAATCATTACTTTATTGGGTTGCTCCTGGAGGTACTGTGGGCGTTATCCATTTCTCAGAATAGCTTGCTTTGAAATATGCACATCAGGTGAATAGGACCCAGAAAACACAGTTTTCCAAACTTTTTCATTGCTTATGTACATGCTTGAACAGCCTAGTGTCAAGCTTGAAGCGCATGCACGATATTGTTGCCACTACTGCTTCTTAGCTTGCCAGTGTACTTCGGGGGGTGGGGGAAATGGGGGTGGGGAGAAATGGAATGCGGACCCCAGACAACAAAAAAGCCAACCATGTGAACCAAGGACATTTCAACAGGTGTCTGCCAACAAACAAAGACACTTTCCCATAGCAATATTTTAACACTTGATTGGACAATGTGACCTGCACTAATAGGGAGAGGGAGAATTCTATATTTTAATTATAGCAGTTTGCGCAGGAAATAACCAGAGCTGGGTTTGCTTTCAATCATGCCAAAATGATGCACTCAATAAAGTTTCTCACAAAGAGATTGGATCATCTCATCGGTGCTTACTTGGTTGGGTTCGTTAGTTGGAACCTTGACAGCGAGTATCAATTACCGATCTGTCCCTTGAAAAGGTATTCCATGAAAATAGCCATTTAGATAATTAAATATGTTTCACAGAATAATAACCCTCCTGCCTGCCCCATATGGTTCATGGCCATTTTTCTATTTAGAACAATCATCTGATCAAAAAAGAGAACATTCCAGGTTAAAGGATAAATAAGGCTAACTGCTAGAGCTGTTACTTCTTTCCCAATCTTCAGGTTATTGGGTAGCTCATAAGAAGCTTCAGCATATATTCCAGTAAGCTACTTAGGAATGTCTAGCACAGTTATACACAGCTAGCTGCCCTTTAGATAAGGAGGATGCAATAGAGCTAGAGTTCTCATCTTAATAGGCATAGAGGGCACCAAAATTAGGAAACCTCCATCCAGTGCCATGCTGGTGTTTCATCCAGAAATTTGTCCTGATTTTGTCTTCTCATTCCCAATCTTCCTTCACCTATGAACATTGGTTACTGGCTGTTTTCTCTGAGTCTCTGCTTCTTGATCTTGTCACCTGTCTTCTTCCTGAAACTGCTCTGCTTTCTGGATCACACAGTTCCACCTTCTCCTATGGGCACGAAGCCTTTAGAAGCTCTTTGATGGTAACCGATTTTCTTGCCTATAGCATTCTGTGTTGTTCTTCCTACTTCCCAAAAAGTACACAAGGATCTTTTCATAGCATACCTCTATGCTTCCTGAAAGGCTACCTATTCAGTTACAGATGATCTATATAAAATCCAAAACAGTGGTGTAACATGGAGAGCTCGGCATACTGAGGAAAAATCAGGAAATTCCATCCCCTCAAAGCTGACCATGGAAAAAAGTCTTTTTCTAGTCAAAAACTTTCATGAGTGATACAAAAAAAACAAGGCAGTGTTAAAACTGTACTTTCATTCCTTCTGATTTTATTGGTTTCTGGAAAGCTAGCAGGGATAAACAGTTTGAGACTGCACTGGGGTTCCTTATCTCTTGTAATGATAATATAAATCTTGAAAGTAGGTAACAGCAAAGGAAGCAATACTTAATGTCCTTAACTTTGTTCTTATATGAGCACCTAGAGGATGACCACATTTATCACCATAGCAACAGTGACAGCATGGTGGAAAGATTGAAGGTAGGCAATCTTTTTCATCTTTTCTCAGAAGAAGCAAGTATTTGAACTAAAGTTATTCAAAGAAATTATTTCCCACACAATAAAGTAGTTGAACTTCAGCATTTGGTGCTAGGTACAAGACAGGAAGGCTCATTCTTCTCAGTGCCCAAGGTTACAAGATTGATTTCTCTTGCACAGTACAGTAAAATTCAGGAGGGGACCAGCTCTGGTGCCTTAAAAGTCTTAACTGGAGCTTGATACAAAAGGTCAAGCTTGGGATTAAAGAACTCTTGAGTCCAAGGAACTGCTTTAAAGCTCAAAACAGTATTTTCCCTCACAAAAGTCCCAAAGGTGCTTTTTCAAGAGGGAACTGGACTTTCTTGTTTTTCTTTGAAGATGTTTCACTTCTCATTCGAGAAGCTACTTCAGCTCTGAAAAAGCACCTTTGGGACAACCATGACCTGGATGATTGAGAATCTCCATAGACATTTCCCCACAAACATTTCACTTAGTAAAAGTCTCCCTCCAATTTTATTTCAGCAATAGATGGCTACTACAATTGTTTATTACTGTTAAACAATCAGGAAGCAATCCATCTCAATCTATGGCTGAAGACCAAGAAATGTACTAGGTAATCCCAATCTACCTTCATTCCAAAATGCTTGTCTATGTATGCTTTGCTGGTGTGTGTGTGTGTGTGTAAGGAAAAAGAATGCAATAGTATTTGGGTAAATACATTACTACCAATGTGGATGTCACAGATTGAATTTCCATACTCCCCTTGAATTGCCATACCCCCTTGAAGTCTTTTCTTTGGAGTGAGGCTCAAATTCAGATGCCAGCTGACATGGGCAGAACAATCAAAAGGGTTCAGAGTTTCTATGATACAGCACTAGGCATTGGAGCTCTGCTGGTTAATGTTTTCTTACCAGCTGGGCTTGTTGTAACCTTGGACGTTATGGTACAGATTGTTTACACTGCTGTTTTTAACTCTGCATGCTAAACTCTGCATGCTGTCCAGAGTTACTGCTGTGAGATGGGCAGCCATTTCACTCAATCAAATAAATAAAAGTTAGCAACATATTTTCATCTAACAGCTTTGTATCTGGGCTTCAAACGGATTACCTTATTCAAGAGGTTTCTTGCAGTAAACACTTGGGTGGCACTGGGAAAAATGGGTGAAAAATGAAATCTAATTTGTTTTGTCTCAAATGGTTTCCATCAACTTCTCTTGGGATTAGCCATGACTTTGACTTGCACCCTACATCAGAGCTCTGGGCAGCATTTAGCAAAACACCCACTCAAACTTCATGACCTTCCCTATTTGGACAGAGTTCTTGGCTCTACAAAACTTACTCTGGCTACTTAGAAAGCAAGAGGGTTGTAGTCTCCAACTCTCTTCTTCCCCTTTTGTCTCCCCTTCTGTGCAATGCATAAATTCAAAGGATTCTTTTAGAAAAGAAAAGCAAGAGAGTGGAGGAGTTGGTAACTTTAGTTTTCAGACTTCTAATCACTGCTTTTTTCTCTCCTTCTCTCTCTCTTTTTCAAAAAAGATCTGTAATGGTGCCTGTGACACTTTCTCAAAATCTCAAATGCATCCATTGGGCACAAAATGTAGGAACTCCTGTTTTTAAGCCTGTCCTTGCTAGTGGCAGGTTTTGCATCAACACAATAAGAGCAGTAGATCAAACAGGCAATGTTTTCCACCTGAACATCACTGTATCTTAGCATATCTGGCACCGGCAGTTGGCTACCATGGATGAGGGCAAATTCCTGAGACTGAAGACTTGCATAGAGTAATCTTGAGAAGAACCCGTTTAATAATATGCGCTATTACAGGAAGTATCACAAAGCAAGGAAAAAATAAACTTGAAAAGGCAAAGGAGAGATGTGGGAACAACAAATCAGCAGTTTGATATAAACAGGCCTTTGTGAAAACAGATCCTGTTGACTCGGATGGTTTTTATTGTGGGGTATGAGTGATTTGGGCTCCAGGCAGAGTATTCCCCAAGCCATGCTCAAATAGTGAAGGAGGAAAAGAGGAGTAAGAGAGACATAGTAAGTGTTGAAAAACTAACAGCTCTAAGCAAGGAAATCCCACAGCTGGTAGTGAGAATACTTTCATAAACAGAATGCTTGGGATTTTCCTTGCACTTTTCCCATTGTTTCAGGGAAGCTCACATACAGCAGAAAATGTAGACTTAGTGGCAATGAACTCTCTTCCCAGGAAGAATGCTAGTATCCAGCTAAGATGCACTCTTAACATTTGCAACAGGATGCTATGACTATTTAGTGAACCATAGAGTTCCCTTAAAACAGAGCTCCTCAGTGTGCCTAGCCACAGAAGTATGTGGATTTAAAGCACTGTTTATCACTAAGGAGGCAGGTTCTGTGATATGTGTTGAAATGAGTTACTAAGGTCTATCCAAAGGAGGAAGCATTCTAACTTAATTGAATAGATAAATCAACTAGTTAGATTCTACTACGTTAATTAAATAAAAACAGCTGGATTACTCCAAATGAAACCCAACTGATCAGTCAAGAACAATTTTAATAGTGTGGGGTTAATTTTAATTACTGGCAGTGAGAATTAAAGGAATTAATTTTTCCTAATCTGATTCTGGAAAATTACAGTAACAGGAATTATTTTTTTAAAAAAACAATTTCTAATAATCAGTGAAAAACTGTTCTTTATTAAACTGTAATTTTTCTTTTTATTGTGATCTTACATTTCCTGGAAATTTCACCATTCAGTGATTTTTGAACACCATGTTATTAAATAAAACTTTAAAAAAACCAAGTAATTAAACAAAAATTCTTTAGGATCAGCCTTAATATGCACACATTTACTATCCAGTGCATGGACAACTCCCCGCCCAAAATCAAACCAAAGTGAAGCAAATTAAACTCTTTTACCAGTCCATAATATCTATTCATCAAGGACTTCATAGAAACCCCTGAAGTAATTTATATTAGAATTGCTCCCCCACCTCTGGGTGATTGCTTCCTTGGCTGAGTACAAGGCATTCATTTTGTCTCACCTGCACTGACAGTAATGGCTTCTATGAACTGGTCTCTCCATGAATGAGTTCCTACAACCAACGCCAAGTTTGTCTTCTTGATGAGCTTGTCCACTGTACTCTGTCAATTAGAAGAATACAAAGAATACTGGTTTAACTAAATGCCTTCCTTTGGAGCATTGTTCAGTCAACATGGAGGCTGACTGAAGGTTTTAGGTAGCTGTTCCAAGCAGGCGTCTTCCAAGGGTTTCATGACAACGTAACCCAGAATTTCCATTCCTTATAAGTGACCTGTTCAAAGCCCTCCATGGCATGGGGCCGGAGTACCTTAGGGAACATCTGCTGCCGGCATCAAGCTCCCTGCGCCCTGTGCGTTCCCACAGAGAGGGCCTCCTCAGGGTGCCACCGATCAGAGAATGTCGATTGGTGGCGCCCAGGGGGAGATCCTTCTCTGTGGGCGCTCCGGAGCTGTGGAATCAGTTGCCGGTAGAGCTCCGGATGGCGCCCGATCTTCGCTCCTTTCGTCGCGATCTCAAGACGTTTTTGTTTGTACAAGCTGGCCTAGCCTGATGGGGATTGGTGGGGTTTTTATTTTTTTGTACTCTTAATTTTATTTTTGGGGTTTTATTATTGTATTAATTGTTTTAACTTGGGCAATTATTTAATCTCTTTTTAATGTTTGTACTTTGTATTTGACTTTTGCCCTGTGAACCGCCCTGAGTCCTCAGGGAGAAGGGCGGTATATAAATATTATTAAATTAAATTAAATTAAATTAGTCTTAACTCTTTGAGAAAGTTTTTAACTGCAAGGAGCTAACTTAAGCCATAGATAATGTCCATGAAAAACGAAAGAAATGAAAGGTATAAACCTCATACTATAAGTAGGTCAGGAAGTCATTTTATAACAGGTTGTTTGCCAAAAGTCATAGCTGCATCATTAAAAAAAAAGAGGGCGCCTTCTGTTTCTTTATTCATATAAAACTTTCTCCTTTCTTGGTAAATGCCATTCTTCTTTCTTAGCCTTTTCCACAGCCTGCGAAGTACTTTTGTCAATGGATAAATTGTTTTCCATTCATACAGTAATTCCCTTTCATAATGGCATGAACTTAGCATGCTTACGTTCCTCTACAGTGTTCTATGAGTCTTAGCAGACTCGACCTGGATTGAGACAGACATGTTACTAAAAACAATTTCCAGGGCAACCAACCTTCAGAAACTTGTTTCAGCTAGATGTAAGGGCATGTCAGTTTGGCCTTTGAGTCATTTGATGGTAAGGATTAGCAACTGAAAACAGCAGAAATAAATATTTGGCATATTTCCCTGTTAGTTTCTCACATATATAGTGTGGTCATTCTTTTAGCTAGAAGCAACCACACATTTCTTAGTTGGTTCTTAGTTATGTATCTTCAACACATGAATATTTTTATTATTTATTAGATTGTATTTTATCCTGTTTTTATTATTTTTTATAAATAATTCAAAGCACAGCCTAACCTTCCTTCTGATGTACGACTCTCCACCTATCACTGTTCAGAAGACAGTGGTGAAACTTCTGGCCATTCCTTTACTGTTTAATTAGGACTGTATTCTTTAAAACATCTCTTAATTATTTTCGTTCAAACTTGCTCTCCCTAACCTCATTTATTTTTCTCATTGTCTTCTCTTCCCTCCCAAGGACTTAGCCTGGACTTTTGCCTTAGCTTAGCCATTCCACGCAACTCTCCTCTTTTGTTGAAGCCTTCCTTTTTCCCTTTGGTCCTCTTCCTTTCCTCCGTTTAGCCCTGCTAACCAATTTTTCTGCTAAGTCCTTTTCTTGCTCTTCCTTCCCCTCATTTCTTGTCAAAAACTCTGAGTACCCAGTGCTATGTATTGGAGTTACAGCGTATAGAACGCAGATCGACAGATACCACCAGGTGGCACTGTAACGTGACTGCTGCAGGCTGGGTTAGTTTTGGCGGGAAAGTCCAGTTTGAATTGATTGGCTGGCAGCACACCTGGCCAGGTATAAAAAGGGCACAGGTAACCACATTCCCCTGTTGAATCTACCTCCTAATAAAGACCTGAACTACCTGCCTAGCGTCGACTGTTTCCTGAACCCACAACATTGCACCCAGCACTGACCTTGAACTCATAGGACTCTTCAATGATAACCTCTAATTTTGGATGTTCACCCAGGATTGGCTTTCCCATTTCTGCAATGCGTTTGGCTTCCTCTTCTTCCATGGTCGGCTTTCTTTCTGCCGCTTCTGTGGGAGAAAACATGAATATACAGTGAGCCTTCAATATACTAGTAGGAGGACAAGGGAAAAATCAATAGCAAAAGGGCTGGATTTGGGATTTAAATGGTTTTGTTCCTTTTTTTTCAAGGGCCACATTTGCCTTCACCTTATATCTGCCTTCACCAGAATTATCCAGGCTTTGTGGCAGTGATACATTTTTCATCTTTCAATTCCCAGTCAGATACAAGGTTTTATATGTAGATTTTTTTAAAAAATTTTTTTATCCCTTATCTCCGAAGACTCAGGGTGGCTTACAATCTAAGAAGCACAAATCAATGTGCTTAGCAATAGCCTTCATTCTATGTATATGCCTGCTTATTAGGGCTTTCGGGGGCCCCCAAGCGGCATTTTTACAAAGTCAGCTTATTGCCCCCAACAATCTGGGTCCTCATTTTACGTACCTCGGAAGGATGGAAGGCTGAGTCAACCTTGAGCCTGGTGGGACTCGAACCTGCACTAATTGCAGGCAGCTGGTGTTACCTAAGGAGGCATTAGCCCACTGATCCACCAAGGCTCTTGGTGGAGCAGATTTATTGCAGAAAACTAGGAATTTAAATGAGGAAGAAACTACTCATCAAAAAGCACCCCAGATATAGGAAACTGTTATATTATGAAGTATGGCAGAGGATACAACCAATATATTTTTCTCATATTTTTATGTTTTGCTTTTTAATATGACAAGACCTGAATGAAACAGAATAAGAGAAGGATAAGTTCATTCTCTTTACAAAAATGGGGCTTACAGAAAATATTGGAACTACTTTTCTTTTTAAACTGTTTGCAATATTATATTTAAGTGCTACCTGTGGGCCACATAATTCAGCACAGAGTTGTATGCATAACCCTCTGAAGTATAATCATGCTTATATTTTTGCTGGATTGTGGCCTTGGTAATTTAAACATTAATTTTCTATTTAGGTTATTGTGAGGGCTTATCATCTGAAATATGACTCATACATTTATTAAATATACATGCTTCCTTTTATGAATTCCTAGATTATGAAATGATTATGTTGTGTACCTCTCCCATTTCCTGCTTATTTTGCCATGAGCAAATCTGTGTCCAAAAATCTCACAATTTGGATCCAGTATTTTAATGTTTCAAAAGAGAGAAAAAGCTGCATGTAAAATGTATTTCTCAAAATATCAAGTTTTTATTTATTTTTTTGGAATACCTCTGTTATAACAGAGTTTGCAGTGAGCATTAATCCTATCAACTATCATTCATGAAGAAAATCACAGTTCTTATTTTGTTAAGCTTCTATAGAAACAATTCAAGATTTCAGTAGACAAAAAAGAACAATATAAAATACATCGATCAAGGGAAGGAAATCAATGTGTGCTTTTGTGGCACTCATTGCTATCAATCCATCTTGGAAATGACAAATGCAACAATCATTACTTTCCCTCCCCAAAAGCCAAAACTTAGATGAAAAGTTTTTTTTAATTATTTGTTCACATTGCAGGGAAGAACAAACCTTCGGCTGGTATCTGTTAATCTCTTCTACTACATTTCAGTTCTGTATGTACTAGCATATATTTTATTCTATGTTTTAATTTATTTCATTAACGTTTTATCTTTCCTGAGAGATTTGTCTTGTATAAAGAGGAAAGAAATGCACATATTTTCAGGAAAATAATCAGTTTTTATCTACATGGGATAGACGTTCTATTGATGAGCAGGCTGGAAAAAACTTTATTTTCAAAATAGGAGGGGAATCAAAGCGCCTCAGGGCACTGGTGTGATATAATTCACCTTATAAATGATTAAAAAATGGATCTTACTATGGCAGGCAGTGGACATAACAGGAGATTTTACGAATATTACTAGCAAACTCAGCAATTGGGGGAAAAGTGACATTCATTTAACTTTGGGAGTCCTTTTTTTAAAAAACCAAGATTCATGTGGTATCTAAGGGTGTTTTTCTAATACAATTTTCTTGAAAGTTTTAAAAGCAAGAGTAAAAATTAATACAAACTAAAATAAAGTGAGAAGGAGAAAAGGAAGGAAAAAAGAAAAGGCGTAGAAGAAAAGCAGAAAACATTGGGGGCAATAAGCTGACTTTGTAATAATGCCGCTTGGGGGGTGTATGAAAGCCCTAACAAGCAGGCATATACATAGAATGAAGGCTACTGCTAAGCTTGTAAGCCGCCCTGAGTCTTCAGAGAAGGGCGGGATATAAATGGAATTAAAATAAATAAATAAAATAAATTTAAAAATGTATAAAGAAATGGCTTCTTTACAGCGGTTGTAAGTACAATTGTAGCTTTACCTCTTCTTCTAAAGTTACACTGTGACTCTCTCTTTTTCTATAATCTATCCCATCTAATAATAAAAACTGTAGATTATAAATTCTTTTTTCCCCCTGTTTTACACAAAAAGTTCATGAGGGGTTTTCGATCAGCAGTAAATGTAGATATTGTCTTTTCTCTTATTAAACAGTTCAATTCGGCCATCTTAGCAAATTCTATCATCTTCACTAACCATTCTTCAATGATATACATTGCCAAAACTTTCCAACTTTGAAAAGATAAATAAGATAATTTCTGTGATAAATCACAAAAAAGATAAAAATAATCCCACTACAGTTATCATCTATAAAAACAAAGTTCCATGATTCCCCCCGCAACCATTTAAAATATCCCAAGAAGAAAACTGCTGGTTTCAATTGTATATTAATATTGAAAATCCTCTGAATCGGTGTATGCATTTGAACCCCAAATTTTCTTTATTGCTTTTTACACGTTCACCCAAGCATGGCAAAATTATCCTTCCTGTTATTCACATTTCCAGCACTGGTTTGAAGTGCCTTTCCGAATAAATTTTCTGGTATTGTATACCAATGGTATATTATTTATAAAAATTCTCCTTAAGATTATAGTAAACATCAATCCTTTAAACCACACATTTCCCAATTTTTCCATATATAAAATTTTTAGTCCACTTCATCATACATTCTTTCGCTTGTTCTTCTCTTTCAAATTTCAATGAAAGCTTATACATTTCAGCAATCACATGTTCATCATTTGTACACAATTCCATTTAAAAGTCAGTCTTAGAACACTGACAATGCCACCATTTTTTTGTCTAATCTTTCCGATAATGGTAAATAAGAAAACAACTGACTATTATGTCCTTCTGCCATCAGTTGTTCTTTTGATTTTTTTTAAAAAATTCCCCTTGACAGAATTCTAGTATTTCATGGTGTGCTAATCATTTGTGTTTGCCTATTATTTCTTGTATAAGGGACGCGGTGGCTCAGTGGGTTAGGACGCTGAGCTTGTCGATCAGAAGGTCGGCGGTTTGGTGGGTCGAATCCCGAGTGCCGCGTAACAGAGTGAGTGCCTGTTACTCGTCCCAGCTTCTGTCAACCTAGCAGTTCGAAAGCACGTAAAAATGCAAGTAGAAAAATAGGGACCACTATGGTGGGAAGGTAACAGCGTTCCGTGCGCCTTTGGTGTCTAGTCATGCCGGCCACATGACCACGGAGACGTCCTCGGACAAGCGCTAGCTCTTCGGCTTTGAAACGGAGATGAGCACCGGCCCCTAGAGTCGGAAATGACTAGCACGCATGTGCGGGGGAACCTTTACCTTTACCTTTATTATTTCTTATCTATAAAATGCTTTTTGTGCTGAGAGCCACAAAAGTGCTTTAGGGCAGAACCTAGATTTGTATCTGTTCCATATTCTCAATATAGCACATCTAACAATATAGAAGTCTCCATTAACCTTAACCTTATTGTACTGCAAATACTCCTGCCACTCAAATCTCAGGTCATGTTTTTCTAAGTCTAAAAGTCTCAGAAGACTCTCAAAGGTGCTTTTTTCAAAAGGCAACTGGACTTTCTTTGTTTTCTAATAATAATAATAAAGTTGGAAGGTACCTTGGAGGTCATCCAGTCCAACCCCCTGCTCAGGCAGGAAATCCTATACCATTTCAGACAAATGGCTGTCCAGTCTCTTCTTAAAAACTTCCAGTTTTGGAGCATTCACAGCTTCTGGAGGCAGGTTGTTCCACTGATTAATTGTTCTAATTGTCAGGAAATTTCTCCATAGTTCTAGGTTGCTTTTCTCTTTGGTTAGTTTCCATCCATTGCTTCTTGTCTTGCTTTCAGGTGCTTTGGAGAATAGCTTGACTCCCTCTTTGTGGCAACCCCTGAGATATTGGAACACTGCTATCATGTCCCCACTCATCCTTCTCTTCATTAAACTAGACATACCCAATTCCAGCAACCGTTCCTTATATGTTTTCGCCTCCACTCCCCTGATCACCTTTGTTGCTCTTCTCTGTATTCTTTCTAGAATCTCAACATCTTTTTTACATTGTGGTGACCAAAACTGGATGCAGTATTCCAAGTGTGGCCTTACCAAGGCATTGTAAAGTGGTAATAGTACTTCATTTGATCTTGATTCTTTCCCTCTGTTAATGCAGCCTAGCATTGTGTTGGCTTTTTTGGCAGCTGCAGCATACTGCTGGCTTATATTTAAGCGACTGTCCACTAGGACTCCGAGATCCCTCTCCCAGTTACTACTACTGAGCGAGGTACCACCTACATTATACCTGTGCATTTGGTTTTTCTTGCCTAAATGTAGAACCTTACTTTCCCTTGAAGATGTTTCTTTTCTCATTCAGGAAGCTTCTTCAATTCTGACTGAATGGTGGACAATGGAAGGATTTATATTCCTTGACCAAATGACTGCAAGGAATATAAATCCTTCCATTCCCCACCACTGAAGAACTGAAGAAGCTTCTTGGATGAGAGGCAAAATGTCTTCAAGGAAAAAGAAAGAAAGTCCAGTTGCCTTTTGATAAAAGCATCTTTGTGGCACCCATGACCTGGAAGACTGAGAATCTTCATAAACACTTAGAAGACTCACTCTTCTTTCCACTCTTTTCATCCAAACCAAACAGTAAATATAATTTGAAATCAGGTAAACCCAAGTGTTTCCTTTGCATCTTGTAATACCTTATATTTAACTTGTTACCATTTGCCATACAAATTTAGATATAACTTTTTACCACAGTGTAAATGATACGACTGGTATTGTCTGAAACAAAAATTCTACACAAAACGTTCATTTTTATCACAGAAATTTTCCCCAACAATGACAATTGTAATTACCAACAACTTAATATATTCTTTTTTAATTTCATTCCATGTACTAATGTAATCATTTTGAAATAACATATATTTCATATTTGTCATGGGGATACCAAGATATTTTATCTTCTAAATCTTTTCAGTCATCAATTTCTTTGATCTTCTTTTTCCATATTTTTGAAAACATATTTGTCCTATGATTATTAATTTTAAAACCTGCAAGTACATACAATTTTTTTAAAAAAATTCTCATTGATGTCTCTATTCCATTTATCCTCCAGAATCAACACCAAATTATGGTGTTACAAAGTGCCCTTGACTTATACGTTTCTTTTTAAATCCCACAATTCCCTCATTTTGTCTTATATTCAAAATATTTCAAGATCTAAAATAAACAGGAAAGGAAAATGGTCATCTCTGTCTTGTTCCTTTTTATATCTCATAGAGCATATTTAGATCTCCATTGATAGTGTTTTCTGTGAAGTGTAGTTCAATCTTATCAGTATAAAAAACTTGCCAAAATTCATACTTTTCATAATTTTAAGCAGGAAGGGCATGTTCAAATTGTCAAAGGCCTTTTCTGCATCTAAGGAAATCAATGTGGCTTGTTTTTCAATGTGTTGCTCCAAGTATTCCAAAATGTCCAACACATTTCTTATATTATGCTTTAAATATAAGGTGAGTAAATACCCACATTGATGTTCATGAATTGCAGAATTATTTTAAACCTCTCATCCAAAATCACTGTAAACAACTTACAGTCATTATTCAATAATTACATTGACTAATAGTTTCCTGTTAGTCAAATCTTGTCCCTCCATAGATATTAATGCTACATTAGTTTCTTTCCAGCTGTCTGGCATCCTTCCCCTCTGTAAAATAGAGTTTGCAATATTTTGTAAAAGTTGCAAGAGTTCATCCTCAAAAGTATTTCTAGTTAAGAAACCACATTATCTGTTATTACAGAATATCCCTATTGTAATTTCAGTAGCATTTTCTTTTCTTTTTGTAATTTGTATGTCAATCACTTCCCTGCTTTATTTGCAAATTCATTTTTTTATAATTCATCTTAGTGTTGCTGTAGAAGCTTAATTTGTTGAGTAATATTTATTTTCTATGGAAACTTCTTTAATTCCTTCTTTTTTATATCTTGTTACAAATAGCTTTTGTTTTCTTCCCTCTTCTTTTTGAGTTTACTATTAGGTTGTATAAAATAACCTTTTATGAAAACTTTGCTTGTGTCCCAAACCATTCTTATATCTATATGTTTATTAAGATTACTTTTGTTAAAAAAACTTTTAATTACTTTTTACAATCCGCCACTATTACTTGTAGTCTAGGCACTTTTCCTGTTTCAGTCTTTTTTAGAGTTTCAAAAATTGCTTGATTGTTGCGGTCTATTCGTGGCCAATTGGAAGATGGGAAAAATATATGGAAAATTATGCCAATACTAGCTGACAGATGCACACAAATCCCTGTAACATTTCATAGTTCCCATTCTTGATTCATTTTGACCATAATCCATTAACCCTTTCACCTTCTCTACTTTACTAAGTCAAAAATTATATTACACATGTGGATGTAGTTATGTTTACATAACTGTTATTTTTGTGCTGATGCCACAAAACTTTATTGACTATATCCTCTACAGCATTATCAGTATGCAGAAGGATTTCTAAGAAACAAACAAATAAACAACTCACCTACATTCTTATTGATAAGAGGGATGAGAAATAATAACACAAATAAAGGAGGAAACTAAGAAACAAAGATAAAAATCAAAAGATAAATTATGGGAAAAAAGTAAATTGGTGAAATAAATCAGATTGAAATAATTCATCATGTGATGTTTGCACAGTTTCATGTGATTTATACTAAACACAAAGATATTTCAAAATTTGGGCTGGAATAAGTTTAGAAACAGATTTACAAGCAACCAGCCTTGTCCATGGTACTGAAAGATTTTTTTTAAAACTTTAATTGTACTGATGTTCACTGGCTATTTTTCTTACAATTTATTAATTGGTGCAGCACAATACAAAGCTTACAATTAATACCAGATGTACTATGTCAAACCAAACACTGGAAAACTGAAGAAAAACTTTATTTGCATAAATGCTATATAAAAGTGCAGAAAAGAACTTTGAAGAACTAATTAAGCATAGATGTATTTAAATATCCTCTCAATTAATTAGCTACATTAATATTCTGTAAAAATGTCTGAGTAAAAATACTGAATATAATTGTTTAAATATATTTCACTCTTTCTCTCTCCCCCAAGAGTCTTTGTTTGCTTTTATTCTTTATCTTCATTTCTCATTCTGTTTTTGTTCTTTACATTCTATTCGTTTCGATAAAAAGCAATACATTATTTTTCAAGGATGTGGCTTATTATCTTTTAAAATATATTGGTGTGTACTAGAATTCACCTCTCCCCCTTCAATGTTTTACACTTTTACATCTCTGCGAAGAGTAGTGGACCACAAATTAAGCCAAGCCAAAATAGGCAAACATCTAAGAAATCTGAAGACAGCTTTGATTGTGCAAAATATTCAAGATCAGTTTTTCCCTACCTGGCCCTCCCTGGACCATTGGCACTTTCATGAAAATGGAAATCCAGTTGAAGACATGACAGTACTGGTTGTAATTCTTTATCCCTTAGTAAGTAATAACTTCTATTCCACACAATGGATTTTTCTTTTCCGAAGGCAAAAAAAAAAATCTATTTTACGTGCCAACAATATTGCAAAAACCACTTCTAATTTTACATTCTGCAGTTGTTATTGTTTCTATTAGAATCTTAATCACAATTTTTACAGCTTTCTGTGTATCAGAAATATTCATTTTGGCTCTATTTAAAATAATCTTTAAAAATGTACTTAATTGGGAGAGATAACAAAGTCAGCCAGAGTCAAAAGACAGCCAAGGCACTTTAAAATGTGTAGTGATTAATAGTCCAATCCTGACTGCCCACAAAAGATATGCACTATCTCCAAAGAGCATTACAGGTGCAATCCCCTTACCAGTGTCACATGATATGACCCATCCCACTGCTTGAAAAAAAACAACTGTAGAGTCTGTAGCTATGGTAACAAGCATCCTTTTCTCTGAACTCTTCTCCCCTTTCTCTCCTGAAATGCTGACCTTTCTTCTCTGAGCGGGCATGCCAAACAAGCACAGCACAGAGGGTTCCTTCTGTATTTATGAAGTGTTCAGATTGTTTTGTGAAGCACAAAGTGCTTCAAACGATAAATCCTGCACGACTCCTGACCTCAAGAAATTATTCAGAAAAACAACAACACAAAACAACCACCCCTCTGCATAGACTTCATATATCATTAAAATCTTGTCTCAACATAAAATCTCAGGTACAAAGTTTATCAACTCTATCGAGCCAGCTCACGTTTCAAAGTACATAAGTATTCCTGTTTCGGGTGATGCCATCTTAATTTATCACTGCAAGAAAAACAAATCCATCCACCTTTTGGCATCACCAATATATCAAACTGCCACAACAACAAGTGCATTTCACCCTACTCGGTCTCTGGGATGGGGGAATTCCACCTCTCCCTTTTTATGTTGCATGAGTGAGGAAGGGTGAACTCATCAATTGGAGTGAGCAGGCATTCCCCCCCCCCCCGCTTCCTTTGATCCTGAGCTTTGGGTGTTCCCTGGTAAGGAGGGTCAAAACAGCCTCTCCTGCTTTCACTGGAGTTTTACAAAAACCAACAACAAAAGGAATTGAAAACAAGCAGGTGTGTCATAGCTGAGAAAGAGTCAAGTTCAGAAGGCAGCAGTGATGAGAGGAAAAGAAATCCCGACCCAAGGCAAGCACCTCAGCAGAAGTTTTCAGACAGCAAGAGAAACCATCACTGTTTGGATCTTCAAGGCCACTGAGAGGCAGAGTTGAGAAACAGGGAGGAAAAGAGCCTGATCGATCTTCAAAACCAAGCAAACCACGCTGAGCTCACTTGCCTGCAGCAACCTAGGTGCAGAGGTCTGCAAACCAGGTCCAGAATTAGGACTGTGAGGGCTGGGTGGGGTTGGGGAAGAAAAGCCCATTCCCGAGTCTTAAAAGGAGTGAAAAGTGTTTACATGCAGATTGGCTACAAGAGCTGAGGATCTCTCTCTCTCTCTCTCTCTCTCTCTCTCTCTCTCTCTCTCTCTCTCTCTCTCTCTCTCTCTCTCTCTCTCTCTGTGTGTGTGTGTGTGTGTGTGTGTGTATGAGAGAGGGAGATTTAAAGAAATGGTTGAGAAAACCATGCTAATATAGAAATAGGGACATCGAAATAGAACATCAGATGGAAATGTATAGATTAAATAAGAATAAAAGTAGAATAATTGTTAATTTATAGTAAGGTAAAGGTTCCCCTGCACATCCGTGCTAGTCGTTTCCGACTCTAGGGGCCGGTGCTCATCTCCGTTTCAAAGCCGAAGAGCCAGCGCTTGTCCGAAGACATCTCCGTGGTCTGTTATGCGGCACTCAGGATTTGACCCGCCAAACTGCCGACCATCTGATCGACAAGCTCAGCGTCCTAACCCACTGAGCCACCACGTCCCTTAACTTATAGTATTGAGAAGCTAATTGAATAAGATAGGAATTTAAGTTTGTATGAGAAAACAGTTTTGTATGGGAAATGCAATCTCTGTGTCTGTGTTCTGTACCATTTTTTTTATAAAAACCCTAGCAATAAGAAATAGTTGCACAAAAGAACATTAGTAGATAGTATATACTACAATGAATGCCAGCCAAGTTCCTAATACTTTAATGTTTCCTTGTGTGTTAGAATGAATGAATGAAAAAGAATCAATAGGGACTATTTACCGATTGGGTCATCATAATAGAGGGGTAAATGATTCTTACCTATCAGCACCACAGAAACTACAATAGAAAAAGCCAGATCAAAGTTATAATACAGTAGTTTATAATGATTATAGCAGCTCTTTATTCTTTCTTTTTTGATATCATAATTTCTGGACTTTAATTCTCATTTTCACTAATAGCCGGAATGTATATTAGAGCCATCCTGAAGAGGCTACGTGAAATAGGTGCATGGGTTCATGTAGTAAGTTATTGACTTGCATCTCAACATGAAGCTATTATGTTTCTCCATACGAATGGGAGAAAAATTGTCTAAACATCTGTGGAGATATAGAGAAAACAAACCACTTATCTCTACTTCCCCTGTCTGCATCTATATGCTCTGGTTTGTGGACCATTTGCAAAGTCAGCCCATGTATAACATGCTGTGATGAACCAGATATGAAGTTATTAGAATGCAAATAACTGTTGCAATGATCTCTTTCCAGCGTACATTGCTAAAAGGCATTCTGAGACAAATGTTCAGTCTCAAGTGTAGCCTAGAGATGTGCACTTATTAAAATACATATTCTTCACATCCATGCATATGGATTGCAAGATCATGAGTTCTCCATTACTTGGTAATGTCTGAGTGGGTTGCAAAGGCTGTATGGCCCCCTTAGCTCTTCCAAGAACAAAGAAGTGAAAGGGACTTTTTGGAAACCACTCCCTACGTTGCCTACTTAATTGATCCTGCTGTCTCATTCTTAGCAATACTCTGAGTGATTGCTTCTGAAATGCCTGCACACACCCCATGTTTCTAAATCATTAAAATGCTCTTCTTCTGCTGACTAAAACATAGGATGACAACAGTGAGAACAATAGCACTGATTACTAGTATTGCAAAAGCATTTCCCCCCCCCCCCCTGCTTCTGGCAGTCAAGGAACTTCACAAAGACCACATTACATGCATTTGGGGGAGGAGTGGTAGAAGGAAAGGAAGGCACAAGTAAGCAAAAACCCACAATTAAATACAGCAGAGAACACTGAGTTGTAGGCATTGTTTCAAAATGAGAAGATGAAAATCTGACAGAAAGGAATTCCAGCTGTGCTATTGCCAGAGGACAATCACCTGCAGGCATCAAGTAGTAGGGATTTCAAGAGCAGATCCATAAGGCAGGAGAAAAAAAGCTAATGTTTCTTTTGTGGTGTGGGGGGGTGTCTGTCTGTGTTTGTGTGTGTGTGTGCGCGCAGGTCAACTATGTCAAGGTGAACACTGCCAAACTGTAACTTATTAATCATTCCAGATTTGTTTGAATGAGCCTTGGTACTCAGCTTTCAACAGGGGTTGCACCCTAGACTCCCAGCTGCCAACTTCAATTAGTCTGAAGATGCAGGGGAACAAACCTGTCAGTATTTCCTTAATTCCCATCTCTGCTTTCCAGATATTGCAAAAGGTTAGGGAGGAAAGAATCCCATTTTTAGCACTGCTCATCCGGAATTAAGCAAGTGTTAAAGGACAGGAAGCTGATAAGATGCTCTCTTTCTTGACAAGGAGAAACCCAGACAATGCATTTCTAAGTAGGTCAAGAAGTTCATCTTACTGAAGTAGCTTCCTAACCAAACGGGAAAAATAAATAAATCACTGCTTTATTTTATGGACAAAAAAGAAAACACCTGTGTAATTAATTAGCTAATGTCTGTAAATAAACATTAGTCATAAGACTTGCCATAAAGACTATCAGTTGCCCTTTCTGTGGTACATCTTTTCAGCCTCCCTTATTCAGACTGGTGAATAATAAAATAGATAAATGCATTAACTTATGTAAAAGTTTGAACGGACACCATGCTAAACATTAAAATGAGCAAAAGCCATTTTAAAGGTTGAATTGAAGAGATGTGTCTGGGTATTTTTGGAAGGAGTGAGTTGGATGAATGAAGTTGCAAATTTTCTTGTCCCTCACTGGGAGCAGGAAAAAGTGAGATGGGATAAACAATTAAAGGGTCTGAATTCCATTCCTGGGAAGCTGAACTTCTGGATGGGATGAGTGTAACTGATATTGAAATGATAGCTAACATTACAAAGTTGCTCCCAGTTAGTTAATTTAATTTATTTTAATTTTATATTGGATTGTTTTTAAATTTTGCCTTGTAAACCGCCCTGAGTCCTTTGGGAATAGGGTGGTATATAAACCGAATAAATAAATAAATAAATAAATAGTGATTAGTGACATAATAGCTGAGAGCATACACAGGTTTGCTGTGTCCCATATACTATGGTATGTTTGTCTTAATTTGCCTTATCTTAGTAACTGCAAATTATCTTAGTAATTGCATTTTGCACATGCAACTCAAGAAAAGTCAGGAGGCAGTTCTTAAGGACTGACTGCCAAAATTTAGAAGAATAGAGAAAGTGCAACATAAAACATATGAATATAAGAAGAAAGCAGAAGGATGAAGAATCAAGCCAATATTTTTTTCAAAAAACTAGGCAGTGCAGATTATCGGAAAAGGAAAGGGCAAAATTAGAAGTATCCTGTTTCCCTGAAAATAAGACCTAACCGGAAAACAAGCTCTAGCATGATTTTTCAAGATGCTCTTAATATAAGCCCTACCCTAAAATAAGCCCCAGTTAAGATCGTCAGTCAGATGGACGCATTTAGTACTGTATTTCCCCAAATATAAGCCCTACCCAGAAAAATAAGCCCTAATGCGCCCTTTGGAGCAAAAATTAATATAAGACCCAGTCTTATTTTCAGGCAAATACGGTAGCATGCCTTAGTTATAGTCTTTGAGCTTTTTGTATTAATTTTATTTTTTTTTATTTTTTTTATTTTAATTCCATTATATCCCTCCCTTCTCTGAAGACTCAGGGCGGCTTACAAGCTTAGCAGTAGCCTTCATTCTATGTATATGCCTGCTTATTAGGGCTTTCACACACACACCCCAAGCGGCATTATTACAAAGTCAGCTTAATTGCCCCCAACAATCTGGGTCCTCATTTTACCTACCTCGGAAGGATGGAAGGCTGAGTCAACCTTGAGCCTGGTGGGATGCGAACCTGCACTAATTGCAGGCAGCTGGTGTTACTTAAGGAGGCATTAGCCCACTGCTCCACCAAGGCTCTTAAGTCCCATCATTGCCAGCCAGCGTAATGCAATAACTGGAAAATATCAGACTTGAAGTCCAATATATCTGGGTGCCACCAGATTGAAGAAAGCTAACTTAGAGGCAAAAAGACAACGACAAGCTTCAGTGTAATCTTCAATGTAATTTTTTTCCAGCAGTCCTGAAAGGCTTACATTTTCTAAATCTAACATGACACAGAGTAAGTGAAAATGTCATTGCCATTCTTTACTTATTAGTCATGAACTGTCCTGTGCAGTAACAGATGCATTTTTATATTACTCTGCCTTTGATATGTCACAGATTAACAGAATTTGAAGTACTATGTCCACCTGTCCGAGAGATGTCAATTCAACCTTTGAAAAGACCAACTGCAGAAGTAAACTGAAATAGCGACTTGACAGTTCATCTGAAGCAAGAAGATGCTACCTAGAGTGCATGGGATGTGCAAAAGAATTTAGCACAGTCTTCTGGGCACCCTTTTTTCCTAACATGGTCAGAATTTCCAATTCCTCACTTATTAAGGCAAGAGCAACTTTCTATAGAGGCAAGCAAGTGACTTATCCAGGGCTTTTTGCAAAAAAAAAAAAGAAAAGAAAAGAAAAAAAGATGAGATCTGAGCACGACAAAGGGTAGAATTGCATTATTTTAATACATATTATTAGGTTGAAGGAGAATTAATTGAATTTGCACACTACTGAATTAGAACTGCACAATTATTATGGGTACAGCTGTGACAGATTTTCTGAAATGAAGAATTGTTAGAATTCTAAGAGTTTAGGCACCCATTATTCTCATGATAATTTTTTTTTGGGGGGGAATGCAGGAAATTCATGTGACTTTACAACCTAGTGAAGAAATGACTGTAGAAGCAGACCCTTTTCCTTTCGTATACACACAGAAAATCACTAATTATACAGACACTTGCATTTTTATTACGATGCAGAATTATAATTTATCCATGAAAGTTGCCTGTACCATTCCCTTCATCAGTCCTGAGATAAGATTCAATTAAACAATCACAGTTGGTATGCTTGGTTAATGTACATTACAGTACATGAGAAGGAGGCACCATCTTTTCTGTAGTTGTTCGGCTGCTGGTGATAATAAGAATATCTCTCTCTCTTTCTTTCTTTTTTTTTTGCTTTCAACTCCAAAGAAAACAGCCAGTAATTTCCTCCAAAATCTAGCCTACTCAAAACTTTCTGCTATGGTACTTAAACAAAACAAAACAAAACCTTTCTGTTTTGTATTTATTTCCTCTAAACAGAAATAACTTAGTAATACTGAGCATGGATTTATTTCAAATGCTTCTCTCAGTAATTATTATTTAAATCAGACCAGAACAGGTTTCCTATAATTCTGGATTACATAAACTATTCTGTGAAAAGCCTGTGGTGGTGAGTATAAAGCTAAGAATTTTCCTCTTTTATTTTAGCATCACAAAATTCTACCAAGGGAGACTTAAGCATTCCGTTTAAATTGTTTGTCTTTGTGGGTTTTGTCTCTGGGATAGAATCAGGACTGCTGGTTAGTTGTGGTCTGCTATTAAGAGGTGTGCCAGGAAAATCAGTAAAAGCAGGATGTGAAAAATGGATGTAAATTATGTTAGCAACTGGAGAGATAAGATAGAAACCTTAAAGGAAGGCATTCTTAACCTTAAAAACTAAGTTGTAATTAACTAAAGGTGGCAGTGATAACTTGCCCTTTGTAATGAGAGAGAAGTTGTAGGACAGATATTTTGTCTATTTAAACATGTATGCCTTAGTGGAAGCCTGGGAAAGGGTAGCCACTGAGGCACTTGACCAAGTTGTACCCTTGCGGCCCCTGACCCGGTGCAGATCCCAACGAGCTCCATGGTTCTCTGCGGAGCTCCGGGAGATGAAGCGTCGGAAACGGGGCCTAGAGAGCTGTTGGAGGTCCAGCCGATCCGAATCCGACCGGTTGCGGCTAAGAACCTATATTAGGTCTTATCTCACAGCGATGAGGGCGGCGAGGTGTAATTACTTCTCTGCCCTCATCGCGTCCGCAGATAATTGCCCGGCCGCCCTGTTTAGGGTGACTCGCTCCCTCCTTAATCAGGAGGTGAGGGAGGATCCCTTGCAGGGTCGTGCCGAGGAGTTTGGTCAGCATCTGTCGGATAAAATCGCTCGGATTCGGACCGGTTTGGACTCCAGCTGGGCAGAGTCTGACGATCAGGACACGGGCGGTCTTGTCAATGTTATCTGGGAGGAGTTTGATTCTGTGACCCCTGATGAAGTGGACAGGATTATGGGGAGGTTGAGCTCCACCACATGTTTATTGGACCCGTGCCCTTCTTGGCTGGTTTATGCAGCTAGGGAGAGGACACGAGGCTGGTTCCAGGCAGTTATATCTGCTTCTTTGAGTGAGGGTAATTTCCCCACCGTCTTGAAGGAGGCGGTGGTGAGACCTCTCCTCAAGAAGCCTGCCTTGGACCCAGCTGTGTTGAACAACTTTCATCCAGTCTCCAACCTTCGCTTTCTTGCGAAGGTTGTTGAGAGTGTGGTGGCGCATCAGCTCCCTCTGGTCCTTGATGAAGCGGATTATTTGGACCCGTACCAATCGGGTTTCAGGCCTGGGTACAGCACGGAGACGGCATTGGTCGCTTTGGTGAATGATCTCTGGAGGGCCCGGGATAGGGGATATTCCTCTGTCCTTGTCCTATTAGACCTCTCTGCGGCTTTCGATACCATCGACCATGGTATCCTGCTGCGGCGTCTCAGGGGATTGGGAGTGGGAAGCACGGTTCTTCGGTGGTTCTCCTCCTATCTCCTGGGACGTTCGCAGTCGGTGTTGGCAGGGGGGCAGAGGTCGACCCCTAGGTCTCTCGTTTGTGGAGTTCCTCAGGGGTCGGTCCTCTCGCCTCTCCTGTTCAACATCTACATGAAACCGCTGGGTGAGATCATTCGTGGTTTTGGAGTTGGGTATCATCAATATGCCGATGATACCCAACTTTTCATTTCGACCCCAAACCACCCCAGTGATGCCCTCACTGTGATGTCCCGTTGCCTGGAGGCGGTTCGGGTCTGGATGGGGAGGAACAGACTTCAGCTCAACCCTGACAAGACTGAGTGGCTGTACATTCCGGCATCCCGGGACATTCAAAATGTTCCATCGCTTTCTATGGGGGGTGAGTTTTTACCCCCCGTGGATAGGGCCCGCAACTTGGGAGTCCTCCTAGATTCACAGCTTACCTTAGAAGACCACATAGTAGCCATGACTAGGGGGGCTTTCACTCAGGTTCGCCTGGTGCGTCAGTTGCGGCCCTATCTGGACCGGGATGCCCTGTGTACGGTCACTCATGCGCTCGTGACCTCTCGTCTTGACTATTGCAATGCTCTCTACATGGGGCTTCCCTTGAAGACCACTCGGAGGCTCCAACTGGTACAGAATGCGGCCGTGAGAGTTGTCTTGGGAGTTTCCTGGTACTCCCATGTTACACCTTTGCTCCGCGAGCTGCATTGGTTACCAGTTGTCTTCCGGGTGAGGTTCAAGGTCTTGGTGATGGTTTTTAAGTCCTTACATGGCATGGGTCCGGAATACCTCGGGGACCACCTGCTGCCGGCGTCGACTCCCCTCCGCCCTGTGCGTTCCCACAGAGAGGGCCTCCTCAGGGTGCCTCCGGTCAGAGAATGCCGGCTGGTGGCCCCCAGGGGGAGGGCCTTCTCTGTGGGCGCCCCGGCTTTGTGGAATCAACTGCCGGTTGAGCTCCGGATGGCACCAGATCTTCGCTCCTTCCGGCGCGGGTTAAAGACCCATTTATTCGAACAAGCTGGCCTGGCCTGATGGGGAGTCAGGGTTTTAATGTTTGTATATTTTGATTGTTTTAATTTGGGCAATAATTTAATCCTTCTTTAACTTTTGTACTTTTGTATTTTTATTCATATGCCCTGTTCACCACCCTAAGTCCTTCGGGAGAAGGGCGGTATAAAAATTCAATAAACTTAAACTTAAACTTAATTACAATAATTACAATTACAAACATACAATAATACTCCTAGAAGTCATCCTTGACTTGTCAACTAAAATGAATAAAAAAGTTGTCTTCTGAATTCATGTCAGTATTTGGTTAATAAAGGCAAAATGAATGAATGAATGAAATAGCCAATGCAGGAGAAAAATGAACAACTTATTTGGCTTCCCCAATCAACAGGGGCAGAGAAGTGCTTGTAAAGGGATGAAGGCAGCTGTGGGATTTGGGGCTGGGTAGCACAGTATTGCACTGGTTTGACTCAGTTCTCCAAGGCTGGTCCAAATTGGTGTTGATAGGGAGTGTGAAATCCAACCCACAGCCACTCCTTTGTGGGGTGCCACAGGACTCAATACTCTCTCTGACCCTGTTTAATATTTACATGATACTGATGAATGAGATCATTCAACATAGAATGAGATATCATCAGTATGCTGATGATATAAAGCTTTACATTTCTATTTCTCATGATCCAAGCGATGCTGTGACTGACCTTTCTTAGTGCCTAGAAGCTGTAAGGTCTGGATGGAAGACGACAGGCTTCAGCTGAACCTTGGCAAGATGGAATGACTGTGGGTGCAAGGGATCTCTGGATCTGGTGGTTTATAACATTAACTTTGGATGGGGTTGCACTACCCCAGACAGATTTGGTGCACAACCTGGGTGCTCCTCCTGAACTTATGACTCCTGCTCAAAGAGCAGTTGGTAGTTGTGGTTAGGTGGGCCTTTGCGCAACTTTGTGTTGTGCGCCAGTTGGCTTGGGATCTCCAAGGCAGGCATTCACCACTGGAGATGGTTGACAGAGTAAAATGACTCCAGCCCCGGGACATCTGTCTCTTACTCTCATTTTTTGGTATGGTTTAAATTTTTAATTTGCATAATTTTAATATTTAAATTATTTTTCTATTTATCTTTTTATAATGTGTAAGCTGCTCAGAGTTGCCTTATAGGGGATATGGATGACACAAAAATGTAATGAATAAAAATAATAAATAAGAATAGCATAGAGCCATAGTTAAGGGAGATGATCAATGTTTCCTTCCTAGGAGACATGTTTCTGCCCTACCTAAAGGAGGAAGTAATAAGACTTTTCCTGAAGAAACACTCCTTGGAATATAGATTTGTATCATTAGAGCAAATATAAAATATTCCATTTCTTAGAAAGGCAATTTAGTATTGACTTCAACTCTTTTTGGTGCAGTAAGGTAAAGGTAAAGGTTCCCCCGCACATGCGTGCTAGTCGTTTCCGACTCTAGGGGCCGGTGCTCATCTCCGTTTCAAAGCCAAAGAGCCAGCGCTTGTCCGAGGACATCTCCGTGGTCATGTGGCCGGCATGACTAGACACCAAAGGCGCACGGAACGCTGTTACCTTCCCACCGGAGCGGTCCCTATTTTTCTACTTGCATTTTTACGTGTTTTCGAACTGCTAGGTTGGCAGAAGCTGGGACGAGTAACAGGCGCTCACTCTGTTACGCGGCACTCGGGATTCGACCCGCCAAACTGCCGACCTTCTGATCGACAAGCTCAGCGTCCTAACCCACTGAGCCACCGCGTCCCTTGGTGCAGTAGAATAAGGTAATAACATACAACCTCAATTTTTTACTTTTATGTAATAATACATACTAGCCGTTTCTATAATAACAAATCTAGCTAATCTGCAAAAAAACCAAATCAAAGTTTCAATGCTTGTCTTTTTCTTTCCCCCTTTCCCCCACACTTTTTCCCTCTTCCCCTTCTCCTTCCCTACTTTTCCATTATTTTAATTTTTCTTTGTATTTCTGTATTTTATATTTTCATAAATTAATAAAAAAATTGAATCAAAAGGTAATTGAAAAGGTGGTGGGCCCGTAGCTTCAGACATGTTTAACTGACATAGATTTTATGGCAGATTTTGTTGTGGGGAAAATACAAGGAAGGAACATTACGTATGCTGCCTTGAGTTGTACAAATAAAGGCAGGATATGAATCAAATAAATAAATGTTCAAGGCACCTTTCCTGATTTACTGAACTACAATTTCTATATGGGGAAGATTATGAAAGGTGTACTCCAACACACTGGAGGGAAACTATATGATTGTAGAAGACCAACCATCATCAAAGCAATCTTTTTGGACCACTGTCTCAAAGCTAGTAATGATTATTCCTAATTGGTTTACTCCAGTTCTGTTGTGGAACCAATGGCTGAAGGGGGGGGGGCTCTACGGGAATAAAGAGAAATTCCAGTTTAGTCTGTTCAGAGGAGGAAATGTCTGAAATCAAGCCCTTAGGTTTTTATATGGCATTTCCCAAGGGAAGGTTCTAGTTGTTTGCATTTGACAAGATCCACTTTTTACAATCTCATACAAAGAAAATAATGCACAGATATCCAGGGAGTCTCGAGCAAATGATAAAAGTATCATTGCATTTCACGTCCTGCCCCTTTTATAAAAGCATTGTGACCTGTTTCCCTTGTTACCTTCTGAGAGGGAGGCTTCGTGGTATCCGAAGCAGAACATCTAGATTCAGTCACAGTTTTGTTCCATATAGTATCAAACTTGTGAACCATCGTTTCCTCTTTCTGCTATGTATTCAAAACAGTGATGAATATATATACATATATGTATATATATGTATACATATATACATATACACACACGTGTGTGTAGATATATAGGTGTAGATATATGTATGTATATATATAGCATGTGTATATGTGTGTTATGTATGTGTAGGGGTAGATATATATTTTCTCTTGAGAGCAGGCAATAGAATTTCATTTTTAATGTGGACCATTGTGCTCACTAAAAAATGACAATAAAAGTTATCTTATCTTATCCGGCACAAACAGAGTGTGGGCAGCACAATAGTGAGGTGCTGCTTATATTGTTTGGGTTTAAATATCAGTTCCTGTGGATGCCTTTGAAGTGATATGCCATCATTCTGTGTTCCTCTTGCTGAGTCAGAATGAGAAGGCTGAAATCACTCTCCTTGTCTGCATATCTCCGTATGTTCACATTCCTCTGTGTCAAAATGAACTTGTCACCTCAGGTTCACCCTGGCCTGTGGCAGGTTCCCTCAGGGGTGCAGAGAACAGGGATGCAACCTCAGTTCCAATGACCCTCGGTTATTTCTCTCCAGCTGAACCCCTTTCCTTACATGGTAGCAAGGGGTTCAGGTTCTTATCATTCTCAATGGTGGCATTGGTTCTAAATGCTGAGGTGAAATCCTTTAAGTATGAAGTCATTCCAAATGAAAGACAACATTTAGAATCTAGGCTGTAGACAAGAAAAAGACAGAGCGGAAATCCAGAGAAAAGGAAGCGGGGGGGGGGAGAAAAGGGGAAAAAAAATGACTTACCTTGAGTCAAGAGGAGCGCTATATAAAAAATAAAAGAAAAAAGAAAAGGAAGGAAGAGACAGTTATTATTCTCTACATGACAGGTTTATAAGCATTTTGCGTATAACTGTGTTAAATAATAATAATGCGCTTGCTTGAAGTAAATGGTGGCTTTTTGGTAGCCTCATGGTAGAAGCAGGTTTGTAAGCATGCATGAGAGCCACAAAATGGAGATGAAGCTGTGTATCAAACAGGTGCAGTTTTAAGGGTTTCTGAGGTTCCCTCTTTCCCTCACGAACAAAGGTGCAGGTGGGAGGGTGGGAGGGAACAGGACTTGGAGGTGAGGACTGTAGAGGCAATCAAGGCACAAATCTACAACACAAGACCAGAATCTGGGGCATGTCTAGTGGGTTTTTTGGAGGGTTGCCTTCAAGTCAGTGTTGGCGGCTGCCTGAATAAGTCCCTCCAGTTTTCTTGGCGGGATTTTTGGAAGTGGTTTGCCTTCTTCCTAGGACTGAAAGGAGCTACTGCCAAGGACATGCATCTAAGTTTTGTACCAAAGATGGGACTCGAACCTCTGGGTTTCTAGCCTAGTTACTTAACCAGTACTGGGCCTTAGCTACTGGCCTAGGGAAGGCACTTCTACCATTTAAAACTCTTTCAATTGGCCACACATAGGCAAGTAACTTTGGTTTCAGTAAAAATTAATATGGAAGTCAGACAGATGCAATGATTCATACTTAGAAATTAAATCTGTATTACCCTAGCACAGGGGTGTCAAACTCAATTTCATTGAGGGGCGCATCAGCATTGAGGTTGCCCTCAGGGGGCCGGGTGGGTATGGCCAGGGTGGGTGTGGCCTACTGGGTGGGTGTGGCTAGAGTGCGTATGGCCTACTGGGTGGGCGTGGCCAGCTCTACATTGTTCGCATCAAGGGTGCCTATGGGGGTCTGGGCAGGAGTGGGACAGATCTGAGGGTCTCTGGCAGAAGGAGGGTCTCTGGGCCAGGGCAAAGGCAGTGGGGGCCGTTCCCTCACTGTTTCCAGGATGGCTTCGCGGGCCACATGAAACCACTTCACGGGCCGGATCCGGCCCCCGGGCCTTGTGTTTGACATGTCTGCCCTAGCAGAATAATTGTCACTCAATGGGGAGTGAAATGTCACCTTACCTACCTTGTATACTTGGTTTACCACCACTTTATGGGGCTATGACAATTAGCTTCCACTAACGCCTAGATAGCAACAAGGGGATAAAAAATCTCTAATTGATTGCTGCCATCTTGTGTTCATCCAGATTTTTTCAGTCCGGTTTTGGCAGAAGTACTTATTTAGCAATAGTGTGAAGAAGTGGAAGAAGTAAGCTTGTTTGTTTTCTTGCAGATGCTTCATTATTCAGTAGTAACATATTCAGTGCGAGAAGAGTGTGAGGTTTGCTCTCTATTTATATACAGTAACTTGTCCAGTCAGTGTTGGTGAGGGTCGGATTTCTCCTTGGTAGTTTCTTGATTAGGCTGTTGTTTACTGCTTGATTGGTGTTGATTCTGGTATCGATCCCTGCTTATCTGGGTGTTGATTGCTGGCAAGGAGGTGTTCGGATGTTTTTGTTTCCTTTTTAGTTTTTTTATTGTTTCTTTTGAAAGTTGTCTAAATCTGGTTTATCTGTACAATCCTGTTCATGGTTGATCTGTCTGAGTATCAAGCTTTTAGCAATTCCCTAATGTTTTTGGATTTAGCTTGGTCTAGTATGCTCACAGTTTCCCAGCTAAAACTATGGTTACGTCTGTCCAAATTAAGGCATTTTCATTGTGTCTTCTGATTGCTAATTGGTGTTCATAGATGTCTTCTGCTAGTCTTCTGCTTGTTTGTATAGAACAGGGGTCTTCAAACTTGGCCCTTTTATGACTTGTGGACTTCAACTTCAACTGGGAGTTGAAGTCCACAAGTCATAAAAGGGCCAACTTTGAAGACCCCTGGTATAGAATAACTGTTATAGACCTCACATTGTATAGTAGATGAACTCTGTTTTTTCTTCTTGGGCTACTGGTTTTTTTTGGTTTACTTAAGATATTTTGGAGGGCTTTAGTTAATGTACTACAGTGATGCCATGTGGTTGCAATAGTCTGTTGGTTGTTTCTGAGATGTTTTTGAAGTTTGGGGAGTGCTATCCTTTTTGTAGCTTATGTTGGTTCTGCTGTAATTGGTTGATGATCAGGCAGTTTTTGATATACCTAAGTGGATATTCATTTTGCTAGAAGATGTATAAGTGATGTTTCCTTTTTTGGTGTTCTGGGTAGTTGCAGTTCATTTGTGCTCCTCTGAATAATGTTCTTACACAGCTCCTCTTGTTGGTATTTGGTAGTGGAACACTTGGCTAGTGCGGGTGGTTTTCCAACAGACTTGTGTTTCTAATTTGCTACCATTTCTTCTGCTGATGAGGATATCCATGAAGGGAAGTATGTTGTTGTTTTCTTCTTCCCTTGTGAGTTTTATTCCTTTGAAGATGTTATTTCATGTTTCTTCTCTAATTGTTCCTTTTTTATTATGACAAAGGTGACATCTACATAACAGATCCATACTTTTGGTTATATTCACGGGAGTGTTATACTTTCTAAACACTGCATTACAGTCTCTATGATTCCTAAGAACAGAGATCCCATGGGTGTTCCTCGGATTTATTGATATATCTGTCCATCAAATTGAATGTAGGTAGTAAGGCAAAGATTGATGGGCTCCCATGATAGATTATTCTGGGTATTTTGAACTACAATGCATTCAGAAAGTATTCAGACCCCTCCACCTTCACTTTTGTCAATTTTGTTATACTGCAGCCTGATTCATTAATCTACACTCAGTACCCCATAGTGACAAAGTGAAAACAAAATTTTAGAAATGTCTACAAATTTATTAAAAGGAAAAAACTGAAATATCACATTGGCATAAGTATTCAGACCCTTTGCAACAAAACTTGAAATTTAGCTCCAGTGCCTTCCATTTCTCTTGATCATTGCTGACACGTTTCTACACCTTGTGGCTGACTTGTGGTAAATTAAATTGATTGGACTTGATTTGGAAAGGCCTCTATAGAAGGCCTCACAGCGGACAATGCATACTATAACAGAGCAAAAGCCATGAGATCAAAGGAACTGCCTGCAGAGCTCAGAGATAGGATTATTGCAAGGCACGTATCTGAAGAATGCTATAATAAAATTTCTGCTGCACTGAAGGTTCCTAAAAGTATAGTGGCCTCTATAATTCTCAAATGGAAGACATTTGGCACAACCAGGATTCTTCCAAGAGCTGGTTGCCTGGTCAAACTGAACAATTGGGGGAGAAGGGCCTCTTTAACAGAGGTGACCAAGAACCTGATGGTCACTCCGACTGACCTAAAGGTGCTTTTTTCATGAGGCAACTGGACTTTCTTGTTTTTCATGAAGACATTTCACTTCTCATCCAAGAAGCTTCTTCAGCTCTGACTGGAAGCTTCTTGGATGAGAAGTGAAAAAACAAGAAAGTCCAGTTGCCTCATCAAAAAAACACTTTTGGGATAACCATGATCTGGATAACTGAGAATCTCCACAGACATTCACTCTGACTGAGCTCCAGAAATCCTGTGTGGAGATGGGACAGAGTTCCAACCATCACTGCAGCCCTCCACTGATCTGAGCTGTATGGCAGATTGGCTAGATGGAAGCCTCTCCTTACTGTAAAACACATGAAAGTCCTCTTGGAGTTTGCAAAAAAGCACCTGAAGGACTCTTGACTGTGGGGAACAAGATTCTCTGGTCTGATGAAACCAAGATTGAACTGTTTGGCCCCAAATCTAAACATTATGTCTGGAGGAAACCAGGCACCACTCATCACCTGCCCAATATAACCCCAACAGTGAAGCATGGTGGTGGCAGCAACATGCTCTGGGGATGTGTTTCAGCAGCAGCGACTGGGAGACTGATTGGGGTTGAGAGAAAGCTGAATGGAGAAAAATAAAGGGATATCTTCAATGAAAACCTGTTCCACAGTGCTCAAGACCTCAGACTGGGCTGAAGGTTCACTTTCCAACATGACAACAATCCTAAGCACACAGCCGAGACAACACAGGAGTGGCTCAGGGACAATTCTGTGAATGTCCTAGAGTGGCCCAGCCAGAGCCCTGACTTGAACCCTATTGAACATCCCTGGAGAGACCTGAAAATGGCTGTCCACTGAGTTGACATTCAACCTGACCGAGCTTGAGAGGAACAGCAAGGAAGAATGGCAGAAAATCCCCCAATCCAGGTGTGCAATGCTTGTCATGTCATGCCCCAAAGACTGGAGGCTGTAACTGCCGCTAAAGTGCTTCAGCAAAGTACTGCATGAAGGGTCTGAATACTTATGCCAATGTGATATTTCCATTTTTCCTTTTCAATAAATTTAAAGACATTTGTAAAATTCTGTTTTCACTTTGTCATTATGGGGTACTGAGTGTAGATTAATGAGAAAAAATGATTTTCAACAACTGTAGTATCTGGCTGCAGCATAACAAAATTGACAAAAGTGAAGGGGGATCTGAATACTTTCTGAGTGCAATGTGAGTGTCTTTAGTTTGGTTGGATGTATTTTGTAGTATGGCTACCATGGATTCTTTTACTAGTCCATGGTTTATGCATGTAAAGAGTGCTGTGATATTGAATTAAATCATAATCTTATCTTGTATTACTAGGATTTTTATTGTTATTTTCTGGAGGCACTGTGTTGGACAGTTGATAGAATATTTGCACCCCTCTATGAGATGTCCAAGCTTTTTTGTAAGTTCTTTAGCTATACATTGGGATCCCTGGTTGGTACAACAGGGATTAACACCAGGAGCAACAGCACACAAACAATCAAGCAGTAAACAGCCTAATCAAGGAATTACCAAGGAAAAAAGAACATTCCCACCAACAATGGCAGGCAAGCTTTCTGTATATAAACAGAAAGCAAATCCCATTTCCTTGTAGCACTGAAGTTGTTGCCTAGCTGGGTAATGAAATATTTTCAAGAAAACAACCAAGCTCAGAGAGCACCAAGAACTTCACAATTCAACCCTGCACTAAAGATATTGTCTTCTATTGATAGATGTGAAGTTTCACTTATAACAGTTTCCAGTCATGAGTAAATTTTATAACAGGGCCCTAAATGTAAAAATAATTGATGCTTTTCCCATAACCTATTGTCTAGACTTTTTAAAACTTCCACTGTGTAAGTTATAGATCATCACACAACTTTGAAGCAAAGGGAATTTAAACAAAACCGTGCTTCTGCTGGCCTTTTGAGATTTAAAAAAACAAGATGGAAGGCTGCAGAGAATAGTATTGCTTTTAAGTCTAAACTCTGAATTTTCAGTTTATGGCTTTGGTTTATGAAGGCTGATTACAGTAATTAATTCATTCTATATCAGCCAAAGAGCTGTGATATTAGTAACAAGAAACAAGTTGAATAAGAATCCTAAAAATCTCTTCTGCTGTTCGTTTAATTTCTATTTGCTAATTGATAGTATGCTTCTGTCAAGAATATTTTATTCACGGTATTTTTAATTTAGATTATAAATGATCTTTTAAGTGTTAGGATTTCTAATTAAATCTCATTGTATTACCTTCTATTTCATATATCTCATTATGATTCTTAGTATTTTATTTATTGTTAAGAATTACTTTCTTATGTTTGTATAATTATTTCTAAAGACAACTATCTTAACTTCAAATTTACTCTGATTTGAACTCCTTTTTATATTTGCTTATGCTTTAGCAAGAAGAATGAAATATTAGTTTCATTTTTAGAGGATAATCTGGAGAAGTATCACCAATTGGAATTAAAAAAAATCTTGTCTCAATAAAAATGAACCACCAGTGTGAAATAGGAGCTGAACTTTGTCCCTTTAGTTTTACAGATTTGTCTCGTAATTTATAATCTAACTGCAAGGACAAGAGAAAACCTAACGTATACCATAACGTTTCACTTAATACTATGTCAATGAAATCCATACAGGCTGCATGACTTAACTGGCCCAGCCATTTGCAACTGAAGAACCTGACTGATGCTTTCGGGCTTAACAGAAGTTTATGAGTTGAGATGGGAAGCTCTGGAGAATAGCATTGAAAGGAACGGCTTCTAAAAACAAGCCTGAATCTCACCGTAGCTGTTGACCTTGAATAAATGACACCTTCTAACAATGCTACATGAGTTTTCCACAGAGATATCCATTAAAGAAAGGGCCCAGTATTTAAAACCTAACAAGTATACTGAGTGAACAGAATTTGGAACTGTTAATGATAGCCTTTTAAATGCTTTCACTTTTGTAGGGCCATTTAATACTTGCTTAAGGCAGCAGCCAAGAGGCTATTTGAATAGTAACTGTGTTGTGATGGTACCTTTAACATGGCAGGAGGAAATTCAGGGCTATTTTCAAATATGAAGGGAGGTCATGTTTTAGTAGTATAAATTAGAGGCAGTCCATCTAATATGCTCCAGAGTTTTTGGACTTCAAGTCCTGTTAGCCTGAACCAGCATAAGCAATAACAAGAAGATTGTCTAGAATAGAGGTCTCCAAACCTGGCGGCTTTAAGACTTGTGGACTTCAACTCCCAGAATTCTTCAGCATGGCTGGCTGAGGAATTCTGGGAATTGAAGTCCACAAGTCTTAAAGCGGTCAAGTTTGAAGACCCCTGGTCTAGAACATCTAGAAGACATTGGATTGCTGAGAAACTCTGCCTCAGCTGGCACACTATATCCCTCAAAACAGTTTGATGAGGCATTTTTCTGCTTTTTAGCTCTGATACTGGAAAGTGGCGGCGGCGGGGGGGGGGACACTCATTGGAGGAAATGACTGGACTCTGGAGGAAAGCACCAGGGGTGGGTCCTTTGTTATACATTCCTTTTATTATTTATTTTAAACCCATAGCCTCCCTCCAGCATATTTGAATAGAAAGTCCTTATGGAAGGAACTATCTCTCCATCATTTACATCTTCTTGGTCTCAAAGCTGATTTTCTCCCCCTGAAGTTTGGCTTGTGCTCCTTGCTACAAGTGTGGCCACAAGACTAATAGATTTAAAACATTAACCTCTGACTGAAATCTCCGACTGCCATTTGAGCTTCAGCCTATTAAAAGAGTGCTTATCTCTCTTTCGCTTCTAAGGCAGTGTAGGGATATTTGAAGAATTCTGTGAACAAAGATTCAGGAATATAGAAAGGTATTTTAGCTTGTTATTGGGAGATGGACACTGCTAACAGAAGCAGGAAAATGGCTTTATAGGCCACAGCTTCCTTTGCTATAAGAAATAGCTCAACCAGGGCAACTCAATTCTGGCTCATAATAGACCTTATGAGTCCAAGCTTGGAGTCTATTAAACAATTGGCACATTCTTCTCATCACTCATTAGTGTATCTCTGTCCCAGAGTCACGACAGTCAAGATGTGAGAAGACAAAACTGCATGAGATCCTAACAAGGCATGTAACATTAGCCTAGGGAAAGATGATCCAGCATTTCTACAGCTCATCAACTTCTTCTTGGGTTGCTTCAGTTCCCTTAGTCAGAGTGAACAGTGTGTTATTGTTCACTGTGGGTGTGAGAGGAAGAAGCTTGGCCCTCAGAATCTCTTCAATGATAATTCTGGTTGTGTACGGAGGGCACACATTTGTAAAATGCCTTGTGATATGCTTTCTCTGCCATAACCCACTTTTCTGGTGTAGTGGACATCCTCTCATTTTTGGTATTCCATGAGGCCGTTAAGACTTGGCTGCTTGAGCAAGTCTTTGAGATCTGAAAGGTTGTATAGCTTCTCCTATAGGGAAATATTTTTCACCATGGTATTTCCCAGTGCTAACAGTTTGTTGTTCTTGTACTAATTCATACTGTTGTTATTGTTGCTATTATAATGGTTTTGTATCTTTCTAATGATGAGTAGATGAGGTAAATAAACCTGCTGGAGCCATTTATTGATTGGAATATAAGCCCAGTAAATTAAAAATTGGTTTTACTGGAAGGCCTTCAGGAATTGTGGAGCCATCAGTGCTTACATACTTGTTACTGTAATTTTAAGGTTTAAAAGTAATATAATATGTATCAATGTTATTTTAATATCAATAAACTGCTTAAAGTCCACTAGGATTGAGGTGGTTGATGAACTGCACAAGTAAGCAAACAATCAAACCACTTCTGGCCTCTGATTTCCCCGATTCCAGCGAAACACCATCTTAGTAGAATGCATAATATATAAAACACTCTTCGCCTTAGAAATAGTATCAGCATTTTCTCGTGACTTAAATTGCTTAAAACTCACATTAATATGATTTGTAGGTAGATGTACAGAGATCACATGAACATTTCCAAGTACGCATGATTTGTGTGGGCTGCTGGTAATAGAGTGTTGGGATGGAAAGAGGGAGATGTGAACTCAGAAATTTGGAGTATAAAAGGATTCTTAAAAAAGATGGAAGTTTACAAATAAGGAATCATCAGAGTACCCTGATTTGGGTTCTGAAAACCCAGCAAAGAACTTTCCAGCTCAAAAAGAAGGGATTTGGTATTTAAGTTAAATGTCTCAATGCTAAGTAACAATTAGCTGCATCGTGTCTTTGGACAATTGTTCTGTATTGCCCCTTGAATGAAGAATAGTCCGAAATAAAACATAAAAATAATGACAGAAGCAATAGCAATATGCTACTATTATGAATACTTAAGAGCTGTTATTTCTTTGTTTTTCAAGAATGTTAGCTGCATAGTTCTGAAGCATCAATGTTATACCATTTCCTTAAAAAAATAGAAAAACTAAATAATCTGATATTTTGCAGAATGTATACTATGAAGCATTATTTATTTCATTTAATTTCTAAGCATTGTTGTATAGGCATCTTTTTAATGACCTTTATTTGTTGTTCAAATTTTGTGAAGAAGAAAACAAAATATATGAAAATCCACTAGATCTTTGCTGATATGACCCATTAGAGAGAGGAACTGTTATGTAGAGATTCTTGAAACATCCAAGGTCAGCCACTAAATCTCTGGGATCCACAAGTGGGTTAACAAATTCAGGAAAGGCAGCTGAAGACATATTTCCCGAAGCTTGTGGACCTCCAAATATACTAGACTTCTAGAATTTGCAGCCAGCCATGGGCCTTGTGATGAGTGGTTCAATACATTTGGAAGGCAGCAAGTTAAGGTAGATTCCCTCAAAGCATGCTTTGACTTCCATCTTGGAAGTTCTTTTTGCTGACATGCCTGTATGTCTGGAATGGGACAACTAACCCATAGCCAACTCGCCAGGTCAATCCACTGCAGCCAACTCACCGTGGGACAATTCAATGTGGGATAACTGAAGAAAGGGACAATAGAATTACAGCTCATTCCAGCCTTGAGGACGCCTAATTTGAGAAAGTGCAAACCTAAAGCAAAACAAGGTCTGCTGCAATTCACTTGTCCCTCTCTTGAGTTATCCTATGTTGAATTGTCCATGGTGAGTTGTCCTGCAACGAGTTGGCCAAAGTGAGTCGGCTAGGATGAGATGGCCAGGTGAGTTGTCCTAGACCCTCTATGTCTTTGATGACACTCTGAGAAAGTACTTCCTAACATGAGTTCTATAAAGTTGTATTATATAGTAGTTTGGTCTATTTGAAGGTGAGTTGTCCTAGACCCTCTATGTCTTTGATGACACTCTGAGAAAGTACTTCCTAACATGAGTTCTATAAAGTTGTATTATAAAGTAGTTTGGTCTATTTGAAGATTTTTTTTTTGGCAAGGAATTAATTGCAAATATTCTTGGCTGTTACTGTTGGCAGCACTTGTTTAAATCTGACTCCAATATGTACATGTCTATAGCCATATATATTTATATAAAAATAATCAGTAGCTAATATTAATTAAAAGCTGTATGAAGAGAATAAAAAAAAATGACAGGGACCACTGAGCAAAGTTCAGAATTGGGGAGCAAGCTGAAGAGGCAACCATGCAGTTTAACACATTCTTCTGAGAAAAGGACTTTCCATCTTGGTATAAGAAAAGGAGACAAGATTACATCAGAAATATGACCAAAAGGAAAACAGGCAGGAAAAAGGAGAGTAAATAGAAGGGATCCAAATGCATGGAAGTTCAAACAGCCTGTAAGGCACAAGCACTGCACAAAAGGAGGATCTTAAGCTAAGCTCAAAAATGCAGAGATGGGACCGAAACAGGGTGAGAGCGAGAATATAGGAGGGAAAAGAATAAAACTCGGTCTGTGTAAAAATCAAAGAGAAAAAGGCGGAGCAAAAAAAGGTTGTTTTTACAATCTGCGTTAGTTTGGTTTCTTTCTTTCTTTCTTTTTTTTTCTCCCCCCAAAAAAGGATCTCACACCTGATATTCCTCGTTCCATCCATTTCGGTTCACCAAGGACAATGAAGAAATTCTCCTGCCTTTCGTATTCCTCCTCATCTACTATTTTAACCCTTATGGTCTTCCTGTAGGGACAACAAGAAAAAGATGGGTGTACAGTAGGTAGCCTGGTTGGGAGCAAATTCAGAGCAGCAGCAGCAGCAGCAGTTGATACTACTACTACCACCACTACCACCACACCTTCTCACATGCAGCCTGCTTCTGCCACTGTCTTGGTGGTGTTTCACTTGCTTTTTAGGACATATCACTTGGAGCTGATCTTTAGATGAGTTAAAGAATATTAGAGGAAGGAAGGAAGGAAGGAAGGAAGGAAGGAAGGAAGGAAGGAAGGAAGGAAGGAAGGAAGGAAGGAAGGAAGGAAGGAAGAAAAGAGGAGAGGAGAGGAGAGGAGGGAGGGGCAAAGAGTGAGGAAGAGGAACCTGGTCTATAGTGATGGTTAGTGGAAGGTGACCTTGGTAGCACATTTAGTCAAATGTCACATGGTAATAACAGTTTATCAACTGGCTGAACTATGGCTAATCCAGAACAGCCTACAAGTAGAGATGGGACAAGCATCTTTAGTGTATTAGGTAAAAAGCCAATTTTTCTATGTCTTGAACAGCGGGTGGAGAGTGCAATAAGACAGAATTAAAATATCCTTTTAACATACAAACACGCACATGCACAGACTCATGCACAAAACACAGGCCAGGACTTTCCCATCTAGATCTTTTTCTGTGCAAAGGCAATCTAGTTTCTTTCCCCGTACTTGATACAGTATTTTTTTTTATACTGAGAACAGATAATTCATTTTTGCTGACTGAATTGCTCAGTGCTTATGAAATTTAATGATATAAGGTTACGGGTAGAATATAATATAACCATGTGAGTATTGTGCAATGACACAAAACAGACCCTTATAAAAATGAAGTTGCAATTCTATACCCATTTAGCGAAGAGTAAATCCTATCAAACTCAATGGCATTTACTTTTAAATCAACATGCCTCAGACTTGCTCACTTTACTTTCTCCTCTTTTCTTACCTATTTTTTTTAGCATATGAACATGAAGAATGACAAAGAATGAATACTAATGCTTTCCCATTTTTCCTTAGAAGTTACCTGTTTATATTGATTGGATTTCTATTTGAGACCCCTAGCCCAGTTCTAACACAATCTCTGTGGTTATTTTTTCAAGGAATCCTATTTCCTTCAATTTGTAGAAAGTGCCACAAAAGAACTAGATCCTAATGTATGCCTGTATCCTCAAAATATCGAGAAGAGAAATACAACATTAAATTAGCTCTTTAAGCAAAGGAAGAATCTGTATGGGCCACAGCTCTCATATATAATATGCAATGGTGAGAAATCTTGAATGTATTTTTAGAATTAATTATGATTCTCAGTTTTCATGTATAGCCACATGTAGATTGATTGGAGCCATTTTCTGATCAAATCTCTCTACATAGACAATGAAGAAGCATTTAAAAGAAAGAGGTTTTGGCAAAAATAAATAAATACTTGTACGCATTCCACTTCTCCACATATAGTCTTCAGCCCACAGGCTGTTGTCAGCAGCCCCCGTATCAACTGGCCTCACAGACGTCAGGCTAATATCAAAATAAATGTGTGATTCTGAAGCAGCATTCTTTGGTGGTCTGATGAAAAAATATTTTTTTTTTGTTCCAACACTTCATGCAAAATGTCACAGCCTAACTTAGCCTTCAAATTAATCAAACAATTTGTAAGGTTGCAAAAAGTGGGCTGAGGACAGGCCATCTAGAGACAAGTGAGCGTGTTTATACACACGAGTATAAAAGGATGTGCAGTAGTGATTAGCCCATGTGAGAAGACCAATTTCAAATCTCTGTTCAACTATATATATATGCCGCTACTGGAGGAACTGAGCCAAGTCATTATCTCTCTGCCAACTCTATCTCTAAATAAATAGCTTCTAATTAGAGGAAATATTTAGTCCCCTTCCATGGTACATTGAACCGGCATGGATTTGAATTTAAAATGCCAAATGAGTTTATAGGGCGACAAGAATGATTTGTTATAGCATGTTGGTCAACTGATTCATAAAACATCTTGTTTTGTACAGAAAAATGAATAACTATTTTCTTTTGCAAGGCAAGAAACTATTATTAGTGTGCAGATCTTGGGACAATGATAGGTATGCTGAAAGCAGAGTCCTATGTGCAGGTTGAGCTGGAAGACTTCCAATATGCATATAAGTTTGCATCATGCTGCAGTGTTGAGCTCTATAGCCTATTTTTTGTAGTATTGAAGATGGATTTGAAAACTCCAGTGCCCTGTTATTTCAAGAATATACATTGACATCTTTCAGTCACATCAGCACACAAACACACACACACACACAGACACACAGACACAAATACTGCATTTTCAGCTAAACAAAGCACCATCTTGCTAACTTCCATCAGTACCATGTGACAAGCTGTGCAGGTACAGCAGTGTTAAGGATAGAGCAATTGGAAAATAAAAAAGAGGCCACTGATAGCAAGAAAAGAAAGGTAGGAAATAAGAGAAAGAGGAAAGAAGAGTGTTAATGTTAGTTGGGAGAGCCAGTACTACACCTTTCTGTAAACTCATATCCATCATTCGAGGACCCATCAGCTCAATGAAGAAAGTCTTGCTTTTTTCATACTCCTCATCATCAATTACCTTGATGTGAATAGTTTTGCTGTGAATGGAAAAATAATAAATGTCATAATGGGGAGAAGGGGGTGAGCAAGCTGGGCAAAAGAGGGAGAAAAGAGAGATTTTAAATGGTCAAAGCTTACTCACCCATTATGAAAAAAAACGAAATAATTTTAATTTTTATATCCTGGCTGGCTAATCTGGAAGAACATTTGCATATACAATGGAAACAGATTGTTAAAAAATATTCCAGCAATAATATCTCAGATATCCAGTTGTATCTAGAATTCTATTGGCAGCTGTCACGTTTAATTAAAAACAGAAATACAGGTCTGTATTTATACAAGCTGTAGTGTATGCAATGCATAGTGTACATTTAAGGTGTTCTTAAGTAATTTGATGCAGCTTTAAGCATTTTTGCTTTATTAGTATATTAAAAACCATATTATAATCTATCTATCTATCTATCTATCATCTATCTATCTATCTATCTATCTATCTATCTATCTATCTATCTATCTATCTATCTATCTATCTATCTATCTATCTACCTACCTACCTACATATCTATCTATCTATCTATCTATCTATCTATCTATCTATCTATCTATCTATCTATCTATCTATCTATCTATCATCTGTCTAATCTTAACCTAATGCTTTTTTCTTAATAACTGAAAAGTCGAGATATGTATGCTACAATGATTGTGAGAGAATACTTTCCCAACCTACCTAACAAAAATTGTTCTTAAAAGCTACCATTTGTTTTTCAAGCTCCCAGGAGTCATTCTAACATGGAAGACAAGACTAAAATACCTCCTTCCTATCTTCTACAGTCCCATTGCTGCTCAGCCTTCCTCAATGGCTGCTATTTACAGAATAAAAAGTGCACATTAGTTACATATATTTGCACATTGCACTAAGCCATAATCTGGGTTGGGTTTACTGTGGTATATGTACTCATCCATTAAGATGTGTGACCTGTGATTCATGACTAGCACTGATGTTATTACCTAGTTTGGGTAATGAAACACCTGCAAGAAAACATCCAAGCTCAGAGAGCACCAAGGACCCCTCACTGTGATTCATGGCTTCCTATTCAGTATGAAATGACCCACTATACTCTTGGCTTGGAGAGATATCTGCCTCAGACATCCCAGTGGCATTTTATGGTCTACAAACTACATTTGTGCACAGATATGCAGTAGCAAAACCATCAATGTTTGTGGATGCTATTTTTTTATCTTATCTATATATGGTAGTTTTATACACAGACTCCATAATGATTCCAGCTCTGTTTACAAAGTCCCATGAACTTAGCCAACAAACAAAAATAAATACATGAAAATAAATATAATAATCAATCCACCTTGGTGTCCTCAACCTTATGATCTCCTTGACAGAAATGAATTACCATTCCACAAAGTGGTTTGATATGAATTCAGCCACCAATTGCCATGACTTGTTTGACTTTCATACTTCCTGAAAACCAAGATACATTACATTAGAGTATGGTTACATATATTATGTGAATATATCCCTGTAAAGTGTTTTGGTAAAGTGGTTTGTGATTATCTACTTCATTTTCCACATTGGTGGTATTTCCTATGAGTTTCCGAAACAAGTTTCTAACTAGGTTCAAATTTGTTCAAGATGACGACAACAACAACAACAACAGTAATGATAGTAGAGTTGGTGAAGTAGCCGAAGGACCACTCGGGACGACAGGTTACTTAACTAGGATTTATTTTAGAACAAGGCAAGGAACAGAATAACTTGTCCGGCTTTTATAGCTGGCAGCTGTCAGTGTAGTCCAATCAGGATCGTTTCTTTTGGCGCCGCGTCTAGCTGGACCAATCACCGCTGTTGCGTCTTGACAGTTCTTCTTCCCGCATGGTGAGCCGGCTTCGGTATTTTGACAGCCACGAGCTGTCAAATGGCTGCGCCTGCGCCCTGGCGGGGAACTTTGACAGCTGTCAAAGTTCCCGCGTGTTTCCCTGTCAGTGGTGTTTACCTCATAGAAATAGGCGGAATAAATGGTTCTAACTTGTTATTAACGTTTGTACATATACATTACACCCCTTACCCCTCCCCTGGATTGTTTCCTCCCCCTTGTTGGTTGTTGGAGCCGGCCCATTCATAGTCCCTTAAATATGCTGGTGCTCTTCTGTTTCTATTAGAACGTCTTGGGGGTGGTGCGTTGTCGTGTTCCGGTGGTGGTCTGTTCTCTTGCTCCCCTTCCTCCTGATCTGGTGCCGGTATGATGTCTAGGGGAGGTGGGGGTTGGCAGTCCGGTGGGGGAAGGTCTGGGTGGTGTTGTGGTTGTCTTGGCCTGAGCTGATCTATGTGCTGTCGTAAGTTGCCTTCAGTAGGCGTGTGTATTAAATAGGAAATGGGTCCTGTTTGTTGTAATACCGTCCCTTGGACCCATTTGTTTTTGGATGTGTATGATCGTGCCCAGATCATTTGCCCAGGTTTAAATGTACGGGGTGGGGGGGGGGTGATCCGGCTCCGCAATGTAAGTGTCGGGATGCAGTCTGTCGAGCTGCGTTATTAGTCTCCTTCCCCATCTTAGCTCCGCTGGTGTTTTGCCGGTTGCTGTACAGGGAGTTGTATGTTGTGCCATCAGGAACTGGCTGAGTCGTCACTGCCAGTTCCCTTTTACGAACTTTTTTAATGCTTCTTTAGTCGAGCGCACCATAATTTCAGCCATCCCGTTCGTCGATGGGTGGAACGGTGCAGATGTGACCAGCCTAATACAGTTCTTCATAGCGAACATCTGAAATTCACGAGAAGTGAATTGTGGTCCATTGTCTGAAACCATGGTGTCTGGGAGGCCGTGGGTGGCAAAGATCTTCCTAAGGGCTTGTATGGTGGCCCCTGAAGTAGTTTTCCTAAGGGGGATTACTTCTAGCCATTTTGAGTAGCTGTCAACTATTATTAGGAAACTCTGCCCCTGGATTGGTCCTGCAAAATCTAGATGTATGCGTGACCATGGGTTTTTTGTTGTTTCCCATCTATGTACTGGGGCCTGGGGTGGTTCACTTCTTGTTGTTTGGCAGGGGTAGCAGCCTCCCACATATTTTTCTATATCCTTATCTATGCCTGGCCACCACACATAACTTCTGGCTAGAGCTTTCATTTTAACTATGCCTGGATGTCCTTCGTGTAGGGTGTCTAGTGTTTGTGCTATGTTTTTGTCTGGTATCACTACTCTGTTCCCCCACAGAAGGCATCCCAAGTGTGATGACATTTCGTTTTTTCTGTTGTAGTATGGCTGGAATTGTGGGTGTGGATTTTTGGCTGGCCATCCTGTGGTTGTCCACTTAAGAACCCTGTTCAGTACTTTGTCCTTAGCTGAATTTTTAGCTATGATTTTAGCGGAAAGGGGGCAGTCTGGAAGTTGTGATATTGCCAGAATGAGCCCTGCAGGCGCTGGGTCAGTATCCTTGCTTTGAATGGGCAGTCTGCTGAGGCAGTCTGCGTGTCCTAATTCTTTCCCTGGTTTGTGTATCAATTTGTATGAATATGCTGACAAGAAGGTTGACCAGCGCAGTATTCTTGGTGATAGAATCTGTGGGGTTGTTTTGTCCCAGGTGAATATCCCTAGCAGGGGTTTGTGATCCGTGAATATAGTAAAGGGTCTGCCATAGAGATAGTCATGGAACTTTTTTACCCCAGCGACTATTGCTAGTGCTTCTCTGTCGATCTGCGCGTAGTTCCTTTCAGCTTTTGAAAGTGTGCGGGAATAAAAGGCTATGGGTCTTTGGGTGCCATCCTTGTATAGGTGACTTAACACCGCCCCAATTCCATAGGGAGATGCATCGCAAGCGATGCATACTGGTGTGTCTTCTCTGAAGAGTGTGACAGTTGAACTGTTACAAATAATATTTTTTAATGACTGGAAGCTATTTTCATGCGTTTTGGTCCAGGACCAGGCAGTGCCCTTGTCCAGGAGCCTGTGGAGAGGTTCGGCTATCGTGGCTTTGTGGGGAAGGAAGGCATGATAGAAGTTTAATAATCCCAAAAAGGCTTGGAGTTCTTGTTTATTTTTCGGACTGGGAGCTGTTTGAATAGCTTTTAATTTTTCAGTGGTGGGGTGGATGCCCTGGGCGTCTATTTTGTACCCTAGGAACTCTGTGGTTGTGACTCCGATGGAGCACTTTTCTCGTTTTAGTTTGAGACCGGCTTCTCTGAGCCGGCTCAGCACAGCTGACAGTCTGTCAGCTAAGTTTGCTTCGTTTTCTCCGGCGATGAGAACATCGTCGAAATAGGGGCAGACCCCGGGTATTCCTTTTAAGGTTTTCTCCATGATACTTTGGAAGATACCTGGGGCAGCCGATATGCCGAATTGAAGTCTTTTCACTTTAAAAGCTCCGCGGTGTGTGACAATTGTTTGAGCTTCCGCGGTGTCATTTGTGACAGGCAGTTGCAAGTACGCCTGCGTCAGATCAAGTTTTGCGAAAATGGCGCTGGAGCGAATGGAAGCGAGGACGTCCCTCACCGCTGGCACCGGGTAAGCATGGGGGCTTAGAGCTAGGTTAAGGGTCGCCTTATAGTCTGCACATAATCTAATTTCCCCGTTAGGTTTCATTGGGGTGACTATTGGTGTCTCCCAGCTTCCCCCTTCAGTAGGTTCCAGTACCCCTAGTCTTACGAGGCGTTCTAATTCGTTCTCTATTTTTTCTTTGAGAGCAAATGGAACCCTCCTAGCCCTTATTTTTATGGGTTGGATGGTTGGGTTTAATTTTAAGGAGATGGGAGGGCCGGTGTATTTCCCCAGTGTGCCATCAAAGACATCTGCATACTTGTTGCAGACGGCTTCGAGGCTTGAGGCTTGCACTGTGTTTACCCCAGTAATGGCGATGCCCAGGGGGCTGAACCAGTTCAGCCCGATTAGATTGGTGCGGTTTCCTGGAGTCACTAAGACTTCTAGGGGTCCCTTGAATTTTTTGTATTCTACTGCGACCTTAGCCTTCCCTTCTAGTGGAATGGGGGTTTTTTGGAAGTCTGCTAGGTGGACCTGGGTTTTTTTAAGGGGAATTTCCCTATGGCTCCGTTGGCAGATCTCCTGATACGTTTTAAATGATATTAAGGAGACTGCTGACCCGGAGTCCACCTCCATGTTGCAGGTGACTCCTTGAATTTTTACCCTGATCTTTACTTTTGGGCTTAGGCTGTGCACCTTATCTATTGTTTCTACTAGGTCCCCTGGTGTTCCTCCCCTGTTGACATGGGCGGTTGGCCTACCTGGGGGGTTAGCCTCCAGATCATGCACGTTGTTGCGGGGCCGGCTTCGGCACACTGGCTTGATGTGGACGGTTTTGCCGCAATTGTGGCATTTTGCATTTCGGAACCGGCAGCTTCCCCTGGCATGGTTGCCCCCGCAGCTGGCGCAGGTAGCCCGTTGATCATGTCGTGGTGGCGGGGGGTTTCTGGCTCTTTGGCGGTCTGATGTGTCGTTTCTTCGCTGTTGTCGTCGCTCCATCCTGCGTTGTAGGGCCTCTCCGTCTGTGAAGTCTACTGACTCGTCGCTGTCACTGAAGGTTGCGTTTTCGTGGTATACGGTTGCTGGACTTTCCGGTGTTGATGTGGTCGGTTTTTTCTTGTGGTTGTATTCATAGGCCATTATTTCTCGGGTAAGTTTGGCTAGGCTCATGTCGGGCTTTGATGTAAGTTTTTTCTGGAGCCGTTCATCCCTCAAGCCTATTACCACTTGGTCCCGGATGCGGTCTTCTAGGTCAGGAAAACTGCAGTTACGAGCGGCATGCCTGACCCCGGCGATGAAGTCGTTTGCGGGCTCATCCAGTCGCTGCTTCTTCTGGGCGAATTGTACTCGCCAGTACAGCTCTGAGCGAGCTGGCATGTAATGTTTGTTGAGCTGGTTGACCAGGTCCGCGTAGGAGACTTCTGTGATGGGCACCGGGCTGAACAGCCCTACGGCGTCGTCGTATACCGGGGGCCCACTGATGTACAGGAGGGCAGCGGCCTTTGCTCTGTCGTCGGTAATTTTACTGACGAGGAGGAAACCTTCGACCTGTCCCAGGTGTGACTGCCATCTCTCCGGATGGCGGGTGTCGAATTCCCTCACACGCCCGAAGTTGGCCATGTCGTCCGGTCCTGGGCTCGCTCCGTTCGGAAGTTAAAACTTCCAGTGACAGCTCTTGGCCGGAAATTCCCTTCCTCGGCCGTGACTTCAGCTCCGGAGCGATCCCACCTTCGTCGCCAGTGAAGAAGCCGAAGGACCACTCGGGACGACAGGTTACTTAACTAGGATTTACCGGTATTTTAGAACAAGGCAAGGAACAGAATAACTTGTCCGGCTTTTATAGCCGGCAGCTGTCAGTGTAGTCCAATCAGGATCGTTTCTTTTGGCGCCGCGTCTAGCTGGACCAATCACCGCTGTTGCGTCTTGACAGTTCTTCTTCCCGCATGGTGAGCCGGCTTCGGTATTTTGACAGCCGCGAGCTGTCAAATGGCTGCGCCTGCGCCCTGGCGGGGAACTTTGACAGCTGTCAAAGTTCCCGCGTGTTTCCCTGTCAGTGGTGTTTACCTCATAGAAATAAGCGGAATAAATGGTTCTAACTTGTTATTAACGTTTGTACATATACATTACAGTTGGAAGAGACCTTGAGGTCTTCTAGTCCAGGACTTTTCAACCTTTTCACCCATTGTACCACTTTTAGGCTATGGCAACATCCGAGTACCACCAGTCGCCCAGCAAGGTGTCAAAAACTTGATGACCAAAAAAAAAAAAAAGGAAAAAAGTGATGAAGTACAGGTAGTCCTCAACTTACAACAGTTTGCTTAGTGACTGTTTGAAGTTACAATGACACTGAAAAAATGCCCCCCAAGCCACAGCCGAGCAAGACACCTGTCTGCCCGGCCAGTGCGCTCTTCCTCCTGTCCGAGGTTTTAATTGTTATGAGCATTTCTGTTGAGGATTGGCAGTGGGGGTGGGGTGGGGGGTGTTTGGTTTTTATTCCCCCCCCCTTGCTGGGTGGTTGCAGCAGGTTTTGGTCACTTCACATGACCCTGGGACACTGTGACCATCATAAATATGAATCAGTTGCCAAGCATCTGAATGTAAAGCACAAAACCCTGGAGATGCTGCAACATTCCAGCTGATCGGTGCTTCTTCTGGGCTCAGAAGTGCCAGGATCAGCGCTGAGTACCAGCTGAGCCATGAGCCCTGACAGCCCAGAAGAAGTGCTGATACTGGCGCTTCTGCTGAGCCCTGACAGCCCTGCAGCTCCAGCCATCTCTTGCTCAGGCTTGTGCGGTGCTGTCACCGATTCAGCTCATTCCCCTCCCCTGCTACCACTTTTCTAGGATGGTCGCATACCACCTGCCAGGTGCCAATGTACCACAGGTGGTACCCATACCACTGGTTGAAAAGCTCTGTTCTACTCAAACCCCTTGCTCAGGCAGGAAACCGTATACCATTTCAGACAGATGGTTGTCCAATCTCTTCTTTAAAACCTCCAGTGTTGGAGCATTCACAACTTCTGGAGGCAAGTTGTTCCACTGGTTAATTGTTCTAACTGTCAGGAAACTTCTCCTTAGTTCTAGGTTGCTTCTCTCTTTGATTAGTTTCCATCTCTCCCTGCCTTCAGGTGCTTTGGAGAATAGCTTGACTCCCTCGTCTTTGTGGCAACCCCTGAGATATTGAAACTTTGCTATCATGTCATCCCCTAGTTCTTTTTTTCATTAGCTAGACCAGGGGTAGGCAACCTTGGCTCTTTTATGACTCGTGGACTTTAACTCCCAGAATTCCTCAGCCAGCATGGCTGACTGAGGAATTCTGGGAGTTGAAGTCCACGAGTCATAAAAGAGCCAAGGTTGCCTATCCCTGAACTAGACATACCAAATTCCAGCAACCGTTCTTTATATATTTTAGCATCCAGTCCCCTAATCATCTTTGTTGCTCTTCTCTGCACTCTTTCCATTGTCCCAACATATTATCCTTCCCAGGGCACTACAATTGAGCCAGGTACTACCTATATTATACCTGTGCATTTGGTTTTTCTTGCCTAAATGTAGAACCTTATGTTTGCCACTGAATTTCATTTTGTTAGATGTTCAAGTCTGTCAAGATCCTTCTGTATCTTAAGCCTATCTTCTGGAGTGTTGGCTATTCCTGCCAACTCGGTGTCATCTGCAAATCTGATAAGTTCCCCATCTATCTCCTCATCCAAATCATTGATGCAGATTTTGAAGAGTACTGAGCCTAAAACAGAGCTTTGGGGTACCCCACTGAATACTTCCCTCCAGTTCCCTTGACGACTACACATTGAGTGTGGTTGCTCAGCCAATTATGAATCCATTTGGTGGTGATGCTGTCTAACCCACATTTTTCTAGCTTATCTAGTAGTAGGTTGTGGTCTACTTTATGAAATGTCTTACTGAAGTCCAAGTAAATTATATCCACAACATTCCTCTTGTCCAGTAATATTTTCACCTGGCCCAAGAATGCAATAAGATTTGTTTGGCATGATCTGTTTTTGAAAAACACATGTTGGCTTTTGGTTATGATTTTATTTGCCTCTAGCTGTTTGCTGATTCATTGCTTGATTATCTTTTCCAGAATCTTCAGGAGTATTGAGGTCAGGCTGATAGGTCTGTAGCTTCCTGGGTCTGTTTTTTCCCTTTTTTTTGAAGATGGGAATTACATCAGTTCTTTTCCAGTCCTCTGGTAGTTCCCTGGTGCTCCAGGATCTTTGAAAAATGCAGTTCAGTAGTTCTGAGGTCATGTCTGCCAGTTCCTTCAGAACCCTGGGGTGTACTCCATCTGGTCCTGGTGATGTGAACTGGTGGACAGGTGCTCACATACTATTTTCTTGCCTATTTTAACTTGTATTCCTATTTTTTTTATGGTACTGGTTTTGATAGGTTGGACTGTTTTTCCCCTTTTGTGTAAAGGTGGATGCAAAAATGAGTTAAGCAGTTCTGCTTTCTCGCTGTTGCTTGTCACCTTCTTGCTACTTTCTCCCATTAATGGACCAATCATTTCCTTCACTTTTTTCTTGTTTTTTACATGTTGAAAGAAGCCTTTTTTGGTTATTTTTGACTTTGTCACAAACCTTAGTTTATTTTGAGCCTTAGCTTTCCTCACTTCAGCTTTGCAGGCTCAGGCTATTTGCTGATATTCTGCCTTAGTTATGTGCCCCTCTTTCCAATTCTTATACTTGTCCTTTCTGTCTTTCAATTAATCAGACAATTCTTTATGCAGTCATGCTTGTTTCTTTTGAGAGCTGTTATTTTTCTTCTTAACTGTTGTGCTAGACTGGGCTTTTATAATCTCACTTTGCAAAGTTTTCCGAGCTTCTTGGGTTGTTTTCCTCTTGAGAATTCTCATCCATGGAATCCATCCCAAGTACTCACTAAGTTTATTGAAATTAGCTCTCTTAAAGTCCAAGACTCCAGTTTGATTTTGTTCTTCCAGTTGATGTCAGGGTAGTTAAAGTCCTCCATTATTATTGTGATGTGCTTCCTACATAACTTACTTAACTGACTAGCAAAAAGTTCATCTTTTCAATGGTTCAATGCTTATAATGACTTACTGCCTTCAAAAGCTATCAGACAATGAAAGCTAATTACGATAAAGCTGCATTTATGAATTAGAACACCAGCATACTTTCAAAGTGTCAATCCTTTTTCCAGTTATAGCATTATTTTAGCTCCATGTTCTTTCTTTTGAAAATAGCAAAAGACTAAATAATCTAGACTTTTAGATTAATCTACTTCTTATATGTTGGAATTATACTACTAAGAATTCTTAGCCAGCATAGCTTTTTCTGTCTCAGTATATCACTGAGCTGGCTGGTTTATATAGTAATAACATGTTTTGAACTTCTCAAATAAGCACTTAAAGATTCATTCACTCATTACCTTTGATGGATGAAGGGCTGGGTTGCCATAAATAATAACAATTAAAAGGAGACTTTTTATAAATTCCCAGAGATATTATATTCTGGATAGAATTTCTATTTAATTTCTCTGAAAAGCAGTCTTATCTCTGTGGCAACACAGCTAAAATTGATAACGAAGGCCGTGTTGTCATACTTCAGAGGAACGCAGGGTTTTCAAATTTCAAGATCCTAAAACACCTATTTTGCCAATTCAAAAACCAAACTATCTCTTAGAAACTATAAGGAGAGAAACATAGATACAAGATGTATTTTTTTCCAATTTTTTTTTTATCTTCCTGCAGGAATAATATTTCAGAATAACCAAAGTTTTATACTATAGTAGAAATAAATGTAGAAAAAATATATCGTGATGGGGCTGGCTAGAAAAACTCTTGGCTTTTTATCTGGATCAACACATATTTCAAATTATAATTGCAAGTTATTTAGTTATTTTCATGTTGTCAGTATAAAAAAGGAGTTCAGTGAAGCATAATTGTAAGCAATTACCTCTCCAACTACACCTTCAACACTGTCTACACTCCTGAGAATCATCCCTTGATGAGCGTTTTTTAGGATTCAAGATGTTTGTTTGGAGAGGTAGGAACAGAAAAAAATTGATACTGTGAGAAGCTTTCCAGCCTAGTGGTGCTTCCTTAAGATATTTTAAATTGCTATGGCTCATTTAATTGTTGAAGATCATAACTATATTTTAGTATTAATTTTATTTAATGGCTTCTTAGCTGTTCTAAGAGTCTGTGCTGAACTCTATAATAAATCAGTAGGAAGTAAGAATGACTGGATACCTCTCCAATGTGGAAAACTAAAGTGCTGGACCTTTTTAGTTGTTTTTTTTTAAAAAGAAAATGCATTGCATCCTACATATATATGATGACTCTCCATTTGATACAGATGGGACTATATGGGAATTGGACACATTCGTGAAGGAACAAGTTTTATTTATCTATTTATTGAAATGTTTATACTTCATGTGGATCTCAAGATGAGATACAGGTGGGACATGCTTATTGGTTTGATTTTTATTTTTTCTTTCAGAGCTCCAGGTGCTTACATTGGGGTCACCCTTCAAAAGCAGGCAGAGTCAAGGAGAAGAGCCTTTTCTGCTGTGGCCCTATCCCTATGGAACATTCTACCACTGGAGGTGAGAACTGCCCCCTCCCGTTTGGCCTTTCAGAAGGATATTAAAACCTGGCTTTGCCGGTTAGCCTGGGTCCCCGAGGGGGGTGCTTCGTATTTGGAGGTGGCTGATGGGGTAAGAAGACCTCATCTCCATCCCATTTTTCTCTTAGCTCTCTTGGGTTTAGTACAGCTTTTAATAATATTTTAATCTGTGCAGTTGTATGTTTTAATATTTTAATTACATTTTACTTGTTTTATAACTTGTAAGCCACCCAGAATCACCTATAGGTGGCATAAATGTAATTAAAAAAAGATAAATACACAATACAATATTAACACAAACAAAAACCTAGGCAGAGCTCCATTCACAGTAGATCTCAATTTGTCATGTAGGTCAAGAGGGAAGAGATTCCATCTGTGGAACACCCCAGGTGAACAGGACTTTTCTTGTTTCTCTGCATCCTACACTGTTCTTTTCCACTCAGAAACTATTATTCAACTACACATATTGCTGCCCTGAACTGCTTGGGTCACTGAGTTGGCAGTGGAGATTGATTAATTCTGAGGGAATCTAACTTCCCCTCATGTGACTTAGATCTGATGTGGCTGAGAAATTCATGGCCACCATAGACCTGACCCAAGTTCCTGAGCACTGAACATAAGCTGGTGGTTATACATTTGACCTGGCTTTTGTCTTGGGGCAGTTGTAATTATGATCTGAAGATGGAGGACATCACCTTCATTTCTTAATCATAGTTAGATAACTCTATTTACTTTCAGCTTGCTGGTGTTACTGCTGGAAGTTAGCTTCCAGCTGCAATTCAGTATGTTGGTTACTGCCTCTAAATCACTTTAGCTCTGGGCAAAGATCTCCGTTACATCATTTCTATCTACTCTGTGTGTTTTAACAGGATGGAAACACTTTGTGTCCCATCCATTAAATAAATGTCATCTAATGAGTCTTAGGAAGTAGAAGCACATTTGTCTATTGTAGTGCTTTCTATTTGGAATAGGAAACCTTTAGACAATCTTTAAGAACTTGTTTTTCCCCCCAGAGCTCTAAGGTTTATGGTGTTATCACTCAATGGTTATTGTTTGCTGTGATATGTGTTTTCCCCTTTGCCTGGTGGCCCCCCCACTTTTTGTTGCCTCGCTTGTTTAAGTATCCTACTTATTTTAAATATGCACTGTCCATATAATTAGAAGAAAAAAATTAAATGACTAAAGAAAATATACTATATTGACATTTTCTGCTAACCGTTTACTGTGAGCAGAATTTATAAGACAGAGATTTAATCCAAAATGGTGGTTCCAATTTGAAATGTTTAAGAGATAGTTAAAATAACCAAGCTGTTTTAAAATATGTGATTATTTCAGCCACATTATACATCTACAGCAAACAGCTAATTAGGAAAATACTTATCTGTGCTAGCCTTTACCAACTTGCAGTACAACAATGCTTCAAACCAACTGGACAACTTAATCATTGTCCTATGTAATTGACCTTCCTAAATTATAGCTGAATAGTGTGGCTAAAGTAACTTCCTATTCCTCATAATTATCTTATAATTGCAAGCTCAGATGATGATTATGGACAGAAATGGAAGTGAAAAGGTTTACAAAGGGAGGGATCTTAGTACAAAGACTGAAAAAAAGAGAAACCCACCAAAAGTTAATGAAATTAAAAATTAGGAAAACAGAAACATGAGCTTTGCCACAAAAGTCAAAAGAAAAAAAATGGAAAAATGCGAGTGGAGATGGGAATTATTTTAACCACTTATGATTGATGAGAATGTATTTGTCCTTAACTGGCAGTAAGGAGGAGGCAACACAAAATTAATAAACAGTGTGATTATGACTATAGCTTTCTTGGCCAACATAATGAAGAATAGACCTATCAATGGCTATAGTACTCTTATATAAATTTAAAAAAATCACGTATAGCTCTAAAGAGCAGCTGTTGGGACACACAATAAAAGAGGTTATTCAAACACATCTGGCTGTTTGTAAAAAAATACTGCTTTCAATAAAGGCATGTAATTATCAACTGCACTACCGGATAGTTACTGGAAACCAGATGAGAAATCAACTCCTAAGTAGGCTAAAACTACTTTAATTGAGATTGGCTATAATAACAGAATATGACCTTTCTCATATCTCAGTGAATCTGGTCAGTCTCTTCCTAAGCCACTTTTGAATATTATTTTGTTTCTCAGGGCTTTAATAAATGTTTCAGCCCCCTTTGCATATTTCTTTGAAGGTCATCTTCCTTACTCTCTGTAGTGATTGTGTGTTTGTGATGCTGAGGGAAGGCATATGCCATGCTTTGCCTTTTAATCAAATGCTGGGTTTGCAGTCCCACCACCACCATCATCACCACCAAAGGACAAGATTCATACAAAGAAGGCGGAAACAAAAAAATAAATTTGATTCCATTTAATATAAAATGACTTTTAAAGTACAAATCATTAAGTACAATTACTCCCATGTATGTATTTTTGCCCCTGTTTGGTAGTAAAAATTCCAAGAATGCATTTTTGCATTCCTGGTGTGGAGGGATCTTGGACTGATCTAGCAAAATAATTTCCGCAAGCGAAAAACCATAATTGGATCCAAACTTTCTTCATTATGAAGCCTACTGACAATATGGATTCAGTAGCATCAACAGTTATGACTTGAGAATTTAAATTCTTGGGTGTTTTATCTTCCAGAGTGTGTTTCATGTCTTAAAAGAATATCAAACCTTGAAAATGTTCATTTGATGACTAGATGAAAGTACATATAGCCATTTTCTTTTTTTATCACTAGCACCTGGCAGAGCTCATCTAGCAGAATATGAAGACCCATATCCCAATATTCTGGGAAAATGTCAGATTAACATGAAAGCTATGACAAACACACTCTGGTAGAGAAGAACAGTGGGACAAGCTGAGCAATTAAGCTGTCATAAGGATATCATGACAGTCTTTTGAAGTTAATGAAACTGGAGTGGATTAAAGGAGGGATGTATTATTGTTATTATTATTAACCGTTTGCTTGACAGGTACATTTGCCCTAATAAAAACGGAGAGGTCCAAAGGGAAGCTGGACCAGTTTAGTGGCTCCTATTTGCAAGTCTTCAAATTCATCTACTTCTAAGGCTGGGCCTGTTGTGTATTTGTCATCCTCCCTGTCTCTCTCCATCTGTAGCTTTTAAATTTTCCTCAAACAGCACATATCCCACCCAAAGCTCTAACATGGCAATCAAAAGCATGGAAGGTCTCCCTAGAGGTCCGCTGGGATAGGGACTCAGAAATGATTCATCATAGCTTCATGACATTTCTTTACTCTTTCACCCCTGAGGCAGACAAAGCTTATGTGTGCAAACTGAAATAAATGTCTTGAATGGAATATTGACTCTTTCGTTTTCTGGTCCTCAGAAATCAAAGTCAAGTAATATGGGCTCCTTTTATTAGCATACAGGAGCAATAATTTCTACAAAGTGGTGAGCAAAATCAATTCAGTTTGGCCAGGTTGGAAGTGGGAAAGATACAGAAGAGGTAATAGTACTCTCTGTCCAATACATTACAGGTAGTCCTTAATTTACAATAGTTTGTTTACTGACCGTTCAAAGTTACAATGGCACTGAAAAAAGTGACTTATCTCCTTTCACACTTACAACTATTGCAGCATCCACATGGTCACACGATCAAAATTCAGATGCTTGGCAACTGACTCTTATTTATGATGAATGTAGTGTCCTGGAGTCATGTGATCCCCTATTGTGGCCTTCTGACAAGCAAAGTCAACGGGGAAGCCAGATTCACTTAACAACCATGTTACTACTTTAACAACTGCAGTGATTCACTTAACTGCTGTGGCAAGAAAGGCTGTAAAATGGGGCAAAATTCACTTAAGGACTGTCTCATTTAGCAACAGAAACTTTGGGCTCAGTTGAGGTTCTAAGTCAAGGACAACCTGTAGAAGGATGCCATCCTGAGATAGCAAAGACTACATACGCAAGGAAAACAAACAAGGTACTCAGTAAGAGAAACAAAAGTATTATTCTGTCATGCCTGGCAAGAAGATAAAGTGATTCCCTTCCCAAACACACCTAGCTGAAACAGTAACGCCTGGAGTCTCTTTCTTGATTTTGGACATCACTGTATATATATTTCTGCAATATGTCATGAATGCTCACTGTGAGGCCTTCCTTGTACACTCAGAGAAGGAAGGAAGGAAATGCCAGGAGGAATTAGAGCCAAACCAGGTCCCAGTTCATGTTACCAAAGTTTAAATGGCATTCATCAATATAATCTAGTTGTCCTTGTTTGGACAGGATGTCAGGATGTCTGGAGTATCCTGATGTAGCTTAGCTCACAGTAAAATCATTTCAAGAATTTGGGGATTTGATTGTAGATGAATGGTTTTTGGTGGAAAGAGCATTTATGTGGTCATTGACCAGTACAAGATGTTTACAATAAATCACATGACACACACTAATAACATTTAATAAAATGCCATGTAAATTTTAGCGTAGTTATACATTTAAAAACAAATAGTGCATTACAAAATGGAAAACGAAGGAATTAATTCGTTCTGGAAAGCCTTCTTCTGTAAGTTCTCCTATGTGTTAACTAACCGAGATTCCTGCTCTGGAGTTGATGTGGTGTGAAAGTCTGTGTGTTGCTATAGAATAGGCTGCAGGAACTGGTTGGCATGTGAGGTCAGGAGGTAAATAGGACATTTGGTGCAATTGCTTCCAAGCATCCTCTCTCTGTTGGCAGATCCTGGGGTGTTTCCTTTAGTAAGGGAATAAATCTGGGAGATGAAATATGAATAAGCTATAATGAATCATTTCTGAGTCTTTAACCTGGTGGACCGCAAAGGAACCCTTCTATGCTTTTTGATTATCATAGAGCTTTGGGTGGGATACGGGCTGTTTGAGGAAACTTTTAACAGCTACAGATGGAGACAGGGAGGATGTGCCTAATGCCTGGAGGACCAGTGGTGGAAGTCTAGAAGTAAAATCGATCAAGACTATGTAAGAGCTCATATCTGAGCTTACACTGTGGCAATAAGGGCAGTAAAGCATTCAGTCTTCTCAATCTTATTGCATCATCCGATTGACATCTAGCAGCCATGATTAAGGTTACACAATCCCTGTGTGGTGGGAGAAAGAGAAAGGTGTTGCTTCTGTTTTTATGTAATATTTTGCTGATAAACTCCCTCAGGTATACCAGAATCTTGATTCCTGATGGGTGGAGTCTAAAGTTGTGATGAGAGATTGGGGGAGAGTTTGGTATTGTTATGTGGGATTCATTCTGGCTTCTGGACTCTGATGAAATGGCTCCCAGTCTGAACTCTTTTGCCTCTAATCTTGACCTATGTCATCTCTAGCTCCTATGAGTGAAGAGAATAGCTGAGCTAAAGTTGTTATCAATGTTTCTTTGGGGAAAAGGTTTGTTCCAGCTGCTTCCTTGGATCTGGATCAGAATAAAACTTTTAAAGGTAGGTTGTCAGGTATGGCTCTAGCTGCACTGTGACTTAAGATAAAGCAAATTATTTGGACCCTTTTCAGATCTGACACTGAATAAAAACCAGCACTGATTACTCTTGGAAAACCTTTTTAGAAATTTGGATAAAGTGTATCCCTAGTGGTCCTACTTTTCTTCTCACTGGTATTTGATACCACTGATATAATATTTTATTGGATTGCCTAGCAGAGTTGTGGATGGTTGCCACTATTTTATTTTATTTTATTTTATTTTATTTTATTTTATTTTATTTTATTATTTTATTTTATTTTATTTATTTTATTTTATTTTATTTTATTATTTTATTTTATTTTATTTTATTTTATTTTATTTTATTTTATTTTATTTTATTTTATTTTATTTTATTTTATTTTATTTTATTTTATTTTATTTTATTTAAAAAATAAGCTCTTCCTTAGGTGGGCAATCCCCATTAGTAGCACTGAGGGAAGAGAAATCAGCCTGCTGTGTGGTCCCTCGTGGTCTTTGTCTTATTCCAGATTCAAAATAAAAGTGTTTATAAACTGTTAGTGAGTAAACTCCCATTAAATATTGACAAATCCATATCCTCTGACCATTTGTTTTCTGGATTGGCAGTCATGTTGAAATGGTTTATCATCCAAAGTAGCTTTTTTGAGGAATGGTGCTTGTGCAATGTAATAAAAGGTTCCAAAGTATATACTGTATATATTGCCATGACTGGAGAGGTAATCGTATAGTTTGTATCATGTAAATACTAGTCAAGTCACATGGTATCTCAGACCCAGTCATGCAGTGAAGGGGACTTGCTAAGTACAAGACCAAGATAGATAAACAGCTGAGAGAAAAGTGAGAATTGATGGATGGATGGCTATTAAAATGTGTAATGGGTTTGGGGAAGTAAATAATCAGACAAGAAGGAGCAAGTCAAATTTTAAAAAGAGTAGGAGTGGGGATTTGGGGTTTTCTTGCTCTTTCCCTCTCCCTCCAAGCAAACCTGCCTAATGGGACACAAATAGCTCAGCACCCCCCCCTCCCCAGGCTAGGTGTGCAGTCACGATAAAACTCATTGGCTGCCTAACCATGTCAGTATCAGAGAGCCCATCAGAATAGAACAGAACAGAACAGAATAACAGAGTTGGAAGGGATCTTGGAGGTCTTCTAATCCACCCCCCTGCTCAGGCAGGAAAACTATACAATTTCAGAGAAATCGTTGTCCAGTCTCTTCTTAAAAACTTATAGTTTTGGAGCATGCACAACTTCTGGAGGCAAGTTGTTCCACTGATTAATTGTTCTGTCAAGAAACCTCTCCTTAGTTCTAGGTTGCTTTTCTCCTTGATCAGTTTCCATCCACTGCTTCTTGTCCTGCCTTCAGATGCTTTGGAGAATAGCTTGACTCCCTTTTCTTTGTGGCAGCCCCTGAGATATTGGAACACTGCTATCATGTCACCCTTAGTCCTTCTCTTCATTAAACTAGGCATACCCAATTCCAGCAACTGTTCCTTATATGTCTTAGCCTCCAGTCCCCTAATCATCTTTGTTGCTCTTCTCTGTACTCTTTCTAAAGTCTCAACATCTTTTTTACATCATGGTGACCAAAATTGGATGCAGTATTCCAAGTGTGGCCTTACCAAATTGTTATAAAGTGGTCTTAACACTTCACATAATCTTGACTCTATCCCTCTGTTAATGCAGCCTAGCACTGTGTTGGCTGAGTGTTGTCAGACTACTCAGTCACCCTGCAGCTTTGTCCAGAGAATGTCAGAGAGAACATTGATTCTCCAAATTGCATTTGAAACTCTCTGAAGTGATTTAAAGACATTAGATTCAATTTGGTGCCTTATATGGAGTCAAAGAGATGAAAGTTGATTAAATGCATTTCAAATTGAATCACCCTTCGCAGTTTCATAGAGTTCTACCAAGTATCACCCAAAACCTTTCAGCTGCTATTAGAAATTTTGTTGTCAGTCCTTTAGACTCCGACACCTCTTTCCATAGATATGAACTGATGAAGGTAAGAGAATAGTTATACCTGTAATTTTGATAATATTCACTGCAAGTCCATTTTTTAGGGGTTTAATTTTTTGGATCCCATTTTGTTTTCTCTTTATGGTTGTGAATATGTTTGCACTTGTATACTGTGATGTAAAGAGGGTTCAACTATACACAGGATAACATTAGGGGCTAATGTGATGAAGATGATGCCAAGAAGGCCAGGAGACTGGGCAATTAAGTGTGGATGATGCCAGTAGTTATTTTGAATATTTGGAAAAGCCCTTGGTAATGAAATGTAAATAGCAGTACAATACTATGCCTAATTACAACTCTTACTAAGAAAACGAAGACATGGAAAATGGGAAAAATTACAGGAAAAAATATTCCCAGTGTATACTTAAGAGAAAATGTACTGTGCAGCAGCTAAGAAGATTGCTGATTCCTCCATTCTATTGATCTTTTTCCATCTGGTCACTAAGCACTGTATTTTATTTCTATTTTGGCTTTCGCTGTGAGAAATATTGAATACTTTGAAAGTATCTCATATTACATTGTAATATACATTGACTTAAAATGCAGTATTGCAGGCTAACTCTGCCCACAGCCTAGAGTTTGATCTTGATGGGCTCAAGGTTGACTCAGTCTTCCATCCTTCTGATGTTGGTAAAATGAAAACCTACCCTGTTTGGGGCAATATGCTGGCTCTGTAAACTGTCCAGAGAGTGGTGTGAAGCACTGTGGGATGGTATATAAGTCTAAGTTCTATTGCTATCATCTTCAAGGAACAATTCCAATAACTGATATCCAATGCATGAAATAACCTTCTAAATCACAATAGATATTGAATGAACAGCTTTTTATGTGCCGGTCCCAATTAGGTCCCTTATTATTTTTCTGAAACCCATCTGTAATATCAAGAATATTGAAGGATCCAAATCAATATCAGTCTTGTGTATGCCATCAGTGGGGAGTTCATGTGCTAATAATTATCCATAATTTCCTATACAGAAATATGAAGTGCCTACAAATAATTTCTTCCTTATTCATATTTTCCATAACCTTGAGTCACGTTAGAGATCTCTTCCCTCTTCATAATTGTAATATTTATATTAGTTATATAAGTAGCACCATTGGTAAGCATGATGCCTTCTGCAACATGGTAGAGCAGATTTCTGTCTCAACAAGGATACAGTTTAAAATCTGACAACGTGAACACAATAAAGGAAGGATTGGAGTTGACATAAACTTGGAAATAATATGCAATTGTTTAAATTATATGCATTGGCTGAAGGCTTAATTGTAGTGGGGAAGGGGAACTAGATCTGAACAAAAGAATTCCCTGAAGGTGTCTTTTTGAAGAAGGGCGGGCGAACTGAAGGATGCAAGAAATGTGGCCGAGCAACTGCTCTGGAAAGCAGCTCCAAGCTCACAGGGAAATAAATCTTTATGAATTGTTGAACACATTTCCCAATAACCCTAACTGAAACACAGGCAAGCTTACTAATCACCTTGTGAATATAAGGGCAATACATAAAAGGAAATTAAGTTTTGTCTCAATACTTTTTTTGTTTTTTTCTTTCTTCCCACTGAAACTGATGGAGCAGCAGTAAGCACGCTTGAAATATTTCTTTTTATTTCTTTTTTATTTATTTTATTTTATTATATTTATATACCGCCCTTCTCCCGAAGGACTCAGGGCGGTGCACAGGGCACATATAAATAGAGAATACAAAAATTAAAAAGGATTAAATAATAGCCCAGATAAAGACAATAACAATATAAAAAACCCCATTAAAAACCTAACATCCCCCATCAGGCCAGGCCAGCTTGTTCAAATAAATGGGTCTTCAGACCGGTGCCATCCGGAGCTCGACCGGCAGCTGATTCCATAAAGCCGGAGCGCCCACAGAGAAGGCCCTCCCCCTGGGGGCCACCAGCCGACATTCTCTGACCGGTGGCACCCTGAGGAGGCCCTCTCTGTGGGAACGCACAGGGCGGAGGGAAGTTGATGCCAGCAGCAGGTGGTCCCTGAGGTACTCCGGACCCATGCCATGTAGGGACTTAAAAACCATTACCAGAACCTTGAATCTCACTCGGAAGACAACTGGCAACCAATGCAGCTCGCGGAGCAAAGGTGTAACATGGGAGTACCGGGAAACTCCCAAGACAACTCTCGCGGCTGCATTCTGTACCAGTTGGAGCCTCCAAGTGGTCTTCAAGGGAAGCCCCATGTAGAGAGCATTGCAGTAGTCCAGACGAGAGTCTATATGAATATGGAAAGAATTCAATAGAAGAAACTAGATTAAGAATGTAGCTAAGTAGTCCATGGCAAATCAGTGAGGTTGTTGAGTTCCTCAACAATTCACTGTAGTTCAGGAATGATGCTACCGTAAAAGAGATAGATATCATGATCAGAGGAGTAGAAGTAGAATTGGCATTCCAAATTGCCTAAAATTATGTTTGGGCAAGGATTAATGAAGAATGATAGTACTAAGGGAAAAAAATAACAGCAATGAAGTTTCAGATGAAGGAATACCCGTGCATACATTTAACAGTAGTTGCAGATAAATGGTATGCTACAGAGAAAGGAACAGTAAGGATGCAGGATTCTGGCTGTGGAAGGGGAAAAAAAAGCCACAGGAGCATATAAACAAAGTATCTCAAAAACTTGTGGGAATATAATCAGATAATATTGTAAATGAAAAAATGGGAAGGAAAGGTTAGTAAAATATATACACGTAGACTGGGTTCAGACTTTTGCAGTTAACCAGTTTGTTTACTCATTTTTTCTTAAAAAAAATACAAAAGACAAAGAGAAAAAGAAAGAGAGAGAGAGGGAGGGAGGGAGGGAGAAATATTTTCCATTTTTGGGATGCATGCATTGGTCCTAGTACTTTTAGGTTGTAGTCTTATCCAGCTTTAAACTTCTGTCTTTGAAAAGCCATTCAAAGACTGTGCAATATAACAGCTGTGCATTTCTGGTTTACTGAATACCAATTAGCTAGGTAACTGCAATATACTAAGTTGGAATTTTGGTCATGTCATGCAAGGGAATTCACTGGAGAAAGCAATTATGCTTGGAAAAGTTAGCGGTAAAATAAAACCAGGGTGCCAAAGGACATGGTGGCTAGACACCGTCAAATCTGACAGCATCCAGAGCATAGAACAATTCAAAGAAGTAGTGCAAGATTGGAAGATGTGGAGAGACCTGGCCCATAGAATCACCAAGAGTTGGACATGACTGAATGGATCATTCCATCATCATCAAGCTGAAATCAAAATCATATTATATGTAGCACAATGTGGGAATCCAGAAACAGAAAATGTCTATGGAGAGTCTCAGTCATCCAGGTCAGTTATCCCAAAGGTGCTTTTTCACGAGGCAACTAGACAGAAGCAGAAAACAACATATACTTCCATTATCTGCAATATGTTCATGGATTTTTTTAAATGATCAGGAAAGTATAAATTAAAATATTTTTCTGAAGCTTGCTTTAAGTTATCACCCCCACTATTTGCCACACTTTCAGTGTGGTTATTGTTTGTCATCTCTACTGTATCTACCAGTTTGACCTGGTGGGGTTTTTTGATTTTATCAGAATAAATGTGGATGCTACTGTCTCTGTTGTTGTTGTAGTATTCTGTGCTCTGACTACCCATTTGTACCATCACTCTGAAGTTCAGGCTTCTACCGTGGATGATGGTTTCCTATAGCTAGTAGTGTTGATTAGCTTTGTTCTGATGAAAGTCTTAATTTTCTCTCCCAACAAACATATATAGAATCCTCTCCCCAGGTATATTGCTTTCTTTCCATTCATTAAACAGAAGAGTGTCATCTCTCCCTGATGGATTACCCATTAAGAAGCAATATACCCTCCTTCTGGAAAAGAATGAGAACTTAGAGGAATAACTGTGTAACATGTCAGCTTGAAATGAAGGGAGTGTAACAACACGTACTCAAATTAGATAGGAAGTTATAAGATTTGGCAAGAAAATAAGCAGCAGAAACCACAAGTACAGACAAAAGGGCACACAGGGCTTAAGAAGGCATAATTCTATAGGGGCAAAATGACACATATGCTCAAACAGGGCACAACTCCATAGACAAATGGGACACATCCTTATTGAAAAGCTGACTGACTTGAATTCCCCCCCCCTCCTCCATCTGTGATTGAATTAAAGACTTTCTGAGGAACTGGCTACAAACAGTGAGGGTCGGTCTGTTTCATCCACCCCCCTGAAGCTCAGGGCTGCATGCTTAGCCCCTACTTGTACTCACTGTACACATACGATTGTGTATCGTCTGATCCATCCACCGTGATCAAGTTTGCAGATGATACCACCCTAGTGGGTCTTATTACAGGTGGAGATGAAACAGCGTACAGGGGGGAAGTACAAAAACTATCCTTATGGTGTTTAGAGAACAACTTGCACCTGAACATCGGCAAGACAAAGGAGATGGTGCTAGACTTTCAGAGGAAAAGAGAGGAACCTGCCACACTTTACATCACGGGGGGGGGGCTGTGTGGAGAGAGTCTCCTCCTTTAAATTCCTGAGAGTCTATCTCTGTGAAGATCTTGATACAAGTTAACACTAAGTTAATACAACCCAGGTGGCCAGAAAGGCCCAACAGAGACTCCACTTCCTCCGGATCTTGCAGAAGAACAGGGTAGAACAACGACTAATGACCTTCTTTTACCAGTCTACTATAGAGAGCGTCCTCTCGCACTGTATTGTGGTTTGGTATGCACAAAACATCGTGGGCTGCCCCCTGACACCACTGGATGACATCGCCAGTGCTCGCTGTCTTGGAAGAGTGAGGAAAATTCTCAGGGATGACTCACACCCTGGTCGGTACCTCTTTACTTTCCTACCATCAGGTAGGAGATACAGAAGTATAGCCAGCCGCACCAACAGGCTGAACAACAGCTTCTATCCATGGGCTGTCAGGCTCCTCAACAGGAAATAACTCTATGTATGATCGACTTGTGAGGCCGGTGTGTTGTGCAATTAGCTCACAAGGTGTAACAAGATGGTTGGTTTGTTGTCACTGTGAGTTGTGGGGAGGGGGCATGAAGGGAGGCTCAGCCAATCTCACTGTACACATGTTGTTCTTTTATAATAAAGGTTCATTCATCCACATAGACTAAAGGCAAGGTAGAACTCCAAAAAAGGTAATAGCTTTGTGAAATTCTATTTCCCTATTTCTGGATATCAATTGTATAAAAGGTCACGCTTTGCTGTTGTTTGGGATCTCAACTCTCTTAGTGATTGGGACCATTTGCTGAAGAGCCTCAATAAAAGTTTTGCGAAGGTCTGGCTCTGATTGGCTTCTGTGCTAGGCTGACCCATTTTGGGGACCACATCCCTCTGGAATAAAAAAGGATCAGTCTGCGTGCTGTACATGTATGTAGTCCATATTTCATCATCCAGTACTACACGTGCGCTTTGTTTTTGAGAAAGTACCAACCACCACCACGGCCACTATAAAGTTGTAAAGATTTGGGATGACACTGATTTCAGAATAAAGGATGATAAAAGAAAAAGCCAAAGAAACCACCAAGAGAGAAGATTAATTCAATAAATAACACACAACTTCCTGCATGCCTCCAATTAAACTTTGGTGATGATGGCACTCATAGCAGGAAAGAAGCTTCCATTTTCTTTCAGGTAGATTAGTGCTGATGTTGATCCTGCACCGCTAGTATGAGAAATTAACCCAGCCACTGACAAATAATTGCCTCCTATGGGATTGTGTGAAACAGATTCCTGTAAGAACAAAAGACCCAGTGCCAGCATCTGTCTTTTAAGGCATTGATTGCTTTTACTTTCCTTGCAGCTGCCATCAAAATTCAGCAAGTTTGAGTATAACATATTTTCCTTAGATAAATTAAATAAAGTCCTTCAATTCAGTTTTCACACCCTGGTGACACTCACTGAAATCCAAATGCTACTGAACAAAAATAGTCTTTTCTTACACTAATGTGTGGTTGCACTGTCCCAAAATGAAAGATTTATCATTGTAAATGGCTCCACAAATCTAGCAATTAAGCTACTGACAACAAAGAGTTGCACAAGGAACTACCAAAGGTTGAGAAATTCTCCAAACACAGCTTTTACTGAAAACATGGAACTCCTTACAGAAAGAACAGACAACTAATCAAATAATTTATGATAGATATTGCTATTACTGAACAGCTGGAATTGAAGGGATGGGCGGAAGGAGTATTAATTGCTTACTGAAGAGATTTAAGCAAGCAGATAGTAGGTTTGGTGGAAGGGGGTTAACAGGGGCTCCAATCGCATTACACATATGTAATAAAAGTTTAAACGGTGATAGAAGATTTATAATTTTGGGAAAATAAATCATATACAATGTTGTACAGCTGCAATCTTTCAGATAACATCTCTAAGTGCAAACCCAATTTGGCAATTTTTTAAATGGCAAAATGGCTATGAAAAATTGGAACTCTTCCTCCTTACTGAAGACCTAACAAAATTCTTTGATATGTGAAATGTAGTATGAATCCTAGAGATAAGAGCAGGGAGTTCTGTGGTGCCTTTTTACACATTTGCAAAAGAAAAAAAATGCACATAAGAAATTTGCTCAGGGACACCCAATCTTTCATCCCCCAGGTATGCTGTCCTATCCTGTGCTGTTAGCTGACCAGAACAGCAAACTGTTTTAAAGCTTTTAGCTAAAGGCATGCTATATTTAGTCATTTTTAAAAAATCTTTTAGCAGTCATATGATGTTGCTATGGAGATGGGGGTAAAGATGAAATGCTGAAGGAACTGGGAGGAGAGGAAGTTGTATTGTGAAGATCATAGAATTATAGTTAATGTAGGGACCTTGGAGGTCTTCTAATCCAATCCCCTTCCTATGGCAGGAGACTTTATTGCATCCCTGACAAATGGCTGTCCAATCTTTTTCCGTATCCTCCTGTGATGGAGCACCCACAACTCCAAGAAGCAAGCTGTTCCATTGATTAATTGTTCTTACTGTCAGAAAATTTCTCCTTAGACTGGATCTCTCTTTAATGAGCTCCCACCCATTGTTTCTTGTCTTGCCCTCAGATGCTTTAGAGAATACGTTGACCCTCTACCCACCGTGACTTCCCTCAAATACCAGAAGACAGGAATCCTATCACCTCTAATCCTTCTTTGTTAGGCTAGACCACAGGTCTGCAACCTGCGGCTCTGGAGCCGCATGCGGCTCTTTCAGCCATCTCCTGTGGCTCCCAGTCCTCTGCCATGTACAGTCCCCCCAAAAAAAAGTGGGACCAAAAAAGTTCAACCAATCAATTCAAATATGCAGGATAGGTGCATATCTCGCCTTGGCTCCACTCTTCAGTCAAACCCTGTTCTGCGCATGCGCGCATGTATGTGCATGTACACACATTTTTGCGGCTCCCAGTTTTTCCTTTTGCGAGGGAACCAGTTCCGAGTGGCTCTTTCACTGTTTCAGGTTGCTGACCCCTGGGCTAGACATACCTAGTTCCCTTAATCATTCCTTGTACTGTGTAGCCTCCAGCACCCTTTTCATCTTTGTTGCTCTTCCTACGGCCTCAGCATTTGTTTTGTATAATGGTGATCATAACTGGATGCAGTATTCAAAGTGGGTGGCCTCACTAATGCAACATAGAGCAGTAGTTCTGCACTGAATTATACTGAGGATTTCTGTCTTACTCATAACAGGTGTCTGCCTTAAGGATTTTACTTTGCATTGTGATACAGAAATCACTGCCACCAAATGAGAAAGGCTGTCATTGCTTTAATCCTGGTTGTGGTTCAGTGGTGGCAGCTACACAAATCCTCATTAATCATAGACCTGCTTTCTTCATGTCCTTCAAGCCAGACTCTGCAGTGACACTTTTAATTTTTAATTTGATGCCATTTGCTGATTTTCCTCCAAACCATTCAGTTCTTCAACCAAAGCAGCCCTGAATACAGTATTGGACACTTCCCAAAATACTAAGTTAGCACTGAGGACATTGAATTCCAATGCCTGCTGCTTTGGATAAAGTATGATCCATGGAAACCAACTACAGTGTTTAGAACAAACTGCATGGATGTTGCTCACAATTCTAATGCCATGTACACAACTTCGCTCCAGCCATTTTTGTCACACTTTTATAAATTGAGGGGGAAGAAAAATGTTATTTGGTGATATGGGTAGAAGAAGTCACAATCAGAGCAATGTAGTAAGTTCTATTGACTTGTAGCCCAGACAGCTTCTTAACAGTTTAATTTTGTGAATAAAACAGACTGAGGTGCCAAATAGTTTCAGATCAATTACAATCACCAATAGGAATACAGTATTTTTAAAACAATAAAACCCAGTTCTGACAGATCAGCCCACTGTGAGCAGAAATAAATGTTCTGCAAATCCAAGTTCTACTTTTGTCTTTATTGTTGGTCTTGTGGCATCGAATCCAGCCTAGTTTAATCTGCAGAACGTTTATTACTCAGATTGCTCTGAAACAGAAGAGGATTGTTGATGATAGTCACAGTTGATAGGGAGGTACAGATATAGAGATTCATTTGTTGCTAGGAGATCTAATTCGTAATATACTTTTACAAATTTTATCCTATGCAGTGGCTCAGTGGGTTAGGATGCTGAGCTTGTCGATCAGAAGGTTGGCAGTTTGGCGGGTCGAATCCCGAGTGCTGCATAACAGAGTGAGCGCCTGTTACTCGTCCCAGCTTCTGCCAACCTAGCAGTTCGAAAGCACATAAAAATGCAAGTAGAAAAATAGGAACCACTATGGTGGGAAGGTAACAGCGTTCTGTGCGCCTTTGGCATCTAGTCATGCTGGCCACATGACCACGGAGACGTCCTCTGACAAGCACTGGCTCTTCAGCTTTGAAATGGAGATGAGCACCGGCCCGTAGAGTCGGAAACGACTAGCACCATGTGCGGGGGAACCTTTACCTTTACCTTTAAACACAAGTATCGTAGCCAGTGCCAGGTCATCAGGCAAAGTGTCCTAATTTCCCAGTTTTGCTCATAGGGGATCCAAAGGAAGGGTGACGACAACTGCTGTAGCCACTGAGCTTGGCAATTTTTCATTGTCTCTCCTTATTGCTATTGTTTGAATAAACCTTTCAGGATGTGACACAAAGTCAGTAAGTCAAAAAGTAAAACACCAAGAAGCTACTATAGAGCATTTCCAGATTCCCCAAATACATACATTTCTCAATTGTCTAGAAAAAGAATAGCCATCTGATGATTTCTCAAGAAAGACATTAGGAAAAGACTGAAAAGTCTCCGTTCTAATAAATTGAAATATAAATTGGGTTCTAAAATGAAAAAATAAATAAATAGAATAGCTGAAAATTCTGTATTCTCTCCGTTCCTGACTGGTAAAAAGAACATGTAGGTATCTCGTTTTGTGCTGAGTTGGTTACCAATTCTAGCACATGGACATGCTCTAAATCTGAGGCCACAAATTCCCAAATTTACCAAAATTACAGTATCTATATCTCTCCTTATATATATCTGAATTATTTCACTCGAATATAGCTAATGTGGGCATTGAAACTGACAGCCATGAAACTACAAACTGGTAATAAAATATTAAATACCACATTTATCTAGTTATATGTCATTGAATATCAAATATGAAAATGATATTGAGAAATATTCAAGCATTAAAACCCTGCAGAGGTTAGAAAGAGTATTACTGTTCAGATAATATAGCAGCTTAACAAGACCCCTTTTCTAGTTTTTATCAGTTTTAAAAAGACCCAGTGAGTACTTTTGGTAAGTACTGTCTGTGCAGGGCCTGAGAATTTGAATTCCAACGCCCTAAAAAGTCTGTAACTCAATGATTCCTAGGTGGAGTAGTTTCAGAGACAACATGAGAGTTAAGGACTCTAGCCCAAGCAGTTCTAGACAGCAGTGGAAACAACTAGCTTTCTACAACAAGTAGTGGAGATATTGCCTTAGCTGATAGCAGTTTCTATCTCCGCATTAATGTACATACAATGGGATCTACCTTTTTTATTTTTGGCAACAGCAAATTACCTTGTTTTATGAGTGGACTGATCCATAGTGATAGCCCTGTTTGCAAAGTTAGAGACAGCCAAGCCTCCAGCAGTATTTACAGGAACAGATCCACTGGACCTGAATCATCTGTTGGGATTGTAAACATTGACATTCCATGGCTGGAAAAGTAGATTTTCTCAATGGGCCTTAGTTTTGAATAACCATGCTTGTGGCAAAAAAATAAATAAAATCCTTGTTAAATTATCTTTTTGTACCTCTTGAGTTCTTTTGATAAAGAGTGAGAGGCTGGGAGGATGATATTCTCACAAACAATTAGTGCCGAGACTGTTGAAGTCCCGTGACTTTAGTCTAGGGACAAGAACAAATAAAAGCTGCAATAAAGACACTACTGGATCAATTTATCAAGCAGTCTTCACTAATTCAATTGTATAGGACAGGAGTAGGCAACCTTGGCTCTTTTATGACTCGTGGACTTCAACTCCCAGAATTCCTGAGCCAGCATGGCTCAACATGGAAACCTCTCCATTCCTCATCAGCATGGCTGGCTCAGGAATTCTGGGAGTTGAAGTCCACGAGTCATAAAAGAGCCAAGGTTGCCTACTCCTGGTACTATAGGGGGCCTGCATAAGGCTACAGAAAAAAAGAGAGGCAATACAGTAGCCAGAGTGCTTGACAGATGATGTTCCAGACAGTCCAAATGATGAGATGCCCTTCCTGGTTTCTGTGTTTTGCTTCCTGAAATAGCTTGACATAAGCATATCACCATTTGTGCCAGAAAACAAGAGCTGCGAGCATTGTTTTCTGTTAGTAATTATGTCTAAAAAAAAAGCATCTAGCAAAGAGAAATCGTGTTCCGATTTTGTGCAGTATACACACTCTTCTGTCAAAGTGTAATGAGGTCCTCACATGAGCCAACGAATAATGAGAGAAAATGTATATAATAGGCTGAGAAGCAATGGTTTGCCAAACAGGCATCACAACATCATGATACAACACATTCCTTTTTATACTTGTGTCATGATAAAAATCTCCGTTTGGTGCATATGCCCCTGGCAAACAAGTATTCAAAGTATTTTTTTTCTGGTTTGCAACTGTATCTTAAGATTGTGTTACAACAGTATCTATCTATCTATCTATCTATCTATCTATCTATCTATCTATCTATCTATCTATCTATCTATCTATCTATCTATTATCTATCTATCTATCTATCTATCTATCTATCTATCTATCTATCTATCTATCTATCTATCTATCTATCTATCTATCTATCTATCTATCTCCCACTACAAACCAAAACAAGAAAAGATCCAGTCATATAGCACTTAGCACTTAGACATATATACAAATTCATAGTGCTTTTACAGCCCTGTCTAAGTGGTTTACAGAGTCAGCATATTGCCCCCAACAATCTGGGTCCTCATTTTACTGACCTCGGAAGGATGGAAGGCTGAGTCAACCTTGACCCGGTCAGGATTGAACTGGTGGCATTTGGCAGAGTTAGCCTGCAATGCTGCATTCTAACCACTGCACCACCACAACTCTTATATGCAGATAAAGCCAAACATTAAAAGCACATTCAACAAAGGGCTCCCCATATCTCTCAATCCAAGACTTGGGAAAACCACACATTTGGAGGCTATAAAGATCTCAGGGGAAACCACATTCTAGAGGGTAGGCACCATGTCAGAGAATGCATGCATCATGGATCACAACAGATGATACTGTTTAACTGAAGGGACCTGGAATGTGCCAATTCTGATAGCCTGTACTGGCCAGGCAGAAACCATGGGAGATAGTTCTTAAATAATCTGGCTGTAAACCACACCGGGTTTTATAGGTAATAACCAGCACCATGAATTGTACCTGGAAGCTCACTGGCAACTACTTCAGCTTGCAGAGCAGAAAGATCATATGGGTGTGTCCATCATTGCTGCATTCTGGAGTAGTTGAAGTTTAAGAAAGTTATCTGACCACCTGTCTTGTTAGGTGGAATGTCTTGTTTTAGCTTTTTTAGATCTTTTTACCATCAAAGCCTGACTTCTCAAGAATGCAAGGGTCCCTTCTACTAATAGACACTTTATAGAACTAACCTGATTGTAGTACTTAAAATATTCCTGGTTCTTTTGATATTAACTTGATGGTGTAGAAGCCACTGTATTGCAGCTTTTTCCTAGGCAGTTTAAGTAAGTCAAGAATACCTGAAAAGAAGCCGTAACACCTTTCCTTATGCCAGTACTGCCCAAATTTGGAAGCAACCAAGAATAATGCCATAGTTTCTTCCATCATGCTCCATGGTATTGATGGGAAGAGGCTTCCCATGGGAAGAGGCTAGTAAACTAAGCCTAGATGAATCTACTCTATGTTGTTGCATTAACAGAGGGATTCAATCAAGATCATGTGAGGTGCTAATACCACTTTATAACATATGAAGAACGGTTACAGGAACTGGGCATGGCTAGTCTGGTGAAGAGAAGGACCAGGAGAGACATGATAGCAGTGTTCCAATATTTGAGGGGCTATCAGAGAGAGGAGGGGATCAACTTATTTTCCAAAGCACCTGAAGGCCAGACAAGGAATAACAGATGGAAACTGATCAAGGAGAGATTCATCCTAGAAATTTTCTGACAGTGAGAACAATCAACCAATGGAACAGTTTTCCTTCAGATGTTGTGGGAGTTTCATCACTGGAAGCTTTCCAGAAGAGACTGGACTGCCATCTGTCAGAAATGGTGTATGGTCTCCTGCTTGGCCAGGGGGTTGGACTAGATGTCCTACCAGGTCCCTTCCAACTCTGTTATTCTAATTCTAGAAGTAAGCTCCACCACTTCCAACGGAACATTGTGTAATATCACAATATACTTGGCTCACTCAACCCCTTTACCAATAGTACAATTGAATACAAATCTTGTCACACACTTTCTCCAGGAAATGCTTATATCCCATCAGGCTTTGTGCCAGGGGACCATTGCCAGGGTTTCATGACTTCTTCATCTCCCTCTCAATAAAGCTGATGTACGGTGAAGCAGAGCTTGGGAAAGGTCTTGCTGCTGAGTTCTGCAGGAGGCAGTACTGCTTTTTTTTTGTCTGTTCTTTCCCTTCAGCTCTTTTTCTTGAAATAAGACAATTGGTTGTGTTTTGGGGAAATGGTTGACTGCATTGAGTTAGTTTAAACCTATGCAAGACTAGGTTTGCTTGGGGCTAGAGCTAACATCATGAGAATTAGCTGAGCATGTTGAGTGACTCTTATTTTCACAACAGTCCAACAGCAATCTTACTAAGCCCATTAAGTATGTTGTGGGAAAAGGGCTACTGGCATTTCTAGATAAATAGTGTTAATGTTGATTGTCAGTAGTTTTGGTCAGGAATTTTTGTAGGATGAGGACCCCTGCCTTAGAGTTCCTTTTCTTTTGAGATACAGCTTCAGAGAGTCTGTGAGTCAGGCAGAGCTTCATACTTTTCATTAGCACTTTGCATTCATGTAGCAGTTGGTTTATACAAATATGTCTTCCTTATTTATTTCTAAAGATATATTCATGTCATCTTCAAGATTTCTGTACAGTTTACAAGATGATATCCTAAAACTGAGGTGAAAGGTTTGGCAGAGTAAAAGAGAGAACATGGCCAAAGATCTCTATTTAAAAACCAGGCATTCTGGCTTACAGCTCATGTTAACAGCAATATTAGTTCTCACCTGAGTTAATACTCAAGAACAGGGGTCTTCAAACTTGGCCCTTTTATGACTTGTGGACTTCAACTCCCAGAATTCCTCAGCCAGTGTGCCTGGCTGAGGAATTCTGGGAGTTGAAGTCCACAAGTCATAAAAGGGCCAAGTTTGAAGACCCCTGCTCAAGAAGTTAACCCAGTTGTCCTAAGCTCCAGAGCTCAGCTGTGAAACAAGACTTAAAAATAATGAAACATACAAAGTGCTTTTTCATCATTACTGCATAAATGGAATCACTTCAACCTTCTCTATATGTGAGGGACACAGAAAAAGAGCACCTGTGCATCAGAAATCATAGCAGCTAACTAGTCAGTTCTCATTTCAGAAAGCAAGTTTTGGAGAAACGTTTACTGGCTAACTAGAGCCACCATATACATATCATTTGTGGCATATAAGCACAACATACTTCTTTGGCTCTTGCAAGACATTATTTTAAGCTGTTGACATGTATTGCATGTCTGGCAACTATTAATCATCTTTCTGACGTTATGAGCTCTACCACTGGCTGAGCTGGGGGGAGGAAAGTGAATGTGACCTCACCAAGCACACCATGATGGAATGTACCATCTAAAGAAGTTCCACAAGCTTCCAGTGAAGTGAGCCAGATGGGTTCCACAAAGCCACTGATCCCACTACAACTTCCCTCCCCCAATACTCTCTTATTATGTAACTGCCATGAACTAAAAATACAACTTGCAGCCGTGATGCAGTCCAAGCTGAACGAGATGCAAATTTAATGAGGCTACCATGGAAACAAGCCTCACTTAGCTGCTGGGGAGGGGGGCATTGTGGGGAACCTGAGGTTCCTTTGCCAAAGAGGGGGAATGGTGGAGAATCAGCCATTTAAAAAATAAGCCCCTCTAATAGCTGAAGAATATAGATTTCAGAAAGAAGGGAAATGAATAATTAGTCCTTCTCAGAGGGAGAATAAATATTTACCAGGCTTGAAATTAAACATATGCACACAGCATGAAATATAAATTGAAGGAGTTTCCATCAAGGTTGCAATATTATAAATACCTTTTCTCAGAAAAACAGTGTCTGGTCCCATTTTCTAGTCCAGTGAACACTGAGCTGAGGATTTTCCCGGGGAAACCAAGCTTCTGATTGATTGCGCCCACTGGATACTGAAACCTGTAAGGATGTGCTGTGCATTCTGATGTACACTCTTTATTAATGATATTTTTACTGGCTCCAGGATCTTGACTAAATTCCAGCCTAAGAGTGTAAGAAGTCTTAAAAATATGAACTTTGCACATTTTGTCTACACAGCTGGCTGGGGAATTCTGGAAGTTCAATCCACACGTCTCAAAGCTGCCGAGTTTGAGAAACGTGGCTCTGTTTTCTTAAATTACAGTAGATTTTTCACATTTCCAAGATTTATTTCAGAGGTTCAAAGTGATTGTGTTTGCTTATTAAATACATGGTGTGGGGTAGATGACAGAATAAAACATTTTGATATAGAACATGCTCATTGAATTCCTACCAACTGAGCAGGATCTTGTCTGGTCACCTTAGGGATGGGAGACAGCTGGGGAATACTGAGCTTTAAGTCAGACTGAAAAGTTAAAGCAATCCCAGGAGAAAGCAATGTCAAGCCACTTATTGCTGTGAAGAAAATCGTGGACAAGCCCACAAAACCATCAGGATTCAAGCTGTTACATTCAGGTTCAGCAACAATTTACTGAACAGACTGGCTGGAACATCCTGGGGCACTGATGCCAACACCCTATGAATAACAGCCTTGACTCTGCTTATTCCACAACTAAATGTTGTGTCAGCGTGTGGCTTAACAGCGTCCACACCCAAATGGTCAGTGTCCAACTTCGTCAGACAATGTGTATTATCTCTGGCATGTTGCATCTCACTCCTGTGCACTGGTTACCAGTACTCAGCAATATTATACCACCCCACGTTAGAAGACAACAAGCTCTCACTTGGCTATGGTCAAGGATGTGGAACGACAAGGCCCTCCCTATTCATCACCAGGATAATGCACAGTCCATCACAAGACTGAAATCCTGTAGGCCAAAAGGGGAAAAGAGTTATTCACTTAACCTCTACTCAGTTTAACCCCGAGAATGCCTGGAGAGAGGAACGGACCAAGGTACCTTCTTGTGGCCTGACCATTAATGATCCCTCTACCAAACCAGCTCATTTTAACCTGCTTCACTCTGCCCAGACACAATTGAACAGAATTAGATGTGATACTGGAACAAGTGCGTCTGCCCTGTTTCAATGGGACTAGAAAAATTCCCCTTGCTGTAAATGCAAACTATGAAAGATATTGTGCAAAACTGCCCACAACATTCATTCTCTGGTTCCTTAGAAGATCAGCACAAAAAGCAATGCCAGAGGCGACTGCCCGGATAGCTGAATTGGACATTGAGTTATGAGGCCGCTGCCCTACCCCCCCCCACCCCCTAGAAATTTTGAATATAACTACGTGGATTATATGCATATCTTTGTTCTCTTTATCATGTTCTCATCATTTGCTAAATAAATTCAGGTTCCCAATGTGTCCTGTCAGAATAATTTGGAAGTACAGAGCAAATCTCTCAGCCTTATTTCATCTCACAGTGTTGTTATGAAGTTAAAATTTATCCTACTTGCTCTGGGGTAGATTGAAATCATGTGCATAAAAACAAGATTACACTCCAACGAGTGAGACAGGAGGGGGTAACCCACAGCCTTCATGTGGTCTCCCAGCCCATTCCCCCCCCAAACACAATTTGTAACCTTTTTTTTAATTATTTCTGTGCCTTCAAGTCAGTGTTTATTCCTGGTGACAGCCTGGACAAGTTCATGAAGCTTTCTTGGCAAGATTGCAGAAGTGGCTTGCCATTGCCTGCTTCCTAGGGCTGAGAAAGAGTGATTGATCCAAGTTACCCAGCTGGCTTTGTGCCTAAGGGGATCTAGAACTCATGGTGTCCTAGTTTCTAGCTTGGCACCTTTATCAAATTGGCTGTCTTGTAACCCCTAGGATCCCAAGAATGTACCATCAAAGTTTTGCAGCAGCAATGTTGGGCTCACTTCTGTAATGTCATATAGGTACAATCAATGTTATATAGGTACAATCAACCCCTCTTAAAATGCAATGGAATAACTGTAAATAGTTATGATTAGTTACGATTATGACTAAGACTTTAAATAAAGGGAAAACTTCATGATGATAAAATCTGTACAAACTGCCGATCTGAGGAAGCTGTAGGCTTTCCATCTCTGGAAAGACACTGAACAACCACTTCTCATAAATGGTTTAAATTATTATTCGACATATAGCAGAGCCTTGGTGATGATGATGCTTGTGGGCTATTCCACAAGATTCTCAGTCATCCAGGTCATGGTTGTCCCAAAGGTGCTGTTCAAAGGGCAACTGGACTGTCTTGTTTTTCCCCCCCTTGAAAATGTTTTGCTTCTCATCCAAGAAGAACTTCAGAACTTAAGAAAGTTCTTGGATGAGAAGTGAAATGTTTTTAAGGAAAATACCAAGAAAGTCCAGTTGCCCTTTGAACAGCACCTTTGGGATGCCAACTCTACAGTTTACTGATTCTTTGACTGAATATGTCCTTCTCTTGTTTACTTCCATTCAGCATTCACCCATAACTTGTTTAAGCAATAGTCAACTGTATATATGTCTTAATGATTTTGCAAATTTTCAGGCAGCCCATGAAATCTTGGATTTGTACACTGGCTAATTTTACTGTCTCTTTGTGCAGACTCTCTCAAAATCAGTCCATATACCTCAGACATGTCAAACACAAGGCCCGGGGGCTAGATCCGGCCCGCGAAGTGGCTTCATGCAGCCCGTGAAGCCATCCTGGAAACAGTGAGGGAACGGCCCCCACTGCCTTGGCCCTGGCCCAGAGACCCTCCTTCTGCCAGAGACCCTCAGATCTGTCCCACTCCTGCCCAGGCCCCTATAGGCACCCTTGATGTGAACCGATGTAGAGCTGGCCATGCCCACCCAGTAGGCCATACGCACTTTAGCCACGCCAACCCAGTAGATCACGCCCACCCAGGCTACACCCAGCCAGCCCCCTGAGGGCAACTGCAATGCTGATGCGGCCCTCAATGAAATTGAGTTTGACACCCCTGATATACCTGGTTGTTGTACATATGAGAAAACATCTTCCTTGCCTCTCTTCATTTTCTTCATCCAACCATTAGGTTCCAATCTTGTGAGACTGCAACATCCAGAAATCTAGTTGCCATGTAACACTCACACTCCCTCAATTAAAAGCAGTACACAGTTTTCTTATCTAGGTGTATAGGTGCCTGACGAGAAGCTGCTTTGTGTATATCCTTGATATATATTTTTTGTGTGGGGGGGGAGGAGCCTTTGAGTCAGTGTTGACTCCTGGTGATTGCCTGGACAAGTCCCTAGAGGTTTCTTGACAAGACTTTGGGAGTGATTTGCCATTACCTGTTTTCTAGGGCTGAGAGAGTGGGACTGGTCCAAGGTCATCCAGCTAGCTTTGTACCTAAAGCAGGACAAGAATTTGTGGTCTTATGGTTTCCAGCCTGATGCCTTGAACTCTGCACCAAACTGACTTTCTATCATTACACTGGGTTGATGCAAAGATTTTTATTTCCACATTCTGCTGTAACACAAGAACAGAAAAATAATTCAGATACATTCTGAGCTACCAACATCTACAGTCTAGCCAGCTTATGTTGATGTACTGGATGATCTGCTGGGCCACATTTAAAAAAAGCAGTCTGTGTATGCTTGTGAAATTCTATAACAGTGGATATGAAATTGATTGACATAGAAGACATATTTGCCAACATATCTGGGTAAAGCAGTGAACCAGTTAGCTAATTTTAGACTCTGGATTTAATGATCCCACACAGTCCTTCCCTTTAGATAATAAAATATACTGTTCAAAACATATTTCAGCCTACTCCACTGCTTCTAAATGTCATAAAACATTATAAATTCCTAAGTATGTAATTTTTTCAGAGATACCATTAGCATTCAATAGAGCTTATTCTCAAATAAAATAGGGAATAATGATTAGCCCTAAGAAATTCCTCCCTTTCATGGATTACTGCCTTGTCGTGGCGAAGGGGCTTGCGTAATTCAATGAAGCTATGAGCTATGCCGTGCAGGGCCACCCAAGACGGAAAGGTCATAGCAGAGAGTTCTGACAAAACGTGATCCACTGGAGAAGGAAATGGCAAACCACTCCAGTATCTTTGCCATGAAAACCCTATGGACAGTACCAAAAGGCAAAACAATATGATGCTGGAAGATGAGCCCCTCAGGTCGGAAGGCGTCCAATATGCTACTGGGGAAGAGCAGAGGGCTAGTACTAGTAGCGCCAGAAAGAATGAAGCGACTGGGCCAAAGCCGAAAGGACGCTCAGCTGTGGATATGTCTGGTGGTGAAAGGAAAGTCCGATGCTGTAAAGATTTTTTCTCCATAGGAACCTGGAATGTAAGATCCATGAATCAAGGCAAGCTGGATGTGGTCAAACAAGAGATGACAAGACTAAACATCGACATCTTAGGTATCAGTGAACTAAAATGGACAGGAATGGGTGAATTTAATTCAGATGACCATCAGGTATACTACTGTGGGCAAGAATCCATCAGAAGAAATGGAGTAGCCTTCATAGTCAATAAAAAAGTAGGAAAAGCAATACTAGGATACAATCCTCAAAATGACAGAATGATCTCAGTTCGAATCCAAGGCAAACCATTCAATATCACAGTAGTCCAAGTTTATGCCCCAACCACCGGTGCTGAAGAGGATGAAATTGACCGGTTCTACGAAGCTCTACAGCACCTTATAGAACTAACACCAAAAAATGATGTCCTTATCATCATGGGGGATTGGAATGCTAAAGTAGGAAGCCAAAAGATAACTGGAATAACAGGCAAGTTTGGCCTTGGAGTACAAAATGAAGCAGGGCACAGGCTGATAGAATTTTGTCAAGAGAATACGATGGTCATAGCAAACACTCTTTTCCAACAACCCAAGAGACGGCTTTACACATGGACATCACCAGACGGTCAACACAGAAATCAGATTGACTATATGCTCTGCAGCCAAAGATGGAGAAGCTCTATACAGTCAGTAAAAACAAGACCAGGAGCTGACTGTGGCTCAGACCATGAGCTTCTTGTTGCAAAGTTTAGGCTTAAATTAAAGAAAGTAGGGAAAAGCGCTAGGCCAGTCAGGTATGAATTAAATCATATCCCTGTTAAATATACAGTAGAGGTGACAAATAGATTTAAGGAATTAGATCTGATAGACAGAGTGCCTGAAGAACTATGGACAGAGGTTCGCAACATTGTACAACAGGTAGCAGCCAAAATCATCCCAAAGAAAAAAAAATGCAAGAAAGCAAAATGGCTGTCTGAGGAAGCTTTGCAAATAGCTGAGGAAAGGAGGGAAGCGAAAGGCAAGGGAGAAAAAGAAAGATATGCCCAATTAAATGCAGAATTCCAAAGAATAGCTAGAAGAGATAAGAATGTCTTCTTAAATGAACAATGCAAAGAAATAGAAGAAAACAATAGAATAGGGAGGACCAGAGATCTTTTCAAGAAAATTGGAGAGATGAAGGGAACGTTTCATGCAAAAATGGGCATGATAAAGGACCAAAATGGCAGGGACCTAACAGAGGCAGAAGAGATTAAGAAGAGGTGGAAAAATTACACAGAAGAACTATACAAGAATGAGCTTAACGTCCCTGGTAATCACAATGAGGTGGTCACTGACCTCGAGCCAGACATCCTAGAATGTGAAGTGAAGTGGGCCTTAGAAAAACTGAGCAACAACAAAGCTAGTGGAGGTGACAGTATTCCAGCTGAGCTATTCAAAATCTTAAAAGACAATGCAGTAAAAGTGCTACACTCAATTTGCCAGCAAATTTGGAAAACTCAACAGTGGCCACAGGATTGGAAAAGATCAGTTTACATTCCAATTCCAAAGAAAGGCAGTGCCAAAGAATGTTCAAACTATCGCACCATTGCACTCATTTCTCATGCTAGTAAAGTTATGCTTAAAATTCTACAAGCTAGACTCCAGCAGTATGTGGATCAAGAACTACCAGAAGTACAGGCAGGATTTCGAAGAGGCAGAGGAACAAGAGATCAAATTGCTAACATACGCTGGATCATGGAGAAAGCTAGAGAGTTCCAGAAAAACATCTACTTCTGCTTCATTGACTATGCTAAAGCCTTTGATTGTGTGGATCATAACAAACTGTGGCAAGTCCTTAAAGAGATGGGCATACCAGACCATCTTATTTGTCTCTTGAGAAACCTATATGCGGGCCAAGAAGCAACAGTGAGAACTGGACACGGAACCACTGATTGGTTCAAAATTGGGAAAGGAGTCCGGCAAGGCTGTATACTGTCGCCTTGCCTATTTAACCTATATGCAGAGCACATCATGAGAAAGGCAGGGCTAGATGAATCAAAAGTTGGAATTAAGATTGCCGGAAGAAACATCAACAACCTAAGATATGCAGATGATACCACTCTAATGGCAGAAAGTGAAGAGGAACTAAAGAGCCTCTTGTTGCGAGTGAAGAAGGAGAGTGCAAAAGTTGGGTTGAAACTAAACATTAAGAAAACCAAGATCATGGCATCCAGCCCTCTCAATTCCTGGCAAATAGATGGGGAAGAAATGGAGGTAGTGACAGATTTTATTTTCCTGGGCTCCAAGATCACTGCAGATGGGGACTGTAGCCAAGAAATTAAAAGATGCTTGCTCCTTGGGAGGAAAGCCATGTCAAATCTAGACAGCACACTAAAAAGCAGAGACATCACCCTGTCAACAAAAGTGCGTATAGTCAAGGCTATGGTCTTCCCAGTTGCAATGTATGGCAGTGAAAGCTGGACCATAAGAAAAGCTGAGCGCCAAAGAATTGAGGCCTTTGAACTGTGGTGCTGGAGAAGACTCCTGCGAGTCCCTTGGACTGCAAGGCGATCAAACCGGTCAGTCCTAGAGGAGATCAACCCTGACTGCTCTTTAGAAGGCCAGATCCTGAAGCTAAAACTCAAATACTTTGGCCACCTAATGAGAAGGAAGGATTCACTGGAGAAGAGCCTAATGCTGGGAAAGATTGAGGGCAATAGAAGAAGGGGACGACAGAGAATGAGGTGGCTGGATGGAGTCACTGAAGCAGTAGGTGTGAGCTTAAATGGACTCCAGAAGATGGTAGAGGACAGGAAGGCCTGGAGGAACATTGTCCATAGGGTCGCGATGGGTCGGACACGACTTCGCAACTAACAACAAAAAGAAATTCCTAATCTTAAAATTAAAAAAAATGAGATAAAAAGGTAACAAATACTTAGCAAATCAGGAAAATTGGTATTTTTTGATTAAGTTTCCTATTCCCACTTCACCCAATAGTTGTATTCCCAAAATACAACAGCAAAACTGTCATTAGTTATTTTCCCCACAAATTGTGGGAAAAGCCAAAGGTATTTTGGTTTTTTTTATCATATGTGAAGTCCCACATTTTAACCCATTTAACCCATAACACAGCCATCATAACTACATAATTATCATAAAATAGGCATTGCTGCTTCTATCCAAAGGCTGAATACCCACACCTCCATACAAACACTTTTCAAAATGTAGGCCAACTAATCTTGTAGCAGCTGATCAGTAAGGTCATACAAACAAGTGAACTGAATCTGTCTAAGTTTTAGGATAAGTGCAGAATTCAAGGAAACAATGGATACACTAAGGTGACCTCCCAGATATTTGCATTGTTCTAGAATCTCTGTGGGCCAAGCCATTCTCTGTCTTGGGTAGCTGAGCTAATTTATTTCTAGCACAGCTGTGATGCAGGAGGATCTTCTTTTAAGCCAGTTCTTTTGTTGGAATCTCTGGAAGTCTGTGGAGCTTGGGAATGGGCCACTTCCCCATTGGAGGGAATTCTTGTTTTAGTCTCCTGAACAAAAGGCCCTCTAAGTAGAATGCTGGCTTGACAGCTTGGCATCTTCCCTTCTGTAACCCGAAAAAAGAGAGCATGTAACAAGGTGCTTAGGTTTTTTATTCTTTCCTTTCCTTTTGCGTGAAGTGGAGGTGTAGGATACACAGCAGTTCAGACAGGGTGAAGATCTTCACTCCTTGCTCTGAGCCTTTCTCCATTGGCAAAAATGAAGATGATCTTGTTTGTAAACTCCTTTTGACAAACTGAGGAATGGAACTAGTGTTGGTAAAGAATATTCCTGAGCAGCCCACTTGGAGAAACTTCAGGTTTTACCAAAAGAGTTACGTGCTAGTCAGGAAGTGAATGGTGGGGATGATAACACACCATATTAAAACCAAGTCCTTTGTGCTACAATATGATAGAGGGTGGTGTTGCCAATAGGGCCTTCTTTTGAGCATTATAGAGATAACAGGCTTGGTTTGGTATTGCTGCAGCTCTGGACTCATGTAGCTTCAACCAAATGTTGCAATGTTGCTAACCAAGTCTCACTCCCTTGTGCATCATTGTTCCCTCCTCTCTTAATGTGCCTCTCACACTTCACATCCTTCTGCTTGCTGCCGCCACCACCCTTCTCTTGCATTCCCTGTGGCTACAAAACTGGCCTAAACCCGCATTGCCACTGGAAGTCTATGGAGAAGTCTATGGAAAAAGCATCTTTGCGATTGCCACTGGAAAATTAGAACAGAAGTATTCTATCCTTTTATTCTTGTATCCCTGGCTCCAAACCAAGAGCCCAGCTTACTGCCAACACTTGGGTTTGGAGTCTTCCAAGTTCCAATCTGTTCAAGAAGACATAGGAATATTGCTCAAAAGGTCTAGTCTTGACTAGCCCCAATGATGTTACTTAGTTTGGGTAATGAAACATCTGAAAGAAAAGAACTAAGTTCAGAGAGCACCAAGGACCCCTCATTTCAACTCTGAGCTACAAATGTTCTCCTTTATTGAATCATGACTCTCCAGATTCCGAATGACAGGTTTTGCTCCCTTTTTAGCATCACAGGGGATTGGCAGACTTGATATAGCAGAATCAAGACTTAGTGAGAAATTAGTTAGAAATAACCAGCAGCTTCATTATCTTTAGGATCTTTTCTCTCATTGTTAAGTGGCAAACTGGAGATGTCATTAACTCTGAGGCACAATGATTTTGTGCTGGTTTGAAATCTGTCTTCCTACCAACTCAGTCAAGATGATTTATTCTAGTGATGTTAGAATTTATTTTGTCTTTTTTCCCAGATCCCATTGGTCCATTTTCCCATTGGAAGATGGCTTCAGGCCTCCTCCCAGCTCCTGAGCTTCAGATCTTGAAAGAGGAATGCAGACTTGAGGGTTTAGCAGCTCCCTCAGAAGGGGTGGTGGTGAAACTGACAAGAGGGTTCCCGCCCCCGTTTCCCCCCTCTTTTTTCAGAAAAACACAGGGCTACTTTTTCCTGTTTTGTGCGGAGTATCTCCAAGGGGAAAATTATTGCACCAAATTTACAGCAGCTCAGGACCACTTCATTTTTTAAAATATAACTCTCCTTTTTCTCAGCATTTCAAGTCAGTAAAAAGAAAAAAAATCATGGGACTGCCTTCAAGTTGCTTCTTATATTTGGGAATTAAAAAAAAAACTGGCTGGGAAAAATGGTCTTCCACCACCTTCAAGAACATTATGAATAAGAAAGTAAATTGAATAAAAATAGTAGTCTATCAGCCAGGCATAAAACTAGATGGCCCACAATGCCACTTTTCAATAGGGAAAAACTAATCTTTTCCCCCCTTTTTGTCCACATCCAGAGGTATGAATCCTCTTGCCTATTCTAACAGATGAAGAATAGCAAATTATCTTGGGGGTTGTTTTTAAAAATGCTGTTGGGAATCTCACTCTATGATTCACATTACATTGAGGTGCAATGCTAGAAGTGCAACACATTCTGCAACCATATTACAAAGATGATACATGAATTTTGGAATTATTCCCAGATCCTTGTTCTACAGATGGATGGTCTCCAAGGAAGATGTGCTTTACTCATGCACATATGCACCTATAACTTGAGCTTTCAACACTTCAATGTTTGACAACTTGTATTTGAATACTTAAGTCCTTCAACAGAACAGTACTTGGTATGTATACACGCTATTTCAATTTGTGATAGCTCAGTCACAGCTAAGGCTAATCTCTGGATGTAAATGAGTAGTGAGAACGCATACGAGAACAGTGCTAAGATGTTCATCATACACTGCAAGAGAAAACTAGAGGACCACTCCTTACTCATTGTTACTGATACCTAATGGATATCATTCTTCACAAAGCTACCTAGGGCAAGTTATTTTTTTTCCAAGAAAGAAAGAAAATATTTGAAGACAGTAAACATTCAATAAGAACTTGATGTAATCGTATCCTGGGAATATACTAGGAGTAAAATAATACCTCATAGACTAGTAGTAAAGGTAGTGCAAAGAAGTGGGCAAGAAAAATGGCTCACAAGTTAAACATATTCAAAACCTGCAAGTATTGGCTTCCTGCAAATGGTACAGCTTTTTTTTTTTTTAAAAAAAAAAACATTTTATACACATCTGTCAAGACTGGGAACTATAATTTACTCCAAAGGCAGTTCCCTAGGGCTTTTCCAGGGGTATTAGATTTGAGGGGGAAAGTGCTTGCTTTTCTTAAACAAAAAACAGTTCTGACAGCTTTCTCTCATAAACATTTCAGAATACATTTTATTTACACACACACACACACACACACATACACACACATCTTGTAAGTTCACACACACACACACACACACACATCCTCCCCCCACTATTTATCTGACCCCATAATAGCAATAGCAGTGGCAATAGCACTTTACATCACTCTCTAAGTGGTTTACAGATTCAGCCCATTTGCCCCCAAAATCTGGGCCCTCATTTTACCAAACTTGGAAGGATATGTTATGACCCAGGTGATGAAGGCAAGGCAGGCCTCTAGAGAGTCCTTTATTGCTCTAAGTAAATGTTCTAACAAACATCCCTCCAATGACTGATTAGGGTCCACCCCATGTTACCCCAAAGGCAACCACCCTCAGTCTCCCCCAAATAACAGCCTGTATAATACAAAGAAAGTCCACAGAGTAAGAGCACACTCACAGGGCAAAATCCAGGGTCCAGTCCACCCAGCTGAGTGAGTCCATGAGGCAAACTGTAGTCCACAAGGCAAAGTCAAGGCACAAGACAAAAGGCAGTCCTCATGGCAAAGACAAGGTATAAGACAAAACGCAGAAGGCAGTCCTCAAGGCAAGGCAAAAGGCCCAAGTCAAAGCTGGGGGAGTGTAAGCTGAAACAAACAATTGTTCCTGGCAAAGACTAACTCCCCACGGCTTCTCCTTAAGTCAATCCACTCCTTGTGAAGAGGGGTGGGGTGACGTAGTGTAGTAGCCCTTTTCTGAGCCTACACTCCACTCTCCGTGCCCTTGGATTGAGTGGGGGAGGCAGCTGTTCTGCACCAGAGGGGATCTGCTGCCTGTCAGCACCACCCTATCAGCAGCTGATCTTCCCCTGTGTCTGTGAGGGCAGGCAGGTCTCCGTCCAGTTAGCCACCTCCCCCAATGCCTGAGGCACCTTGAACGGTATCGTCCTCGGCCCTCTCCAAAAATGCCAAGGGAGATGTGCCATCCCCATTGGACGATCCCAGTTCCAACTCCTCCTCTTCCGAACTGTGCTCCAATGGAGCCATGACAGGATGGAAGGCTGAGACAACCTTGAGCTGGTCAGGATAGAACTCCTGGCAGTGGGAATGCAGAGTTAGCCAGCAATATTGCCTTCTAACCACTGCACCACTCTGGCTCGATAAGATGTATGGATATTGTAAATTGCCAAAAGAGTAGTTTCTCATCACCTCCGTCTAGAACCTTTCTCTAGAACCTTTAGGTAAAAAAAAGGTACAAATTGGATTACTTTGTAATGGTAAGTTTCAGATATCACTTTTATCCCAAATGTTATTTTTTATTAATAACTCAAAATGCCAAACATACCTAATTACTTTATAGCTTCAAGTAGTATGCAAGAGACCCACTGTATGATGTAACAAAACAGGAGTCTGCTAGCACCTTTTCCAAATAACACATTTTATTAAAAGGCATAAGTTTTCATGACTGCAGTCCCACAGAATACCACATCTCTCTTCCTTCAGTATATGGTTTAGGTATCTGAAGTCATTGTCTGTTAGTATACAACTAATCCAATCTCTCAAACTTTGCTACTCCAGTTTAAAATGTCTTCTTGAAGCCTAATAAGCAGAAGTCAATTCTTACACTTGACTAGCCAAGTATCCTTTCCATGTGGAACAGGAGCAAATGTGCACCGTTTATTCACAAGCTTTCAAGCGGCCTATATCATATATGTGTATTTGTATGATTGCTAGATGTATTTTCATAATTTGAGAATGGATAATTGCATAAAAATGGTTTGTGTGCATAGCCTGTGGAAGTACCGTCTCATATATCATTTCAGGTACATCATAACAGTATTTCATGTACCTTTCAAATTAGAGTTAGGAAACAGTTCAGATCACAGATGTTCAATAGTAATTATATCAGAAAGATCTAGATGAGATGGGAAAAATTCTTAAAGAAAAATGATATTCTGACTATTATCAACTTTCTTATTGTGCACAAGGTATGAATTGTGAATCAGTTTACAAAGAAAATTCTTGCAGCTTAATGATGCTTCTCTTGCTGTACACACATACTTCATTATTATTTCTATTTTCATCCCATATTTCTAAGAATCTCAGATTCCTTATCCATCCATTCTTATTTCCATAGCTTACTTTCAGATAAACTATGGCTGAGTGCAATTCTCAGACCCTAATCTGTCTTTGGCCTGATTATGTCATACTTCTTTTCATACATTCAGACTGTATAGGTCAGGTTCAAATTCCAGAATCTCCAGATGGGACAGAAAAATTTCCCCTAGCCTGAAACTTCATTATCAATATTTACCCGTCTTCCTCAAGTAGTCCTAGATCCCCAACAGCATGGGATGAGAATTCTGAAGTTCTAGCCCCATCACTCTCAGAGAGTGCCACATAATGATAATTCCTATAAACAGATTAGGTGACCGAAGCAAATATTCCTGTCTTCAGGGAAAGAACCATTTTGTGGAAATGCAGAGATGTCATCTTCCTGCCTTGATCCTCATGCAGTTGGACTAATGCAGATCAATCAATCTATCAAGCATACCCAGCTGCCACCACCTTTCAACAATGCCTTTCAGCTCTGGCTAGGAACAGCTATGAGTCTACAGGAGTCACCTGCAGTGTCAGCCTGAGGGTTTGCTAGCAATTTTGGCTGCCCCTACCTCAAATAGCCCCTTCATGGATTACTGCCTTGTCGTGGTGAAGGGGCTTGCATAATTCAATGAAGCTATGAGCTATGCCGTGCAGGGCCACCCAAGACGGAAAGGTCATAGCAGAGAGTTCTGACAAAACGTGATCCACTGGAGAAGGAAATGGTAACCCACTCCAGTATCTTTGCCATGAAAAACCTATGGACAGTACCAAAAGGCAAAACAATATGACGCTGGAAGATGAGCCCCTCAGGTCGGAAGGCGTCCAATATGCTACTGGGGAAGAGCAGAGGGCTAGTACTAGTAGCGTCAGAAAGAATGAAGTGACTGGGCCAAAGCCGAAAGGACGCTCAGCTGTGGATGTGTCTGGTGGTGAAAGGAAAGTCCGATGCTGTAAAGATTTTTTCTCCATAGGAACCTGGAATGTAAGATCCATGAATCAAGGCAAGCTGGACGTGGTCAAACAAGAGATGACAAGACTGAACATCAACATCTTAGGTATCAGCGAACTAAAATGGACAGGAATGGGTGAATTTAATTCAGATGACCATCAGGTATAGTACTGCGGGCAAGAATCCCTCAGAAGAAATGGAGTAGCCTTCATAGTCAATAAAAGAGTAGGGAAAGCAATACTGGGATACAATCCCCAAAATGACAGAATGATCTCAGTTCGAATCCAAGGCAAACCATTCAATATCACAGTAGTCCAAGTCTATGCCCCAACCACCAGTGCTGAAGAGGATGAAATTGACCGGTTCTATGAAGCCCTACAGCACCTTATAGAACTAACACCAAAAAATGAGGTGGCTGGATGGAGTCACTGAAGCAGTAGGCGTGAGCTTAAATTTTATTTATTTTTTATTTTAATTCCATTTATATCCCGCCCTTCTCCGAAGACTCAGGGCGGCTTACAAGCTTAGCAGTAGCCTTCATTCTATGTATATGCCTGCTTATTAGGGCTTTCACGCACCCCCAAGCGGCATTATTACAAAGTCAGCTTAATTGCCCCCAACAATCTGGGTCCTCATTTTACCTACCTCAGAAGGATGGAAGGCTGAGTCAACCTTGAGCCTGGTGGGATGCAAACCTGCACTAATTGCAGGCAGCTGGTGTTACTTAAGGAGGCATTAGCCCACTGCTCCACCAAGGCTCTAGAAGATGGTAGAGGACAGGAAAGCCTGGAGGAACGTTGTCCATAGGGTCGCGATGGGTCAGACACGACTTCGCAGCTAACAACAACAACACCTCAAATAGATTAATGCAGTACTTCAAGCAGCAGTGGAAGATAAGGTATAGATGCCCTTCTAATTTCTTCCTAAGTTACAGTAGGATGGAAGCATTTTGGGACACAAGAAAGGAAGTCAGTGTTGCTACATAGTGCAGAGCCAGGAGAAGAAAAAAGTCAAGAGTGTCGGGAAGACAGATTACAACCACAAAGTCTTTTGAGCAGAAAACTGGGTCTGCTCAGATAAGTAAATAAACAGCAGGACTTGACACAGGGGGAGATGTCAGTGGGCACAGTGGTTTGTTAATTGTTATACTCACAATGTAAATGTTTGCTGTATGAGTTGGCACCATTTGGAATGCTTGAACATGTTCCTCAGTGCTGTTATTTTTGTTTTTGTCTTGCTTCAGTGAATTGTTTTAAATTTTGTGTTTGATTAATTAGAATGCTGCTTCAAGGATTTTTTAATAGGAAAATGATTGCATGCCTGCATCTTCCCTCATACACCCACTGAGGGATATATGCAGGGCTTTTTTTCTCATAGAACGCTCAGAACGGAGTTCCGGCACCTTTTTTGGATGGAACCTTGTAGGGTAGGCAAGGCGGGTTGTATGACATGTGTGAGTTCTGGCACCTTTTTCTTTTACAAAAAAAAGCACTGGATATATGTGAGTGCAAGATTTCAAAACAAAATTGGCAAATCTCTCTATGGCAGGGGTCTTCAAACTTGGCCCTTTTATGACTTCAACTCCCAGAATTCCTCAGCCAGGCACTGAACAATTGGAGCCTGCTCTCTTGTGATTTAAATCTATTATTCTATATCTTGTTTATTTTGTAGTAAGACCACTTTGTTCAGCAGAACTAATATCCATTCCATACGTATAAGATGACTCTTATGAGGGAGTTTTTTTGTACCAGTGATTCCATCAACCAAAAAACTCATATCAACGTGGTGTCTGAACAAGCATCCAAGATTCTTTGAATTAAAACCTTGGAAAATTTTCTTTCATTTAGAAAAAGAATTAGCAACACACCCAAATGGAAGAAAACAGAGAGTTCTGTTGCTAAAGCAGATCAGGCTTTTTTTTAGTATTCCTCAAACTTGTATTTTGCAAATTTGTTGGGACTGGTTTCAGAATTCTGAGCCAGCATGGCAGCAAGCAAATAGTTCAGTGAAATACTACTATCAATGGAATACTATTCAGTGTTCCATTGCTATCACTCTTATTTATTAATTCATTTGAATTTATTAGCTGCCCAATTCCAATGGAATCTCCAATGGAGACATTCAAACTTCCAACTGTCCAACACTGTGGTACACTAGGAAGGTTTAAGATTCTGGGTGTCCTAGTTATGTGACATTCAAGTGCTTTTTGCATTTGGCTTTTTGCACTATGTGTTCAGAAAAAACCAGAGACATCAGCTCGGCTGACTGAAGTGCAGAAAAAGCAAAGACAGGGAGAACAGAAAGAGAAGAAATACTGATATAAACTGACATGGCTTTGCCAGGACTGCAGTAGCTTCTGTCTGAGATACAATTCAATCTTACTCTAAGATACATTCAAATTTAGAAATATCTTCCAAATAATTTTGAAAGAAGCTTGAGGGTCAATTTAAGGACACTGAAGTATGCAGGTACGAATATGTTTGAAACTCCTGAAACTGTGCTCTTTGCTTCCCCCCCCCATGTTTACTAACTTGCTATCTCCTCAAATTTGCTGGATTTCTTCTCCCATGATCCTTAGTCAGAATAGCCAGAAGTCCATCATTTCTGGAGGGCAGCAAGTTGGAGAAAACTGCTGTATGTGGAGTAACAACAGCAAAATACTGTATATCCCAAATAGTTTTGCTGGATTCCTTTAGGCTTCGACTGACCTTATCTAAAGTCTTTGCATCTTCACGCCTGCATCTTCCTGACCACTATGGGAGATCACAACATATTACCTCAAGCACATACAATGAATGAGAAGCGCCGGCATCCTCAAAAACATGGAAATGGCCAATGGTGGGATTCAGCCGGTTCGCACCAGTTCGGCAGAACCGGTAGCTAATTTTTTGTTGCCCAGGCCCAGAACGGTCTTTCGGAAGCGGCATACACACAGAGAACCAGTTGTTCACCTATTTGAATCCCACCACTGGAAATGCCCCATACTAGTGGGATCTTTAGTTGTGGCTTTACAGTCAAATCAATTTGGAGATAATCCAGGTAGATCAGTTGGAGGAGGTCAGAAGATTTATGATGAACCCTCTGTATAAATGCTTAAGCCAAGCCACAGTTATAAAAGAAAGCAGCTGAGTTGAAAAGAAGCCTTTAAAACAGGGTTGTAAAAGATGCTAGGTGGGAAACATTATGTATGTACTTGTATATATCTTATTCAGTACATCATCCTTCTCCAACGTGGTGCTGCCTAAATTTATTGCTGTACTTACATACATATATAAGAATTTTATGAGCGAAATTATTAATGCATTTTAAGGTAACAAGCTGAGAAAGATTGCCAAGACATTTATAACCTCCCTTCCTGTCCACAGTAAAAACAGGTTATCCTAGGTGGTTCTCCAAAAGTCTCTTCCAAGTAAGGACCACATTTAACTGGAGGTGGAAAACATGATTCTTTTCCAACAATCCCATCTATAATTACATGTACCAGAAGATGTTATATTTAATTTTGAAATAACATTTTTCTTTATTCACACTACAACCACCATTACACTTTACATCTTTTGGGACAAAAATCACTTGTGATGTTATCTAATTGTTTCTGTCTGGCTCGTGCAAATGTCATGTTACATTTTTTGGTAAGTCTAAATTGTGTCTGCTTTTTTACATTTTGTGTTGAGAGAGCAAAAAAGAGCGAGAGAGGAGGAAATTCAAAGCTCGCTGATCCCCATAATGTAATCAGAAGCTGGTCTAGAAAATTAATACACATTTTGCAGTTCTAATGCTTCTGGTTGATATGATCACTTATGTATTAGATTATTGAGCATAGGAGCTTATTTTCCAGTAAACATATTCCCAGTACTCAAGAGTCTCTTTCTCGAGCACATTTTTTTTCTTTTGCAGAGAGAAGAAGTAATGAAGATGCCAGTGTAGTTCAGAACTGCTGGAATATTGATTGCTGGCTTAGGCAACAGTCTGCAGGTCTAACAAGATGGTGGTTGAATGAAGTCTCAAATGCTCTTAGCAAAGGGGATGGACTCAGTTACAGTAGCAATGGGTATACTGTTGGATGACCTGAAAGACCAGGTTAGGGAAAGATCATTATGGAGAAAATGTATGTGATTGCTATTGATTTGATGGCACATAATAATCAATTGAACTCTTTTCTCTTGGTCCTCTGAGTAAAGAGCAAAAGTAGAACCAGAGTTTGAAGGTTACTATCTATTGAGAAGTTAGTATACTGAAAGAATAGAAGGATTTCCTCCCATACCTCTAAATGTGGCCACGAAGCAGGAGAATTTGAAAACATTAGCTTTCATACAAGTTTACTGCTCAACTTTTATCTCCAAGGTTAATAACCTATTTTTTAAAAAACCTGGAATAAAAATGAAGTTTACGCATGATTTAGAAACTCTTTGTAAAACAGAAAGTAGGTTCCCAAGGAACTGTAAAATATGATAAATTGTCCCTGCAAACAGTTGTTGCCTAATTTAGACAACATTCTTGATCTCGCCTGAAGAAAAATTTTACAAACTTTACTGGCTGTTTATAGCTGCTTATTAGTTCTGATAAGAATATTATCCAGATAATGTTTTGATTGGGAGCTGGGGAGTTTAAAAATAAGTATCTTATGAATAAACCCATTGGCTGTAAAGCTTTGTTTCCCCCCCCAATTTTGATTGTAAAATCTATTTGTCTTACAGATTTCACAGATTGGGCAGTGTTGAGCCTCAGGGTTTAGTGACCATGATCTAGCCAGTAGACTTCCCAATGTTTTGCTAGTGACCATGGCTGGCAACTTGACAAGAGGACCACAATATGGTGCTGGAGGATAGAAGTGTATGTGATGTAAGTTTACAGTGTACCCCCAAGTTTAACTCTTGTTTCTCAGGTATGGTGATGAAAGCTGCTCCATTTTCTGTTAAGAACCAACTGTCTGTTAAATCCATGATGTCTTTGCTAGTACGAGAGAAAGGGGGAAGCTAAGGGCGTGTCTACCAATAACTAATGGTGTTTATTCTCGTGTACATGAATATACGCCACCAAAAAAACTAATGGTGTTTAGTAATACCCCATGGAATGTTTGGTAGATCATTTCAAACTCCAGAAATGAAAACCTATGTATGGTTCAGAGGTGGAATTCTTGTGATGGATGGCTGATGAAACAACAGCATGGAGATAAGCTTGTGACCCCACCCCCATAATAACTGCCACTATGCTAATTTGTTATATACCAGTCTTGCTATGTATCATGGCCTCTATTAAACTGCAACATAAACATTAAGTTCATACCAGGCAGCTAAAGGCATTTTTAAAAGGTCAGTAGCGATGGAAGCTTGTAACAAGTTTGATAAAAATGGAAGGATGATGTGGATCATTAGTGAGGACCAATGATTTTGCTACTGCCTATTTTTCTGAATGGGAAAAATATTGCTGGTGATATAAGTAGAATAATGTGCATGTCTATTAGTTTTTAAATGGTTTCATTTACATTTCTATTCATACCATGACCTTATTCCACCATGACTGCTTGACAGCTTGCTATGATACATTTACTTTCTTTTTTTCCAGCTGGTAAGTTTGTGCTGAATATTATACAGCAGTAAAGGAGAAGACACACCCATTACCCTGTGGCATTATCAAAAAATATTAGTTAATAGGCATACCCGGCTTTCTTACCGATGAACTGCACTAATTAGAAACCCATTTATTTTCTGCAACAGCTAATTAAACAGCCTATACATAAAGCGCTCCAAACAAAAGGTAGATTTGAATATGGAAGACAACTGATCCAACAACCTCTTTATTCAGTAAAAATGTTATGATTAATTATAGAAATCCCAAAATGGAAAGTCGCATTTCTGCAAGCAAAAACAGAGGTTTTAAATTAGAGATATTTGAATAATGTAATTTTGCTGGCAGTGGTGTTGGATATTTTAATAGGAAGGTTACAGCTATAGGTAACAATTACTTCTATGAAGAAATAGATGCATTCATCCAGAGAACAAGTGACCATTAGTACAGTCACATAATTGCTGGAAGGGAGAGTGATACCATAAGCAGTAGCTGGGATACAGAATCACAGCCCAGCCACAACTTCAACTATAGAAGGCCTGACTCATGTGTTGAAACATTCTGAATTAAATATATTCCCTTTGTATTTTTTAAAAAAGCAGAAAACATTGGTCTCTGAGTAGTGATGACACAAACGAATGCCAACAGATTGTTGCAGAGTTGACAAATATAAATCCAAAGAAACTTGGAGTGAAAAAGATAAAGCTTGGGGTAGATATGGCTGCCTCATTCTGACCATGCCAACATAGTAAGTGGGTATTTACCATTATGTAACAGGAGATGAAACTAAATAATGATATTCATGTAGAACCAGCATCAGCTGGAAGGAATGTATTTATATTCCCTTTCTACTCCCTCAAGAAGACAGAATGAGATTAAGTACAAATGTGTATTAGACTGGCCTGGAGGAAATCAGATTTTATATGTACTGATCAAATGCGTTCATATCTGGGGAGTAAGAGATCTGCAAGGAATATAAAGCAGACTTCCTTGCTTTGGGTACTTTCCAGATGTTTTTGTTTTAAACTTTCATAATCCCTAATCAATGTAGCTTTTGGCTATCCTGGATGAGATTGCAAAAACTGAATAATACCTCAAGAGGGCATCAGGCTTGGAGAAGGCAGGTCTACAGCTCTGGAGAAAGGATTAGCCAAATGAAAAATAAGGAGTTTGGGGAATAAGGTAGATATGCTATTAGATGTTATTGTTGCTATTCAAAAGAAATAAACATAGTAGCTGAGCATAGCTGGAGAAAATAACAAGGAATTATATGAACCTCCAAAGGAGTTATCCTCAGCTGAACAGAAGAAAAATACACATCACATAACTCTCCTGGTTTTGTCTCAGTTTTACTCCAGGCATCTCCTACAGCCAACGCAGCAGTACAAACAGTGGAAAAAGTGCCACTAACTTAAGATCTATCCAACGCAATTCTCAAATAAGCTTAAGACTCTACTGGAATTTAGATTCCACTTCATTTCATTAAGAAATACACGGAATGTTGATTATGACTGTTTTGAAGGGGCAATTCAATTTGAAGAAATCACCCCTTCACACTGAGTCTTTAAACTGAATCTTAAATTGATCTCAGGCATCAAATCAAGTGCTGTGAGCTCATTTTGGAGGGGTTCATTCACGATCCAGCAATTTGATGGATGTTCTGGCTTTCCAAAGTCTTAAAATGCTGTTGAAGCTTTCTTTCTACATAGGAACAGCAGCTGGACGCTGTGGCTATTCTCTGATACTAAAAAAATTAGCTGACTGAGCAATGTTACCATGTCTACAAACCCTACCTATCAGAGAGTTTGTGAGTACCGATGCTGTGCTATTTGTGGTTTATTCTTCTACAAGCATTCATTTTGCCAAGCTCACTCAGAGGGAGACAGAAATAGACTCAGATTTATTAACTACTCTTTTAAAATCTGATCTGCTCATTCTGATACAATTCTTTTTAAATATATGTTTATATATTTAGTTGATGGTACAGTCTCTGTTCCTTCAGTCTCCTTTCATTTCCTTTTATTCCTCTTTAATTCATCCTAATCCCTCCCCCATCGCTTTTGCTATCCATAAATTTTGTACGGAGGGGGTCTTCTTCACTGTATAAGCCAAACAATGTATCTGCTGTTTACTATGCATAAGCAGTCATAGAGGTCATTAAGAGAGTCAACATGGTGAAGTAGGTAAGTGACTAAAGCAGAGAGATCCAGGTTCTGGTTCATCCTCTGCCATAGCAGCTCCCTGAGTGACGTTAGGCCAGTCACTCTTTCTCAGCCTGACCTACCTAAAAGGCCAATTGTTTTATATATGGGTGATAGTGATGGAGGTAGGAGGAATAGGTCTTGTACTTCACTCAGATCTAAGAGACTGCAATTATAAATACTAATAGACCATCTTCTCATATCAAAATACAATATGGGATAATGAAAATTATCGAGAATAATTTTACTAGTTTGCCATTCCAACAAGCCTGACAACCCAAAAAAGAAAGTAATATTAGAAGGGTTAATCAAAAATAGAACACAAATACAGGGTTCAAATTAGCTACTTTATTGCTTGATGCCTATTTCACAGCAATCTTCCCAGACTGGCAGTTTGCACCCGGACCACATTAGATAAGATTCAATGGCATTCAAGGCAGGTCTTGCTCTCTTGTGCCTTTGTAATGATTTCAGACTAATTCTCCACTTGACTTCTTCCCTGGCTCAGCCAGTCTCTCTCTGACATTACTCTTGATAGAAACAATTATATATCTGCATTTGTGCTCCCTCCTGCTTTCAGATGTGATCTATTGGCAAAGCCAATTCCTTTGACTGCCTCTCTATAACAATGGCAACATTCAGATCCTTTGCATGGTCAGCCATTGATTTAGGGATATTACCTAGATAAAGGGACGCGGTGGCTCAGTGTGTTAGGGCGCTGAGCTTGTCGATCAGAAGGTCGGCAGTTTGGTGGGTCGAATCCCGAGTGCTGCGTAGCAGAGTGAGCGCCTGTTACTCGTCCCAGCTTCTGCCAACCTAGCAGTTCGAAAGCACGTAAAAATGCAAGTAGAAAAATAGGGACCACTACGGTGGGAAGGTAACAGCGTTCCGTGCGCCTTTGGTGTCTAGTCATGCTGGCCACATGACGACGGAGACGTCCTTGGACAAGTGGTGGCTCTTCAGCTTTGAAATGGAGATGAGCACCGGCCCCTAGAGTCGGAAACGACTAGCACACATGTGCGGGGGAACCTTTACCTTTACCTTTACCAAGATGCATTTTAGGAGCAACTTACAGAAACTAAATGCAACCTATCGGCACATCAGGTTATAGAGTTTTAGATTGTGGTTCCAAATGGTATGTTGCTCGATTGCTATCTGTGACATTACTTTCAGTCCTTCCATAGGCCTTGCTCTGCTATCATGCTGTTGGTCAGATTGTTCCATCTATGACCACATCCCAGGTGGACTGTTCCACGATATGAAACAGGAAAGCAAACTCGGTCTCTTCTAAATCAGTATGGTAGCTGAACATACGTACATATTTAATTCATACCTTTTGACTTGGCAGTGCGGTATGCTTATATTGCACATTACAGTTCTAGGAGCTCTCAAGGAAAACCAAGAATTAAAACGTAGTGGTGGCAATCCGTGCCAATTTTGTGTTTCAAAGAAATACTTAAAAAGAAGGCCATTTGCTCATTCAGAGTAGCACTTGGGAAACATTTTATAAAAGAGGAAGAAGAAAAAATCCCCATAAATTTACTATTCATTTCATGTGCAACAGTCAACACATGGAAAGGGTTGTACCCACAGCCCAGTTTTTTTTAATATGGTGGGCTATTTGTCCGCAATGGCTTTCTGTGTGGATTTGCTACTTCCTGCCACAAAACCTTCACTTTGGTAGTTCTGAAAAGCTACAGCACACAGTTTGCCACCAGAGGCAACCAGGATGCTAATAAAATTCTAGCCGTTTAATTTTGTCCTGAAGCTGAGCCAAAATAACAGCTCATTTTGCAAACACCTGTCTTTGCTCAAGTAGCTTTTCCTTCAGGGTGATCTTTTGGATCCTTTTGAAAAAGCTATCCAAACAACCTGCACTCTAGAAGCAAGTGTTCCAGGAAATAAGGAAACCACTATGCCAGCACTTTCATACCTCCTGGTTGTATCCAGAAGCATCCATTCTCTTAAACGTAATGTGCAGATACCTCATAGAACAACAATCCTGTGAATGATCCTGCTTTATAATGCGTTACCTTCAAACTCTGCTCTAATTTGTCATACATTGCAACTGAGTTTGCAACTAGACTAAAAATTGTGCTGTGCGTGAGCGAGGAGTAATTAAAATTCCAGTACATTTTACCAAAACAAGGCTTTTAAGCCTCACCACTGCAAATGGATTTGAGGGGAACCAGGCAAACCCTCCTTCTCACTATCACCCTGGAATTAATTATAAGAATCCATCGCATGGAAAAGACTTTTTGTTTTCAATTCTTTTCTTTTTTTCTTTTTTTAAATGATAGGATGAGACTTTAAAGGTTAGAGGGCACCAGAAGGAACCAAAGATTATAATTAAAGGAGAAGAAAACATAAAATTTGACTTACTAATGCAGAATGAAGCAATATATTTTGGATATATTGAAAGGTATTTTTGAAGAATGAACCCAGAAGTCAGTTTTAAGAGTATTGGTCTCTATAGATATACTGTGTTTAAAAATGTTAGGGAAGAGTAATAAATTTTATCTGACATGATTGAGACTGATCTGAAAGTGGATTTAAAAATAACACACTACAAAATTGATATTGTCAACTCCAAGAGCCAAGAAAGGTCATGGCGATTTTTTCCAAGCTGAGTTCTTTATTGTTTCCCACTTACAGACAAATTCTGGACAGACTGAACGCTCTACTAGCTGCCTTCACAACCTATTCTATGAACTATTGGGGAGAGGCTGTCTTTACCCTCTTTCTCCCACACATAATATCTGGACTGAGTTGCCTCTTACTGTTCTGAAATGCAGCTCCTCCCACCTGGGGAACCACCACCTTTCTACAGGCAATCCTCGAGCTTCCAAATGTAAACCACATGACCATGGGGGATGCTGAAATGGTCATTAAGTGTGAAAAATGGCCATAAGTCACTTTTTTCAGTGGCGTTGCCACTTTGAATGGTCACTAAATGAGCTGTTGTAAGTACTAACAAAATCACCCATCTAGCAACCCAATGTGTTCCTAGCATTCTATAGTTACAATAAAAATGGACAGTCAACAGCCTGGTTCATGTGTCAGCCTAAATAAGAAAATTGAAAACCTTCGCTGTAAACCGCTTAGCGAGCACTGTAAAGCAATACAAAGCGTATATAGGTAGTCTTGACTTACAACAGTTCATTTAGTGACTGTTGAAGTTACAACAGCACTGAAAAAAGTGAGTTATGACCATTTTTCACACTTATGACTATTGCAGCATTCCACACGGTCACGGGATTTACATTTGGATACTTGACAACTGGTTCATATTTATGACGGTTGTAGCTTGTCAGTTGTCGCGGGGTCATGTGATCATCTTTTGCGGCCTTCTGACAAGCAAAGTCAATGGGGAAGCCAGATTCACTTAACAACCATGTTACTAATTTAACAACTTCAGTGATTCACTTAACAACTGTGGCAAGAAAGATCGTAAATGAGACAATATTCACTTAACAAATTTCTCATTTGGCAACATAAATTCTGGGCTCAATTGTGGTCATAAGTTGAGGACCACCTGTACATTCCCATTACAGATATAGAAAAAGATGCTATGATGGACATATAAAAGAAACTGGCTGATAATTAATAATTAAATAATTATCTTAATAATTAAAGGGTGCGTACAAATAGAAACACAAAAGAGTGGCTTGAATGTTGAATTTACAAAAGTGGCTTGTTAAAGCTTTGAAGAATTTTGTGAGAAAAGGCAATGAAAACATGAAAAAAAAGTTCTAGGACATTAGCTGAAGGGACTAAAGTTTAGGTTGTTAAAATTAAAAGAAAGACATGTAAAGATGGTTTATTTGATCAGGTTAAAATAGATAAGCTGTTATCTCTGGTAAATCTTAAATGGATTTTCCTAATCAGAACTGAAACGATGAAAATTTAAGGGTTTATTTATAGCTAATGAGAAGGGACATGGCAGGAGTATTAAGTTGGTATGTTCGCTGCCTTGAGTTATTTATAAAAACAATAAAGCTGGAATATAAATAAATAAAATATGAGCAGATGATGTCATTTGTTGTATTTTCAGAGACGGTAATAAGTTACTAAAAATATTTATACTTGTGATGATGGGGGGAGTAATTAATTTATATACTTCTCTTTTTCTTTACTACATTCTTATTTTTTCCCCATTTTAACTTTTCTGTCTGTACCTTCTATATTTTATTGTTTCTTATTGTATTAGTTCTTATCTTTTTTCCTTGCAATTGTAATCTATAATAAAGTTATCATTAAAACAATAACAAGACACGCCCCTTCCTAGGAAGGGGAGAAGCCCATTCAGTCTTGTAAGATTCTGTTCTGTACCTATTACAGTAAGAATAGCCCTGATCTGCATGGCATTAGTTTCTTAGCCTCATATACTTTGGAGGGCTAATCCTAACCCTTAACCCTAACCCTAGAGCTCAAAGTGCAGGCCATACCTCTGAAGAGAACTGTAGCTCCATTACATACCTGATTCTCCTCAGAGTTTGGATACAGGCAGTTGGTGTGTTCTGTGTTTTGGGTCTCATCAGCAAAGATCTCAGACCACACGGTATTAGACTACAAATGTACGTACGGTCACTCACGCGCTCGTGACCTCTCGTCTGGACTACTGCAACGCTCTCTACATGGGGCTACCCTTGAAGACCACTCGGAGTCTCCAACTGGTACAGAATGCAGCCGCGAGAGTTTTGTTGGGAGTTTCCCGACACTCCCATGTCACACCTCTGCTCCGCAAGCTGCATTGGCTTCCAGTTGTCTTCCGGGTGAGATTCAAGGTATTAGTAATGACCTACAAAGCCCTACATGGCATGGGTCCGGAATATCTTGGGGAGCACCTGCGGCCGGCGTCAACTTCCCTCCGCCCAGTACGCTCCCACAGAGAGGGCCTCCTCAGGGTGCCACCGGTCAAAGAATGCCGACTGGTGGCCCCCAGGGGGAGGGCGTTCTCTGTGGGCGCGCCGGATTTATGGAACCATCTTCCGGTCGAGCTCCGGATGGCGCCTGATCTCCGCTCCTTCCGGCGTGATCTTAAAACCTACCTTTTTGAACAAGCTGGCCTGGCCTGATGGGATAGGGGTTGGGTTTTATAAATCGGTCTTAACTTTTTAATCTGTACTAATTTATTACAGGCATTGCTGTTTAATTACTTTTTAAATTTTGTATCTTGTTTTTTATTATGTATTGCCCTGTTCACCGCCCTGAGTCCTTCGGGAGAAGGGCGGTATACAAATTAAATTAATAAATAAATAATAAATAAATAAATGTAACCTTTAGCATCTCTACCTCTCATACAGACAAAACACTGTTTTTTAATCCCCAAGCAAGCCATATATCTCAGGCTTTTTAAAAGTCTCCTCCTTTTCTCTTTTTTCTTTCGATGTATTCATTCTGAGTTTCAGAGGGGAGCCATTCACGGCCCTACTGAATATTCTTGTAGCTAGATTCAAGACTCTGAAAAAAAAATACCGAAGAAGGCACATCTAATAAATGTAACATTGCCAAAGGACAGATACTATGAACACTTCATGATTTAGGAAGGTCATTCCTTTCACAAGCCTGAAGGGCAGAGTTTTAGTAGGATCTTGACAGGCATATTATTTATATGAAGAAAGTGATAAGGCTCATTTTGAAAATGTAATGCTATTTTGGTTCATATTTTAACATTTTTCTTCTAAATGATCATGGTGGTAGATACTTTTGTAAGAAAATGCACACTTTGGGCTGCTATCGAAGTCTACCTTTGTGCTGTCACTTTTCAGCAATGGGCAGCAAAAGGAACAGTGAGGCTCCAGGCAGACCAGCAACTAACTGCAAGATGCCCAATCCCCATACAGGGAGTCCTCACCTAACAATGGTAATTGAAACTGGAATTTCTAGCTAAGTGATATTGTAAAATGCAATATCACGTGACCTTGACAACTTTAAGATATGTGGACTTCGTGTATGTTTTCTGTTTTCTCTGTTTTGCATTTTATTCCTATTGATAAAACATTATATATTATATATGTGGATGTCAACACCCAGAATTTTTCAGCCAGCAACTAGGAGTTGAAGTCCAAAAATCTTAGTTGCCAAGGTTGAAAGACACATCTGAGATGAAAAACACCTATTTAAATACTCCCGAGATGCTGTGTTCCCCTGCCAAATAATTTTTACAATTAGAACATTTCTGGTAACATGTTGTCAAAGTCAACTTTCTTGCAATTTTTACTAATTACTTCTAATTCTGGCCTCTAGAGTGAAAGAGTACAAGAGAGCTTTTCCATGACAACTTTTTGGTTATCTGATGACAGGTATCACATCTCCCTGTAGACTTCAAAAGACTAAACGTGCCCATCTGTTTCAATCAATCTTCAGTCAGTCAGCATGTTGTACACAAAGAACCATTAGGTCTTTAACATTTGATTTAAGTTGTTGCAGCAGTTTCTACATGTGTATAAATCTGCATACCAAATCATGTTCTGTCCTTTGAATTTGGATTGCTGCACAGCCCAACCTGGGCTAAAAAAATATGAGCAAATGCCAGATGCCAACAAAGAAATACATAAAACTCTAACTCTTTTCTGCCATCTAGAGATAACCCAAGGCTTTGCAAACCAGCTTTAAATCCTAAAGTTTCTGACTGGAATTAGGCAGCATACCATCAATGGTTCCCTCCAGTTTTATCAATTATTCCTTGGGGCCTTGCATCCAGATTGTTTTACCAAATCTTCATCATGTATATAATACATCTTAAAAGACACAGTTTGAAAAGATGAAAGAGGAGATGTATAATAGTGTTCTGCCAGACTATTCCTTAAAGGACTGTAAATGCTATAGTCACACGTCAAAGTTGTAACATAGCATAGCATCAAAGGACCTTAGAACAGTTTTCATCTTACTTGCTGTAAAATTGTATCCAGCAAGAAAGATGGATTGATGCAATGTCTTGTCAGGTTTAAGAAAGATGGTTGTAAAACACACCAAATGCATCTTAATTTCCCCAGTGACCAAACAGATTGTGGGTACAGTTTGGGAATCTATAGTAGACTGGTGTTTAGATGATGTGTCCTGCTACTGCCAAGCTTGGCAGAGAATGATGCGATGAATGTTTTATTTTCAACTTCTCTTCAGGAATGGTTGGATGGGGCCTAGACATCACCTCACAATTGACTCAACTTTTGGAAGGGGGGAAGGACACTGAATCACAACTGCTCTACATATTTGAGCTAACACTAGCTACTTCTGAATGTAGGGCTTCCCAAATAGTGAGTTAGCTTGTTGAGGGGAGGGACTTGAGAAGTTAAATATGGCCATGGTTTTTTTAAAAAAAAACCCAATCCAAACCAAACACCTAATGATGCTTGCATAGGTGAAGTAGGACAACCATCAAAGCTTGCCCTGGGCTTTGTTCCCAAGTTTTAGCTGCACATTGCCTGAAGTGGACAATTGCTGTGCTGCAAAGTTTGAGACTCCCTCCCATGAAACAGAGACATAAGACATAAGACATAATAAAGAGTGATATATTTATTGCTTGCTCAAATCGTTAAGGTTTATTTGTGGGGAGCAACATACAGATTCATGAATCATTTTAGGAAGTTGCAAAGTGAGAGCAGCTGCATTAATAGGCCCACACAATGCACTACTGACCCAATTAACAATATTGGATAAACCTAGCCTTCAACTGCTAACTGAGGCACTTCTCATCTTTGCTCCTTCTTTTCCAGCTATTTTTTTCCCCAGCCTCACAAATCATATGATGATTCATCCTAATCTCAGTGATCATCATCAGCCACCTCCTAGAAAAAGAGAAGTGAACTAGGGATGGAGGGGGGAGGCAAGGAAAGGATTATTTTCTAAAATGTCCATAGGAAATTTCAGACTCAAAGACCCAAAATGAGTATTATGAGGAAAGAGATTAGCAAGGGAGGGGGCAAGAACCCTATGGATCTCCTATAGTTCTCATTTCACTGCTAGCAACCTAAAGATGCTCATTTCTTAAGGCAGGTCTTCCCTTGATTCATAACTTTGAGCACAGGTAGCACTAAGCAAACGTTCTGCCTTCACACTTGCAAAACTGCAGGGGAAAAACTTTGTCTTTAGTAGAAAGCATCACCTGAAATATTGAGAAAAGGATGAAGAGAAAAATCCCATGCAGAACTGACACAAAGTCTTCTGTGGGGAGGGGGAGGGTTTCTTCAGTGCACACAGCTGAAGTTCAAACAAAATGTGATTGGTCTCCTCTATGGGTTGAGGCAACTTACTAACACACTTAATTTCTCCAAGTGGTTAGCCAGGAGATGAGGCTGCTCCATGAAGTGAGAATTCTCTTTCATTGGAGATCTTCAGAGGCCAGATGGTCATCTGTCAGAGTACTGGATCTTGCACTGAGCTGGAAAGTAGACCAAATGACCCCTCTCAACTCTAGGATTCTATGATGAATGAATCCAGTCCATAGTCTAAATTCTCACAATGCAACAAACAATTAACTATCCAAACAGATTGGCCTCACATGGCTTGCAAAACACAAGTTTAACATAAGCCAAAATTAGGGTATTGTGTAAATACACCTGCTAGATCCTTACCTCATCTGGTGCATTGTATTTGGTAAACACTATCTTGAAATGATTTTAATCTTTCTTCTCCTACTTCAGTGAAGCCAAACGGACCGGCAGTTCCCCAGATGTGTTAAGCAAATCTGTAACTGCAAATTCTTGGAATTGAAAACCTGTGTCGTCTGAGGAATCAGCAAATCCCAACTTAATTCCTTCCACAGAACTACAATCTATGATGACTAAGAATTATGTGCATTGTAATCCCAAAAAAACTGAAGGAACTCTGGTGGGGAAGGATAGTTGAGACCTACAGGAAATGCTGACTGCTGTAACAGTGTTATTTTGACTTAAAAATTGGAGAAAATGGGATTGCCTGGTTCCAAAACAAGCCCTGGAACAGAAACAATCCATTTTATTTCAAAAGAAGAATGTTTTGATAGGGCAGAGAAGCAAGTGAAAAAGATGGGCCTTAGATCAATTTTGGATGAAATCAAAGGCTTTTTGAGATTTTTTCAGTAATGGCAAAAATAATATCAGTATTTAGGAGATAAGAAATCATGAACATACCAATCACATAAGTAATTGTAGCCTAATATTAGGAGCGAACTACTGCTAGAAAACTAACTTCAAGACTTTGATATGCAGCTATAATCAGATGTAACCAAACTACAGATTACATTTGCACAATGTGATTAACTTGGCTGCTCACTTAACCTGTTTTATAGGTTTACACAATGCTCCAAAGCCTAAGTTAACCAAAACACTGGCTTTGTATATCCCATTGCGTATGGGGGGGGAAGGGGAGGGGATAAGCTCCCTCCTCTGGAAAACAAAATAAAACAAAACAAAAGCCAGTAATCTACCGTAACTTCGCAAGTCCTTCGAACACAACAGCTAGACTTTTACCTTACTGGGCTAATTGTATTGTGTGAACAGAAGCATATTTTGCAAAACTCCAATTGATTGTGACTTGCTGAGAAGAAAATAGTGCGTTCATGTAATAGACTAAACATGGTTTGCTTAATTGGGTTTTACTAAATAAACTACAATTCAATTAACTGTGCATTCACACATCATGCTAAGCCGTAAAAATGGTTATAAGTCATAATGAGAAAGTTCACACAACATAGTAAGCCAAAATCAAGTACACCTCATGATAGCTCTGCGTGTTGTGAATTCTTAAGGGGGTAAGATACTGTCTCCATGACTATTGGGCACAGAATATCTCTTTCTTCTTTCAAGGTCTGCATGGTTGGGGTCAACTTGACATCTTTTGAGAGGAAGCTCCTGAAGCTTGGAGAGCTAGGCTGCAGGTGCCGGCATCCCCTTGCAGGAGACTTGATGGAAATGGAAGAATTGGCCACTCTTATAGAGTGCCTGGAAGCAGGAGAAGAAGAAGCCTGCTGTAATATTGCCAACAAAAAAAGGAAAGATTCTCAGACAGTTTTGGCTGAGAAAACCTTATGAAAACAGCTTGTGCTTCAACTTGCTGTGTATCCTGTCAACCCTCTTGAGTTATATATCATACATAACTTTTTGTTTCCTGTAGAGACGGGGGCAGTTGCTGTTACCTCTCTGATTTATTTAGAAAAATGCACAAGTGACAGTGCAACAACATTAAAACATGCACATATTAAATGACTCCATAGCCTAGATTTCTCTCCTATACTCAAGAAGCATACAAGGTTTCCTAAACTATTCTCTGTATAATTCCCACTGAGTGCATTATACATGACTGACTAATGTAGCAGCATGACATAAAGTGAAAAAAGAGCCTTCTGCATCTTTCCAAACTTTGTGTGCAACATTACTCAGGAAAGGTAGATGATTTAGTAATTTTATTTATAGAGCTCACATCTTGGGCTCACAAAATATTTTACTGGATATTGGCAACTTTCCAATACTCAAGTCTCGCCAATGCAATTTGGTCATGACCTCCAGCAGCAGCTGCTGTTCCTCTGGGCTTTCCTGCCAATTCACCTCAGTGCTGAACTACATGGAACTTTGCAAAGCAAAACATGTTCTAGTCTGAGCCAAATTGGAAAGCCGTTTTGAAAATAGGACAAGGATTTCTGTGCCAACACTTTCTATGCCACAGTGAAAGCTAAATCCTAGGCACAGCTCAGCCTTGGACTCAGCCTTCACCCATCTCTGCTACTGCTTGCTATTTTTGCATTCACATATTGTATGAAGTTGTGGTTAATTTAACCATGGTTAATTGAAACGGTGAGCTAGCGACTTTGCCCTGTGCAATAAGCTATAGTACATTAAGGCTTACAAGTCACAGGAATTTGGTTTATGCATTATGCCAAGCCAAAATCAAATAAACCATGTTTGTAGCTTAGTGGTATATGTGAACTCAGCCAAGATTCATGCTACCCAAACAGTGGATAGATGATTGGAGAAATGAAAATTTAACTCAATAGGAAAGATTAGAGTTCAATAGTAAAGCATGTGCATTGCAAGTAAAAAGCAGCTGATTTAGTGCTTGACATTCATTTGTCTGTAGAGTTGACATGACGACAATGTGAAACATAATGTAGTGCATGCCAAAGAACTATTTCTAACCCGCACTTCATATTGCCTTCACATGGAACAGATTTCTTGAACAAACTCCAAGCCAGCAAATCATGATGAGATATAAAAAGGATACACTGACTTTCATTGCAAATTCCCTATCATCATAACTAATAGCCGATGTAGGGATGCATAGTTCCCAAGAAAAATGTTGATTCTTCAAAACTTATCATCCCAACCTACTTGAATCCACAACCCATCAAGTTCATCTGTTGACTCCTAACTGGTATTTGTAAAAGGAAGAAATGTAGCAGTGCTTCAGCAGATCACCTCTAAATTATGTGGCAGACCACTGCATTTTATATTCTAATCTTATCGCTATTACTGTCATCACAAAAAAAATGGTATAAGGCTGGAAATAGCAAGGAGGTGTTTAATTCGCTTGTTTGGTTTTTAGGATTGCCAGTTAACAAAATTTCTCAGTGGGTTTATAACATCCTCTACTGTATACAACTATTAGGGGCAACCAAGAGAAGCTTCATTATCTCCAGCCACAAATGAGACTGGTCAGAAAAATCAGAGAAAGGACTTGATGTAATAGAAATGTTATACTGTATTTGACCATATAAAAGTACTGAGTTAATGATGTAGAAAATTCTCCAATTGATACTTTACAGATGTGTTGGGACTATAGCTCCTAGTATTAGCAGTTTAGAGAGAGTCGGAGGGAAGAGATCAAGAAATAGAAATAAGTGGGGCCTGTTATTGAGTCATATTAAAATAGAGACCTGGTGCATGGGCTTCAGAAAACCTCCAAGTGATTTTCTGTGGTTTGCAACAATACTTAGGAAGGGAAAGCCTGCTGGGCCTTGCTTATCAAGATTTGTGAAGATGATCCATATAGAACACAGTAATTACTTTCTGCCCTTTCAGGAGGTGTCAGATGTGAAAGACAGCTGACTGAAGAAGACCAGAAAAAGGGGAAATGGAGGGTCCCAGTTTGCCAGAGGCCCACATTTACAGAATGCTACTCAGTGCTTTTTTTGTAAAAGAAAAAGGTGCCGGAACTCACACATGTCATACACCCTGCCTTGCCTACCCTACAAGGTTCCATCCAAAAAAGGTGCCGGAACTCCGTTCTGAGCGTTCTATGAGAAAAAAAGCCCTGATGCTACTCATCCTTTCAGCAGAAGAACACTATGCAACTCTTTTTAATGCAATTCTGTGGATTTCACTGAACTGGTTTTTGAAGGAGAAGGACTTTGCACTGCAGATTAACTGCAGACAGCACTGCATTCATTATTTGTCCATGGAGATTGCTCAATTTCTATCCTCCTATGTTTCCACATAGGAGTTCAGATATCAGAATTGTTCCTGAAACTCACAACCCACCAAGTTCAACTGTTGATTCCTAACTGCTTGCATTTGTTCTTCCTGTTACTCCTAAAGTAAGGGCAAGTATCTTCTTTAAACTCTAAACACTCCCCTTCTCTATTCTTTATTACCCTCTGACGTCAGGGATTGTGCTCTGGAAAACATATCTACCAATAAATATCCAGACTTGGAAATCTTAAAGCAAAGTGTCTTCCATCTTATAGTACAGTGTGAAAAACAGACATTTAAGACATTACTGCTCGGAAGCAGTAATACAAACTGTAATGTTATATTAGTAGCAGATAAAATGGGACAAAAGGGCACTGCCAACAGGGCTACTATTACAACGGGAAGTGAAGAGATGCACTGGAAATTTTAATGAAAAAATCCAGCAGGGTCATTCCCAAAATAATTTACCTACAAAAAGCTCCATTAGTACTAGACCTGATTTTTTTTAAAAAATTGCTTAGGCAAACACAAATTTGTTTTGCTAAGGTAAGAAGAGCTCTGTTGGCTTACATGGATTTCAGAAAAGTATTAGACACAGAAATTTTCACATACACATATCGTGCTTGTTCTGGCTTAGGGTGTTATGTGGATTAAACAGTACTCCATGGCTTTGAACAAATCCAATAACTCTGTATTATTTAGGATGAATCTACAAGAACTCCCACGTTCAAGGGCAAGATATCTACTGCAGGAGAGCGCTACTGCCTTCAAATCTTTCTTTCTGGCTTCTCAAGACCGGTGAGAAAAGGCACTGGGGTTCCTAGGCCAGGTCAGCCTTGTCCATTCTATGAGGTTCCTGATATGGCTGCAGATTATTGGATTGAAGCGTAAAATGACCATAATATAGCAAAGTATCTTTTTTAAAATTACCCAAAGAAACGTGGTTTTTTTTCCATTTGGATTTCTTGCCAGTTACGTTCACTGAATGATGGCATCACTCTAGGTAGGACCTGAAATTCTGAGAACTTCTGATTGTCTTCTTTCTGCTTCATTTTTATTTTCTAACTGGTCAAGAGTCTGCAGACCACTCCAAGTCATAATTGATTCAGGAGGTTATATGTTCCCCTAACAATCCACTTGCTAAAGCTGAAATGCCGTCTCTTCCACCACCCGGGAAGTTCCACAAACTCCATATAAGCCTGAGAATATTTTTGAGAAGGACTAAGGATAATGGGGAAATGGTTCCAATCCCTTCAACTAACAATAAAGCTGAATCAAAACTCATCAATGGAAGGAATCTTACTGTTGAGTGGGAGGTTTCTGTAGGACAGGGTGGGGAACTATGGCCCTTTTATGACTTGTGGACTTCAACTCCCAGAATTCCTGAGCCAGCCAGTTCTTCTTCTTTTGTAGCTGCAGTGAGCAGAAAGCTTATCCTATCAAATCTTTCTTTCTAGGGCTATTAAAGATAGGTTGCAAAAATGTGGACAACCACTAGAGGCTATAAAGAGCGACTGAAAAACCAAACACTTTAAGGCACCTAATAGCTGGCTTTTATTACCACAGACCAGATATAGTAGCCTATTGTTTGTCAACCTGGCTTCAAATAAAGGAAAAAACAACAACTGTGCACTCTTAGCCCGAGATGGAATTTAGAGAAGTATCATGCAAAGGTTAAAATCCTGTTTCAGCAGTCTTTCACCATCCATGTGGAAAAAGAAGACCTGTGTCCACGGCATTGGAGATAGTTGGGATATCACCTTTCATTACGATTTTTACCTCCTAATGATGATGCCATCCACTCTCCCCCCCACACACACACACACCTTGCAAGCCTTTTAATTCACAGGGACTTGTTAATGAAAGGACTATGAAGTGCCTGTGGAGAAGAAAACGTAGACTGTCACTGCTTATTGCAGGAACAGGAGATAAAGCACCCTGGAGCTTCTATTTCAGAGCTTCGCATGTCACATCAGTGTCTGTTAAGGACATCACAGCTCTAGAGGTATCAAGGGAAAACACAGTAGGTTGAAAGCACTGTGCTTGTAAAAACTATGTGTGGGGGTGGGGGTGGGGGTGGGGAGAGATATAGCACTAAGCCAGCTGAGATGGTTCAAATAACTATGAAAAGCTACATGGGCATTACTGCCCCAACAAGAGATGGCAACGCCTCTTCTGATCATATGTCCCATTTCTAATGTCAAACTTCTAGTTAATGATCTCATTCACTCCAGGAGGCAAAAGAAAGTACATGATTCAAGGTAGTGACTGCCAAACCCGGTGGAAACTAATTTGCAGATCTCCCAGGTGGCAGGGGAATCTGGCAAAACCAAGACAATATCGTCTTATAAAAGAACATCCCCACCAGAGTGAAATGAGTGCATAGGTTGATTGATGATTGATTATGTGTCATCAAGCCATTTCGATTACTGGCGGCCAGATAAATAAGATTTTCTCCATGCCAATCTATCCCTGCCTTGTTCTTTCAAGTGTCCCAAGAGTCCCCATTAGACCTACCTAAAAATCAAATAGAGATATTGAATTATTTGTTAATGTAATACTTTCTAGCTGCCTTTCCAGCAGCTAGTCCTCGAAGCCATTGTTTTAAGAAAATGAGGCAATATATCCTCTAGAAGAAGTTAACAAGAACTGTGTAAGAGTTCTTAGCAAACCAACATCAATTAAAATACACTCTTGTATTATTTTTGTCGATTGTGAGAATGAGAAGTGTACAATGCAGTTCTATCTATTGTCTACCCAAAAGAAAGTCCTCCAGTGTTCAGTGGGGTTTATTTCCATGTAATTGAGTAAAGAATTACATGACTAAAATTATTCTAAAAGGGAGACTTTTATAACCTAGGCCCCTCCAAATAATTGGGAGCATATTTCCCATCATTCATACCCGCCAACTGTATTATGTACTATGGGATTTGTAGTCTAAAACATCTGAAAGGACCCAGATGGGAAATACTACTCAAGAGCAGACATGTCAAACTCGCGACATCATGTGATGTTGCGTGACGTATCGAAGCTTTTTCTCCATTGCCGGCAGTGGCTGGGTGTGGGCCAGCAGTTTGACACCCCTGACTCAGAGTATGCTTTAACATTTGTTTCTTAAGACTGAATGTTTAATTTGGTGACACTGCAGAGAAGGGTTGACAAACTGCTGGCCCACAGGCCGGATGCATCATGCCGAAACTGTGCCTACCCCATTGGTGGCAATGGAAAAAAAGTCGTGATACTTCACATGTCATGTGACGTTGCAAGTTTGACACCCCTGTTGTAGAGAACATTTGAATTGCAAAAATGGACTGCAGAACTCTGGATGGCCACCAGATGGAAGCAAGGAAATACAGACAATCCTTATTGTTTGCTGCTATCTTGTGATTGTCCAGTGTTTGCAGCCTTAGTAGCCTATAGTCCAATAAATATAAAAGTAATATTATTGTTGGTGACTCCCATTGCCCATCCAACGGAGAAGATTATTTCCAAAACTAAATTGTGCATTTTCAAAGAGTTTGAAATAATAGTATTGGGAAGGAGATTTTAATTATTCAGACTATTGCTGGGAAATCTGGTCCTTTCAGAAAATTCCTAATGTATCTTGCGGACAATCACGTCCTTCAGGTGGTGGAAAAAGACAGAAAGGGATCTGTTTTCCTTGATATGATGCTAACTAATAGGAAGCTAAATGGAAATAGCATCAACATGGGGAAAAGTAATGGTGCAATGTGGGAATTCTTGTTTTTAGGATACACAAAGATGAATGCAGTCAAACACACATCTTGAACTTCAAGATAATAGATTTTAATTAACTCAGGGCAGTGATAAGTTGGATTTCATGGCAGAAGAAGCTAATGGCAAAAGAATCCCATGGTGGCTAAAGATTTTGAAAGAAGTAGGTACTAAAAGCACAGTTACAAACAAGTACAAGGGAAAAAAATAAAAAGCAGAGAAGGCTAATATTGCTGCACAAAAAAAAATCTGAAAAGAAAAAAAACGAAAAAGTGCAAAGAGGATCAGATCACCAAGGAACAAGACAGACATGTAATGTAGAATTGTAGAGAGAGGATAAGAATATGTTCAGAATAAAAGAAAAAGAATCAGTACAGGTAATCCCCAAGTTATGAGTATTCACTTAACACCCGTTCGAAGTTACGTGACAAGCGCCCCCTAGTGTTTATGAGTAAGTCTCAAAATCACGAATATTGCAGCACCACAGCAGTCGAACGACTACAGAGGCTCTGCAACATTCACCCTATTCCCCCCCCACTCCCCACAACTGCTTCCCCCTCCCTTCCTGCTGCGCCGGATACACTCACCTTGCAAAATCTGTCTCCTCTCTGCCACGGTTTCTTTCTGTTTGAGGGAGAGGAGAGTCAGCTTGGAAATGCTTTTCGTGCTGACAATGGAAGCTCCTGGGTGCCATAATGTTATGTGAGTTCAAACACAAATCCTCTGCAAAAGACATTGTGGCCCCCAGAAGCTTCCATTCTTGGTGGGGTGGGGGTGGAGGAAGTGTTTGCTTCATTTGCATGCCTATGGGGAAAAGTGTGGAGTTGGAGTCAGCCAGGCACAGGAACCAAACACCATCTGTTGCCCGGGTGTGCTGCTCGCTCGTGGGCACCGGCCTTAGTTTGAGGGTACAAATGAAGCCTTCAGCTAAGTGGGGAGGTATTGTGGAGCCAGGCCGGTTGAACCTGTGTCCAAGCTGCCACTGGCAGCAGCTGACAACAATCACCTGAGCAGCCATGACCCCTCCTCCCCAGCCATTCACCCTCCCTGCCCAACCTACTCCTTGCCTGACCAGCCGGCTGGCACAAATCCTGACCGCTCTTCTCCTTGTCATTCTTCCCACTCAAGTGGTGGCAGCATCTTCAGATACTGAAGGAATTTGAAGGAAATGCTAGACAACTGGAAGAGGCCAAGTGTCCCTGTCTTCAAAAACAGTAATAAGGTTGAGTGTACATTTATATACTTGATATACCACCAATTATTAAAACTTTTCAATGGTTTACATTTTGAAAAACTGGACAAAAATCCAAGTGTTAAGAAGAGTGATTGAAGGACTTGGGAATGTCTAGGTTTGGGAAGAAAAGTCTGAGATGAGATGATAACTCCCTTCAAATTGCTTCAAGGTCGGGACGTGACATTGTCCAAGAGTGCAGGATACAGAATAACAGACTGGAATCACAGCAGGCAGAGGGCACTGAATGTTAGAAGCAGAAAACCAACAACTTCCTAGCAGTCAGAGCAGTTTGACAGTGGAAGCAATGATCCAGAGCTTTATTTATTTAGATGTGGATGTATAGGTTGCCAAACAAAATAAAAAGAAATGTAGGTAGTGTGACATGATTTCTTTCACTGGATTATGTTCAAAGGGATACAAGACAGTTATTTGTCAGGGATATTTGATTTTGGACTTCTGGACTGATGCCAAGTATTGGGCTCAAAGTCTCAAATGGCCCCTTATGACTTCCATTACTCCATGGTTTTTTAAGATTATGTGTAGAGAAGTAGAGAAAGTGCAGGAAGAAGCTTCCTCATTGATATGCACATTCCATCTCCTTTTTGCCCTAAGTCCTAGGGATGTCTAAGTTGTAAGTGAATCCAAAATTGAATTCTGTGACATGATTCCTTCTTCACTGGGTATTGTGGTTCAAAACTGCTTTTTCTTCACTAAATGTTGAATTCACATAGAAGGACAAATAGAAAAATGGAGACAGGGTCAATTGTATGATGTCCTTTGAAATATCATAACTGACGATGCAGAATGATATATATTTCATCAATTGCACTAAGCCATAAACTCATTTTCTTTAGCTTTGATACAGAAATAGTTTATTCGAAAAGTCATGGTTTAGCACGAACTAAACTAAGCTATAGTATATAACCTTTATATTTCAAAAAATAAAATAAAATAATAAAGTACTTTTATTGAGATCACAGGGTAAAATGGGATTGGGTGATCCCAATGAGTTGTCAGAAATGGAAACCTTCAGACAGAGGGAAGAGGGTGAAATCCAGCAGGAATTAAAATTTGCTGGCTTTCAAACTTTGATAACGGCCATTTGACACAAGTTGGAGGGTTTTTTTGCTTACACCTGGCAAACATTAGCTAAGTGGCATGGCTACATGGGGAAGTGCAATCAAGACCTTACATTTTTATTTTTTTCAATCCAATAGAATGTTGGAAAGAGATTATGTAAAGGGGCTCAGAACTCTGTTAACAAAATAGCTTTCTGAAAATTGAAAAGAACCAGATCACATTTGGGGTGTGTGTATGTGTGTAGAGTAGCTGGCAAAAGAAATGTTATATCTGAAAATCAGCCAGATTGGGGTTGATTGTGTGTGTGTGTGTGTGTGTGTATAAATAAATACTTACATGCATATAGTATATATATTTAAAATCATCCAATGAATCCCTATGGAAGGAACAGCTGGACAGAAGGTTGTAATGCAACTAAGTGCTTCATTTTAAGGCCTCCATCACATAATTCAGTGGAGCTGTTATTAAGTGATCAGAAAGAATGCTCTGCCTTCCCTCCCTTCCTTGTTTACTACTATCCAGTGCTTTTTTTGTAAAAGAAAAAGGTGCCGGAACTCACACATGTCATGCAACCCGCCTTGCCTACCCTACAAGGTTCCATCCAAAAAAGGTTCCGGAACTCCGTTCTGGGCGTTCTACGACAAAAAAAAAAGCCCTGCTACTATCTCTTATCATCCTAAGTTGGGAAGCCATGATACATTGCTGTATGAAGGGGAAATGGCAGCACCACGTGCCTGTGTGCTGGAGCTAAGTGAAAGCCTTAAGTTGGCTGACCTTCAGCACTTCATTCATTTTGGAAGGTATTAATAAGAACCAAGAGACCTTTGAGTGCAGAAGGTTCGAGAAGGACAGCCAAATGATCAGACTATAGAAGGTATTTAGAATACACACACACTGTATATGAGATGAACGTGTAAGGCAGTGAGAGCTAATCAAAGACTTGAATTGTATTTTTTCCAAAAGGTTAATGCAATGAATGTTAAAAACAATGAAGGGAAATAAAATTAGTGTACATTTAAAAATATGCCTAAAATGTATATTTTTATGAATTTAGAATGAATGAGGATAAATTCAGTTTGGCTGACCATTTAATAAAAACAACTTAATTCATACTTCTCAGGGTAATGTGTGAACTAGAACATTATTAACTTCTTTATATTTCTCCAACTTTTTCATTGTGGCTCTCTATTCAAAATGCACTAAAAGGAGATTCTTCAAGAATAAGACATTCAAAGAGCTGTATATAAAAATATACAGATGGATCCATCCATTCCTAGAATTAGGATGAGATCTTTACAGGGGAATTTCAGTGACTTTTGTCTTAAACATCAGGATCAGTCCAATTTTGCTGAAATAATACTGGCAAAAAGATGTGATTATAAAATTGCAGAATACAATTCCCACCAGGAACTACCGGTACTTGAGGCATAATCCTATAATGTTATTGACTTTTCCATGACTAAATGTCACTGAATTCAGCAAGCCTTACTTTTAGTACCGTAGGTAATTGCCGCTATTTCATTGTAGAATATTCCAGAAAAGTAAAGCATGATGTAAATATATTAAGTGATATACCAATTGAGGAGATTCTTTCTTTCTTTCTAGAAGTGGACACTAGAAAAAACAAAAGCTCAACATGATACAGAAGAATACTGTGGTAAGATTAGCAACTGAGGATCTTTGCCTTCACTGGTTTTTAAAGTAAGTCCAGGACTCAGGAAAGATAGCTCTCTTGATTATTAAGTGAAGCCTCCAGATCCAATGCCATCAGCAAGGAATAGATTCTCTGATGCTCATTGCTTCTATTTTTCTTAGAAATATCTGTCTGACTACTAAAAACAATACAAGGTGCGATAGAATAACAACTGACCCAACAGAATAATTCCTATTGCCTTAGAAAATCTGTTCTAAAATATAAATTGAATTTGAAGATGGGAAAAGTCTATCTTTAAATCCCCAGTTGCTTTTGAAGTGCGCCACAGTCTTTTCCAAAAGAACAAACAGCTCAGAAGACTTTAACATTTAGGATGGATTTGTAAAGAAACATAAAAACATACTGTGAAATGGGCAATGTTATTTTTGGTCACCTGTTTACAATGGTCTGTAGTTCCTTATGTGACAGAATCTAATCCTCAAACACAGGGATTCTAGAATACTGTAGCACTCACCCTGGTGCATTCTGCATTGGTTTCAACCTCAAAGTCTCCTAGACATTTATACCATGGTGTTGCCACCTTGATGAGGACTCCAGGAACAATTATGCTCCTCTTTTCTGAATTGGCAACCATTGTTAAAAGATACACAGTGGGGTTTGAAAATATTTTTGTTAGATTTGCCATTAAAATATGCCCTTCCTGGCTAAATTTCATAGATCCATTAAATTGCGCAGGGGATGTGCAACAGCACTGCACATTTCCATTATATTGACCTTTCTACTTTTGATTGAGAATATGGTGCATTATCCAGCCTATTTATAGGTATTAGACTGTGTGAGATATGCAGCAGCAATTATAGCTGCTTTTTAGTGTACCTATTTTGAATATGTGACATCAGTGTGTAGGAAGGTAGCAACACCTTTAGTTGTAAAAGCTGTCTGCTTTGTTTTTTTCAAGTCTGGATATCTTCCTGGCCAATGCTGATACAAAAACCCATTTTCTAAAGCCTGATAATTCAAAGGCACAGTAATTATGACAGCTGGCTAATGCGTCTGTAGATGCTATTCTTATTCCCAGAAATGTCTGGTCCTGGTGTCTAATTCATACAAATGATCAGAACAAAAAGGGAATCAAAGGACTTTGTGCAGGAGACAAGAAACAATTACCAAAGCGAGAACTGCAAATCCAGGCTGCCTGCTGTCCCCAGTTGGATGTCCACCTGTCAACGACTGTCTAGCTTGCCTAAACCATCAGCTATCCACTTCTCTACTTGTTTCCAACCCAGGCCTGCCGAGTGGGATCTCCCAAAGCAACAGGACTGAAAATACAAATGTAACCATTTTAAACGACCAGCATTCAGATGTATAATCACTCCCAATCCCCCATTTTAAAATATGATTAAACCATTCTTAGAACATTGTCATTGTTGTTCAGTTTTTGTATAGGTTTTTGAGAACCATGGGCTGAGGCACTATTCTCAAAGGGACATTTTGAAGGTGGCAGAACTCTCCCCAGATTAAGAGCTTGGTCCCTGGGAAGAGCCTTTTCTGAGACCTCAGCCCAACCACGCTTTTTTGATCATGCTTGTCAATGACTTATTTGGATTATCCACAGTGGTATTTTTCATACAGTGCTGCCATATTTTCCTCTAAGCCTCCTGTAATGGGCATAAGAAATAACCTTGAGGGACAGGAGGAAGACTCATACGGAATCAGATAAAAGAGCTGAATCTGGCAGAAGGGTAGCCTGAGAAAACATCTCAGACAAGACTCTCCCTAGTTCTCAAAAAAGATAAAGGGGGGGGGAAGGAAGGGGGACACACCAGCCTTGCAAGAGACTGTTACTTTAATAATAATAAAATAATATTAATTTTATTTGTATAATATTTAATAATGAAAAGAATATTAGCCTGCCTGATCTTGGTTTCCTAGTCTAGTCTGCCTTGATGGACTGAGATCTCCAATCCAAAGCTTTTGTCTTACTGTCTGGTCTTATAGTCTACTCTTATAGTCTGGTTCCTCTTCTTCTATCTTCAGAAGTTTTAAGGAAAAACAAACAAACCAACCCAGAGAAAGAAGCCATTGTTTGACAATGCGAGTCTAAAAACAGTAGAATTTCACAACGAGCCCTTTCTTACCACAGCTTACTTTTTTCCTGAAATGTCTGATGTATCAAACAGAATGCTGATTTCTGCAGGACCAGAGGCTGCATGTTCAGGAAAACAACAGGAGAGGGCTATGTTTTAATCCTGCTCATAGCCTTCCCATGAGTGTCTAGTTGGCCACTGTGCCAAGCAGGATGTCAGAAGAGACAGTTTTGATCTAAGCAGCACGGCTCTGCTTGTGGCAAAGTCTGATCTCTGCACTTCTGTATTAATTTTATAAGTGCTAAATCCACTCCTTTTTTAAAACAAACAAACAAACAAATACCTTTTACACTGTGGGAACCTAGCCCCAAAAATGTGTACTTGATTTCAGAGGAAATGTTAAGAAATGGAGGAAGATCTTAGAGCACCAGAAAAGAAGATTTATTTTTAACTTAGACATTCTACACACCCAGCAGTTATTGCTAGTAGTGGTCCTCTGTGCATAAACACATAATAATTAATTGAAAACAGTGTTGCATGTTGGCATCAAATGACATGAAATCCTCTTCTTTGTCGCCTGGGACACCACTAAAAACATCCGTTTATGACAGAAGCGAATAGTTCCAGAGTCCTTACTTATCAAGGCAATGCACTATATTTTGCTCCTGATTCCTGGAGCCATCTTTTCCCCCCAAAACAGTTGACTCCCACTAAAAACCTGAAATATGCGAGGGTAGAATATACTTCTGTTCTGTTGGATCTGAGATTTATTACAGCAATAGAAAAAGAACAAGCTGAGAGAATGAATGATACATTGTCTTTTACTAAAGCATTGCTTCTCTGTTTTTTTAATGTGTTACAGTAGGCTTAAATCCCAGTACAGAGCCAGTAAGGTGTAGCAGTTAAGGGATGAGGCCATAAACTAGAAGACCATGAGTTCAAGTTCTGCCTTAGGCGTGAAACCAGCTGGGTGACCCTTGGGCTAGTTATTCTTTCCCAGCTATGGCAACAAGGTGGTAGCAAACCAATTATTGCAACAAAATTTCAGGGACTAGTTACCCAGAATCAATACTGACTTGAAGGCACTCCCCCACCCAAATTATTGCCACCTTTTCTCTAGGATCTCAAAGAGGCATATGCATACTGTAGCACTTCTGCCTCCAACTATTCCCACAACAGAAAAAGTGTGAGCAGCTTGGGTTAACACAAAGTGATTGGTCCAAAGTCACCCAGTAAACTTCCTTGGCTGAAGGTGGATATGAAACTGGTTCTTTGTATTTAACATATTAACCGCTGTTGTTGTTTATTTTATTTTATTTTATTTTATTTTATTTTATTTTATTTTATTTTATTTTATTTTATTTTATTTTATTTTATTTTATTTTATTATTTTATTTTATTTTATTTTATTTTATTTTATTTCTTGATATATGCTAGGTGATTTGGCCAGCACTACTTATAGGCAATGGAGTTAGTGAATTATGCTTCAACAGCTAAACCACTTGACATTTCTACATGGAATAAAAGGAGATTGTAAAAAGAGCTGGTTTTAATGTACCAGGCTGGAAAGCAGGAGACTGTGAGTTCTAGTCCCAAGTTAGTCACTCTTTCCTAGCCCAAGTCAACTCACCGGGTTGTTCTTGTGGGGAAAATGGGAAGAGGAAGGAGTGTTGGATATGTTTGCTGCTTTGAGATATTTGTAAAGGAGAAATATAAATAAATAAAAATACAATAAAAAATTGTTTCATCAAACTATAGCTCCTTTTAGGATACTGGAGTTAGCTCATTGTTCACATCATCCTTTCTAGGCAAAATGCCATGGCTGGTTTGCTCGTAATACTCATTGGCCTTCGATAAACGCTGAGCTGTTGATGAGAAGAGATATACGGCTGAAAGTGGAGGATGAGGGATAATCCTGCCTTTGTAATCTGATATCTGGAATTTACCTGAGTCAGAATGAAAGGAAAGCAACTGAAAATAAGGATTCCAGATTTCAGGGAATCTTCTTCCTTGAACTGAACCTTGCTCCAATCTTCTCTTATTCTCAATTTGCTTGTTCTTTATTTATGCCAGTCTATACTATAATGGAAAACAAAGGCAAGAGAAGGGAGGGACGACCTTTGCGATTTAGAAAAAGGTAGACTCTCAAACTTCTTGACTTTGCCATTAATAATCCATTTAAAGATGTCCAATGAACAAAAAGCATCAGTGAAGAACAAGAGGAGGAATATAAGCCGAGAGTCTTAGATAAGGTGTGTGTGTGTGGGGGGGGGGCTCTTCTGAGATATGGGGAGTTCAATTACATTAAGCCCTGGTCTTGACAGAGTTTTGGATACTGGTTACTGTTTTCTTTTTAGATGGCTACTAGTATTGCTATGTTGTTTTTGCTCTGCATTTGCTTTTGTATATATGTGCTTGGTACTGTTCTTAATTTTAAAGGTAGTATTGTTAACATATAATATAATAAACCTTTATTGTCAAAGTACAACATGTGTACATTGAGATTAGCTGAGCCTCCCCCCGTGCTCTCTCTCCCCCCAACACACAGTGACAACAAACCCTCCCTCCTACCACACCATGTGAACCAACTACACCACACACCGGCCTCCCAAGTCAATTCTGCATAAGATTATGTCCCATTTAAAAGCCTAACAGCCCACGGATAAAAGCTATTTTTCAGCCTGTTGGTACAGCTGGCTATATTCCTATATCTCCTACCGGATGGTAGGAGAGTAAAGAGATACCGTCCAGGGTGTGAGTCATCCCTGAGAATTTTCCTCACTCTTCCAAGGCAGCGAGCCCTGGCGATGTCATCCAGTTGTGTCAGGGGACAGCCCACAATGTCTTGTGCTGTGCTCACTACCCTCTGTAATACTTTCCTATCCGCGGCTGTCAGACCAGCATACCAAACCACAATACCATACGAGAGGACGCTCTCTATGGTAGACCGGTAAAAGAGGGTCATTAGCTGTTGTTCTACCCTGTTCTTCCACAAGATCCTAAGAAAGTGAAGCCTCTGTTGGGCCTTTCTAGCCACCTGGGTTGTGTTAACTTTCCAGGTCAGATCTTCACAGAGGTAGACTCCCAGAAATTTAAAGGAGGAAACTCTCTCTACACAGTCCTCCCCGATGTAAAGTGGGGCAGGTTCCTCTTTTTTTCTCTGGAAGTCTAACACCATCTCTTTCGTCTTGCTGATGTTTAGGTGCAAGTTGTTGTTACTACACCATATGGATAGTTTTTGTACCTCCGCCCTATATGCTGTCTCATCCCCACCTGTAATAAGACCCACCACAGTGGTATATACTGAGTGATCCCCCCCTTGATTTGAAAGAAAATCTAAAGTTTTAGATAACCCCCTTTTCCCATAATAATGAACAAAATGGGAAGTTTCCTGAAATCTTGTTCTGCCTCCTTCCTTTGTTTAAAGTATCCTTGCTTGACAATAATTTCTCAGATTCAAATAAGATGTCTTTGAATGTTTCATTGATGCACAATGTTTTCTTTCAGCAAAAGCTCTTAAACAAATGTATGATTCTCTTCTTTTCTTCTATTTGCCTTTCGTGTGGGCAAGAGGGAGGGATGGTTTACGAGGACCCAGAGCCACTTTCCGTGTGCAACAAGCTATAATTCAAGCTAGCTCTTTGCCATCAATCCTTGCGTGGACCTTTCCTGTCACATTTTGGCAAAGGGAAATAGATTGCAGATGCTTGCCAGTCTGTCATTTTTCTAGAGAGGATATAAAATACAATAGGCAAGGAATGACCTTGCAATTTATGCCAGTAAGCAAGATATGTCTTGCTCGAGGATAAGTGGTAGTCTTTTTAAAGACAACTTGGCTTTGCAAATTAGATGCCCTGAAAGACGGAGAGAAAAGGAAGGCAGAGTCTGTCTCCTGAAAGCTGTGGCAACTTTAAGACTTGTGGACTTCAACTCCCAGAATTCCCCAGCAAGCCATAAAGTTGTCAAGGTTGGACACCCATGCCTTAAAGTGTGGCTTTAATCAGAAGGCAGACTCTGTCATTTCTTCCTCCTAATGGCTGAAATATGCAACAGGCTCCCTTTAAAAATCAACTTAATCTTTTTGAAAATTCTAGTTCTGCAAACCATCTCTTAGGAACTTGTGGCCGAAATATTCCCTTTCTGCTTCTTATTTCTCACTCAACTGGGCATAAAGATGACATTCTTTAGAATTAATTTGAGAAACCACTGTAGATGCTCAAATGCACAGTTGTCACAATGACTCTTTCTGAAAGTGCTATTTCCGTATCAAAAAGAGATAAAGCTAATACAGAAGTACAAATCAGAGTTATGGGGTTATCTGAATTCTACCCAGCCTCTGGGTCAGGCAGTGTGTGATAGAATGGTCGTTTTCATTTTAATGGCCATCAATTAACATAAAATGACACTGGTTTATTTGGTACAAGGCATCTTCCTGGTGGCGCAGTGGTTAGAATGCAGTATTACAGGCAAACTCTGCCCACAGCCAGGAGTTCGATCCTGACTGGCTCAAGGTTCATTCAGCCTTCCATCCTTCCGAGGTCAGTAAAATGTGGACCCAAATGCTTGGGGACAATG